>NW_027361801.1:47187500-47787500 GCF_039654945.1 Dendrobates tinctorius
CGACATGGATGGGATCGCTGGGACATCGTTAGACAGCTCCTCCAGCGATCAGGACCAGCGAGCAAGCTGGTTTCTAATGTGAACATCGGGTATCCAGGAGCCGCGGCTCTTGGATACCCGCTGTTTACCTTGGAAACCGGCGTACACGCTGGTTTCCAAGGTAAACATCAGGTATCTAAGAGCTGCGCAGCTCCTGGATACCCGCTGTTTACCTTGGAAACTGGTCTCTCGCTGCCACATGCAGCGATGCGTGCTGGCCAGCGGGAGACCAGCGATCAAAAAAATGGCCCAGGACAATCGAGCACGATCAACGATACCCTGCAGGGGGGGGGGGGGGGCAGTCGCTGATCCCCATCACACACAGCAATCTTGCTGGCAAGATCGCTGTGGCGTCACAAAATCAGCGCTCTCACTAGCGAGATCGCTGTGTGTGACGGGGCCTTAATGCTATACACTTTGGCTTCCCACCTCCCTGAGTGGGGGATTGAACAGATAAGGGTTAAGATCGGAGCATAGCAAGATACATGACCCCAGCGTCTCCACCTTCCAGGGTAATCCTGGGGATAGGGATAGAGTAGGGCACCCCTAGTTCGAGGGATCAGATAAGCGCCCATAGTCTAGCATGACATTCAAATTGTATGGGCAAATTAGGCATCAGCAAGCACTAAAAATAGTGGGTGTAGCAATTAAATAAATAGTAATACAAAAAAAGTAATGCATTTATCCATAATACATTTTTAAAAAGGACCAAAATTAAACCAAACAATTAAGATAGACATATGTATATTTAGCTGTGCAAACTAGGTGTCTATATGGATCTGTACAAATGGTCAAATTCCACAAGCGCAAAAGAGCGTGCAGAGATAGCTGTGCCAGTCACTCACTTTAGAAATCAATCAGCTGTGCAGGTGTATGACCATATCAGCTGGCTAGCTACCCTACAAACGCAGACAGATAGCAGGTTTGTTCCTCACACAGGAGGGGTTAAGCAGTACTTGTAGACAGAGCTGTCTCCGGGCGACACATTCAATATTGCTTCATAGATATGGGCAAATTATCGACATTTACCAAGGACTTATCAGTACAAACACTGCACACAAATTACTGGCAAATAAAATATATAAAGAATCTGAAATGTGGTAACTAATGTTCAAAATGGAATCTGTCAGTGCGAGTTCATCCTTCCCACATTTATATGTGCATGGAACTCATGTAAAGTCCAGCAATACCTTTACATGGCCAGTCCATTCCTCCATTACTGAGAAATCAGTGTTTGAATTGATATGCAAATGAATCTGAAGGACTACGGTAGATCTGAGGCCTCTGCCACTCCAGCTCTATTCTCCATCCAGTGCTGCCTCCTCCTGCTAGATTGATGGCTCATTTGCCTGAAGTCACACAGCACAGGAGCTGCCAGTCAAGTAAGAGGTGACAGCACAAAGCAGGGGAATAGAACTGGAGTGGCAAAGGCTTCAGGAATGGCAAAGGAATGGACTTGGCCATGTAAGAGTTTCCTTTCTCAGTTGATTGCATAATACCTCATACAAATTTCTGTGTTATTGCAAGTGTTCGATCAGAGTTTTCATGGCTGGAATATGCATCTATGTGTTAAAGGAAAAAACAAACATTCCATCAGTGTTGCATTTCATGGGTAGCAAAAGCTGGAAATTTCTCATTTCCCCCCCCCCAGGCATGAGGAAGAGAAATATAAAAAAAAAAAAAAAAAAAAAAAAAAAAAGACACATGCAATACATTTATTTGATACAGTGTTGCCACATGGCAAAAATATATAGTTTGCAAAGTTACAAAGTTGCAATTCAAATAGTTCCCAAGTAGCATCAGAAAATACTCTAAAATTGGAACTTAAAATTATTCTAATAGACGGTCGCGTGCAAAGTCTATATATAGTATTAAATATTAAGATTGTGGTAGTCTCAAGTTTTGTCTGCTCCAGGCAATCAATGGCGCCCACTTGAATACCTAGAACAGACACCTACAAGGAAAGTTGCAGTATAGTACAGCCCTTCCTAAATGCCTCCTTGGCAAAATTCTACTTTTGTCACCCCTTTAGTTCTATTGACTTGTAGTACTTCTTCCCGGTTAGTGAGGTGTAAAGTACAAACTTTTTGATTCTTCTTCTGGCATAAAGTAGATTGCACAATATGAGATTAGAATTCGCTTTATTAGCATTCTGTTGTACAAGGGTGAAAGTACAGAGTATGAGGAAATTGAGAACAACAGGACGGAGTAAAGAAGTTAAGTCTGGTTTTCCCCATTTTTTTTTAGTTCAGCACCTACTGTACATCACAAAAGGTTGCGCCTGCATTCATTACGCTGTATATGGGTGTTGTGACACGAGACAAAAACATCAAACATATCACCTCTTCAACTGTATCTAAGATTAGATGCCATCATCAGGACTGACTGGTTTCTCAGGTGTATACATTGTTGGGTGGACACCATTCCTCCCAGAGGCCCGGCTATAGGTATCCAGATCAGAATGGTACGAAGTAGGAATTCTAGTTTCAACTGTCTCAATCTGCTCTGGCTCCTATAGTAAGCCAAGTCTCACAATAAAAAGATAAGACGTAACTTAAATAGAAGTTATAAATATTTATTGTATTATACAGTAGTCAATTTACATGCGTAATTAATACACGTGATATGAGGTCACGTTGCTCCAGACAAAAATTGTTATAAAGTATCCTTAGCTATAAATGACTCAAAGAAATATCACCAAGAAAAATAAAAATCGCACTGGTCTTTAATGGGTTTTACAAATAATCCATGCAAAATGTCAATAGGTTACAGGAGTTAGCCAGGCTTGGAACAGAAGTCTGTAGTGTCTTCACTATATGTGACTGTAGAACGTTAACAGCGTGTAATTTGCCTGCGGTCACAATTCCTTGGTGTGAGCGAATGGTGGTCCCGTGCCGACTACACAAATCCGGCTTCTCTCAATTGACTTCCACTGAGAGAATCGGAATGAGTTTAGTCGTCACATAACCGCAAACATGCAAATCACAGACAAGGGGTCGCGAGACCACCCTGACTGCTTGCTCACAGCAAGAGTACCTGGAATCATGAGAGCTTCCAGTTCTCACTCAATTTGGACAACTCCTTTAAAGAAAAATTTTTTCTGCTTGGTAAGAATTTATTAGAGGGGATGTTCACTGTTTCTATTTGAACATGTGTTGGGGACATTTATGGCACTTACTAGAAAATACAAGTTCATACCTTGCACTGGTTAGTGGCAGCTTTCTCACAGACGGCAAAGTTGCCTTGCTCTCAGTATGGCTGCTGGTGAAGGAACATCACCAAACCAGACCACCATGTCTCCTCCAACTGCAAACCAGCTCAGTGTTTTTCAATTGGAGGAGGGTGGACAGTACTGGTGACATGTCCCTCCATCAGGGTTGTCAACCGTCCAGAAATTCTCAGAATAGTCCGTAAAAATAGGTCACTTTTTTGCACTGTCCGAAAAAAAATAAATTAAATTGAGTCAGTTATTTTTTTTGAAGCTAAAGCGACAGACTAGATGCATTCGGTGTAAACTTACAATCAAAATAAAGTCATCATATTAGAACCATGGGCTGTAGAGACACGAAGCACTTATAATGCCACCGTTCTCTCCTGGTTCTCCTATCTCTCTGACCGCTCCTTCACTATCTTTTTCTGGCTCCTATTCCTCTCATCTTCCACTTACTGTTGGGGTTCCTCAAGGATTGGTTCTAGGCCCCCCTTCTCTTCTTTGTATACTGCCCCTATTGGCCAAATAAGTAGATTTGGTTTCCAGTACCATCTCTATGCTGACGACACCCAATTATACACTTCTCCCAATATCACGCCTGCCTTTTTAGAAAACAAGAGTGATTGTCTTACCACTGTCTCTAACATCATGTCCTCCCTCTATCTGAAACTGTACCTGTCAAAAACTGAACTCCTCGTGTTTCCTCCCTCTAACCTACCTATGCCTGACATTGCCATTTCTGTGTGTGGTTCCAATATTACTCCCCAGCAACATGCCCACTGTCTTGAGGGTCATACTTGACTCCGAGCTTTCCTTTGTCCCCCACATACGATCACTGGCTCGCTCTTGTTATCTGTACCTCAAAAACACTTCTAGAATTTGTCCCTCTTACTTTTGACACTGCAAAAACTTACTGTTTCTCTTATTTATTCTCGTCTGGACTATTGTAACTCTCTACTAATCGGTCTCCCTCTTGCCAAACGCTCCCCTCTCCAATCTCTCTTGTTTGCTGCAGCCAGGATCATATTCCTCACTAGTCATTACACCGATGCATCTACCTTGGGCCAGTCATTACACTGGTTACCCATCCACTCCAGAATCCAGTACAATCTTATTACCCTCACCCACAAAGCACTCCATGGCTCAGCACCACCCTACATCTCCTCCCTTGTCTCAGCCTTCCACCCTATCTGTGCCCTCCATTCTGCTGATGACCTGAGGTTAACATCCTCAATAATCAGAAACTCCCACTCCAGTTTCCAAGACTTTTCACCTGCTGCCCCAATTCTTTGGAATGCACTTCCCAGGTCAATATGATTAGTCTCCAATCTCTATTAGGTTAATACGATTAATCCCCACAGTTTTAAGCGTGCCTTAAAAGCACATTTGTTCAGACAGGCCTACCGCCTCAACGCATTAACCTAACTATCCCTGTGTTGCTCACTCAAAATTTTTACCATAACCAGGTTCCTCGCATCATGTTCTCACATGCTTTATGCATTTAATAGCCCTCTGTGTCTGTACTGTTACATACTTAGGCTGATAACCAGTTCATGCAGCATTACATGAACACCCAATTTCTACACTATGGCTGGTCCCAACAATGAAAGCAATTGCTAGTGCTACCATCTACCTTTTGTGTCTCCCCTTTCTTCTCATAGATCGTATGCTTGGAGCAGGGCCCTCATTCCTCTTGATATCTGTTTTGAGCTATGTGTTTATTGTTATGCTGTAATGTCTATTGTCTGTACAAATTCCCTGTATAATGTAAAGTGCTGTGGAATATGTAGGCGCTATAGAAATAAAATCATCATAGTTAATTATGGTTTTCTAAAAGTGTCTGTAAAAAATATTGTCTGTCTGACTTTTTGATAAGCCGTCCAGAAAAAATAAAGTCAAGTTGGCGACCATGCCCTCCATCAGCAGACAATACGAGAACTGGAGCGGATAGCACTTCACAAGAGTAGGAGATCTGTGCTAAATTGTCTGTTAGACCAGGGTTCCCCAACTTCAGTCCTCAAGGCCCTCCAACAGGTGATGTTTTCAGGATTTCCTTAGTGTTGCCCAGGTGATAATTGCATCACCTGTACAATACAAGGGAAATCCTGAAAACATGACCTGTTGGCAGAGGCGTATCCAGGGGGGGGGGCAGCCGGGCCACGGCCGCCTAATGCAGTGGTCCGCAGTGTCTCCCCCCGGGCGGCTGCCTTCTGCCGCTCCCCGTCCTTTGAGTCGGCTGTTCTCTCCGACAGCAGAGAAGGAGGCCGCGCCGGCTCCCAGGAAGCAATTGTACTGGCGTCTACACAGACGCCAGTACAATTGAAGCTTGTGACCGCGGGGTCAGAGCGACGTCAGCAGCATGATCAGGTCATGTGATCACGCTGCCGACGTCACTCCCCGGCGCCCAGAGCAAACGCTGGTGGAGGTGGTAAGTGTGCTCCACTGTGGAGCTGAAGAACCACCGAAGATGGGAGATGAGGGGGAGTTAATGAGTGGAGATGGGGGGGTTAATGAGTGGAGATGGGGATTCTTAATGTGGGGGGATTTGGAGTGGGGATGGGATTTAATGTGTGGGGGGAGATTTGAGGACACAAAATGAAGAGTATGTATGAGGGCATGTATGAGGAATACTGTAGAGAACGGGGTGCTTACTGCCAATTTAGGTGCTCAGAGTTAAAAGACATATTGTACAGTAGAAAAACCTCGGCACACAAAATTTATTAAATATAATGCTCAACTTTATAAGACTAAAGCAATTCTGATAAAGGTATTTCAATACATATATGCTGATACAAAGAAAGTACCTCAGATTACCACCACAGAGATAAAACAGTATTGTTTAGCTCTGTGGTGGTAATCTGAGGTACTTTCTTTGTATCAGCATGTATGCATTGAAATAACTTTATCAGAATTGCTTTAGTCTTATAAAGTTGAGCATTATATTTAATAAATTGTGTGCCGAGGCATGTATGAGGAAACAGTTTGCGGGATGGGTGCAGACAGTATGGGGTGCGAACGGGTAAATGTATGTGGACACAGTATGAGTAGCGATGGGAAAAATGTAAGTGGACACAGTATGGGGAGTGAGGGTGATGGGATGTGTGCAGACACAGTATGGGGAGTCAGGGGTATGTGTGAGCAGGCAGTATAGAGAGTGAGGGGGTAAATATATGAGGAGACAGTATGGTGAACAGGTGGGATGTTAGAGGAGACAGTATGAGGAGGGAGGGGAATAGTGTGAGGCGACAGTGTATTGCAGATATTTGTATTTAGGAGCATTATAATGACACTTCTATCTTTACGGCATCGTGTGGAGAATTGGTGCAGAAGACCGGAGAAGATGGAAGTCTGCAGAGACGGCTGTGGGTGAGAAAACTCGTCATGGGGTCTGGACAAGAAGAAAAGGAGAATGACTGCAGAGACGACATCATCTATAAGGTACATGGATGTAAATATTATTTGTGATACTAATTCTCATATTTTTATTTCTGTTAGGAACATTACAGGGGTTGTCCAGGTCGGTGATGAGTCTGCAGTCATTCTATGTGACTGCAGACTTCTGAATTCTCACAGTGCTCACTGAACGCTGTCAGGATTCTCTTATGCCGGTAATTTACATACATGCAGTCACGTGCTGACTAGACGTCTGTGAATGAAAATGAACTGAGTGAGGCCGGGCACGTCTAGTTGGATTGTGGCCAGAAGTATATAAATCACATACTTGTGCTGACATGACTGTACATCAGCAAGGGAGAATCCTAAAAGTGTGCAGTGCATTCATTGTGAGAATTCAGTCATCACATGGACACTTCACTCATATGCGATTTTCACAGTTATGGTCTTGTGACAACGAGCCGCTCATCTTGCTTTCAGTTTTTTTTACTGAACATTGAGAGCATTAGGGAGAACAGCTTGTGGGTACTTGCAAGTCGCATATGTACCAGGGGGGGTCCACGCTGAACCAAACTCTTGCCCCAGGTGCCAGAAAGCCAAGATACACCTCTGCCTGTTGGTGGGCCTTGAGGACTGGAGTTGGGGAACCCTGTGTAAGCCAATCACCGCATGTGTTGTGGCTGATGAACAGCAGTGAGACATGCAGCTGCAGGGACTCGAACATATTTTTGGAGTATGCAGAAGACAGTGTTAGCACCCAAGCATGCTCAGATAACACCTTATCCCAGCATGTTCGCTCATCACTAATGTTTGGCATGATTTGTTCCAAAAATTGATTAGTTCCTCTTGCCATTCATGGTGTTTATAACATTTAGACTGCGGCATATAAAGCGCTAGATTAGGTTTTTTTTTTCTTTTTAATTATGAAAAGAGAATTTCACACCCTAAAATGTATGAGTTATAGAGCCCCTAAATACAGGAGCATGATTGAAGCCCTTTTTGTATCCAGTTTCACAGACTTTTAGTTTTTTTTTTTTTAGGTTGTAGACAAAGAAGGCCAAAAGGAATCAGATTTACTGGAAACGTCCATTTATGTAGAGGAGAGCAATAAAAAAACCAACAAAAACAAATCCCACAGCAATTTCCTTACTGCTGTAAATTGTTAAGGCAATCTCAGCATCTTTATGCTAAAACAGCTATTAGTTTATTGCCATTTTATCATCACGTTCCGTGCCCACATTTGTATGCCTGGGAATTCAGCTCAGTCACGTTGTTTCAGATCAAGGACAATAAATAGAAACTACAGCACTCCCTCTGAGTCATGACTACCAAAGTGCAGAAAGTAGAGCTGACGGACCAACTGTTTAACCCAGGCTTCATACAGACGATTTATCAGTACACCATCCATGAGCGTTTTAGCCTTTTTTTTTTTACATCTGAATTACATCAGTTTTTATGAATCAACAGTTTAAAAAAAAGCAAAAAAAAAAAAAAAAAAATGCAGTTTCCTGTGTTAATTGCAATGTCGTAAAAAAATGAATGCTATACAGATAATCCATACGGGATCCATTTTTTCCCTGCACCCATAGACTTGTATAGGCAAGGCTCATCCAAAATGTAGAAAAATCTAATGCATGTATGGTTGACGCTTTTTTTTTTCTAGGCATGAGAGATCAATTACAGAATTTAAGTTATTGAATTATACAAGAACAGAAAGCAAAAATGTTGGAATTATTTTTGTGGTTGAAAGCAGAATGTGTCCTATAGAGAAGTGTAACCAGTTTGGCTTTCAAGGAACCAGGATTACTGTACTGGGAAGAAACCAGTTCTGTTACACTGCAAGAACATACAATTTAATAATGGGGCTATCAAAAGCTCAGTTAGGACATTGCATCATCCAAGGATTCCAAAACTCTGGGCTCCATTGTCATATTGTAATTAATTATAAGGGGAAAGGTAAAAGAAGAATTGTTCTCCTGAACTTGGTGTTCTCTAATGTAATGGTCAGGTGTTCCTGGTACAGAGTTTACTATCCACTCCCTGTTGGGTTACTCAGTCCACATGCTCAACTTTTGTATTAAAAGGGTCGCTCTCCTTTCGTTAACCCATTGGCTTGTGGATGTTGATAATAAACACTGACCCTCCCTAGGTCCAGCGCCGCTTTTTCACTGCACACTTCCCCGCTTTAGTCAGCCAGTCAACAATCACCAGGAGCAGCTGGTGAATATTGCTGAACTTATTTTCACCATTTGTAAGACTATGGGCTGTAGAAAATTGGAAGAACAAAACCTCTTTAGACTTGTTTGCTGATACCAGTGTGAGTAAACTGATCATATAGGAACTTAATTGCGATATATCATTTAGTTGATAAGTCATGAACATTCTGTCATTAATGGCCTACTACAAGAAGACACTTAATCTCTATATATCCGTGTGTGGTGTGTGTGTCTCACCAGGACCGGCCCGAGAGATTACGGCGCCCTAGGCGAAATTATTTTGTTGCGCCCCTACTATTCTTGGCAGTAGATGAAAACTTGGGATATAAATTTACGAGCAAAATAAACCACAACAACGATTAATTAACTCTCTCCTAACTCTTTAATCTTCTGAGAAGTTGTATAGGACAAATATATATAAAGTAATCAATAGCACAAAACAAAAACGACCATAGGTAATTAAAATTTTTGTTTCCTTGCCTTTTTTTTTTTTTTAAAAAGGATGACACTAAGTCACCAAGATTAATTTGTTTAGCAACTTCAGATTCTATCGAAATTGTTGCCAACCCAACCAACCTCTCTTGCGTCATATTTGCCCTTAAATATGTACACTTCTTTCCATCCCTAAAACTTTTTGCCTTTTGAAAAGATTTTTTATAATTTTTTCTATTTTTTCTCTGGCGCCCCCTTTGGGTCGGCGCCCTAGGTGGCCGCCTAGTTTGCCTATACGTTCGGGCCGGCCCTGTGTCTCACCAACCAATCACGAAGCGTCTTTCATTTCACCAGAGCTGTGTAAAAGAAGATGAGCTGTGTTTGGTTGCTATGATCAACAGTTTTCCTTGCAACCAATCATTAAGCATCTTTCATTTCACCAGAGCTGTTTTGGTTGCTATGAGCAACAGTTTTCCCTCTCCAGGAAACACCTCAGCAGACACTGACATGGTAGGAGAAATCTAGCATTCCCAGAAATATAAGCTCCCAGCCATTGTCTGCCCCCCAAAAAGGAGCAGAGCGCACATGACAGAAATGAATCACCCCTTCTGTGCCCATATACACATCATCCATCCTATAGGCACATCTTCCCTCTTAAAGGGATCATTGGTATGGAAGTCAGGGCAAATCCATCCAGCGCTCTGATACTGAAACCAGGCCTCTCTTACAGGGATCTCCAGTATGGAAGTTAGGGCAAATCCCTCAGCGCTCTGATTCTCACCCCAGGCTTCTATTAAAGGGATCATTGGTATGGAAGTCAGGGCAAATCCACTCAGTGCTCTGGTTCTGACCCCAGGCTGATGGGATGATGTGGGAAATTAGTAGTCCGGTGGCTCTGGTTGACGGGACGATGTGGGATATCAGGGGTAGTAGTCCGGTAGCTCTGGCTGACGGGACGATGTGGGATATTATAGTGAATGTGCCTATGCGGAGTGGGCGGGGTTCTACACTTAGAGAGAGATATATATATATATATATATATATATATATATATATATATATATATACACACACACACACACATATACATACATACACTCTATATAATCATTATAATTTGTTATAACTAACCGTAGTTAGTTACTATGCCGGGCAGCGTCGGGCTCTTCAGCTACTCCCACCTCAGCCATTTATGGCATGTCCACAGGATATCAAATGGATGTAGGTCTTCAAAGGAGTTCCAGCAACTGGCCATCTTCAGAAGTCCACTAGGAGTGATTGGAGAGAGCTCCACTCATGGTGGTGCGCCCCATTCAAGAGATGGATGCGGGTCACCCAAAAGTGAGATTCCCATCTTTCAGATGGAGAGCACTCCTTTAATTTTTAATACAGATGTCCATTAGTGTACATCCATCCTTTTGTTTGTAGGCACAAACTCCCAGACAGCTGATTATTCTAAAGGCCTCAGCACACATTGCTGGTTAAATTCTAGCCATATAATTAGGCCTTTATCTAATGTTCATGTCATAAATCACAAAGATCAGAATTGGGAGGGATAGAGAAGTTTGGAAAGTGCAAAGGTCCCCATACACATTAGTCTAATATCGACTGAACCTGCCGATATCGATGGGCTCGTCCAACCATCTGATGTATACGAGACTGCTGGTGGAGAGGTTGATCAGGCTGCAGGCATGTCCAATTTTGGACTGTTGATCATATTGCTCTCTTGCAGATGAGCCGTCAGTCAATTTGTCATCTGGTGTCACTCTCAGAGAACACTGGAGCGCTCGGCTGAATGAGCGTTCCTGTGTATGGGAGATTGGGCTGCCAGCTGAACGAGCGACTGAAGCATCATTCATCCAAGAGTCATCTCATGTGTATTGGGGCCTTAACAGCAGGACTGCCTTTTAAAGATCTGAAATAATACTCAAAGTTTATAAGAAAAATGAGGCATTTCAAACCATCATCATATTCAAGTCTATATAGCCTTCTATTGAATTACCCACTTGGAAACCGGTCATAACTGCAGAGTGACATTTGTAATATTAGGAAAAAAAAAAAAAAAAATAAAATACTTTTTATGCTCTAAGATGTACAACAGCTCAAAAAAAATACATCAGGTTAATAACTTAAAATATACATCATTTACCATAAAATATCTACATGTGTATTACAAAGTGCACAAATCTGAGAACAGTTCTATCTTTTCTCATTTGCCTGAGCTGATAAACTGAATAAAATACCAGCAAACCATGGAATTACTACAAGTATTATTCCAAGTGTTTCCTTACCATTTTCTGGTTCTGAGCCCTTGTGTGCCTCCACCTGCGAGCCGAGTAGAAGATAAAGTAGCCCACTGTGGCGGCTGTCACCACAAAGAAAGACACCGAGACAAAGAATATGGAATAATGGTTCATCCAGGATCCATGTTTCTTCCCGACTTCAATAATCATGGTCACCGGGATATGATTACGTACAAGTTCTACAATCTCCATCCCTTTTAGGAATCCTATCATGATGGCAATGGTGTCCTTTGTGCCTGTAAAGGTAAAAAAAAAGTTTTTATTAAAAAAGTGTAAAAGGAAAGAGTCCATCTCTGCTACTTAAAGGGAATCTGTCGCCCCCTGGGACATTTTTAACCTAATATGGGAATACAGGTGATAGAATGGTTACACTAGTCCTACCTGTATTCCCATATCTTTGGTCTGGTTGTTGAGAAATCGTCTTTTATTTCTTTATGTTAATGATTTCTTCCAGGCTCTGGGGTGTGTGGTGCCTGGAAGAAATCTCTGCTTATGGTCTTCATTTGTGTACTACTCACCTCCCATGAGCATCACACTGCCCTGTGTACTGGTGACCCCGGAATCCCACGCCTGCGCCCTGCAATAGCATGTTTATAGCACAACACACAAGAACGCATTGACCACAAGTCCTGAATGTAAAAATATATATACACTTTATTTTATAAATAAAGGTACTGGAGGTATTTTAAAAGCAGCAAAGAATCAGTGTTTTATAATATAAAAATATATACATAAGAGGGCAGTACTATCCATTTCATAAGGGCATATTATTGCAGTAAATGGTGCTAACAAATATCTATCTTACAGTGAAAACTTTTTTTTAAACCAAAATAATATATTCATAATGATGCTTTTCTACTTTTAAAATACCTCAAGTACCTTTATTTATAAAAAAAAAAAAAGTATATATATTTTTACATTCAGGACTTATGGTCAATGTGTTCTTGTGTGTTGTGCTGTGTTTAGTGATTTGACTGTCCTAACAATTATAATTATATAGTCTGTGGGGTTATAAGCTGTAGATACCACTGGGTCTGCATATATCACTGTGTGATTGCTGCTGCTGGTTTTCCCCTGTTTTCCTTTATGTGTGGTGTTCAATAGCACGTTTATACATATCTTAATCGCCCTTCTATGGGCAATGGCTTCATGGTTCTTCTGCGCAGGCGAGTCAGTGCACAGTAGCAGTGACTCACAGGCTCTAGCACAGAAGAACGATGGAGCCATTGCCCATAGAAGAAATTAGCATAAAAAAAAATTCTTGACAAGACCAAAAGCCATGAGGCATACAGGTAGGACTATTTTAACCATTCTATCACCTGTATGCCCACTTTAATAGGTGTAAAAACGTCCGGGGGGGGGGGGGGGGGTAACATATTCCTCTTAAAAGGATAATCCTTCAAAGACCAAATCTTAGATCCACTGTAATGTCACAAGATTTCTCAGTACAAATTGTATGCATCATTAAATAGATCTCCTACACCTGATAAGTTCCTTAAAAAATCCACATCAAGAACGGCTGTATTTTTTTTTTTTTTTTTTAAATTATAAAAAGTCCAGTCTCATTAACATGTGCATTTTATGAGTCGATCTATGGCTGATCCCATAAAATGCTCCTCTTTTTAGGATTATCTATCCATTCTGACATGGATTTTTAAAAGGGAGCTCACCAGTGTCAAGTCCAAGAGAGCTACGTTATTTAATTAATATAGGTAGTTTGCAGTGTGAAATCTGCTGACAGATGTGCTTTAAGCAGCTACTTAGCTTTTTTTCGTATTTGTTTTATATTCTGGCATTTCCTCCTCTACATACCAAATTCCTGGTGGTTTGTGTACACTGCGCTGTCAGACTTGACGTAATTGGGATATGCCTACATGGCACCTACAGTACATTCTGAATTTATAGGTGCATCTCACAAAATTAGAATATCAAAGTTAATTTTAGTTCTTCAATACAAAAAGTGAATGTTTGTACGTAGAGTCATTACAGAGTGATCTATTTCAAGTGTTTATTTCTGTTAATGTTGATGATTATGGCTTACAGCCAATGAAAACCCAAGTCATTATCTCAGTAAATTAGAATACTTTATAACACCAGTATGAAAAATTATTTTAAAATCCAAAATGTTGGCTTACTGAAATCTATGTTCAGTAAATGCACTCAATACTTGGTCGGGGCTCCTTTGGCATCAATTGCTGCATGAATGCAGCGTAGCATGGAGGCGATCAGCCTGTGGCACTGCTGAGGTGTTATGGAAGCCCAGGTTGCTTTGACAGCAGCCTTCAGCACGTCTGCATTGTTGAGTCTGGTGTCTCAGCTTCTTCACAATACCCCAAAGATCACCTATGGGGTTGAGGTCAGGCGAGTTTGCTGGCCAAAGTACAGTGATACTTTTGTTTGTAAACCAGGTATTGGTACTTTTGGCAGTGTGGCAGGTGCCAAGTCCTGCTGGAGAATGAAATTTCCATCTCCAAAAAGCTTGTCAGCAGAGGGAAGCTTGAAGTGCTCTAAAATTTCCTGGTAGACGGCCTCACTAACTTTGGTCTTGGGAGGAAGAAAAAAAACAAAACAAAAAAAACAACAACACACACAGGGGACCTACACCCAGGGCCGGCATTAGGGGCAAGCAGACCAGGCAGCTGCTATGGGGACCCTGTGAGGCAGGGGGTCCACCTGCCCTCAGTGCCGACTCCCCCCCCGGCCACCGCAATGAACTATACCAGCGTCATAGACGCCGGTACAGTTCACAGCAATGATGGAGGAGAGAACGTCCAGCCGATGCTCCCTCTCCCATCATTCCCCGCTCTGCCTTTGACAAAGTGGGTGCGCGATGACGTCATCGCACGCTCACTGTGTGCCAGGCAGTGCAGGGGACAGGAGCCGGGAGCAGAGCAGGCATGAGGAGAAGGTGAGGAGTGTTTTTTTTTTTTTTTTTTAAATATATCGTTATGTGTGCTGGACTGTGGGGCCATTCTCGGCAGGGGGGGGGGGGGGGGGTTACGTTTTACATTATACTCTATGGGGGAGGCTGTGTTATATAATATGGGGGGCTGCATTATATTCTGTGGGAGGTGGGCTGTATTATATGCTATTTGTGGCTACATTATACTATATGAGGGGGGCTACATTGTATTCTATGGAGGTGCTACATTATACCATATAAGGGGTTGCATTATATTCTATGGGGGGGGTTACATTATATTCTGTGGAGTGGCTGCATTATACTCTGTGGGGTAGCTGCATTATGCTCTAAGGGGTGGCTTCATTATACTATAAGAAGGGGGCTGCATTATATTCTATGGGGGTTACATTATATTGTATGGCGGGGCTGCATTATACTGTATCGAGGACTATGGGGAATACATTATATGAAGAACTATGGGGTGCATTATACTATGGGAACTGAATTGTACTACATGGATGACTATGGCGGTGCATTATACTGTGGAGCACTATGAGGAGTGTATTATACTATATGGAGGACTAAGGCTACTTTCACACTTGCGTTTTTTTGCTGCTCGTTTTTTGCGCAAAAACGCATGGAAACGCATACAAACGCAGCGTTTTTCTCAACATTGTCCTCACCAAAAAAGATCAAGAAAACAACAGGGGTTAGGGTTAGTAGTACTAACCCTAACCCCTGACTAACCCTAAACCTAACCCTCCTAACCCCTAACCCCAGACCATACTAACCCTGACTCTACTAACCCTAACCATAACCATTGTCTAACCAATGTACAACAAAAAAAAAAAATGCATGCGCAAAAAAAAAAAAAAAGCATACATGCGCATGCCAATGCGCACCCATAGACTTACAATGGGTGTCTTGCTGTAAAAAAATGCATTGCGTGCGCATGCGTTTTTTTGGGGGCAAGTCGGACGCACAAAAAAATGCAACAAGATGCATTTTGTGCGCCCGAGCGCACACTACAAAAACGCATACAAACGCATGGGTATGCGCACATAAGCGCATCCCATGCAAAATATAGGGGAAAAAAAACGCATGCGTTTTTTTAGCGCTAAATAACAGCACAAAAAAACGCAAGTGTGAAACCAGCCTGAGGAGTGTATTATACTATATGGAGGACTATGGAGTGTAAACTGTAGATGTGCTACTGATAACATGATCCTGTATGGTGATCTGTTAGTGATCCATTAGTGACCATTCTGTCCCCATCATTCTTTCTCAGACGGTGGAAAGAGGCCGGGAAACAAGTGTTGAACTACTTCAATATTGTCGATCACACATTTAGCAGCCTGAACTCAGCACATGTAAATACAACCAAAATGCTTCTGTGTGATGTGCAATATGTTAGCATTTGGGGCCCAATTTTAAACTTTGCCTAGGGCCACACTTTGCCTAAAACCAGCCCTGCCTACATCAGCAGATGACATGGCTCCCCAAACCATCACTGATTGTGGAAACTTCACACTAGACCTTAGGCAGCTTGGATTGTCTCTCCACTCTTTCTCCCGACTCTGGGACTTTGATTTAGAAGATCTAGTGTGAAGTTTCCTCAATCAGTGATGGTTTGGGGAGCCATGTGGTCAGCTTGGCCCTCTACCAGGAAATTTTTAGAGCAATTCATGCTTCCCTCTGCAGACACTCACAGAGAGAGACTGCACTTCACTTTGTATCACGAGTCCTGAACCCAGCACAAGACGTCGACGACCTACCGTCACCGCCAGGAACCGGATCATCAATGCCTGCAGGACACCGGATTCATCACGCGCTAACAGCATTGGTGCCAGCGTTGAAACTTAGGACTCTGCAGTCAGGAAGCCGTCAGACTGATAATTTAACCCTTAAATGAACAGTTGCTATATTTTTTACAATTGTTACCTTACTCTGCACATCTATTGTGCTCATATCAGCTGCCATACCCATGTCTCTCCCTTCTACTCACTGTGTGGAGTATCCCCCTGTTCAAGTAAAATCAATGTTAACCCTTGATCTGCCTCTTGTCAGTTACTGAATCCCGCAACCTGCTCACACTTGTAACAAATGGTAATCCTTCTATGGTCAGGCTCATATGCCGGGTTCAAGCCGAGTATTATGACTCACATCTGCATATTACACTAACAGGCGGGTCCTTGTTTTTGCATTTGTGTCTGATTATTCTACAAGTTATATACCATTTAAACATTTTTTATTTATATATTTTTTTTTTTTTATTTGATATTGACAACTTTGCTTATCCAGATGTTTTTAGAAGCATTCATAGGCACACTGCGTTAAGTAAATAAAGAACATGTAAAAAGCATAGGCTACCTTTTTTTTTCTTAAAAAAAAAAAAAAAAAAAAATTATTAGCCATCCCACCACAACAAGGTGTAACCAATCTGGATAGTCCTTAACTATAGTGGCTCCCTTGGCTCTATATATATATATATATATATATATATATATATATATATATATATATATATATATATATTTTTTATTATTCGGGTTGCAAGCCCTTAGTGGGCCCAAGTTACAAGAGTCCAATGCCAATCAAATAACATCCAAGATTCTAACATGAGCCTGGACATGACACGATAATGTATTGCATTATTTTAAAGGTGAAACTTTTTTTTTTTTTTTTTTTTTTTAAATTGAAAGTCCTGAAAAATGGGATTCAGCAGGTTCTCATGATGAGGCCACGCATTTTAAAACGTGGTATAGAGAGCAACTTTGTGCCTGCCCAAAAAAAAAAAAAAAAAAGTACAGACGCAGACAAAATACGAAGGGACTGCTCTCCTCGTCATAGTATGTAGTATGAATGCTGCCAAATGCGGTTTTGTCTCAATCCAGTTTTTCATGTCTTCAGACAGACCCCGAAGGAACTACAAACATGTGGCAGAAACGTAGCAGAAAACCCAGCCCTACCCAAACCAAATGACAGTTTAGGAAGAATATTGCTTCTAAATTAGCTGGATTATAAAGCTTTAATTAATTGTAACCAGTCTAATTAGTGTTCTTTCAGGTATGGGGTCGTCCCTCACGCAAAGACATTGCAAGTCTGCCCTAACAATTAGTGATTATGTGGTTGTATACAATCGTGTCTGAAGAGATTGATGAGGAGTTCTCTGTTTTTTGAGTGCTAGGTGCTAAAATGATTTCTTTAAAAGGTACTGTCACACTTAGCGATGCACCAGCGATCCCAACCAGCGATATCACGCGGTCAGGATCGCTGGTGCATCGCTAAGTGGTCGCTAGTGAGCTGCCACACAGGCAGATCTCACCAGCGACATAGCAGTGGTCGGCGGTCGCTACTTACCTGTCAGACGAGGTGATCCTGACGTCCTCCTGCTGGCGTCGCTAGTCGGCGCCACGGGAAGCCCAGCAGGAAGCTGACGACGAGAAACGGTCCAGGACGTTCTCGCGCAATCAGCGATAACCAGCGGGGGAGCCGGTCAGAGGCAAGTATCACACAGAGATATCGCTAGCAATATCGCCGCTATGTCACAAAACCAGTGACGTTACAGCGATATCGCTTAGTGTGACAGGCCCTTAAGGGCTCGATCGCATGACCAAGAGAACCAGGCCAATTATGCTAATCACACTCTGATCAAACTCTGATCCAAGTTTGCTCAGATTTCCTCATAGCACACTGAGGAAAGGATTGAGAACAGAATTTCTACATAATCTCCAATCTGGGAGTTAAGCTCCCGTCACACACAGCGAGATCGCTGTGTGTGACACCTATCAGCGACCGGCCCCCCTGCCGGTATCGCTGTGGAAAGCTCTGGACATTTTTTTTGATCATTGGTCTCCCGCTGGCCAGCATGCATCGCTGCGTGTGGCAGTCGGGAGACCAGCGATCTGGAGCTGGTAACCAAGGCAAACAGCGGGTTCTAAGCGCCGCAGCCCTGCTGTTTACCTTGGTTACCAGCTCCCTGCACCAGCACGCTGGTGCTGTTCGCTGGTGAAGCTGATTGTTTGGCAGCTCACTAGCGATCATGTAGCGACACACCAGCGATCCTGACTAATTCAAATTGTTGTCAGGATCGCTGGCGAGTTGCTGTGTGTGACGGGGCCCTTAGTGGAAATCAGATTGCACCCGGATGTCATTTTAACGCACTCCGATGTTTTCCCACACACCCAAAAACTTGAATGGGTGAGTGACATCTTATTTAAGAGTGAAATCAAAGCATGAATGGATAGCTCAGTGGAGGAAAAAAAAAAAAAAACAAAAAACAAAAAAAACCCACATCAGAACTGCTACATTGAATAACACTGGTCAAAGTGCTATCCGATAAAACATTGGACAGCACTCGTCCTAAAAAAAGAAAAAAAAAAAAAAAAAAAAAAATAATATATGAATTTCCTGCATGTCCACCTATACCCCATGCAGTGACTTATCCATGATTTGATAGTTTAGTAGGTATGGGCAATAGGACGTGATCAATCTTTTAGACAAGGAAGACCCATCTCAAACAAATGATTACTCTTATGGAGAGCCGTTTAACCCTATAGTCCTGTCTGAGGACCTTACATGATGTAGGAACACAGCAATGTCCCCTGTACAGAAAGTTCAAGGGAAAGCAAAACAGATAATGATTGGCCTAACGGTTTAGTGGGCCAAGCTGTCAGACAACTTCTTTAACCAACAATCTAACCCCGCATTTCCTAAACTCCAATTCAAGGCCCCCCAAAACAGGTTATGTTTTCAGGATTTCTTTGGTATTTCACAGGTGATTTTGATAGGGTTTTGGCGGATTGCAGACAGCAGCTTTTCTATCCTTTCCTATTTAGTTAGCTTGGGCCCCATCATTTGCTCAGCCTTTTTTTCTTCTTGCTTCACAGTCATTATATGTTGGGGGCTGCCTATTGCTTTGGGGTCTGCTCTGGGGCAATTTAGATTTCCCTTTCTGTCTTAAGGCTATTTAGTTCTCCGGCTGTGATCGAGGGGGACTAGGACACCGTAGGAACCCCCACGGCTACTGCTAGTTGTTGTTGATAGGTTCAGGGGTCTGCAATCCGATAGCTAGTATTTCTGTTTTTGCCTCCTACGGTGACTCATTCATAACAGAATCACCAGCCATACCGCAGATCCTAGGATACTCAATAGCAGGAAAGAATTGGGGAAAAAAAAAAAAAAAAAAAAAAAAAAAGTGTGTATATTCTTTCCTCTATAATCGCTGAGGCCGTAGGGGGAATTTTTTTTTCTCAATTTTTTTTCCGCTAGCTGCGGAAGTGCGGGGAATTTCCACCTACCTTGCTCATTTACATGCTGCTGAACCAAAGATTCCTACACCTGATGTATTTTTTGGGGATCGGTCTAAATTTTTGAATTTCAAAAATAATTGTAAATTATTTTTTGCCTTGAAGCCTAACTCGTCAGGGAGCTCCGCGCAGCAGGTTAAAATTGTCATCTCTTTGCTGCGTGGCGATCCCCAGGATTGGGCGTTTTCTTTGAAACCAGATGATCCTATTCTGACTAATGTGAACGCATTTTTTCAAGCCTTGGGGTTGTTGTAGGATGTACCTAATGCTATTGATCAGGCTGAAAAGACCCTGTTGGCATTGAGACAGGGTCGAGATTCTGCAGAATTGTACTGTCAAAAATTCCGAAAGTGGGCGGTCCTACCTACCTGGAATGATAATGCCTTGGCAGCTCTCTTTAGGAAGGGTTTGTCAGAAGCCGCAAGAGATCCTATGGTGGAATTTCCTGTTCCCTCTGGTCTTGACGATTCTAGGTCATTAGCCATTCAGGTTGATCGGCGTTTACGTGAACACAGGACTGCACGAGAGGTGTTGCCACCTGTTGAACAAGTGTCTGAACCTATGCAATGTGAGAGTTTTGTCCAGGGAGCAACGTCAGGAGTTCAGAAGGCGTAATAAGCTGTGTTTTTTTTGTGGAGATGCCTCGCATATTATTTGTCTGTCCTAAACGAGAGAAACGTTTTGCACACACGTTTTCTGTGGGTGGTGTTCAACCTAAGTTTCTTCTGGCAATTACTCTGATCTGCTCCCTGTCCACATTTTCCGCCAAGGCTTTTGTGGATTCGGGAGCAGCCCTGAACCTAATGGACTTGGATTTTGCTAAACGTTGTGGATTTCCGATGACACCTCTGCAGATGCCTATCCCGTTGAGGAGGATTGATGCTACTCCTTTGGCGAAAAATAAACCTCAGTTTTGGACCCAGGTGCGGGTCGCCCGAGACCATCAAGAAAATTGTAGATTTTTGGTGTTGCATAATACCATTGTTCTGGGGTTTCCCTGGTTGCAAATTCATAATCCAGTTTTGTATTGGAAATCTGTCTGTGGCGAGTTGGGGTTGTCGGTGTGCCCTTAGTGAGGCTCCGGTTTTTTCCACCTCTCCTCAGTCGCATGATGTTCCTGACTATTTGGCGGACTTTTATGATGTATTTAGTGAGAATGAGTCTGCGTCTTTGCCTCCTCATAGGAGTTATGACTGTGCAATTGAACTGAGCCCGGGGTGTAAATTTCCCAAGGGTCGGCTCTTCAATTTATCTGTACCCGAGCACGAGGCTATGCGATCCTATATTAAGGAGGCGTTGGAGAAGGGTCATATTAGACCATCCTCTTCACCATTAGGTGCTGGGGTTTTTTTTCGTGGCCAAAAAGGATGGTTCATTAAGGCCTTGTATTGATAATCGTGCCCTCAACAAAATTACTATTAAATATCAGTATTAGTTACCCCTGATTTCGGATCTATTCTCCAGAATTAAAGGTGCTTGCTGGCTTACCAAGCTTGACCTCAGGGGGCGTATAATCTTATCCGCATTAAGCATGGGGATGAATGGAAGATGGCGTTTAATACTCCGGAGGGACATTGAGTACCTGGTGATGCCTTTTGGGCTCACTAATGCCCCTTCTGTCTTCCAGTGCTTCATGAACAACATTTTCCGAGACTTTGTGGATAAATTTTTGATTATCTATCTGGATGATATTTTGATCTTCTCCAAGGATTGGGATTCTCATGTGGAACATGTTCAGACGGTGTTCCGGATCTTGAGGGAGAATTCCCTGTATGTCAAAGGATCGAAATGCCTTTTTGGGGTACAGAGGATTTCATTTTTGGGATTTATTTTGTCTCCGTCAACTATTGAAATGGACCCGGCCAAGGTACAGGCCATTTATGATTGGGTTCAGCCCACTTCTTTGAAGGCCCTCCAGAAGTTTTTGGGTTTTGCTAATTTTTATCGGAAATTTATAGCAAAATTTTCTAGTATTGCCAAGCCATTGAGTGATCTGACTAAGAAGGGTGCTGATGTGTTGAATTGGTCTCCGGAGGCCGTTTCTTCCTTTCACGAGCTGAAGCGAAGATTCACTTCTGCCCCGGTTTTGCGGCAACCTGATGTCTCACTCTCATTCCAGGTAGAGGTGGACGCTTCTGAGATTGGTGCAGGAGCAGTGTTGTCCCAAAAGGATCCTGTAACATCTAAAATGAATCCCTGTGCTTTCTTTTCCCGAAAGTTCTCTCCATCTGAACGCAACTGATGTGGGGAATCGGGAACTGTTCGCCATGAAATGGGCATTTGAAGAGTGGAGACATTGGTTGGAGGGAACTAAACATCAAGTCGTGGTCCTCACTGACCACAAGAATTTGATATACCTGGAGTCGGCCAAACGCTTGAACCCTAGACAGGCTAGGTGGGCCTTGTTTTTTTACATGTTTTGATTTTGTGGTCTCTTTTCTTCCTGGCACTAAGAATGTCAAGGCTGACGCTCTCTCTAAGAGCTTCTTTGCTGATTCTCCTGTGGTGACCAAGCCTGCTACCATCTTAGGCGAAGGGGTAGTTTTTTCTGCCATCTTGCCCGATTTGAGACGTTCTCTGGAAGAGTTCCAGGAGGACAAACCTGAGCGTTGTCCCAGTGGAAAGTTGTATGTTCCTGACCAGTGGAAGAAGAGAGTGATGTCTGAAGTTCATTGCTCTGCATTGGCTGGTCATCCAGATATTTTTGGTACTAGAGATCTGGTGAGTCGGTCTTTTTGGTGGCCCGCCTTGTCTCGTGATGTCAGGAATTTTGTGCAGTCCTGTGGGACTTGCTCCCGGTCTAAACCTTGTTCTCGCTCTGGTGGGTTGTTGATGCCTTTGCCGGTCCCCAGGAGGCCATGGACCCATATTTCAATGGATTTCATCTCTGATATGCCGGTCTCTCAGAGAATGACTTATTTGGGTGATTTTTGATAGGTTCTCTAAGATGGTTCATCTTGTACCACTCCCCAAGTTGCCGTCTTCCTCTGAGTTGGTGCCCCTGTTTTTGCAACAGGTGGTTCGCTTGCACGAGATTCCTGAGAACATTGTATCTGACAGAGGAGATCAGTTTGTGTCTAGATTTTGGGGGGCTTTCTGTTCCAAGCTGGGAATTCAGTTGTCCTTCTCTGCTTTTCACCCTCAGACCAATGGGCAGACGGAGAGAACAAACCAGACCTTGGAGTCGTATTTGAGAGGTTTTATTTACGCTGATCAGGATGATTGGGTTTCATTTTTGCCATTGGCAGAATTTGCTTTAAATTATAGAGCTAGTTCTGCCACTTTGAGGTCACTTTTTTTTTTTGTAACTTTGGGTTTCATCCTCGATTTTCTTCAGGGCAGGTGGAGCCTTCTGCCTGCCCAGGTGTTGACACTGTGGTGGAGAGAATGCACCAGATCTGGGACCAAGTGGTGGATAAGTTCTCTCTCCCAGGAAAAGGGCCAGCGGTTTTCCAACCGACATAGGACCATTGGTCCCCAGTTCAAGGTTGGTGATATGGTTTGGTTATCATCAAAAAATATCACTATGAAGGTGGCTTCTCCTAAGTTTAAGCCTAGATTTATTGGACCTTACAAGATTTTGGAGATTATTAATCCGGTCTCTTTTCGGTTGGCTCTTCCTATCACATTTAAAATCCATAATGTGTTTCATAAGTCCTTGTTGAAGAGGTTTGTTGAACCAGTCGTTCCTGGGGTGGCACCACCGGACCCTGTATTGGTTGAAGGTAACATGGAATATGAGGTAGAGAAGATACTGGATTCCCGTCTGGCTAGACGGAGACTCCAGTGTTTGGTTAAGTGGAAGGGTTATGGTCAGGAGGATAATTCCTGGGTCTCTGCCTCTGATATTCATACCAAAAGATTGGTGCGTGCCTTTCAAATCGGGCTCACCCTGATCGCCCTGGTGGCGTGGATGAGTGTTCGGTGACCCTTCCTCAAGGGGGAGGTACTGTTGTGAGTTCATTTTCCCCCTTCACCATTGAGGTCTGATGAACTCCCTCTTCTGGTGAAGGAAGGTAGTGAGGCTGAATACCAAGCACCTGTGCAGGATGATGACTGGGTGACTGGAATTGCTGACTGAATATAAGGCAGCTGACGCCCTTCTGCCTTGCTGGTGAGCTCTCTGAGGGTTTCTAGGAGACCAGTCTGTTTCCTGCTCCTCAAAAGCTAAGTTTTCTGCTCTGCTTTTTGCATTTGTGTTTTGGTTTTGTTTTGCATTGCTTTTCTGGATTTCTGCCATTCCCTGCTGGGGTGAGCTGAATTCCTTTTTGCTCTGTCTTCAGAAAATACCTGAGTACTGATAGTCTTTTTGAAGCCTAGTGTCTTCAGGGCTTTTTTCCCTATCAGTCTGTTGGCTCTTGTTTTGATAGGGTTTTGGCGGATTGCAGACAGCAGCTTTTCTATCCTTTCCTATTTAGTTAGCTTGGGCCCCATCATTTGCTCAGCCTCTCTGTGTGAGTGTTTTTTCTTCTTGCTTCACCGTCATTATATGTTGGGGCCTGCCTATTGCTTTGGGGTCTGCTCTGGGGCAGTTTAGATTTCCCTGTCTATTTAGTTCTCCGGCTGTGATCGAGGGGTCTAGGGCACTGTAGGAACCCCCCACGGCTACTGCTAGTTGTTGTTGATAGGATCAGGGGTCTGCAATCCAATAGCTAGTATTTGTTTTTGCCTCCTACGGTGACTCATTCATAACATCTGATGCTACCTTAGGCAGATAAGCGGTTCTGTTCTTAATATCACCCTGTCCTGAAAAACTTGTGTATAGGGTGGATTTACCGAGAGAGCCTGCAAGTCGCTTACTCTATGGGCTGATGTAAGGGCCACTAAAATGATCGTCTTTAGGGTCAGATATTTTATGGGTAGCTGATGTAAAAGGCTCGTACGGTTCTTTTGCAAGGGCCTCTAGTACCAGGTTTAAATCCCATGGGGCTCTTCTGGGTATTGGAGTAGGCCTAGACCTATGGCAGGATTTGATAAATCTGGCTACCCATCTATTTGCTGCCAAGTTGCAGTTATAGAGCGCTCCTAGTGCAGATACCTGAACCTTCAGAGTGTTCACCGCTAACCCCAGCTGCAACCCTGATTGTAAAAACTCCAAGATGGCACTAATCAGGGGTTCTTGTTCTAACGGCTTACCTAGGAACTGCAGGAATTTATTCCATGTTCTGCCGTAGATATTGGTTGTCACCGGTTTCCTACTCTTTAGCAGGGTGGCCACCAACCCGTGAGAAACCTCCATTAAAAGCGACCTTTCAAATTCCACGCCGTCAGATGGAATCCTTTGATTTGAGCGTGGAATATTGGACCTGAGCTAGTAGGTCGGGGATCTCTGGCAGAACCCATGGATCGGGGAAGGACATCTTTCGTAGCAGCGCAAACCAGGGCTTTTTTGGCCAAAATGGAGCTATTAGAATCTCTCTGACCTGATCGTTCCTGATCTTCTTGACAACTGTTGGGATCAGGGCCACTGGGGGGGGGGGGGGGGGGTGGAACGCATAGGCTAGCCTGAAGTCCCACGGAATCTGCAATGAGTCCAAAGCCCATGGTTCTTCCCTCGGGTTTAGTGAGCAAAACCTCTCTACTTGCCTGTTGTTTCTGTTGGCAAAGAGGTCTATCACCGGTTTCCCCCAAAGCTGTGTTAGTTTTTGAAAAATGGACTGATTTTGAGCCCAATCTCCTTGCCTCAGAGTATTGCGGCTCAGGAAATCGGCCTCTATGTTTTCTGCCCCTTTTATGTGCAAGGCTGTTAAGGAGTGTAGGTGTTGCTCCGCCCTGCCAAGAATATCGCCCGCTGTCATTAGGGAGTGAGACCTTGCTCCCCCCCCCCCTTGGTGGTTGATGTACGCCACCGTTACTTTGTTGTCTGACATAACGCGGACATTGCGACCCCAGAGTAGGGAAATGAAGTGGATTAAGGCTTTGTTCACTGCCCACAGTTCTCTCAGGTTGGAAGATGCCCCCATTTCTTGAGGCCTCCAGGAACCCTGGGCCACATGACCCCATGTGTGCCCCCCACCCCAGGGAGCTCGAATCTGTCAGTATTACGTCGGTCATCTGTCTGTCCCAAGGCATTCCCGAAGCCAAGTTTGTACTGTCCAACCACCAGTTGAGAGAGTCTCTGGTCTCTAACGAAAGCTACAGTCTTCCTTCTAAACGCCCTCTCAGCGATCTTTGTGCTGACACTCTCTCTCCCTGGAGCTGTCGGGTGTGAAATTGAGCCCACCTGACCGCTGGAATACAGGCCGTCAGGGTACCTAGCAGAGACATCGCGTTTCTCAATGTCATACGAGGTTGGTCTCGGGCCGCCAATGCCATGTTCTGTACCTTCTCTATTTTGATATCCGGAAGCAGACACGCTTGCTGTTCTGAATCCAGGATAAATCCCAGGAAGGTCTGTTTGCTTAAGGGCTGTAGTTTTGATTTTTTGAAATTTATTATCCACCCTAATTCCTGTAAGGTGTCGGTCACCCGGCTCAACTGTGCCGTACAGTGGTCCTCTGAGCTACCCACTATAAGGAAATCGTCCAGGTAGGGTATTATGACCGTATTCTGAATTCGGAAGAAGGCTGTTACCTCCGCTATGACCTTGGTAAAAACCCTCGGGACTATAGATATGCCAAATGGAAGAGCTCTGAATTGGAAATGCCTGAGTATGCCCTGGATATAGAGAGCCACTCAAGTATTTTTGGTAGTCTGGATGGATAGGGATGTGATAATATGCATCCTTTAAATAGACTATGACCATAAAACAATTTTGATGTAGCAGCTTTATGGCTGTAGCCACCGATTCCGTCTTGAAAGTTTGATTCCTTATCCACCGATTGAGACCTCTGAGATTTATGATTGTCCTGAACGACTGATCTGTGTTTTTTTTTTTTTAATCAGAAAAGGGGGGGGGGGGGGGGGAGAAATAGAACCCCCTTCCTTCCTGTGTATGTGGGACTTCGGAAAGGACCTGCTTGTCCATCAGGCTCAGGAGCTCTGATTCTAAGGCCAACTGTTCTTCGATTGCCTTCCTGATAGGGGTAATGACAAACACGGCTTTTGGCTGGCGAACGAAGGAGATTCTCAGGCCTTCTCTTAAGATGCCTAGGATCCAGGTATTGGAAGAGATCTTCCCCCAGGCCTGGGGGGAAAAAAAAAAAAAAAAAAAAAAAGAGGAGTGCCAATCTCCCCCCTACCGGGATGCTGGCGTCATTGTGGAGATTTCTTTGCAGTGGAGGTGCCTCCAAACATAAATCCTGACTCCTTTTTCCTTTTATCTTCCCATCTTCTCCTATTGAATCTTCCCCTCCGAAAGGGCTGTCTTCTCTGGTATGTCGGGAACCTGGGGAAGCCTTTCTTCCTATCGCTTGCCTTTTCCAGGATGTCATCCAAGTTTTTCCCGAATAAAAACCAAACACAGGGGAGAGATCACAGCTTAGCTTTAGATTGCAGGTCACCTGGACAGCCTTTAAGCCACAACGCGCGTCTGGCAGCATTCGATAAGCCTGCCGACCCAGGCTGTCAACCTCAGAGTCCGCTGAGGTGTCTGCCAAAAAAAGCTGCTGCCCCGTGCAGGAAATACATATCTGCCAATATCTTTTCTCTTGGGACATTTGACGCTAGCCTCTCTAACTGCTGCAGCCAAATCATCAGGGAGCACGCCGTGCAGGTGCCTGCTATTGCCAGCTTTAATCCTCCCGCTGTTGCTTCCCATGCATGCCTCAAATAGGAATCAGCTTTTTTGTCTAGCGGGTCCCTAAGAACCCCTGAGTCTTCTAGGGGTAGGGACGACTTTTTTGAAGACCTGGACACCGCTGCGTCAATCTTTGGGACTTTGTCCCATATTTCCGCATCTTTGTGCTCAAAGGGGTATCGTCTCTTGGAGGCGGAGGGAAGAGCCCCTGATCTCTCGGGTTTCCTCCATTCTCTCTCAATAAGCGCTTGGATCTTTTCATTCACTGGAAAGGTCCGTTTTTTCCTCTCTTGAAGCCCCCCAAACATGACATCCTCTAGGGATTTAGCTGCTTTCTCTTCCTGTAGGCCCTTTGTTGTTCTAATGGCCTTTAGGAGAGCATCAGTGTCTTCTACGGGAAAACATGGCTTACCCCCCCCCCCCCCCCCCCCCCCGTGTCACTGTCTGAGGATGGCTGTTCAGTCTGACATAAGGCTGAAGAGGAGTCTGATGGAGAACTAGAGGGATTCTTTCTACCTTTCCTCAACAAGGTCTTAATTCAACCCTCCATCTCTGACCTAAGGGCCAATATCAGGTTGGCTGCGAAACTAGGCGCTTCTTCTGCCATGGTTCGCTGAATGCAACTGGCGCAGAGATCTTTCTGCCAGTCTCTTCCTAGGGGAGTTTTACATAAGGCGCAGTCCCTATTCTTCTTACTTCCCGCTTTTTTAGGTTTTTCCTACGGGGTAAAACATACAACAGGGAACCCCTATTAACAAAATGCTAGCATTCACAAAGATCACTCACCACCCGTAATCAAAGGTACCGACTTGGAGGCTGCGTCGGAGCACGTGACCTGTGCTCTTTGGACCTTGAGGAGTCTCCCGACCTGCGGCTGGGGCGGCTGCTGCTTGAGTGGCTACCATGTTTGCAGCCGGAGGGTTGTGAAGGAGGGAGAGACAATGATCGCTCCTGTTCTGACTCCATCTTGCACCGAATGCCCTGCCGCTGTTCCTCGTTTAAATAGTGCGCCGCCGTCCTGTTGGGTGTCTCCTCCCCTCCCCCCCTGCGACCGCCGGCCGACCACTTCAGAAAGCCGGTGTGGCAGCCGGCGCCATGACACAGTCGCCTTTTGCTGATGTCAGCCGGTGCATTCCCATGATCCTCTGTGCCGCCATCAGTGGCCAGAAGACGCCCGCGGCTCTCCCCTGCTAGATGTCCCGGGGATTGAGATTGCCATGATAGGCACCGCCGACAATGAGATTCCCTCCAGGACAGGAACCCAACTGAAGCGGGGGAGAGGTGCCGCCCCTTATATCTCAGTAGGTTCCTGTCCTGGCGGGGCGGATCCCTCTCTCAGGTGTGCTGTCATGGGTGAAGGGTAAAACCTGTTTCATGTAGTATTTAAGAGGCTGGGCAAGATATTTCTTCTTGGACAGAGAGGATCTGTGGTGCCCCTGAGGCTCAGTCGCCACAGAGGTACTGCACCTTCTCCTAAGGTGTAGTGCCCCACCATCCTGGTAAGTTGGGAGCTCCTTTCCGCACTCCAACACACGATAGTTCAGCACTGATCACATTGCGGCTCATGCTTAGAGGGTAGCAGAGCACCTCTGGTGATTCCTTGCTTCGTAACACGAGATGTGCTGGGAGGTGGGTGGAGTTGAGATTCATATATAAAAGAGTGGGAAAGTTTAGAATTACAGTTCAGTCCCTCAGAGGGGTCAGTCCCTTAGAGGGCAGTCTGGGGTGAGTCCCAGAGGAGTGAGAAGGCCCGTCAGTCAGGAGAGCCTGAGGACGGGTCCAAGGAGAGAAGGAGTGCTGCAGCTGCCTCAGTGACCTGAACCAGCTGGCACGGGAAAGAGAAGAGAAGGAGAGACGTAGAACTGCAACCTAAGCTTCCATAAGAGAGAGAAGGAACAGCGTGGAACGAAGGAGTAGAGAGAATAGAGAGGAGTGGGTTGGATAGGAACCCTGCCTATAGGTTCTCAGCGCAAGGCCGGGTCCCCGAGGTTGTATGGACACTTATGGTTCTGCAGCAGACACCGGTGGAGTAGTTGGCTGTAAATGCACTACTCCCATCTAAGACTTGGGACACAACAGCAAACGAATAGAGAGCCAGGATTCAGGAGAAGGGAGTCCCCGAAGCAGGCTACAGCTGTCTGTCATACAAGTAGAGTTGTTAGGAACATCCGACAGGAGCAACTTCAGGGAACCACAGTACTGGAGTTTTTCCACACTAAAAGGCACAATAGAGGAGTCGTTCAGGAAAAGCACATGTTGGCGGAGTGTTGGAGAGGAGAGACCTGACTTGCCCGGGAGGTTGATTGAGTCTCTACCCCGGAGGACACGGCACGGAGGCAGGCACCAGTGTGCACCACAAACTGAGTAAAGCTTTGAAACTGCAAGCTCTGGTGTCCTCCATTCATTCGTCACTAACACCTTCAGCACCGCTACATCTGGGTACCAGCATCTATACCCTTCTGCGCCTCTCCTCATTCCATTACTCCTACACTGCCCTGGGACTACAGCTCCACCTGTGTGGAGCTACACCATCTTTGCTGCATCAGTCCCAGTGGATCTGCAAGCAGCGTTGGCTCAACATCTTACTTGCCAAACACCATGGGTGGCGTCACAAACTTTCCATATAAACTACATTACAAACATCACCGCCATTGATATTTGGCGCCCAGGGCCACGGACCGGGTCACCGCTGCAGTGACCCCTCATCCCCCTGACTACCGAGTACCCCACGGCCCTGGGACGGGGGGAGACCCAGATCCATGTAGACCAAGTTGTGGTTTCATTGACTTACTAGCTCAGGTTTCTAGTTTGATTACACTTGGTAATGGAAAGTGTTCTGTCCACATCGACTTTGAGACGGGATTGTTTACCACAGTAAAACACACTGGTCATAGTTTGAGATTTCTAATCTTTAGCCAGTGGAGAATATGAATCATAGAGATGAAAGCCAAAAAGAAACTGGACATCTAATCCCATCTATTGCTGTACCTCAATTATGATTTATGCTAGCAGATTAGTGAAAGAAAGCCTAACTTACATGTCTAATAGATAACAAAACATATATGATATATCCTTTGGACAAGCCATAAAAGTCTGGCTTGGGACGATCGAGTTTGGAAACTGTTTGCTTAGCCCAATTACATTTTTGTTTTCAAATTATTTCTAAAAAACCAATAAAATTAACAGGGTAGGGAAAGGAAGGTAGGAAGAGAGTGGGGAATAAACAACCTTGTACAGGTACGGAAATTTTTTTTTAAAAACTAGAGAACCCACAAATAGGCATAGAATAACATATCGAATAACAACAAAAAATAAAAAAAATAAAAAATAGATAATCCTTATTATGGGGTAACATTCTTGGAAGGAGATACAGCATCCCAGTACTAAAGTGCCCAGGTTTAAACTTCAAAATATAGTGCCTCTTGTTGAGCCTATTTAATATGAAATTTGTTGTTCCAGGTCTTCCATTTTTTTGAGTATTTGTGAATGTGATTGTTGTTAATCGCAAATCTGCGTTCTAAATCGCTGTGTTGGCCTATCTTGTCAAGTATATCTGAAAACTTTGGAACCTCTGCTTTCTTCCACCATTGTGCTAACATGGTCTTGGTCACTAAGAGGATGTGTATGATAATGTGTCTTACCAAATCATCAAATTGTTCCATGTCTAATGAAAGAAGTGCTCTTTCGGGTGTAATTATGAAGTCCTTAGCAATGAGGTTAATGTGCTGTGTGAATTGAAGCCAGAGGTTTTTGATTTTTGAACAACCCCCAGAAAATATGGTAGAGGTTCCCTTGGTGTCCACAATCTCTCCAGCACAAGGAAGATAGCTCTGTGTTAAAATGTGATAAATAGGTGGTACTATACCCCGACGAGGTTAACAATTTGAAATAACTCATGAAGACCCATTGATATGTTGGAATTGTAAGTGTTTTTGATGGCATCGTTCCAGATCTCGAGACGGATATCAGCACCAAAATCGGACTTCCATCTCTTCATGTATATGTTTTTGTGGCTCGTTAGGTCTTTGACGACAGATCTATACAAATTACGCAGACTCCAGAGGTTTTTATTTTTAAGGTTGCACAACAGTGAAGTTTGAATTATGAAATGCTAAGTCTTCCCTTTTATGAATTTCCAAATTCTGTCTTTCAACATGGTGTAAAAGACTAGCTCAGATGACGGTAAATTATATTTAACCCTGATCTCACCGAATTTCAGGAACTCCACTAAAAACATCCCCCACCCTTTTAATTCCAGATTTCCCCCAAACCTCCGGTATCGGGAGATCATCCATCAGTGCCAATGAAGAAAGAGGCAACTTTAAGATTTGCTCTGCTTTTTTGATATTTTTAGTCGGCTTAATGAGATCCCTCCAGGCTGAGATTATCGGCAGGAATATAGGATGAGATGAGTTCGCGCTGGGCTTTTGCAGAAGGAAGTTAAAGAAAAGCTTTTGCAATGAACCTCTATCACTAGCATCTCTCTCCAAGCCATACCAAGCTGGATGCGTCATGTTTTCAGTAAACCAGTGCCAGCTCTGTTTAATGAGCGAGGCCTGATAATAAGCGTATATGTTGGGCAGTCCTGCGCCCCCATGTTTTTTATTTTTGTACATCAAGTCTGCAGATATTCTTGCTTTTTTACCTTTCCAAATAAATAGTCGGATGAGCTCTTGAGCTTTATCAATGGTTTGGCGTGGAAAGCTAACTGGTAAAGTCCTAAATATGTATAAAATTTTGGGAAGGATAAAAGTTTTGACTGCCAGAATCTTCCCAAAGATGGAAGTCTCTAGCTGAGCCAAAAAGGATAGATCGCCTGTAATAGTCTTTATAATGCTGTCTAAATTGGCCCTAACTGTGGCTTGGATTGATCCAGCTATTCTAATCCCTAGATAGACAATCTCTTTCTCCTCCCAAATGAACTGGGTTTAGCCCAATTACATTTTTAACTGATCTCTCTACGTGATTGGGCAGCATGTATCAGTCGTCATGTTTCCTTTAAGCATTACTCATATCTGCTGTCATATCAAGAGAGTTTTGACTTAAATTAGCCTCTCACACTTTTACCTGCATGGACATGGAATAATATTAGGCTGGACACAAGTTATGTAAAGATGGATTCACATTTGGTTTTGCCATTTTGCATCCATAGGCTTGTTTTGAATACCTCGGGTAAGCTTTTGAAGCAAAGACACTCATTCATCAGGCAAGTTAGCCAAAAAAGATATCCCTCCTAGAATACTTTTTTTTGGGCATAAAGTACAGAATTTTCTGACTAACACTGTCACAAAATAATTTGTTATTGTACATCACTTACTACCAAGCAAAAATCCCAGATAGAAGTCACAGACTAGTGATTACAACCGATCAGTTATGGAAAAAAAAAAAAAAAAAAAAAAAAAAAAAAATAATAAATATAATATATATATATATATATATATATATATATATATATATATATATTTTTGTCTTCTACTTCCAGTTGCAATTGCAAAAGTTCAGCATGCTGCTCTTACCATGTGTCTAAACACTGTGACCCAGGCAAAGCGGCTTGCTGGCACCCTTTCCCACTCCACTCCTCCAACACCCAGTAATTGTTTAAATGTGCCGATTGCCTCTTACCAACTATATGACAAGGGGACAACTATGGGTATCAGTAAAAAGCAGAAGAGACCTCATGTCTGTTTGTACATGTGATCCACTTAAACTTCATTCCATATGGAGGATTAGGAAGGTCAAATCCCATAAAGATGAAGCAATTAGCAAACATGGACTTTGAAACCACTTTTATTGACGCAGAGCCTAGATCACAACCAATGACCCATGAAAAGTTTCAATTTAATACGTCTTCCTTGTCCTAATGACGGCTTAGCTACAGTCAATGTTTAGATTTTACACCTGGGCGTTCTGTAAATGGAGAATCAAGAGGTGTAATAAAAGTATCAGCATCTCCTGTTTTGTTTTTTTTTCCCCCACTCAGTACTGTACCTGCATGCTTTTGGCTCATCAGTGTAGATGACTCGTCTCTACACTGACCTCTGGCAGATAAACCCATTGCAGAATGATATAGATTTTGGGGGGGGGGGGGGGTCGTCCTATGATTAACCCACTAAACATTCCAGAGCCTGCAATAAATTCTCTCAATTTGTAGTTGAAAACATGTCAGATGAGAAAAGCCGGATTACTTACCGGTAATGCTCTTTTAATGAGTCCACGACAGCACCCACTGGAGGTATCGGATCCGCCCATTTGGAACAGGAAACCCTACAGGAAAGATAAAAGGGGCGGTCCGCCTTTCCTCCTCAGTTTTACGTTTCAGAGTACCAGAAGGACCGCCAAGGATTAGGCAATGTTCTCTTATTTTAACATCTTTCTTATCCATTATTTGGTAATACTTTAACTATTGATATCTTTAGGGGGGGAAGTGAACGGGTGCTGTCGTGGACTCATTAAAAGAGCATTACCGGTAAGTAATCCGGCTTTTTACTCTTCGCCACGACAGCACCCACTGGAGAGATTCCAGAGACCATCACCTGGGTGGGACCACCGTGCCAAGGATAGTCCTGCCAAAGCTTAAGTCAGAGGTTGATGACAGATCAAGTCTGTAGTGCTTATAGAAGGTAGAAGGGGATGACCAAACTGCCGCCTTACATATAGTTTCAATCGGAACATCTCCCTTTTCCGCCCAAGAGGTTGCCATTGCTCTGGTGGAATGCGCCCTGATGTTCCCTGGAGGATCTTCGTTTTTTGCGGAGTAGGCTAAACGAATGGCCTCTCTGATCCACCGGGAAATGGTGCTCTTCGTGACTCCATACCCCTTCTTACGGCCCTGAAATGAAACAAATAGGGCCCTGCTTTGCCTCCAACTGTTGGACCTCTCAATATATTTTAGGACAGTTCTTTTGACGTCCAGAGTATGGAACTTCTGCTCTTCCGGAGTAGAGGGATTTTTATAGAAGGTTGGGAGGAGTATCTCCTGAGATCTATGATATTTTGTTGCCACTTTTGGCAGGTAGGCAGGGTCAGGTTTTAATACTAATCTGTCTTGGTATTCTTGGAAAAAAGGTGGATCTATTGACAAGGCCTGAATATCACCCACTCTTCTAGCTGAGGTCAGTGATACTAAGAGGGCCATTTTAAGTGCTAAGTATTTGAAGGGTATTGTGTCGATCGGCTCAAAGGGGTCTACCGTTAGGGCGTCTAAGACCAGATTTAGATCCCATGTAGGGACGGAGGGTATGTGGATTGGAGCTATTCGTTCACATGCTGTAATGAAACGAGTTATCCACTTGTTGCCCGCTATATTATGGCCATATAGTGCTCCTAATGCCGATATTTGTACTCTCAGTGTATTTACTGCTAAGCCTAAGTGTTTCCCCTTCTGCAGAAATTCCAAGATTGGGATTATCGGAACTTCTGTTGTATGAGGTACTGTATGGAATTGAAGAAATTTTTTCCATATTCTAGTATAAATCTGGGTCGTGGACTGTTTTCTACTTTGTAGTAGTGTAGCAATTAAGGACTCCGAGAATCCTCTTGTCCTCAATAACTGCCTCTCAAATTCCACGCCGTCAAGTGCAAGCTGAGCACTTGAGGGTGGAAAAAGGGGCCCTGGGAGAGTAGATTGGCAGTCGGAAGGATCCAAGGATCTGTTATCGACATAATCTGCAGCCACGAAAACCACGGTCTTTTTGGCCAGAACGGTGCTATTAAGATTATTCTGGCTTTGTCGTCTCTGATCTTCCGAATTACTTGAGGTAGGAGGATCAATGGAGGGAACGCATACGCTAGGTTGAAATTCCATGGAGCTAGAAAGGCGTCCAGTATGTTTGGGTGATCTGACGGAGATAGGGAGGCAAAGGTTTTTATCTGCCTGTTCTCCCTTGTGGCGAAAAGATCCACCTCGGGTTGTCCCCATGCGGCTACTATGTCCCTGAAGACCTTCCGATTGAGGCACCACTCTCCTTGTCGTAGAGTGTGACGGCTTAGGAAGTCTGCCTTTTGATTGCTCTCGCCTCTTATATGAAGGGCCGAGAGGGACAAAAAATAGTTTTCTGCTAAGTTTAAAATTTTTGCCGCTGAAGACATCAGAGTCTCTGATCGAGTTCCTCCTTGTCTGTTTATATATGCCACTGTGGTGGTATTGTCCGACAGGATCCTTACATGCTTCTGTTGGAGCTGCGGAAGGAAGTTGTATAGAGCATAGAACACTGCAGTCAGTTCTTTTAAATTAGATGAGTAATCACATTCCTCTTTACTCCACCTTCCCTGATAAAACCCATTCTCCATGTGGGCTCCCCAGCCCTGGGGACTGGCATCGGTGGTTACAATACAGGATGGAACTATAACCCATGGGACTCCTGAACATAAATGGTCATCGTCTAACCACCACTCTAGGGAAGTCAAGACTTCTTGTGACAGGGTTATTTTGCTCTGTAAATAACCACTATGTCGTTTATCCTCCTGGAGGATCTGGTGTTGTAGTGTACGGACATGGTACTGGGCCCACCGGACTGCCGGGGTGCAAGAATTTAGTGATCCTAATAGTGACATTGCTCCTCTTAAGGATACACGTGGTTTAACTATAGCTGCTTGTATTTTTTGTTTTATGAGGATGATTTTTACCTGGGGTAGTAGACATCTCTGGGTCAAGGAATCTAGTTGAAATCCTAGAAAAGTCTGGAGAGATTGCGGATCGAGTCTGGACTTTTGGATATTGATGATCCAGCCAAGGCTCTGAAAAGAGGAGACTGCGTCAGTCACGCGTTCAGTACATTGTTTGACCGAATTCCCAATTACTAGGAAGTCGTCTAGATATGGTACAATTAGTGTGTCCTTTTGGCGAAGGTAGGCCATCACTTCTGCCATCACCTTGGTAAATATTCTTGGTGCCGTGGAAAGCCCGAAGGGCATGGCCGCGTATTGGAAATGACGAATCCTGCCCTCGACTTCCACTGCGACTCTTAGGTATTTCTGGAATCTGTTGTGTATAGGGAGATGATAATAAGCATCTTTTAAATCAATCCCTGCCATTACGCAATTTGGAAAAAGAAGCTTTATAGTGGATCTAATCGATTCCATTTTGAACTTATAATTTTTTATAAATGAATTTAGCTTCTTTAAATTAATAATGGTTCTAAATGTACCGTCTGGTTTAGACACCAAAAACAGGGGAGAGTAAAAGCCTCTACCCTGTTGTTCCTCAGGGACGTCAACTAAAACTTTTTTGGCTAGCAGGACTCGAATCTCGTCTTCGAGAGCCTTTTGCTGAAGTGAGGAATTAAGGCGAGTTATAACAAAGAACTCATAGGGGATTCGAAGGAATTCAATCTTTATTCCTTCCTTGATTATTTTCAAAATCCATGGGTTTGACGTAATTTGTTCCCATTTGGTAAAAAAAAAATTTTAATCTGCCCCCAACCGGTGGGTCTAAACTTTTAATTTTTCTCTCTCCTATATGTTGGCCCTCTGAAGATGGTACCCTTCTGCTTTTCGTCTTTCGTGGCCCATCTCGTTCTGTCCGATTGTCTTCTTCTCCCGAATGGCAGTCTTTTAAAGGTTTTCCTATAAAACGGAATGGGAGAATCACTGAAGGCCTTTTTTCTTTCTTTTGCCTTGGCGAGAATTTCGTCTAAGGCTTTTCCGAAGAGGAACTCACCCTCGCATGGGGTTGCACTAATTTTGGACTTTGACTGTGCATCCCCTTTCCAGCTTTTTATCCAAAGCGCGCGTCTGGCGTTATTCACCAGGGCTGCCGACCTTGCTGCCAGTCTTAGGGTGTCCGCTGAAGCGTCTGCCATAAAGGCAGCTGCCCCTCTTATCAACGGGATGGCTGCACGCAGTTTGTCTCTTGACACTCTTTGCTCAATCTGCTGGTCTAATTGATCTAGCCATACCAGCATTGACCTAGCAGTACATGTGCTGGCTATTGCGGGTTTGAATACCCCGGTGGTGGACTCCCAGGACCTTTTGAGCGAAGATTCAGCCTTTCGGTCCAATGGGTCTGCTAACAATCCTGCGTCCTCGACCGGGATCGAGGTTTGTTTGGAAGTGGAGGATATGACAGCGTCCACTTTTGGTATTTTAGACCATTTTAATAGATCTTCATCAGTGAACGGGTACTTCCGTTTTGAGGCGGATGGGAGAAAACCCCTCTGGTCGTGTTTTTCCCATTCCCTTTTGATGAGATCTTTAATTGCCGGTATTACTGGAAATGGTCTCCTCTTTTTTTCTGCCAATCCCGCAAACATAATGTCCTGCGCGGTCTGGGCTCCCCTTTCCTCTTCACACCCCATAGTGTTTCTAACCGCTTTTACCAGGTTATCTACGCTGTCCAGAGGAAAACATGCGCGTCCTTCCGCCTCCGAGGATGATGATGAGGACGTGGAAGCGGAGTCTGAGTTTAAATCCTGTTCTTCCTCTGACTCTGAACTAACAATAACCTGTTTTCTATGACTGGACTCTGCGGGAGTGCTGGCGCGGTTGATGGCTTGTATTTCCTCCCTAATTATGGCTCGGATATCCTGAGAAGATATCGTCGACCCCTGCCTGGTCTCTTTAATGCATTGTTTGCAGAGCTTTTTGGGGTAGGAGTCAGGGAGAGGCTCTGAACATAATGCGCATTCTTTATGTTTTGTTTTTCCTTTTTTCTTTGACTAAAACGGGAGGTCAAAGGTAAAGAGGGGGGGGGAGGGGAGGAGGTTAGCTTAATAGGTAGAGCATATGCTTTGCACACTCACCCAGTGAAGCTTAATACCGGTTCAGATGGCTGAGACGGTTTGGATCGGGTTTCTGCTGCCTCGCTCCTGCGGGCAGTCTCCGTCCTGGCGCTGCGGTCCCTGGTGGAGTTGCCCCCAGCTGAATCCCCTGCTGGGGTCTGCGACTCTGCGGGGGACGACATGTTCCAACGTTGCAGCGCTGCAGCGCTGTTTTATCTGTATCCATATTGTAGCCCCGGAAGTCGCCAGTCACAGGGCGCATGCGCCGTGTCATCGCCATCTTACCCCGGAAGTTCAACCATCACTTCCGGGGTATAGGAGCGTCGGGCGCCGGCCTGCTCCCGCGCCACCGCAATTACACACGCGGCTCGCGCGCACATGGCCTCACCATCCACGCTATACCCCCACCGATGGGGATGGGGGGGGGGAGGATCCCCCGGATGCCAGACCGGCGCGCTCCCTGGTAAGACCGGGCGGCCCTCCCCGGACCCGGCCATTACCAATATGCCACCAGACGAGGGGGGAGCCGTCAAACGGAGTCTCCCCCGACGCTGCCTCCGGACCGCAGCCCCTGCCGTTCCCGAAGAGACCGCACAGGCGGATGCATGGCCCAGGTAAGATCCTGCAGGATCCTGCTCCATTTGGAACAGGAAACCAAAAACTGAGGAGGAAAGGCGGACCGCCCCTTTTATCTTTCCTGTAGGGTTTCCTGTTCCAAATGGGCGGATCCGATACCTCCAGTGGGTGCTGTCGTGGCGAAGAGTAAAAATATCAATAGAACTGAGTACTAAGACCGCACAGAACACAATGAGGAAGACTATGTGGTGGCCTTCTAACTTGGAGGTAATTCTCAAAGTAGTGTGGCGCCCCCCAGGAGTATGGTTGCCACAGTGGCATTACCTTCCTCCTAGGGAGTGTGATGTCATGCCTGGAAGCAATGAAGGGTCTCTCTAGCAGTTAGTCAATGCACACAACAGTTCCCTTTCCAGGCCAGCAGAGGGAGCTCTGAACCAAAACTGGGGGGGGGGGGGGGGGGGGGGGGGAGAAAGAGTTGCTCTCTGGGGGCCAGGAAGATGAAAATTTAGGGAGTTCTGTGAGGGGGGCGAAGTGTGTAGACGTGAGGGGAAGAGTGGGGAGATTGAGCAGAGAGTTGAGGTTCATTCCCAGCTAGAGCACATGAACTAGAGCCTGGTCTCCAAGGTTGTATGGATACTGACGGTCCTGCAACAGAAACCAGAGGAATAGGAAGCTGTAAATACTCTATTCCCATCAAAGACTCGGAGGCACCACAGCGACGTGTGAGCCAAAGGAGATAGAAGTCTACAGCTGTCTGCCATACAAGGGAGTTCTAAAGAGAATAAGCAAGTGGAACTTCAGTGTAACACCGTACTGCAAGTACCTAAAATTAAGCGCTAGAGAGGAGACCACACAACCCGTCTGACAGAGAGATTCCTAAGTTGCTTCCAGGCTAATCAGCTCCTGTGCCATCTGTTACCTGGACCCTGGACTGCACTTACAAAGCAAAGGTAAAGAAACTACATTCTGCTGTGTCCTTGCCTTCTTTCTGCAACTTCTTCAGCACCGCTACATCTCTGTGCCAGACACTGCACCCTGTTCCTCAACCCCTATTCTCTTCATCTACACTGCCCTGGGACTACAGCCCTACCTGTGGAGAGCTAACACATCACTGCTGCACCCCACCATCTGTCCCAGAGGATCTGTCTGCAGCGTCAGCTTAACACCTCCCTTGCCGAACACCACAGGTGGCGTCACGAATCACTCAAACTTTATTCCATCACTCAACCCCTTTTACATGGGCGCACAGGGCCACGGACCGGGTCACCGCTGCTGTGACATTCCCCTTTGAGAGACCAGCCTGGTACCGAGTACCCCACAGCAGCTTAATGAATGCTGTGGGTCTGAACGCTAGGAACCTCCTTATTCTTGAGAATGTGGAACTGGAACCTGGGAACCATGGTCTGAACAGTCCAATCTTGAATGGAGTGGAGGCGTGCATGCTCAACATCCGCTCCATTCATTGCCTACAAGACTGCAGAATTATATGGCCCAGAATCTCTCACCATAAATGAAGCAGAGTTCGAGCATGCACACCTCCACTCCATTCAAGGTAGCTCTCGAGGTCCAGATCCTAACAATTGGACCTCCACTGATCAGTAAACTGCAACCAAATTACCCCAAGGATAGAGGATTATTTACCATCTTGGGAATAATCTTAAATGATGTCAGAAAGCCTCATTTGTAGAGGTATGGATTTTGCTATATTTTTTTCCACCCAAGTTTGCAGTGGCACATGCTTCTCATCCACTGTGTTGCTTTTAACTCATCTTAAGCTCATGCTGTAGACGACTCAGAATGGGAGTGGTAGAAGGTGTTGAAATTCCTTTATTTCACAAACAAGATATTTTAAAAAAAAAATTTATTGAAGCAATAAACTATTTAGTGTGACTAATGTGATTACAGGGTAGACTTGGAAGTCCTTGACCAGCTCTATACATAGATTATCAGGATACATGTTAGTTGTCGATATCGTGCTGTGTTTTTCAGGGTCCATTTTAGCATTATGGATGCCCCTTGCTTGCAGTGGGGCTGCCTCTGCTTTGTAAAAAGCTTAAAGTATTTGAAAGTAATCCACTTTGTGCCAATAGCAGTTATATAACTAAAGTGTCAAATAACTTTCTTTACATGAATGGCAGCAATATAAGGTGCAATAAGTGCTAGGTTTATGATCGAAGTGGCTATTCATGCACCATATAAATCATCTCATCTCTAGAAGCTCCAACAACCAGCTTAACTCTAAGGAAATTACGAGATTCATGTAAAAGGTTCAATAATGGTGATATTACACAGCATTCTCTTAGTTTCTATTGCATTCATAAAACGATTAAAAAACAAATGATAGTGCTGTGTACAGTACATATGCATCCCCCCCCCCCCCCCCCAAAAAAAAAAGTGCAGAAACTGACCTCTAGGGATAGTTAAGACTTGTGTGGTAGATGGGAGCCAATTGCACATAAATGTACCAATTTATGGGTCAATAAATTATAAACCTGTATATGACTAAGATCAATAAGCATAATTTTTTTTCTGTAAAATAAGTATTCTGTTTAAAAACACTGCCCCCCCCAAAAAAAAAAAAAAAAAAAAAAAAAAAAAGTACCACGTTATAGGCCAATACCAATAACGTGTGCATACTTGTACTATCGTGTGCATACTTGTACTATCGTGTGCATACTTGTACTATCGTGTGCATACTTGTACTATCGTGTGCATCGGTTTCGTATGGCAGCACACAATGGATTCTCTCCAGGATCACATATTGAAAAGGTAATCTTACTAGAATTTTTCCTACAGGAGAATACGGTGGGTATACGAGGTCCCACAAGGACTTGATGTGCTGCTACTTAGGGTTCTATAGTATGCTGCAAAAAAGTACATGCAACCATCATTCTATTCAGGCAAATAGCTAAATATTACTGCCCAGAACAAAGTTTCATTTCTTGCAATTGAGCTGACTTGAGCAAAGAATGTGATACTTGAAGAGAAGGAATGCAGAACTCCAAGCCACGGAGCAGATTGTATCACGTTGTACAGGACTCAACATGCTTTTTCCGCCTTTCGATGTCACAAGCCTACTTCTATACATGTGTCATAAAATCACAACGAAAGCATCAGCTAGGACACTGGATGGAAAATAAAAAGACTTCTCAGATTTCAGTGACTCACATTAAACATCTGTGTAGGGCATTAGTCAAACGGAAGAGAAGTAAAGAGACAGAGCCTTCTTTTTCCTGGTTGTTGCCACAGAAAGGACGCCAGTTCCTTTAATTGCATACTGTAGCCCAGAATGTTTGACTTTCACATGAGAACTTTAAGACTGGAGTCACACCAGCGTATCACATCCGATTGTCATGAGAAAATAAATTGCAGATGTGAGCTGCCCCATAGAGTAACACTGAGCAGCTTGCCATATGATGTTTTATTGCATAGTACTCGGCAGTATGGTACGGTAGTGCGACTCCGGGCTAAGGCCTCCATGCACATCAGACTAATGTCGGCTGAACATGTCGACATTGATGGGTTCAGCTGACAGTCTAGTGTGTATTGGGGCACCGGTCGACTGATCATTGGGAGAGATGTCAACCAAGCATGTCAAGTTTTGGACTGCCTAACGCATCGTTTTCCCAGAGATGAGCTTCCGGCCATCTCTCAGACAACACAAGATTGCTCAGCCAAAACGAGCATTCTTCTGTATGGAAGAGTTGGAGGAGATGGCCATCTGCAGAATGACTGGCCAAGCATTGTTCACCTAATATCCATCTAAATGGACGTATATTTTTTATCCCATTTGTGTTAATAGGTGTAATCTCTCTCAGTTGTAGGTTTCCACAATGTATGTACATGTGAATGCTTAGCTAGACTCGGAAGGCCCCCAAATTATGTTCCCTGGGTGAGGAGCGTCATAAGAGCAATTTAAATACCTGGCTTAAAAGTCAAGGAGTATACATGGTTACCTGGGGGGGGGGGGGCCACACACACACACACACACACACACACACACACACACACACACAGAAAGATAGTAGAACCTGCTACTCAAAACCTCATTAAAGCAAGTGATAGCAAAACAATAAGAGGGCATTTACCAATGTCTCTTTAAGGGAATGTATAGGGGCCAACTTTAAAACTGGTAAAGACTCATAACTGAGGTATGGTAATGGGAAGAGCCTGAGAAATAAAGGTGTGCCTAGTGCACAGGACAGCTACTAAAAGTAGCAGAAGAACAAGAATAGATGTATACTTTGTATATTTGAGAACTAAAGTCTCATCTCAATAAAAGCTGTGAAAGATCTTGTATGACTGACATGACATTTACACTGAGCTATTCTGAAGGTCTTGAGTCACAAGAGAGGCAATGTAAGCTCTTGTAAGCAGCGCTCGCTCTTCTTTGGAGAATTACATGTTATTTGTAGGCTTCCGTATTTTGTGATAGTTTATTTTCCCTGACGGAGAAGCACTGGGGAATAAGCTGGTGCTATTCAAATGCAGTGAGCCTACTGTACAAATAAAATAATCAGCTATTGCACTGATCAATGTGGGTTGTATTTTATAGCATTTTCAGCCTGTTTATGCCAAGATGTGAAGGTAGATATAGAAATTGTTACCTTGGCCTGGATGTCACCAGTAGGAGTAAATTTTTCCAGGTCTTAATATAGCCTGCCCTATGCGTAAGGCAAATAGTCGTCATCATGGCACTGACTACATTAAAAAAAAAAAAAACAAAAAAAAAACAAAAAAACCCATGATTGAAAAACAAAACAAAAACTCTGCATATGCATAATCCAACTGCATATGCCATGGTCAGATTTGTACAGAATAAGCCAAAAACCTAACCCTTAAAGCATAGCTCCCAACCATCCCAGATTCAGCAGGACTTTTCAATTTGAGGGAGCAGTCCCGAATCCCACTCACTCTCTGTGCAATGTTTTCTCATCATTTCTCCTCTGGGCACACGAATTAAAATAATGCTCTTTTCTGGTGATCTGATCTCCCTGGGAATCGAACCCATAACTTGTTACATTGCAGGCAGCAGCTAAAGTTATGAGCCACAATCTGCGTCAACATCTACATCATTTTCAATACTTGAAGCTGCATTGAAGGCTCTGAATCTACAGGCATATTATACGAATACTTCTGTATCTGTAAAATTTCTATGTCTCTGTATTCTAGTTGGAAAATAAGTACGATTTTTTTCTTCCAAAAAAGAAAAAAAGAATTAAAATGTAATTTTAATTACGATTGTACTTAGGTGTCATCTGATGGGAATACTACTCCCACCCAGTTATGGCTTTTGTCACATATACAGAGACCGCATGAGCCGATGATGGGAGAAAAGTCTTCATCCGGCGCCCAAGTTAATTTGTAAAAAAAAAAAAACAAAAAAAAAAAAAACACCACTACACACCACATTGACAATCACATACAATATACATACTAACCGAACACTAATCCCCGACACCCTTGTCTCCTGCAATCCTATAAAAAAAATAAACAAACGTATACTCCCTGTCCGCCATAGTCCCTTTAATACCGAGTGTCCCACGTCGATGTCGCCCAGCGATACACTGCGAGAGCGATTACCTCTTGTCAGTGTATCACCCGAGCTTCCATAGAGATTTCACGGAATTACATCAGCTGATCAGTTCAGGTGCTCTCACAGCACCGCTCCATGAGAAAAGTTGTCATACAGCGGTAGTGCCGCGAGAGCACCAGAGCTGATGAACTCCGGTGAACTCACAGCGGCTAAGTGATGCACTGCGGGAGCAATTACTTCCTGTCAGTGTATCACCGGAGGTAGGGTAGAGCGGTCACATTTCCTAATGTGACTGTTCTACACGCAAGATCGTCGTGGGACTACGCCAGAGAGGATAGTATTATATGTTGGTTTATGAATTATTTTTGCTGCAGGAGACAAGGACGTTGGGGATTAGGCATTCAGTAAGTATGATTAATTAATAGTCAACAAAAGAATCTGTGTGATTATTTCAAATAAAGGACTTTATTCTGGCTGTGTGTATATTTACCATACAACTATAGGATTAGTAATGGATACCGTATATACTCGAATATAAGCCGAGATTTTCAGCCCGTTTTTTTGGGCTGAAAGTCCCCCTCTCGGCTTATATTCGAGTCATATACACCGGGGGGGTCAGAGGGGGAAGGGGGCGGGGGTGTCAGGTCATACTTACCCGTCCTGACGCTGTGTCATGAGCCCCCAGCTTCTCCCCGTGCTCTCTCTTCCTGCCTTCAGCGGTCACGTGGTGCAGCTCATTAAAACTCATGAATATGCGCATATCATGAGTTTTAATGAGCGGCACCACGTGACCGCTGAAGGCAGGAAGAGAGCGCGCGGAGAAGCTGGGGGCTCAAGACACAGCGTCAGGACGGGCAAGTATAGCGATACTCACCTGTCCTGTGTCCATCGCTGCTTGCTGCTGTCTGTCATCGGTCAGTGACTTGAGACAGCAGAGGGCGCGGTGACGTGATTAGTGCACGCCGCGCCCCCTGCAGTCTGAATGTCACTGACTGATGACGTGGCAGATAGCGGTGAGCAACCATGGACGCAGGACAGGTGAGTGTCATTTTTTTTATTTTTACATGCTGCAGCAGCGGCAGCATATGGGGGAATAATCTTAAGGAGCTTCTAATGGGGGCAGTATATGGGGGAACAATATGGAGCTTCTAATGGGGGAACAATATGGAGCTTCTTATGGGGGCAGTATATGGGGGAATAATCTATGGAGCATTTCCCACCCTAGGCTTATACTCGAGTCAATAAGTTTTCCCAGTTTTTTGTGGCAAAATTAGGGGGGGTGTCGGCTTATACTCGAGTATATACGGTAGGTGTCTTATAGACGCCTCTCCATTATAACCTGTGGGCTTGATGTCACCTTTGTATTGTCAGGTAACAACCCCACTTGCCACCACTACAGGGCAAGTGGGAAGAGCGAGGCTAAGTGGTAGAATTGGCGCATCTATAAGATGCGCCATTTCTGGGGCAGCTGAGAGCTGATGTTTTTATCCTCGGCGGGATGCCGATATACATGGCCTCTTCTGTTGTGAGTTCATTTTCCCCTTCACTACTGAGGCCCGAGGAACTCCCTCTTGTGGTAATGAAAGGTAGTGAGCCTGATTATCAAACACCTGAGCCTAATGATGATGACTGGCTGAGTGGAGTTACTGACTGGATATAAGGCTGCCAATGCCCTTCTGCTCTGCGGGTGATTTCTCTGTGGGATCCTTGGAGACCAGTCTGAATTCCTGCTCTTCTAAAGCTAAGTTTTCTGCATTTGTGCTTTGACTTTGTTTTGCCTTGTTTTTCTGGATTTCTGCCATTCCCTGCTGGGGTGAGCTGAATTCCTTTAGCTCTGTCTTCTGAAAATACCTGAGTGCTGATTTAGTTTTTGAAGCCTAGCTGCTTCAGGGTCTTTTTCCATATCAGCTTGTTGGCATATTTCTTTGATAGGGTTTTGGCAGATTGCAGACAGCAACCTTCCTTTCCTGTTCTGTTTAGTTAGGCTGAGCAAACAATGGGGCCCAAGCTATCTTTCTATCTGTGTGAGTGTTTTTTCATCTTGCTTCACCGTCACTATATGTTGGGGGCCGCCTTTTACTTTGGGGTCTGCTCTGGGGCAGTTTAGATTTCCTTTTCTGTCTTTAGGCTATTTAGCTCTCCAGCTGTGATCGAGGGGTCTAGGGCACCGTAGGAACCCCCCACGGCTACTGCTAGTTGTGTTGATAGGTTCAGGGGTCTGCAATCTGATAGTTGCCAACTTCTCTGGTTTTCTGGACGTAGCTTCTATTTTTGTGTCTGCCTCCTACGGTGACTCAATCATAACACTCTTCCCAGGTTATTAATATCAGCCTGCAGCTGTCTGCCTAGCCTTTGCTGGTTAGATTTTATAGGGAGGACCCCATGTCAATTTTTTCTGGGGTTCCCCTGTAAACTAGCTAGTAAAGGCTATACAAACATCTGTGAGCTGATATTAATAGACCGGGAACCTTTATGGCTATTGGCTCCTTTCCAGAAATATAACATCAGCTCTCAGTGGTCGGCTTTCCCTCTCCTGGTTATGAAAGTTATGTGGGAGCCAGAGCAATTTTTTTTTTCTTTTTTTAAACTTTTTGAAAAATACAGATATTGTGTTTCATGCAGATTTATGACAGTTGCTGTTTTGTTACAGCATATGTAGGTTAATTTTGTTATTAATGAGGGTATCTGGCTGACACGTGTCATTACTAAACTTTGGGCTTGGTATATATTTTACATACATATATTTGTTTTGTGTGTAAACAAATTTGAATATGGTATGTATTAACATTGTGGTCTTTAACGGAGAATGAAAAAAATAGGTTGAACAATGAAATTACATCAATTTTTTTTATTAATATATCTTTATCTACCTCTATGGATTTATAGAACTGCAGGAAAAGCGCAACAAAATGCATAGGTATAAAAATCTCACAGATTTTCCACTGCTTTTCCGCCTAGAGATACAGAAACCTTGCAGAAATTTCTGCAAGCAAATACGCAACATAGGCACAGTCTTAAAATAAGGAAAAAAAAAAAAAAAGTTAGTACTGCCCCAAAGTTGTTTTAGTTGTTGAGTAGAAGATGACTGGAGCAAACCAACCCAATTATGAATCCTCCTGTAATGAGGCAGCACTTCAAACTGAAGAAGGTTGTCTGATACTTAAGATTTTGTTTGTCTTTGTTAAACTTAAGGAAACATTCACAAACTGTGCCTGCCAAGAGAACACTTAAGGGGGCTTCACACATAGCGATATCACTAGCAATATCGCTAAAGCGTCACCGATTTTAAGACGCAGCAGCGATATCGCTTTATGTGACACTTACCTCTGACCGGCTCCCCCACTGGCTATCGCTGATTGCGCGAGACCGCCCTGGGCCATTTCTCGTCGGCGACTTCCTGCTGGCGCCGACGAGCGACGCGTGGACGTCTTCATCGCCACGTCTGACAGGTGAGTGTGGCGCCCCTGAGGCTTCAGTCGCCACAGAGGTACTGCACCTCCTCCTGAGGTGTGGTGCCCCCACCATCCAGGTAAGGTGGGAACTCCTGACCACGCTCCAACACTCTCATATCCCACACAACACAGTAGTTCAGCAAAGCCACATTGTGGCTCCTTGCTTAGAGTGTAGCAGAGCACCTTTGGTGGTTCCCTGCTTGGAGGCGGGTGGAGTTTAGAATACATAAAGAGCGGGAAGGGTCAGTCAGTCAGTGAGTGAGTGAGTCACTCGGAGAGGAGTGAGGATCCCTGGAAGAGGGATGGAGGAAGGAGTGCTGCAGCTGCCTCAGTGATCTGAGCCAGCTGGCACAGGAAAGGAAAGAAGGAGAAAGACATTGGCTGAAACCTGACCTTCTATGAAAGAGAGGGATTAGTACGGAATGAAGGAGTAAAAGGGAACAGAGAGGACGTGGGTTAGAGGAGAACCCTGCCTAGAAGTTCTAAGCGCAAGGCCGGGGCCCGGTCCCCGAGGTTGTATGGACACTAATGGTTCTGCAGCAGACACCGGTGGAGTAGTGGGCTGTAAATGCACTACTCCCATCTCAGACTTGGGGGCACAACAGCAACTTGGATAGTGAGCCGGGATTCAGGAGTAAGGAGTCCCCAAAGCAGGCTACAGCTGTCTGCCGTACAAGTAGAGTTCTTGGGAACATCTGTCAGGAGGCACTCCAGTGTAACTCAGTACTAGGAGTACTTCACACTCAAAGGCGCTATAGAGGAGACGTTCAGAAAGGTACATGTTGGCGGAGTGTTGAAAGGGAGCATCCCATCTTGCCTGGAGGTTGACTGAGCCCAGGACCCGGAGGACACAGCACGGAGGCAGGCATCTGTGTGAACTACAGACTGAGTAAAGCTTTGGAACTACATCCCCTGGTGTCCTCCACTTATTCCCGCACTACTACCTCTGGGCACCGGCCTCTACACCGCCTGTGCCTCTCCTCCATTGCTACATCTACACTGCCCTGGGACTACAGCTCCACCTGTGGGGAGCTTCACCATCTTGGCTGCAACCCACCACCAGTCCCAGAGGATCTGCATGCAGCGTTGGCCTAAGGCCTCTTTCACACTTCCGTTTTTGACAGTCAAGATCCGCCAATTTTGAAAAAAAAACGGATCCTCTCTCTCTCCCGGCCAGCGGTTCCTTTAAGTTTCCTCATTTTCCGTCTAAAAACGGATCCTGTGCCATCCGTTCACATCAGTTGAGAACGGATCCGCTTCTCTGCCTTTTTGGCGGATTTTAACTGATGCAAATAACTGAAGTGTGAAAGAGGCCCAACACCTCACTTGCCGAACACCACAGGTGGCGTCAAACTATTCATAAACTTTATTTCATTGTTCATTCATCCCCTTTTTGCCATGGAGCCCCAGGGGCACAGACCGGGTCACAGCTTCCGTGACAACTCCCATTGAGATCACCGGGCCCGGTACCGAGTACCTTGCTAGGTCCTGGTGGGGCGCTCCATAAGTAACGACCGCTGCTGCATCGCTGGTGAGGTCTGCCTGTTTGCCAGCTCACTAGCGACCATTTAGCGATGCACCAGCGATCCTGACCGGGTCATATCGTTGTCGGGATCACTGGTGCATCGCTAAATGTAACGGGACCCTTAGGGTGCATTTACTTTGCTCAATTATTGGGTAGGGGCACTCCTAGGGACGTTCGTTTTCCCATAACCATGCAGAGTAAACACAATGTCAGTCATCCAACAAGCAAAATGCAGGTTTGCGTGAACTGACCTTTTGGATGGTTTAAAAGAATTGTTCTCGGCAGCACATCATCTTGTGTAAGTGTGGGAGGAGCGCCCCCCCTGTCAGATGCCCGGGCCGGAACCAATGGGGCAGTCATCCAGGTTCCGGGGGAAACTTATCAGCGAGTCACCGGAGGAGGAAAAAAACAAAAATGCAAGCCAAGTCAAGAAAACCGGAGAGGTTGGTAGCTAGCGGATTGCAGACCCCTGATCCTATTCACAACAGTAGCCATGGGGTGTTCCTACGGTGGTCCTAGACACCTCGTTCACAGCTGGAGAACTAAATAAACCTAAAGAAAGAAAGGGGACTCTAAACTGCCCCAGAGCAGACCCCAAAGCAATAGACAGCCCCAAACATGTATTGACGGTAAAAACAGAGGACAACACAAACACAGACAGAAAGACAGGCAGCAAACGATGGGGCCCTCACTAACTAGATAGGACAGGAAATAAAAGCAACTGTCTGCAATCACGCAAAAATCCTGCCAAAAATAATGTCCAACACATCTGATAGAAAAGGCCTTGAAGTCACTAGACTTCAAAATCACTATATCAGCACTCAGGTATATTCTGAAAACAGAGCAAAGCGATCAACTGATCAGAGAAAAAAAGCCGGATTACTTACCGGTAATGCTCTTTTAATGAGTTCACGACAGCACCCACTGGAGGTATCGGATCCGCCCCATTTGGAACAGGAAACCCTACAGGAAAGATAAAAGGGGCGGTCCGCCTTTCCTCCTCAGTTTTGCATTTCAGAGTACCAGGAGGACCGCCAAGGATTAGGCAATGTCTTGTACTTATATCTTTACTTATCCAACTTTAGCAGATATACTTTTAACATTGATATTTGTAGCAGGGAGGGAAGTGAGCGGGTGCTGTCGTGGACTCATTAAAAGAGCATTACCGGTAAGTAATACGGCTTTTTACCCTCCGCCACGACAGCACCCACTGGAGAGATTCCAGAGACCATCACCTGGGTGGGACCACCGTGCCAAGGACAGTCCTGCCAAAGCTTAGGTCAGAGGTAGACGAAAGATCAAGTCTATAGGGCCTGGATATCACCCACTCTCCTAGCGGATTGTGGGTATGTGAACCGGAGTTATTCTTTCACATGCCGTAATGAATCGTGATATCCACTTATTCCCTGCTATATTATGGCCATACAGCTCCCCCAAAGCAGACACCTGTACTTTCAGTGTGTTTACTGACAAGCCCAATTTCTTTCCCTTTTGTAGGAACTCTAAGATAGGGACTATTGGGACTTCTGCTGTATGAGATGCTGTATGAAACTCTAGGAATTTCTTCCATATTCTTTTATAAATTTGGGTTGTGGACTGCTTCCTGCTCTGCAGGAGCGTAGTAATTAATGATTGCGAAAACCCTCTTGATCTTAATAGGTGCCTTTCAAGTTCCACGCCGTCAAGTGTAAGTTGTCCACTTGAGGGTGGAAGAAAGGGCCTTGGGAGAGTAGGTTGGGGTTTGAGGGGAGAACCCAAGGGTCTGTCACTGACATAATTCGTAGCCACGAGAACCACGGTCTCTTGGGCCAGAATGGTGCTATCAGGATTACTCTCGCCTTTTCCTCTCTGATTTTCTGAATCACTTGTGGCAGGAGAATCAATGGAGGGAAGGCGTATGCCAGCTTGAATCTCCATGGGGCCTGGAGGGCATCCAGTATGTCTGGGTGATCTGCTGGAGACAGGGAAGCAAAGGTCTTTGTCTGTTTTCCCTTGTGGCAAAGAGGTCCACTTGAGGATGCCCCCATAGAGCCACTATGTTCTGGAAGATTTGGTGATTGAGGCACCACTCCCCTTGCCGAAGTGTGTGTCGGCTTAAGAAATCTGCTTCTTGATTGTCCTCTCCTCTGATATGAAGAGCTGAGAGGGACAACAAATTGCTTTTGGCTAAGTCTAAGATTCTTGCCGCAGAAGACATCAGAGTCTCTGATCGAGTACCTCCTTGTCTGTTTATGTAGGCCACTGTGGTGGTGTTGTCCGACAGGATCCTGACATGTTTCTGTTGGAGCTGTGGAAGGAAATAATGTAGAGCATAGTATACTGCTGTCAGTTCTTTTAAATTAGACGAGTATTCTCTTTCCTCTCTATTCCATCTTCCTTGACAAAAGCTATTCCCCATATGGGCTCCCCAGCCTTGGGGGCTAGCGTCGGTGGTCAGGATACTAGATGGTACTATGACCCATGGGACTCCTGAGGATAGATGGTCATCCTCTAACCACCATTCCAGAGAAGTCAAGACCTCCTGCGTTAGAGTTATCTTGCTCTCGAGGTGACCACCATGTCGCCTCTCCTCCTGGAGGATCTGATGCTGGAGTGTGCGGACATGATAATGGGCCCACCGGACTGCAGGGGCACAGGAATCTAGCGACCCCAATAGCGACATTGCCCCTCTCAGAGACATGCGTGGTCTATCTATGGCTGCCTCTACTTTCTCTTTTGTTAGTGCAATCTTTACCTGCGGAAGTAGACATTTCTGGGTTATGGAGTTCAATTGGAACCCCAAAAACATCTGGAGGGATTGCGGAACGAGCCTGGACTTCTGTATATTGATGATCCAGCCTAGGTCCTGTAAAGACGAGATTGCATCAGCCACTCTCTCGGTACATTGGGTATCTGAGTTCCCGATTATTAGGAAGTCGTCTAAGTAAGGTACGATTAAAGTATCTTTTTGACGAACATAGGCCATCACCTCGGTGAAGATTCTTGGTGCTGTTGAGAGGCCGAAAGGCATGGCTGTGTATTGAAAATGACGGACCTTGCCATCGAATACCACTGCGACCCTTAGATATTTTTGGTATCTATTATGGATAGGAAGATGATAATAAGCATCTTTTAAGTCAATCCCCGCCATCACACAATTTGGAAAGAGAAGCTTTATGGTGGATCTGATTGATTCCATCTTAAACTTATAATTTTTAATAAACGTATTAAGCTTCCTTAAATTAATAATTGTTCTAAATGTACCATCTGGTTTGGAAATTAAAAATAAGGGAGAGTAGAAGCCTCTACCTTCCTGTCCCTCTGGGACCTCTACTAAAACCCCTTTGCATAGTAAGCTACGAATCTCTTCTTCGAGGGCCTTTTGTTGGGCCATAGAGTTACGGCGGGTTAGGACAAAGAAATCATAAGGATCTTGAAGGAATTCTATTTTCATTCCTTCTTTAATAATACTCAAGATCCATGGGTTTGAGGATATTTGTTCCCATTTTGGATAAAAGAACCGTAATCTACCCCCTACAGGTGGGTCTGATTCTTTAATTTCTATTTTCCCTTCGGAACGTTGGACCCCTGAACATGGTACCCTTTTGTTTCTCTTTTGTGGCCCATCTATTTGGTCTTTCCGTTTGCCTCCTTCTTCCAAACGGTCGCCTCTTAAAGGTTCTCCTATAGAAAGGGATAGAAGAGTCAGGGAACGCCTTCTTCCTTTCCTTTGGCGAGTATCTCGTCTAGGGCTTTCCCGAAGAGAAACTCACCCTCACACGGGGTTGCACAGATCTTAGCCTTCGATTGCGCGTCCCCCTTCCAGCTCTTCATCCACAACGCCATTCTGGCGTTGTTCACTAGAGCTGCTGATCTTGCTGCCAGCCGTAGAGTGTCTGCCGACGCATCAGCCATAAAGGCAGCTGTCCCCCTTATCAATGGGATAGCGGCCCTTAATTTTTCTCTGGACACCTTTTGCTCGATTTGTTGATCCAGCTGGTCCAACCACACGAGCATGGATCTAGTGGTGCATGTGCTGGCTACCGCTGGCTTAAGTATACCCGTGGTAGACTCCCAAGACCTCTTCAATGATGATTCCGCCTTGCGGTCTAACGGGTCTGCCAACAAGCCTGCGTCCTCTACTGGAATAGCCGATTGTCTCGAAGTAGAGGATACAACGGCATCCACTTTTGGCACTTTGGTCCATTTTAATAGCTCCTCATCGCTGAAAGGATACTTTCTTTTTGAGGCTGATGGGAGAAAACTTCTTTGGTCATTTTTTTCCCATTCCCTCTTTATTAGGGCCTTAATTGCCGGTATTACCGGGAACGCTCTCCTTTTCTTTTCAGCCAATCCCGCAAACATTATGTCCTGTGTGGTTTGGGCACCCCTTGGTTCCTCACACCCCATAGTGCTTCTCACCGACTTGACTAGGTTGTCCACACTGCCTAGGGGGAAACATGACTGTCCCTCCATGTCTGATGATGACGAGGATGTTAGTGAGGAGTCAGAGATTAACCCCCCTTCTTCTGACTCTGAGCTGAGGGTTAACTGCTTCTTGCTGCCAGTCTCTGAGGGAGTTTTGGCGCGGTTAATAGCCTGTATCTCCTCCCTGATTATAGCTCTAATGTCCTTTGTCGACAATGCGGTCCCTTGCTTTGTCTCTTTGGTGCACTGTTTACAGAGCTTCTTAGGGTAGGAGTCAGGGAGAGGTTCCGAGCATAGCGCACATTTATGCTTGGATTTATCCTTTTTCTTGGTCTAGAAGGGGACACCAAGGCGGGGGGGGGGGGGGGGTAGGAGAGGCCAGCTTAGTAGGCAGAGTATATACTTTGCACACTCACCGAGTGAAGCCTTATATTACCGGATCAGATGGCTGAGACATCCTAGGCCTTGATTCTCCTGCTTCATTCCTGCGGCCGGTGTTGCGGTCCCTGGTGGAGCTACCTCCTGCAGAATCCCCCGCTGGAGCGTGTGCTTCCGTTGGGGACGACATTGCTGCATCGCCGCTCAGCTGCGCCGCTGTTTAAATAACCTGCTCCTCTTTTTTTTTTTTCTCTGCCATCCCCCCGGAAGTTGCTCCTCCTCCCAGGGATCACCGCGCGCGTGCCCGACGCTCTCTCAGCCATCCCGCCCCGGAAGTTCAACCATTACTTCCGGGGGGGGGTCAGGAGACTGTGCGCCGGCCGGCTACCGCGCCGCTTCACCGCGCGGCCCCGCTCTCCACGCGGTCCCCTTCTCTATGCACCGCCGCTGGAGTCTCCATTCAAAAGGAGACCTCCATACTCCCTTTTTTTTTTTTTTTTCTTCTGCGCCACTGGCGCTCTTACCGCTCCCGGCAGCGGTGTGTCCCGGTGCCTGCCGGCGCTCTCCTGGGTGAGACGGGGCGGCCCTCCCCGGACCCCGTCATCACCCTTTGCTCACCAGACGAGGGGGAGCCGTCTAAAGGAATCTCCCCCGACGCTGCCTCTGGACCGCAACCCCTGCCGTTCCCAAGGAGACTGCACAGGCGGCGTGCCTGGCCCAGGTATGCTTTTCCTGAAGGATATCGTGGCTCCGTTTGGAACAGGAAACCAAAACTGAGGAGGAAAGGCGGACCGCCCCTTTTATCTTTCCTGTAGGGTTTCCTGTTCCAAATGGGGCGGATCCGATACCTCCAGTGGGTGCTGTCGTGGCGAAGGGTAAAAAATGGAGTTCAGCCAGTCCCAACCAGGGCTGGCTGAACACGAACACCAAGTAAACCAGACAAAATCTCATGGAACAAAAGCAGAGCAAAAACTTAGCTTTAGTAGACAGGACTAAACTGGAGGCTAGAGCCCAGAACAGAGAGGATCACCAGCAACCCAGCAGGGCGTCGGCGGCCTTATATCCACTCAGATTCCGGATGTCCAATCACACTCCACCTGTTCAGATGGCAGGTTTTTCCCATCCAAAGCAATTTCACTACCTCCTTTCACCAGCAGAGGGAGTTCATCGGACATCAAAGGTGAAGGAGAAAATGAGCTCATAACAGGAAACTGTCCCCGGGGGACAGTATTCAGCGACGCACCCTTGTGACAGACAGGAGAGCTAGGGGAGGGACCAGTATAAAGGGGCGGGGAATTCCCCAGACCGGGACAGAGAGAATAGAGCGTGGGAGCGACTGCCAACCAGAGTGACTGACCAGCGCCAGGAAGGACACCGACTGAGGACTCCAGGGGGACGGTATCCAGCAAAACTTCCCAGACTTGCTGCCTCTCCACAGCCTGCAGCCGCTGTTATCTCCCCTTTGCCCGCAGCTGCCGCTTGCCCTGCGCTCGGATCCACAGCCCGTGCCCAGTCACCGCGACCAGCACCGTGCCGTCGGCAGCCGCCACTGTCTGGATCCGGGCTGCATCAGGAGCCTCTCCTGACGGCAGACTCCCCGTCGCAGCTGTTAGCTGTGCAGGTGGCCTGTCACTCGCCACCGTACACCCCTGCCACCTGCCAGGCTCCGAGGACTGCGGCCTACTTGTCCCAGGACTCCGCCGGGGCCCGTGGGGTTCCAAAGGCCTCAGTGCGCCAGCAAGCGCGAAGACTCCAACAGCGCCTCAACAACTGGGCCCAGCAACTCTTCCGTCGAAAGGCCAGCAGCCAGAACGGCGAGGGACGTCGGGACAGCTAAGTAGACTCTAGACTTAAGGACCCATAGTCGGCCACACCGCGGCCCTGTAGTGACCGGCCGTTGCCGGGAGTAGTCGTGTTCTACATTACCGTGTTTGCTTGTTTAGAGCCCCTGCGTGGGCAACCTGTGTTACCCCTGTTTCGGTGATCAGGCCGTGACTGAGGGAAGTCCCCTCAAGTCCCATAAACGAATCTTTAAAAGCACCGTAGTTGTCTCGTGACTCGACGCTGCATCCTGCGTACCTGCTAACACCACATAACCAGGACCTGTGCTTCCGAGAACAAAGGCAGTCTATGCACACAGAACAATACATTACTGATCATTCTCTGCACATTATACAAAGTGACTAAACAGGCTATGAAATGACCGTCGATCAGCAAATATTGCCAATCACTATGTGAAACGCACCCTTGGGGCTCATTTACACGTTTATCAGAGGTCCATTAATGGCCTGTTTGAACAAGCCGATTGCACTACTAATGCGCACAGATTAGTGATGAGCGAACGTGCTCAGATAAGGCGTCATCTGAACATGCTCGTGTGCTAACCAAGTGTCTTCTGCGTGCTCGAATAATATGTTCTAGTCCCCGTGGCTGAAATGTCTCACGGCTGTTTAACAGCGGCAACACATGGAGAGATTGCCTAACAGCCGTGAGCCTTGCAGCCACGGGGAATCAAACATATTTTTCAAGCATGTCAGTCATTTGGTTAGCACACGAGCATGTTCAGATAACACCTTATCCCAGCACGTTTGCTCTTCACTAGCCTTCTCAGCAGCACAGGTCCTGGTCACACAGAATGATGTGCTGCCGAGAATGAGAGTTTCCCTTGTTCATTGTGTGATTGTGGGTCTGCTAACATTAGCCGATTAGGAAACGAGCGTTCCTGGGAACACTTGTCCCCATTAAGGCTCATTCAGACGTCTGTGCTAATCAGTCCAGGACTGAACCCCCAATGCATGGACTGGCTGTGGTTCTCCCTCCCCAAGTTGAGCGTCAAAGAACTACACGAAGCAGTCACGCTTGGGTCGGAAGAGCCTCATCCACTCTGCCCATGATCGGACCAATTAGCATGGATGTCTCAATGAGTCCTTAATCATGCAGTGTAAATGCATCCTGCCACATGAAGATAAGTTTTTATGCAATGTTATTTTTAATTTCAAAATGTTAACTGAAATTTTTATAATTCAAAAAAAAAAAAAAAAAAAAAAAAAAAAAAAAATAGACTGTAAAACATTCCCTCACAGGGGAATTTTAACTTGTCATGACACACAGATAATCTATGAGGGAAAGACAAGACAATTACAACAAGAGGGTAACACAATAGGGAACAGAAGCATTGAATCCAGTGTATATTATAACCAGTGGTGTAACTACAAAGTTATGGGCCCCGATGCAAACTTTCAAATGGGGCCCCCCCATGCCAAATTACACGCGCGGCTCCGTCCAAAATTGTACACAGCTCTGCTACATCCACCCTGTAAACCCCACACAGAAACTTGACCTCATCCAGCGCCATGACAACCAGCACAGCAGAGTCCTGCATACAGAGAATCCTGATAATGTGACCCCTGACTCCTCCCCTCCTGTGACCTCATCACAGGTCCTGTGCGCATAGAAAAGAACAGCCTAGGTCGTCATTGCAGGCTGTGGAGGGCGAGAATGGGGGCTCAGTGCAGGAAGAATAGACTCCCGGCCGGGACGCGGGGGTCAAGAACGGGACAGTTGGAAGATATCTTGGTCTGACCTGCCGGGCCCCTGACTTCCCCCGGGCCCGGTCGCAGTGACGACTGCTGAGACCGTGGTAGTTACGCCCCTTATAACATCATTAGTATCCTTTTAATAGACCATTGTCACTGATTATTCCAGTTCCATCTCTTCTGTATTACTGTCCAAGAGCAAATACACAGTAATTATGTACTGCATTTCCAGGTCCGGATCTCAACTCCCCACCCCTACTTTTTTATCTAATTAACAAGTTTGAAAAAACAGAATAGTTAAACTTTATTTATGCAGCATGGCAAAAAAGGGAATAAATCATGGCTGGGATTTTTCAAAGCAAAAAATAATTTCTATCATTATTTGGGTAATATTTATAGAGCTTATATCTTATATAAATTATAAAGGCCAGCAGTATAATGTGAGGATCCACATAGGTGAGGGAAAACAAATATCAGAAAAAAAAAAAAAATAGACATGTTATAGGGTGTTGCTCAAAACACATTTTAAGGCCTCGTCTCACATAACGAGATCGTTAGCGAGATCGATGTTGCGTCAAAAAATGCCAGTGTGAAAGTAGCCTAAGTGCCGTGCGGCGCTTAAAAACCCGATATGTACCTTGGGTACCAGCTCCCTGCACCAGCGCGCTGGTATCTAATGTACACAGCGAGTTTCTAAGCGACGTGCGTCGCTTGTTACCCGCGTGTCGCTGTCCTGATCTCTGCTGAGATCTGCCTGTTTGGCAGCTCACCAGCGATCATGTAGCAACACACCAGCGATCCTGACAAGTTCATATAGTTGTCGGGATTGCTGGTGAGTCGCTATGTGTGATGGGGCCCTAAGGGCCCCGTCACATATAGCGATCTCGCTAGCGAGATCGCTAATGAGTCACAAGTTGTGTGACACAACAGCGATCTCACAGCGAGATCGCTGTGTGTGACAGCGATCAGCGACCGACCCCCCTGCAAGAAAGCTCTGGACATTTTTTCGTCGCTGATCTCCCGCTGGCCAGCACGCATCGCTGCGTTTGACAGGCGGGAGACCAGCTGTTAACTAACGTACACATCGGGTATCCAAGGGACGCGCATCCCTTGGATACCCAATGTGTACGCTAGTTACCAGCGAGTTACAGGTGCCGCCGCCTCACGCTGGGGACCAGGAGCCCGCGGAGTGTGTACCTTAAGTTTGCCGCCGCACGCTGGGGTCCAGGAGGCAGCAGGACGCCGCCAGGAGAGGCCGGGGATGCAGGCGCGCCCTCTGCTGGTGGAGGACTGGAACAGCAGGCACACTTGTCCGCTGCTCCCGGGCTCGCTCCTCACCTCGGCGTCTGCGTGCTGATCGCTGGTGAAGCTGTCTGTGTTACAGCTCACCAGCGATCATATAGCAACTTACCAGCGATCCTGACACATTGATATAGTCGCTGTGATCGCTGGTAAGTCGCTATGTGTGACTCCAGCTTTAGTCACAAAATGCACCAATTTCCCACCAAGACTACTTTTTTTTTTTTTTTTTTTTTTTTTTTTTACAAACCACCCCGCTCTACAGAAAACATGTTAGCTCAACTTGAACAAAGGTCTTATTGTTCTATAAATGGGTCACTTGCATACAAAGGCTGCAAACATTAGGAACAAAAAGACCAGTAATTTGGGTGATGTCTCAATGTTTGGTAGTGTAAAGAAAAAAAAAAAAAAAACTACCAACTTGATTTCTTTTTCACACTTTGTGCATTTAATACTTTCCTCAGTTTCAAATAATTTGCATTTCATGTTTATTTATTATCATGTAAACATGATAAAATCTATAGCTAATATCCAATTAGAAATTTTAAATAAATGAAGTAATACTAACATCTGGTTATTAACCCATAACAGTCCTTGAGTTCATTTTTGTTCTTTTTGAAGCCTCCCATACACAATAGATCAGGGGCGGACATACCGCATGTGCAGCCGATGAACCCAGGCCCAGAGGCTTCGGGTGGCCCCTGCAGGGTGGCTGATTATGAGGGCAATCTGGCCTGTTTATCCAGCCCCAAGGCTCTGGGTGGCCCCTGGCCAGATTGCCCTCATGTGCAGCGGGTAGGGAGATATCCCTGCAGCTCCGGTGCCTATAAGAGTGAGTGTGTGTAGAGATGAGTGGTGATGTGTGTGCAGAGAGGTGAATGATGTTGTGTGTGTGTCAGTGGAGGACAGTGAGTGGGGATAGGAAAGGGAGGAAGGAAGATTTATAATGGATTTAGGAACAGGGGGAGGTTGAGGAAGACGTTATTATTGCTTATTAGGTTTAACACAGTCCCTTAGTATATAATGTACTCACTTATGTGTAGCACAGTCCCTTAGTATATAGTGGAATCGCTTATTATGTATAGCGCCAGCCCTCCGTATATAGTGTAGTCACTTATGTCTGATACAGTCCCTTAGTATATAGTGTACTTATGTTTAACACCATCCTTTCGTTACATAGATCCTTGTTTGTTTTGTATAACACGGTCCCTTATTACATACCATCCTCTCGTTATAAATGGTGCCGTCCCTTATTGTATAGCTTCCTCTGCTGTTATGTACAGTGCTGTCTCTTACATAGTGTATTCTTGTTGTTATTCACAGCGCCCTCTTTTATTACATAGTCTACTCTCTTGTTAGATATAAAATGACTGTTGATGGCGGAGCCGGTGACCAGATTACCAGTCCATTATCTTCTCCATTAGAAAAGAAGCTTTCTCCATGCTCCATCAGCCATCATTGCATTATTCTGTATCTCTAACAAGAGGACGGTATGCAATAAAAAAACAAACAAAAAAAAAACCACAAAAAAAAACAGGGCTCTATATATATTCCAATATATAAGGGATGGTGCTGTACATAGCAAGAGAGGGCACCGTATAAGGGACGGCAATATACATAATAAAGGAGACTATGCAATAGTGTGTGAATATATATATTTTATGTGCATGCATGTTTATTTCAGTGTGGAGAATGATAATCTGTTGACAACTTTCCTGAACCTTTGGTTTCCCCAACAACTGCCATGGTGCAATGTCAGGCTGCCTCCGTACACAACATATAGTCAGCAAATCAAGATTTGTTGTTATTTCAGATATCAAATAAAGATAACGACTTTACTTAAGATGCCCTTGCTCCTTGAATGTCGGCCAGAAGTCAGATTGTACACGGTCATTTCTCATAGGCTCCCTCCAGATCTATGTATGCTTAATTAAGGCAAGCATGAATATATTCTGCATGGGGAGAGCAGAATACACATCTGTCAAGACTCTGCTGGTGGCAACTTATATACTGGGAGAAGAGATGGAATGGGGCATTTCAAAATTTAACACCCCTAATACTCACCATCATCATCATGTTACCCATAGGATAGTCAGCCATTCTTATTATAATGTATCTGGGGGCCTTTACGGTCAATGTGCTTTACTACATATTCAAAAGGTTAGACCTTAGTAAGTTAGTAATCAGACATTTATCACATTGATACGTGGCCTTAACCCCACTATAGGGCCAGCTCAAACACATTTCTGAATTTTATACGACTATGCCAAACATGTTTGTCCTTTTTTGCACTATGCCCTGGGACTTTTACAGTTCCATTTATGGAGAGTGTAGAAACAAGCCATCTTACACCTTCAATAGGCAGTGTTCACACATTCAGTATTTTGTCAGTATTTGTAAGCCAAAACCAGGTGTGGGAGAAAAATACAGAAGTAGTGACAGATTTCTAATATACCTTACCTCCTATTGTTCCTCTCCTGGTTTGGGCTTAAAAATACTAAGGTAAAATTCTGAACGTGGCCTAAAGAGTTTAATGGGCAAGTTTTATCCATGACTTGGATCAAAATGGACACAGACATGTGAATAGCCTTGTAGGCTATAATTGGTACATGTTCTACTTCTGAGAAATACAGGAGGAGCTCGTAAGTGAAAAACGGGTGAACGTGACCAAAGAGAGTGTCAGGAGGTACTTTCCTGTATACTAATCTAGACTGTATATAGTCACAAAAGCACATCAAGTATACTAGGTCAGATGAGTCTTAACTGGGCATAGACCCAAGTCATGCGACTTGTACAACTACTGGATCCACCAAGCTAAAAAGGGATCCATTTACAACAGAAAGAAAATCTGATGGCCAATTAATGGATCCGTTTTCTTTAAACTTCAATATTAAAAGAACAAAGCCAGCATAAATCAGCTATTTATTAACAGGCTGAAAAGGTGTGTCTAGATCCTTTATAACGGATCTCTAATGGACATGTGAACATACCCCAAGATAGCTGGTGGTTGGATGATGGTTTTGCCGGCAACTAGCCTATTCGACTGTCCCATGCACAGGAGTGTTCCCTCTGCTGAGTGCCCCTGTGCCCTCTATTAGAGAGCCGCACCCAGACATCTCTGGTTATCCCTTGAGAACATAGGGATCAGTGGTTCAAATTTGGACATTTCGGATATTTAACAGACAAATCATTTCTTGAAGGCACCCGTACACATTAGACTGATGGCTTAACCCATCAATATCGGCGGGTTCGGCCAACAATAGTCTAATTTGTATGGAGGCTTTAAGACTGGGGCCACATCATGACTTCATACTGCCAAAGATGGACTCTCTGTTAGCTCCCAAGCATGCTCAGATAACACCTTAACAGATCACGTTTGCTTATCACTATTAGAGACACATTGTTAAAACAGATTCTGGACTCCTTGTAAATGACTTTTCTAAGGCCACGGTTACACTATCAGTATTTGGTCAGCTTTTTACCTCAGTATTTGTAAGTCAAAACCAGGAGTGGAAAATTCAGAGGGGGAAAAAAAAAAAAAAAAAAAAAAAAAAAATTCTAATTGAAACCTGGGAACCACATCTGCACTTTTTACTCAACCCTGGTTTTGACTTGGAAATACTGGATGGAGAAAAGTTAAACTTAAAACAACACACCAAATACTCAACTTGTGCAGAGGTCCTAATAATCAAGCCAGTGGAGAGCAGTGGTTAGCCCACCCACCAATTCCAAGAACTAGTCCCAGAATGTGAATTGCGTGGACAGATTGGATGACATGTTATGTAAGAAATATACAGCAACACCACTAGAACACAAAGTCTAGAAGAACACATTAAATTGTGCGGTTTAGGAACTATAACTGAAGCTCCTTACATAGCGTCCATAACAATTATATATTGTAAATGTTCTTATACTTACCAGGATGAGACATTTCAAAGACCCCAGTTTCATCTCCTTCATTGTTGTATATGACCACCGCTTTGGCTCCAGCCTCCGCCGCAGCTTTGATCTTATCACTAAACGTACACCCTCCGCGTTGAATAAGAGCGATCCAAGAATCCTTAAAGTTCCCTGGGACACTGAAGTTCAGATGTGGTGGACACAATGAACTAGATGCCAAGTTGTGGTTGTGCTTACTCCTTGGTAGGACAACCAGTCCACTTGCTCTGTCCACTGGCGAGTCATGGCCATAGATCCCAATCTCGTCCTCTTCCCAGACGGTCTTATTTTCCATCACATATGAGACGTTCACGTTGGCTGTCCATAGGACATCAGACGTAGCGCTTTGTATTGCTAAAACACAGAGCAGCAGAAAGCTGTACCAGAGATGATGCCAAGAAGAGGTGACTCTTCTTGATATGAGCCTCATCTTGCTTTAAAAAAAGATCCAGACAGGCCAGCAGCTTAAACAATACTAGAACGTATGCCCTGGATACCAGAAGGGTTGCCTGTTTTCTTTGCACTGAGCTCTATCTACCTGTTTTACCTGCTTCCAGGTGCAGCGCAGATCCTCCCATATAGGTTGGGCTACTACTTAACCCTTGCTGGCTCCAGCTTGTCAGCAGTAATACTACATACTTTCTGTTATCAAGGTGTATGATTCCCTAATCACCATAGGGTTGTACATAAATGAATGGGAATTATATTACTTCATCAAATTAACCCTTCTCACACTGAAGTTAGCGTAACATTGGTGTTTAGGTAGTTAACTTGCTTGTGAAATGGAAAATGCTGATTTTTAAAGACAGGGACCCGGATGCAAGAAAGAGTGCAATGGAAACAAAGAGGTGAAAAGCAGATATTGATATAGGCAAATACAGGGTAGGATTGGTTGTAAGTGGAGACTGAAGGACTAAAAGAAAACATTAGTACCGGAAAAAATAGGAGGTGTAGTAATGATTGTAAGAAAATAATAGGATGTGATGTTAACAGGGTAGACACCACAAGGCGCTGAGCTCAGTGATTGGCTGCAGCGTTCTCGTTCATGACCTTAGCCTATGTGCACTGAATGATCTCTTAGGGCGCATCCAGATGGCTGTATAAATTGAACCGAGATTGGACTATGATGCTCAGACTGGACACGGACCTCCTGAACCCGAGTGTGGCAGCTGCATGGAAATCTATGGAGCTGTCACGCTCAGGTGGGGAGAGCTGCAGCCAGTACGAGCATTACGGTCCGATTTATACGGCCGTCTGACTGCACCCAAACATATTGTTCAGTGCAGATCTGAGGTGTGGCCTCCCTGTTTAATATTAAACAACCGCCGATCGGCAAAAAAAGGAACTGATTGACGATTGTTTAGTGCCGCTGGGCAGTTTCAGTATATGGACCAAAAAATTAGAGACAGTATTAGTAAATCTGACAGGTAATAGCTCACTATGCAGCATGGTGGCTCAGTGATTAGCACTGTTGCTCTGCAGTGTTGGGATCCTGGGTTTGAATCCCATCAAAGGACAACATCTGCAAGGGGTTTGTGTGTTTTCATGAGTTTCCTCCCACACCCCAAGTATATACTGATAGGGAAGTTAGATTGTGAACCACAATGGGAATGAAGATGTTTGTAAAAGTGTTGTGGAAATTAATGGTGATATAATTAAGTAAATGAGGGGTAACACACTGAAAAACCCTCTCAAAACTGAGTGTGAACATATCCTTAGGGTATGTGCACATGGAGTGTTTAAGGTGCCAAAGCTAGCAGTCTAGTTGTCATCTCTGAAGCAGCATCTTTTTTTTTTTCCATAATTTAAAATATAATTAGTAAGCTGATTCCTATGAGCCTGAAGCAGGTAAAAGAAGCAGCAAAAGACTGAGCATGTGCATGGCACTGTCGTTTCTAGATTGCTGTGCACTATTTTCCATTCTTTTGAGGAGGGTTTGCAGCTGTTTTCAGGCAGAATCCTCCTGCAAAAGATGTCCTATGTACATGTGGCTGTTTCTGTATCCTCCATGTACTCAATTTTCTGCTTGTTATTAAAAGTTTTCAATAGAAGACTCAGGATGCCACCTGCATTGCAAGATGACAGTGTAACTCTACATTCACACACTGTCAGTATTTGGTCAGTATTTTACCCCAGTATCTGTAATCCAAAACCAGGAGTGGGTGATAAATCCAGAAGTGGTGACAGGTTTCTATTATACTTTCCTCTGATTGTTCCATTCCTGATTTTGGCTTACAAATACTGAGGTAAAATACTGACCAAATACTGAACGTGGCCTAAATCTGACTCTGATTTATGAACCGTGTTTGGTTTCATAACAGGGCTCCGAGGTCTCATTCAGACATCAGTTTTTCACTGACGAGCTCCCTCTGTATTTCTCAGAAGTAGAACAATTGTACCAATTATAGCCTATAGGGATATTCACATGCCTATTTGTACTTTTGATCCAAATCACGGATGAAACTCACCCATTAAACTCTTTAGTCCACGTTCACACGTTGAGTATTTGGTGAGTATTCTACCTCAGTATTTGTAAGCCAAAACCAGGAGTGGAACAGTCAGAGGAAAAGTATAACAGAAACCTGTCATCACTTCTGGATTTTTCACCCACTCCTGGTTTTGGCTTACACATACTGAGGTAAAATACTGAACGTGTGAACGTGTCCTTAGGCCCATAAAAAAAACTCTGCAAGATCGCTAATGTCATCCAAGTTGCATCCTGCTGCTGTCCACTCTTCACTTTTAATTTTGCATATGAGAAAAGGTTTATTCAGACGAGCAAACTATTCGGTCGTGTGCTGTACAATTGGAAGGCACACGGACAATAATATTACTGAGAATGCACTACTCTCTTTCATGTTTCATGTCTATGATATAATCTCACATGTTTAATTGCCATGGTGCTCTGGCCATGATGGAATGGTCAGTTTATCGATGTTGTCCCCGAGAACATTATAGGATATTGGGGAGGGGTTGCAGAGCTTGAACACTTAGGCAGCATTCACATTAATAGTATTTGGTGAGTATTTTACCTCAGTATTTGTAAGTCAAAATCACGTCACCACATCTGTATTTATTACCCACCCCTGGTTTTGTCTTCACACATACTGAGTTAAAATACTGAATGTGTGAATGTGACCTTATGGTTAGACAATTGTAATTAATTATCAAAATTGGTAATGCAAGTCTATGGTTCTGTGAAAAAAATTGGACTGCATTCGGATATGTGGTCTGATCTTCACCGATTTTCTGAATGGAAAAAGTGGAGAAACGTTTTCTTTTTCACTTCATGAGGCATTTGAAAATACGAGAAAAACTGATGACACTTGGACAACACTGATCCAATAATTGGTCCGATTTTCTCATACATGGAACACTCGGATGTGTGCTTGCGCCGACGTCACATAGGTGAAGAGAGTTCATTGGCTGAGAACTCACAGGACCTGTCACATGGCAACGCAAGCAGGAGAACTTCCTCACGCTCGCGGTGCCCTCAGACAGGGAATAGGAATTCACAGGGAGACACTGAGCACACGTTGACGCCTCTCCATTACTAACCTCTGGGCTTGATGTTACCTGACAAAACAAAGGTGGCATCAACTCCCCCACTATTACCCCACTTGCCACCGCTACAGGGCAAGTGGGAATAGCGAGGCTAAGTGCCTGAATTGGTGCATCTTAGAGATGTGCCTTTTCTGGGGCGGCTGAGAGCTGATGATTTAAGCATGGGGAGGGGCCAGTATCCATGGTCCCTTCCTAGGCCTTTGCTGGTTATTACTTATAGGGGGACCCTATGTCATTTTTTTTTAGGGCCCCCCATTTTATTAGCAAGTAAAGGCTAATTATACAGCTGTGAGCTGATATTAATAGCCTGGGAAGCTCCATGGGTATTACCCCCTTCCCATGCTATAAACATTGACCCCCCAGCCATCGACTTTCCCTCTGCTGATTATGAAAATTGCGCGGGAGCCCATGCCATTTTTTTTTTTAAATAATCTTTTAATAATTAAATACATGTACAGTAATTTGTACACACACTGTACTAAATGTATTTGTCACAGACATCTATATCACTACCTATTGTATTTGCATTTACTGTATGTAATCCATCTCTTCTATCCTGTCCTACACTGATTTTACAGAACACGACAGATGAATTGCTGGCTTTTCTTCTATCTATGTATCTATGTAATATAAATACATATATGACTGTGAGCCCTCGCAGGCAGGGTCCCCTCTCCTTATGTACTCGTGTGTCCCTTGTCCCTTGTCTTACACTTGTATATTACTCTTGTATATATTACACTTGTCTATATTTCCCCTTTTCACATGTAAAGTGCCATGGAATAAATGGCGCTATATAAATGCATAATAATAATGATAATAATAATACAGTATATGTGTGTCACTGACATCTACATGTCCATGTATTCTATGTGTATATATCTATTCTATTCTAACCTGTCAGTGTGGTTTTACTGTATGTGGCAAATGAATTGCCGGCTTTTCAAAGGACACCGATGTGTAAAAATTGAACAGCACTCTCATGGTCCAAGTGCTGTGCGATTATTTTCTTGCATCCATTGACTTGCATATGTGAGTCTCATCCGAGATACACAGAAAATTGCAGCATGCTGCAATTTTTTTCTCAGTCCGATTTCAGTTGAGAAAAAAATTGCAGATGAGTTGTAGCCCATTGAATAACATTGGTCAGAGTGCAATCCGATTTTTTTATAGGATTGCACTCGTCTGTGTTTCTAACAAATGAGTATGAGCCCTAATCATTACTAGGGTCTCCTGATGAAGAAGTTAGGCTGTTTTCACACTTGTGTTTGGCTGGCCTGTGTATCGCTGCATACATCCTCCCTTAAGCTCCGCCTACTTCCGCATGCATCCTGCGTACCTACAGTATCTTTAACACTGGGTATGCAGGGACATGTATTGTATGCGGATGCATCCACATGCGGCGTTTTGAAGTGCCCGCCGACCGCAACATGTTGAGTTCCCGTGCGGTCTGCAGGCACGTCAAAACGCCTCATGTGGACGCATCCGCATACAACGCTTGTCTCTGCATACCCAATGTTAAAGATAGGTACGCACGACGATGCAGGACGCTGCCGGAAGCAGGCGGAGCTTAAGGGAGGATGTACGCAGCCATATGCAGACCAGCCAAACGCAAGTGTGAAACCAGCCTTAGTCCAACCTTGAAATGCATTGACGATAAACCACTTTGTTTTTCCTACATCATGTCCTCTGGATCCTTATTGGGAATATATCGTTGGCAGCTCAGTTCACCACTCCTATTCTCCAAACACACGTTAATATGGCAGGTTTTCCAGCCCTGAGGGTGCTGCAGCAACTTTTTCTAGCTTCTATTGTTCAGCTGTGGGTTTCAATAGCCCAAAGGATGAGCAGCTACCTATTCCTTCGCCTGGACTTACCAGATAAGATGCTATTGAGCTTGTTGTCTCCACCTTTTTTTATGCAACATCTTCAAAGGAAATATTATTAAATTAATGAGCAAGTTAGAGGCTTTTACATTTTTGTTATATTATTTTCCTATGGTACAGAATGTCAGTGGAGAGTGGGAAGAAAAAAAGGACAAGGGGTGTAAAAAGAGCAAGACAGGTTAGACCTGACATCTAATTATACATGATAAAAGAGACAATTTACACTCATTATTACCTTATGCGAGAAAAAGTTTCTGTGAACACTCTAGCTAATTCAAGTCAAATAACCTAGAAACTATCTTCACATGTGTTAGAGTTTACCTTGTGTTATTTTTTGTATTTATTATGTGGGGTGAGGATGATTTGGCGCAAGTTTTCTTATGAGCGCATCTTTACGTCAGTATTATATTGCCAATTTCGGCGCTTCTAATAACCCAAACTAATAACATCATAGATCTCTTTCAGGCTTTATTCCCACATGCGTGATATAAAAGGACAACACACGGATGCAGCATGGATGGTATTTTGGCCGGAGTCACACTGGCGAGGAATACGGGTGAGTGAGAGGCGCTAAAAGCACGCATTAGACACGGACAAATGATTTTCTATGGGGTCACTCGCACCAGCCGTATATTTCTCATCCGTATCCTACGCTCCGTGCCAATCGCAGCATGCTGCGATTGTCAGCGTACTACGCCCGTAGTACGCCAATGCAAGTCAATGGGTGCGCAAAAAATACGGATTACACACGGAACACACGTGTGACCTGCGAGCAATACGCAGGTCTTTTGGCTGGTGACAGGAAATGGGCCAATCCATCATCAGGAAGCCTAGACATGCAAATGAGCTCAAAAACCGCTCCAGACATCCAGGAAGTACGCCTCCACAGAGTACAGCAGCAGCATGGCGTCCACATACATTAATGTTGAGATGCTAATTGTGCTGGTGCAGGAGCGTCCCGAAATATGGGACCCACGCGATGAAAATTATGCGAACCGGACAAGAAAGGAGGCGTCATGGAGGCGCATCTGTCGCCAGATGTACCATGACTTTGGTGACAGACCACGTGATGAGCAGCATAAAATTCGTAAGTGCAACCATAAAAACATCATTAACCTTAGCGCGCGCTAAAAAATGAATCTACAATCAGCACCCCCCTTCCTGTGCATGTACTTTTATTAGCCTCATGAGGCCGTTACATTTGGATGTGACACGTGGCTTCACACAGCCATAATTAGGGGTTAGGCCACAAGCTCCTCATCCTCCTAGCCAATAAAATTAGTTTAAGTGTAGCTAATGAGACCCTGTGTATCGGCCCAATTACATATGCCACCATGGGTAGAACGCACACCCCAGAAGGCCCCATGCCTAGACTACTGTTAGAAAATGTGACCTCTCAAATATGTGATTTTGACAATCTTTCCTGTCACATTGCAGTGGAAGATGTGATGAAACGCTGGCGAAGCATCCGGGACCAGTTCCGCCGGGAACGCCAGCAGCGGTCCAGGAGTGGGGATGCTGGACATGTGAAAAGAAAATACATATACTATGACCGGCTGAACTTCCTCGCCCCAATTCTGGAACTGAGACCGTAAGTACATACCTCACACCACATTACACAAATACATTACACAAATACTTTACAGGGACAAAAATATTGATGTATTTTTGCCACTGTTCTATTTCATAACAGAACTCAATCCAACCTTATGGATCGAGGAACGGCCTCAGAGGCAGAGCCCATTATAGATCCTGTAGGGGATGAGGTGGCTGGCCCATCTTCTCCCCCTACAAGAAGGATGGCTGAAGATGAGGCATCACAAGACCACACAATGGCTGGCCTACACACAACACCACCAGGACGGTCAGCTGCTGCCACCTCACCCATCCTGGAAGAGCCGGGCAACTTGAGCAGCAGCCCAACTGCCCAGATCAAGTCCTCCCCACAGACTGCTCTAGCATCACGGCGAACAAGAAGAAGGCGCCAGGTCACTATTCAAGAGAGCAGGACCAATGTGGACACAGGGGTGCTCAATTATTTGTCCAGAGTAACTACAGATGATGGGGAGGAGGCCTATGCACGTAGCCTCACCCTTTATCTCCGTGCCCTTACCCGTGAGGTCCGGCTCCGTATTAGGGGATGTATTCAGATCCTGCTTGATGCAAGCACCCCCCCAATACCCATATGAGGTTTTTGAATTTCTGGAGAGGTGGCAGCTCTCACCATGAAATTTAATGCGCATGAGACCATCCACACAGATGCTTGCTCAAGCAGGGTCTGAACAGCCCCTAATACGTGGGCCAACACCTCAACCCCTTCCTCCCCCTACCCAACCTTCTATTCCGCAGCCCCAAATGTCTTCCTCAAGCCAACCCCTCCAATATGGCCACTTGTACCCACCCAGTGTTGGAGGCTGGTCCCAACCTGGTTGGGGACGATCTGGCTATCTTGGTGGGTATGAGCCACGGGCCTACCAGAGCCAACAAGAAGCCCCTCACCATCATCATTACTCTGGCCAGTATCCCCAACAGTCCCAGGAGGCTGGACAATTCCAGCATCATGGGCAACAGTATGGCCCCACACAGGGCGATGTTGGCCACAATGTCCAGCAGCACCCACAGGCTGTTCTTCCACGTTCCCCTTCCCCAACATATGAGGATTTATGATTCTGATGGGTGGAGATGTCCAGTGAGATGTAACTGGTGCTCCTAATATAAATGAAAAAACAGGTGTTCTCCTTCACCAACATTTAGAACATAATTTAACATTCACATTTTTAAACAATGTTTTCCAAACATATGAAACAATCCATCATGACAGGCAACGCTACCTCACACCTTTCAGACAGATATTACATATGTGTAGAAAAGAGAATATTTAAATGCGCTATACTGTAAAATGAAAGGATGAAAATACACTACTCACTTGCTAACGCCTAGGAAAGGCGTGCTCGCCTTAGTTAAGTAGTCACCTTTTTTGTTAGCAATCTCTAGTAAAAAAATTCTAGGTGACCAGCATTCAGAATATCACGCTCTCTCTATGTCTTAACAAGTGAGTTTTGTATTTTCATCCTTTCCAGTATAGCATGCTTAAATATTGTCTGTTCTACAGACAAGTAATATCTGTGTGAAAGCTGTGAGGTAGCCTTGCCTGTCATGGTGGAATCTTTCTATGATTGGATAACATTATGAGGAAATGTGAGTGTTATCTTGTTGCCTTTATTTTGGTGATGGAGCTCACCTTTTGTTGGCAAATCTAGTTTAATCTAGTCATGCAGCAATGTTGTTATTGCCTAATGTTTGTTGCTGTTTTGTTATGTAATTTTAATTTTACAACAAGTTAAAGAAGGCACAAAGGGTCATTTTGCCCATTGCCAAATTTGTCTTATGGCAATATTATGTTTGCCTTTAAGCAAAACAAAAAAAAAAGGCAAAACTAAAAATTTGTCTACTCTAGTTAACGTCTCTGTGTGATTTTTCACAATCCCTCACAACATACTAACAGACACCAACCAATGCAATGAAACACTCATAGAATCATAAAGGCTTGAGTAATATATATTTAGACACACTTAAAGAAACAAATTATAACATAGACACAGCATGCTCTTGCCAAGAAGTTGCCCCCTCAGGTGAGATAAAGTAATTAGTGAAAATATCACGCACTTTTAGGCCAGAGAGTGGTCTACGTTGATGGTTCATAGGTGGTCTCATCCTGCGCACATTGTCTGGCCTACGCACAACACCATCAGAGGAGGAACAATCATGTATCCTGGTGAAGTTATGCAGAACAACACAGGCTTTCACAACTTCATTCACATTTTGCTCACTCAACTGAATGGCAGACTGGAGTACCCGCCATTTGGCACAAAGAATCCCAAAGGAACACTCCACCAGTCGCCTAGCACGTGATAGGCGCAAGATAAAAATTCTGCGCCTGTGGTAAAGGTTGCACCGGGGATATGGCCTCATGACATTGCGCGATAACTGAAAGGCCTCATCTGCCACAAGGACATAAGGGACTGATTGTTCGGGGGAGCCTGGTAGCTGGCGTGGTGGTGGTAGATCCAACTGGTTGGTGCGTAGCCGCCGAGCCATTATGGAAGTATTGAAGACTCTAGAGTCTCCCGTCCTTCCATAGGCCCCAATGTCAACAATTATAAACTTGTATTGAGGGTCTACCAGAGCCAACAATACAACAGAAAAGTATTGTTTATAATTGAAGAATTGGGAGCCTGAGTTCGGCGGCTTACGCACCCTGATATGTTTGCCATCCAGGGCCCCAATACAATTTGGAAACTGGCAGTCCTCCTCAAAGTCCCTTGATATCCTTAACCAGTCTTCCATCCTGGGCTCGGGCATGACCACTTGATGGAGTCTTGTCCAGATTTGTGCACATGTAGACCTCACTATGCCTGAAATGGTTGACTTTCCAATGAGAAACTCATGGTGGAGGGCGGCATAAGACAGGCCAGTCGACAGGAATCTGTAGAACAACAGAAATTGTAAAGTTTAGAATGGCTAAAGTAAAAAAAAATCAGTTACATGCCGACCAAACTTGGTAGGAAATGAGAGAGAAGAACACACATATTTGGTGGCACAATGACTAAGTGATATGCAGGATATATTAGATGTAACATTCTGCTGTGTCAGGTGAAACATATTTGGAGTAAGATGAGGGCATTAAACTTTGTCCAAGAAGGCCAAAAAACATAATTTAGCACACACATCCTGAACATAGAGAATGTGGTTGTGTAGTACATACCGTATTGTGAGTAGAAGTCGCTCCTCTGCAGATATGGCTTTGCGTATCCTTGTGTCCTGAAAGGTTATCCCAGGGCGCACTGTCTCCAAGAGTCGATCAAATGTGGAAATGCTCATGCGACAGTACTGGTAAAATTTATCCGGATGCTCCCGCAGAGAAGAATAGAGGCGGTGAAAATGTGAGTCGTTGCCTCAAAAGTGGATGGACCCACATGCGTCTCCTCCTCCGCGGATCCACTATAACAGGATATGGTTGCCCAAAGCGCCGTGACAAAAGCCAGGTAAAGAGAACCTGCTCAGTTGTATTGAATCGCAGACCCTCTGCCATGCTGCACAAAGAACACCAACACACCTTGTGAAAGCAAGGTAACAAATGTACAGAATGTAGGCATCCACCTGTTTCTGAGTGTCTAAATAGGGTGCAGGCTAATGATTTAAATTGTTTGCAGGCCTCAAAACCGTTAAATGTCCATTTTGCAAGGCTGCGAGAAAATCTCGCCATACGGATTGCATACGGATGCCACACGGATTACATACGGATGCAGACATGCGCAAAATACGCGACCTCACCTTGCTTACGGATGACCTACGGAGTGTTAGGAATCTGGGTCATTCTATGCATATGCAGCAACCCAGATTCTCACATTTGTCTCCAGAGGCTAAGTCCTTTTTCCCTGCTACTGAGCATGCTCACGGGACGAGCTCTCACTGGAGTTCAGGAGTCAGGTGCTCAGGTCCTGCTCCTGATTTAATTGGTTATGCTCGGGGCTCTGCAGATTTCCGGCAGGTCCCATACGCTATAAAAAGTGCGCATGGCCGCTATGCCATGCGCTAGTATTTTCTATACTTGCTGCTGTGTGTTTGGTGATGGATGCTTGGTCTGGTGGATGACTTATTATGAAACCCCTTCCCTCTGATATTACGTTTGTGTGAGTGATTGGGTCAGCCAGTATTGCGCTAGCGCCAGCGCGCTCAAGCATCCTCTATTGCAGCAGCCTGTGTCCTGCATTGCGCCTGCTAACTTGTGCCTGCAGTCGTTTTGGCGTCCGCAGTTGCGACGCCGTGCACACGTCCAGTCATGGTAAGTCCTCTCGGCTGTAGTGACGTCTTCAACTACTCCGATCTTTGGCTACCGTACGTGTGCCGCTGAGTGTCTGTGAATTTAATACAGACCCAGCGTTTTGTATTTGTGTTCACGTGTGCAGCTCTGTGAGTCTTTTAACAGAGCTTGCTTTTGTGCATCAGGTGCAGTCCTTCCCTGTGCACATTACCGTCCTTGTGCTCTGCCTATTTAGCAGCGGTTATTACACCTGCCGCACGGTGGACCCCGGGCGGCGAACACGCTTTATTTATATTTTTTTACGCGTGTTCCGCCGCCGTAACACGGAGCACTATTTAGTGGTCATTTATCCGTATTACGCAAGTAAACTACGGACCGTATTTTGCGCAGGTTAGTGTGACTCCGGCCTTAGACTTAAGGAAAAAGATTTGCAGAACTCTGATTCGGCATTCACATTGGTAATTTGTGGCAGCAGGATCAGGGCAGTGAGGACTTCCTTAGCCAGTATTCGAATGTTGGCATGCTGACCAGCTCTTATGATTAATAGGCTCTTGTGACATAATGATGTCATGGGGTATCATGCTGTTCTGGGGGGGTTTGTTAATCATAAGATGCGCCCAGGACTTCAGGATTCAAAGTTGGTACTGCCTGGTCTTGCTGCCATGGAGCACCAACATGGACGCCGGATAAGGGTCCTGCAATTCTCTTTTTGCTCAAATCTAATGGCGGTTTGTTTTTTCATTAATCCATTTGATAGGGCATTGTAGCACTGGGGTCCTGGATTGAAATCCCACCAAGGACAACATCTGCAAGGAGTTTGTATGTTCTCCTCGTGTTTGCATGGATTTCTTCTGGGTTCTCTGGTTTCCTCCCACATTCCAAAGATATACTGATAGGGAATCAAGATTGTGAGCCCCAATAGGGACAGTGCCGATAATGTATGTAAAGTGCTGGGGAATTAATGGTGCTTTATAAATGAGTAAAATAAATAAAAAATAAAAACACCAAAATTCGCAAAATTTTTGCCCAACTTTGCAAAGCGCAAAAATTGACCACCTTTTCAAAGCAATTTTGCCCGAATTCTGGCACAATCACTTTAATGAATTAGGGCCATAGACTGTACATATGAATTGAGCCTTCTACTCATATTAAACAAGCCTCATTCGGAGGTTTAACCAATCTGAATGTCCACATGATGTATTTTTTCCACCGGCAGGGCTTGGTTTTTTTAACTGCTCTGTATATAAATCACACAATTTTGCAGGGAAACAGCCATGTAATTGTATAAAGAGCAGTTATATAACCCCAGCTGCTGTAGTTTTTGGCTGCCTCATGCCGCAGTACAACTGCTGCGTTTGAACCCACCTTTGGGTCTATGGGACCCATAGAAATCAGCCACTGTACCACATATAAAATGCAATGAAACCAAAATAGTTTCCTTTTTCTTTCAGTGACATTGTAAATGTGGTCTTCACAAACAGGTTCTACCAGTTTTCCTAAAGGGAACCAGTCAGGTTCTCCATTTCCTCCAACCCAGCAGCATTCACTTATTTATGAGTAAATTCCCTGCCTAACCAGCCCTGTATAACATTTTTCTGTACAAATGAGATTTAATAAAAGCATTTATATGTTCCCCATTTACTATGCTAATGAGGGCTTTTACTGGTCGATGAGACATTAGTTGCCCCAGACTAGTCAACCCTTTTCCTCTGTGCTCATGCTAACATAATTTGCATTAGCAGCGTCATCACCGCTCATGCAAATCTTGTGCATGCATGCTGCTTATTCCGGCAGAGTCGCTGCGTCTTTGAAGCCAGGTGTATGCTTCCCAGCCTCAGAGGTGAGCACTGCGCATGATTGGAAGCCATCTTCTAAATTGCAGAGGTGCCGTGACACAGTCAAAATGTGCGGCATGCGTGCGTGAGATTTGCAGGGGCGTGATAACATTGAAAGAGGGCTGACTTGTTTGGGGCAACTAATGCCCCATCAACTAGGCAAAGTCCTCATTGGAATAGGAAAAGGGGACAATATAAATGCTATTTTTAAAACCTCATTTGTACAGAAAAACAATATACAGGGCTGGTTATGCAGGGAATTTACTCATAAATAAGTGACTGATGCTGGGTTGGAGGGCATGGGGGACCTGACAGGTTCCCTTTAAGAAAAAATTTGCACTTGAGAAAGGTTTTCCTTCAGCTGGAGATTGCCTGCCCCCAAATTACTATCAAACAGGATGCATCCTGAGTTGCACAGATTGCAGTAGAACGGGGTGAAATTAACCCATGCACATTAAATAAATGCTGAATTACAATTATATATCATAAATGCCAATGATTGGGGCGAATAGAGAAATGTACCCAGTGCAAAAGCCCTCATACACATTAGACTCACGTCGGCCAACCCCACCGGATATTGATGTTTTCGACTGACTGTCTAATGTAGCTCTGAAAGGGTGAAAAGGGGTTTTGTAAACGATTTCTGCGCTTGCTGACGGTTAGTGAGACAAATATCCCAGGAGGTAAAATCAAAATGGTGGTTTATTCAACGCGTTTCAAATTACAAATGACTTCTTCATCAGGAAAGCCCACAAGTATACAGAGACAGCAAGGGTATCATTCAAATAGGTTAAAGGTTTCAAATGTGAGCGCCAAAACAAGAGCCACATGACAAGGTGTCAAAGTTCGGTCAGGTACCACATGGGATGACACATGACATACATGTGATATGCAGAGGTAAAATTCGTTATAATGCACTAATCTTGTTATTATATAACTTATATAGTGATCTGTTTATTAATAGGATTCACATTTAGAAAAAAATGAAGAAAAACAAAAGATAAAAGGAAGAGTGATAAGTCTGCAAGAGAAAGGAACAAGAGGCGAACTCCTCCTGACAGAAATCCCGAAAAGACTGAATGTCTGGATGGTAGCCCTACCCAGTGAACTACCTGATCAGAGGGAAAAGGAGCTAATAGTGGATTTTGTGTTACTTATTTGTTTCTGTGGTCAAACACTTTGAAAGGATTTATTCAATGAAAAATAAATAAATATATTTTCATGATTCTTAACAGTTTTGAGGGTATGTATTGAAAACCATCTTTCTTTATTTCGTTTACAAAAATATAAATGTATACTAAAACATACTGTATATATGAGAATAATATATTTATTTGTAAAAACTGAGTAGAAAATTAAAGTCTTAGTTACTCACCGGTTAACCGTATTTTTCGGAGTCTATGACAGCACCACCTGAGAGAGGGGATCCGCCCTTCAGGAACAGGAACAACCTACAGATACATAAGGGCGGCACCTCACCCACACATCAGTTGGATTACAGAGCCCAAGAGGACCACCAATGTTAATGACATGATTTATGTACAATACTATTACTACTTGACTATTAACTACTAGTGTACATAAGAGGAAGAAGTGCACACCCAACTCTAAATAAAAGGGAGGGAATCTAAGGGTGCTGTCATGGACTCCGACAAAATACCGTTAACCGGTGAGTAACTAAAGGGCCCTTTACACATAGCAATATCGCTAGCAATATCGCTAAAGTGTCACCGATCTTGTGACGCAGCAGTGATATTGCTAGAGATATCGCTATGTGTGATACTTACTTCCGACCGGCTCCCCCGCTGGCTATCGCTGATCGTGCAAGATCGTCCAGGTCCATTTCTCGTCGGCTGCTTCCTGCTGGGCTTCCAGCTGGCGTCGATGAGCGATGCATGGACACGGGCGGGAGGACATCATCATCGCCGCGTCTGAAAGGTAAGTAACGACCGCTGCTGCGTCGCTGCATCGCTAGTGAGATCGGCGTGTTTGGCAGCTCACTAGCGACAATGTAGTGATGCACCAGCGATCCTGACCGGGTCATATCATGGTCGGGATCGCTGGTGCATCGCTAAATGTAAAGGAGCCTTAAGACTTTATTCGATCGTCCATGACAGCAAAACCTGAGAGAATTACAGAGAGTAATAATTACTTAGGGAGGGACTACAGCCTGCAGGACCCTTACACCAAATGAGAGGTCTGAGGAAGCACCCAAGTCTAGTCTATAATGGTTGTAAAAGGTGCTCGGAGAGGACCAAGTAGTTGCCTTACATATCTGGCCGATTGAGACTCCTGATCTCTCCGCCCACGAGGTTGCCATGACTCTGGTGGAATGCTCTCCTAGCTTGCCAGGAGCCGACCTGCCCTTAGAGGTGTATGCTAATGAAATGGCTTCCCTAATCCACTTAGCTAGTGAGCTTTTTGATGCCCTAAGGCCTTTCCTAGTGCCCTGATAGGAGATAAACAGGGCATTATCTTTCCTCCAGGGCTCTGTAACCACCAGGTATTCGAGGAGGCATCTCCTAACATCCAGGGTATGTAGTTTCCTTTCCTTCTTGTTAGTTGAATTAGGGACAAAAGATGGAAGAACTATTTCCTGTGTCCTATGGAACCTGGAGGTTACCTTCGATATGTATACTGGGTCATGTCTCATTATTAAACTATCATCCTTTATTTAAGTATAAGGGGGAAGCCTAGATAACGCCTGGATGTCGCTTACTCGGCGAGCTGATGTTAGCGCTACCAGGAAGACTACCTTGACTGACAGGGTCTTTATGGAGGCTGCTGCAATAGGCTCGAACGGAGCTTCTGTCATGGCGGTGAGAACTAGGTTCAAATCCCAGGCCATGAACCTCTCTTTCCCTACAGGCCTAGATCTATCTGCTGCTTTAATGAACCTGTTGACCCAGTTATTACCGGCGATGCTGCAGTTAAAAAGGGCCCCTAAGGCAGATACCTGCACCTTAAGGGTACTGGTAGAAAACCCCATGTCCAGGCCTTTTTGGAGGAATTTTAAAATCTAATTAATCGGGGCTGCTTGACCAGCCACCTCGCGCGAGTCCTGAAGGAATCTTTACCAGATTCTCACATAAATCTGGGTTGTAATAGTTTTCCTGCTTTTGAGTAGGGTATTAATTAGGCCTGGAGAGAAACCTCTATCTTTTAGTAGTGTCCATTCAAAATCCACGTGGTCAGATGTAGGCCAGCCACCTGAGGATGGTAAACCGGGCCCTGGGATAGGAGATCCGGGACCTCTGGCAGGACCCACGAATCGGACACTGACATCGTCCTGAGGCATGAGAACCATGCCCTCCTGGGCAGAACGGAGCGATCATTATGACCTGTTATGATTGAGTCACCGTAGGAGGCAGACACAAAAATAGAAGCTACGTCCAGAAAACCAGAGAAGTTGGCAACTATCAGATTGCAGACCCCTGAACCTATCAACACAACTAGCAGTAGCCGTGGGGGGTTCCTACGATGCCCTAGACCCCTCAATCACAGCCGGAGCGCTAAATAGCCTAAAGACAGAAAAGGAAATCTAAACTGCCCCAGAGCAGACCCCAAAGTAAAAGGCAGCCCCCAACATATAATGACGGTGAAGCAAGATGAAAAAACACTCACACAGATAGAAAGATAGACTGAGCAAAGACGGGGCCCAAGCTAACTAAACAGAACAGGAAAGGAAGGTTGCTGTCTGCAATCTGCCAAAACCCTATCAAAGACATAAGCCAACAAGCTGATATGAAAAAGACCCTGAAGCAGCTAGGCTTCAAAAACTAAATCAGCACTCAGGTATTTTCAGAAGACAGAGCTAAAGGAATTCAGCACACCCCAGCAGGGAATGGCAGAAATCCAGAAAAACAAAGCAAAACAAAGTCAAAGCAAGAATGCAAAAAGCCGAGCAGAAAACTTAGCTTTAGAAGAGCAGGAATTCAGACTGGTCTCCAAGGATCCCACAGAGAAATCACCCGCAGGGCAGAAGGGCGTCGGCAGCCTTATATCCAGTCAGTAACTCCACTCAGCCAGTCATCATCATCAGACTCAGGTGTTTTATAATCAGGCTCACTACCTTTCTTTACCAGAAGAGGGAGTTCCTCGGGCCTCAGTAGTGAAGGGGAAAATGAACTCACAACAATGACCCTTGCCTTGTCTTTCTTGACTTTCCTCAGCACGAGGGGTAGAAGGGACAGAGGAGGGAAGGCATATGCTAGTTTGAAGTTCCATTTTACCAGCAGAGCGTCTACCGCCTGAGGGCCCTCCCGGGGATTTAGTGAGCAAAATTGCATCACTTTTTATGTTTTCTCCGGTGGTGAAGAGATCCACCTCTGGTTGCCCCCACTTTTGCACAATCAGGTCGAAGAGGGCGGGTTTTAGGGACCATTCCCCCTGCCTCATGGGATTGCGACTTAGGTGGTCTGCTGCAATGTTTTCTCTCCCTTTTATATGCAGAGCTGTTAAAGACAGAAAATATTGCTCTGCCAGCTGGAACAGACGATCTGCTACGTTTCTCAGGGGTCTGGACCGAGTCCCTCCCTGGTGGTTGATATAAGCCACGGTGACCTGATTGTCGGCGAGTACTCATACATGATGACCCTGTAGATACACAAGGAGCTTTTTAAGCGCCTGCTCCACTGCTGTTAACTCTTTCAGGTTAGAGGACATTTCTACCTGATGATACTCCCATAGGCCCTGGACTAAAATCTACCCATATGAGCCCCCCAACCGGAGGAACTTGTGTCCATGGTGACTATGCGGGTTACCTCATATTCCCATGGAACCCCCTAGATACTGTAGATTATTTTCATCAAGACACCAATTGAGGGATTCTATAGTGTCTAGTGGTTAAGGTTAGCTGGCCCTCTAGGCAACCCCCAAGGATTTTCTGATATGTTAAAACATCGCCCTGCAATTTCCTTGTATGGAACTGGGCCCACTGGACCGCTGGGATGCAGGACGAGAGGGAGCCCAACAGGGACATGGCCTTCCTGAGGGACATGGTGCGGTTATTGGAGGCATTCAAGACCTGTTGTCGTAGGCAAACTAATTTTTCTGGGGGCAGACGGCATTCCTGGATTTGGGAATCTAGGATTAGGCCCAAGAATTGCTGGACTCTCCTGGCTGAAGACGAGATTTTTTGACATTTAGCAGCCACCCTAGCCGCTCCAAGGCAGACATTGCTTCACGTAATTGCTTCAGACAATGATCCGCTGTCTTGCCTACAATGAGGAAGTTATCTAGGTAGGGGACCACTAGGATATCTGATTCACGCAGATGAGCCATGACCTCTGAAATAACCTTGGTGAAAACCCGGGGGGCGACTGCAATACCAAAGGGAAGGGCACCATATTGGAAGTGCTGGACTGACCCATCTAAGTGAACTGCCACCCTCAGGAAATGCTGATGAGCTGCATGAATGGGAGTATGGTAGTAGGCGTCTCTTAAATCTAGCACCACCATAAAGCAGTTTTTAAACAACAATTTTATTGCGAGTTGATGGTTTCCATTTTAAACGGGTGAGTAATGAGAAAATTATTAAGGGATTTAAGGTTAATAATAGTCCTAAAGCACCCGTTCGGTTTATGGACCAGAAACAGAGGGGAGTAGAACCCTCTGCCCCTTTCCGCCTCTGGTACTGGTATCAGAACCTTTTTGTTACATAGGTCCTGAATTTCTATTTCCAGAGCAGTCTGCTCTGATGGAGAAGATCTGAGAGGAGTGATCCTGAACCTGTTTCGGGGAACATGGGAAAATTCTAATCAAAGCCCAGTGGCTATTAAATCCAAGATCCAGTTGCTACTGGAAATTAGGGACCAGGCCATGTAGAAGGCAGATAGTGTACCCCCTACAGGAGCAGTTAGTCATTGGGCCGGTTTCTTGGCCTCCCGGGACACTCCCTCCTGGTGCCCCCCTGCTCCAAACATAATGCCTGTACCTCTCCTTCTTTTGTCCTCCCATCTGCCACGGTCTCTGGACAACCTTCTACGAGGATAACGTCTCCTAGTGAAGGGACGTCTGTAAGAAGGGGTTGGTAGAGAAGGGAATTTCTTCTTATCATCTCCCGCTTTTTCTAACAGCTCGTCTAAAACTGGCCCAAACAAATATTCCCCCTCGCACAGGATGGAGCAGAGATGAGACCTTGCCTAGATGTCTCCCGGCCAACATTTTAGCCATAGAGTCCTTCTTGCGGCATTGGATAGGCCCGCAGCTCTGGCCGCCATCCTTGCCGAATCTGCCAAAGCATCGGCTAGAAAGGATGCCACGTTCTGAATTATTGATAAGGACCTTGAAATGGACTCTTTAGAGGCACCATCCTCAAGTTGGGACTCCAGCTGATCCAGCCAGACTATCATGAATCTTGCCGTGCAGGTAGCCGCAACAGCTGGTCTCAAAGCGCCAGCCGACATCTCCCATGTCCCTTTCAAAAAGGAGTCCGCCTACTTATCCAGCGGGTCCTTTAGAGAGGTCATGTCATCAAAAGGGATGGAGGATTTTTTGGAAGCTTTAGCTACGGCTGCTTCAAGCTTCGGCGCTTTGTCCCATCTGTCCACCAAGGGGTCATCGAAAGGGTATCTCCTTTTAAAGGCCAGTGGTAGGGAGCCCCTTTTTTCCAGCTTCTTCCATTCTTTATCTACTAGGTTTTTAACCTTGTCATTCTATGGGAAGGACCTACGTTTTTTCGGGTCTAGGCCCCCGAACATTTGGTCCTGTGCTGACAGATCTGGTTTAGCATCAGACACCCCCATGGTGGACCTTACAGATTTGAGTAAGCGGTCCATTTGATCAAGGGCAAAGCAAAAGTGGTTGGAGTCTTCTTCTGAAGATGATGCCGAAGAGGAAGTCGCGGGCTCTGAGGAATATTCGCCTCTCCCTGGGTTAGCTGAGGAGTCTGATTCTGAGACTTTTGCAGGTCTACTCTTTTACGAGGATTCACCCTGGGATAGGGATTTTAGGGAATCCTTTATCTCGGTTCTAATGATCTCCCTGAGGCTCGTGTTGAAGTCAGGGGTTTCTTCCGCCACCTGTAGGGGTTGGGAAAACATAAGGGGCTATGTATTTAAACCCCGGTCCAATTTACTTTTTTTTTTTTTTTACCCCTACCGTCTGTTGCATGCACGGCTGATACAATTTCTTAAGGTAGGCTTCTGGCAAGGGAGCACTGCAAAGGCCACATTCCCTGTTTTTCCTCTTACCAGAGCACTTCTTCCCCTAAGAGACAAAATATAAGGGGAATACTGCATCAGGGTAGGCTCGGACCCTGCATCAAGGCTGAATCGCCGACAGCTGGAGGAGGAGATTGCCCGGCTGACCCAATGTTTGCAGCTGAGGCAGGAGGCCATGTGGAGGCTGAACTGGCAGCACGCTCAGGAGGGGCCTACGCCAGCGGTACCACTGTCACCGGTACCCATCGCTGTTGCACCGGAGCTTCCCCAGGCAGACTCCACGGAGCCTGCAGCCACTGCCACACCTCCGGCAGCATCCGGAGCCCCTTCGCTGCCACCGCCACCGGAGGAATTGTATGAGGCCCGGCAGCCGAAGCGGAGGAAGAGGAGCTCCCGCCCGGACCTGACGCGGCTGCGCGGGTCCCACCAGACGCCCCTGCGGGCCCGGAGCCACCATCCGCTCCACCGCAGCCTGCTGCCACTGGCCAGCTCCAACCTGCACCGGAGCAGAACCCACACCGCCAGTAGGCTCCAGGTATGTTTGATGTCCCTGCACCTGGGAAGGCCTTGGGGTATACTGTGGTCGCAGCGGCTGGCCAGGTCGTGCTAGATCTGGTCTGGGACCTAGATACCAGCCCCTGGGGGGAAACACCAGAACCCCTGATAGTGGCGCTGTGGTACAAAACTAGCCTGGATCGGTCCCGGGAGGAACGGGAGGATGAGAACTGGGCTAGCTGCCAAGCGACTATCCGGCAACTGACAGCTGAACACCGAGACAGAGAGTAGCGAAGGCTAGCTGTACTGGGCCCAGATTTGGACTGGAAGGAGCAGGTTCGTGCCGGTCACTACGGTCCCAGAGACTCGGCAGGTTGGGGCCACGTCTTGAATGTGAATTCTGAGAGGGGGTTTGGCTTTATCCATTACCCCAGCCGAATCTCCGACCTGTTTTTCAACCGGAGAGATGTAGAATCGCACTTGAGAAAGGGACACCCTGCCAGAAACCTAAGCCCGGGAGATCATGTGACCTTCACTAGACACGAAGGACTGAGAGGGTGGTATGCTATGAACATTAGACGGATCCCGGAAGATCTCATAAAGGCCTACAGGCAGCAGCCACCTGCTACCTCTTCACCAACAGTTATTGAGAAGACGGGTGTTTGTACCTACCCCTATGTGCAACGTAACCTCAGTACCAGTGCCACTGCCAAAAGTATGGAAAGCCGCAAGTTTTACCCCACTGGAGGAAGAGTACCGCCAATGCGTTTCTCTCTTCTGGTAACGGCTCCAGCAACCAGTTCCCAGCAACCCCAGGAGGGGACAACCAATAGTTAAGACGCTTCTTCACTTTAATTCTTATTACCCAGGAAGGTATTTGCACAGTTGTGCTTTGTTTCCTATTTTTGTACAAGTTTTCTATTTTTGGCTATTATGTTTTAGTTTTGTTTTCCCAGAGTTGCCCACTACTGTTGGCAGCCTTCACACTTGAACTGTGGAGATCATGAACGTTGAATGATCCGGAACTGAAAATTGTATATAGTTTGCACCTCTTTAGGTGCTCTCTCTTGGTTTTACATAGGACTCTCATCGTAAAAGAAGACCTACCTCGACACAGGGACATTTCCAGACACGTTGGCCGGACCAGTGTCTACTCTTGCACTTAATGATAATGCTTAATGTTATTTCCTGAATAGAAACTCGAAAGTATTAGTATATAATGAAAATCCTAATGACAGATTTTATGGAAGTATATTGAGAAAGAGACATAGTGAATGTTTTACAGAACTTTCAATAAAGATGTTGAGGATGTGAGTACACAATTGAAATTACAGGTGACGAACCAGGTATCCACGGTTGTCATCCTAAGTCTAGAAGAGACAGTAGAAAGTAGAAAATGTGAAAGGTAACGGAAAGGAGATATGTTGCTAGAAAATGTGAATTGATATTGAGTTTGCTTATATAGCACTTTAAATTAGGTAGCATAATGTAAAATTTAGACAGTTAATTTGTTTGTAACGTTCAAGAAACCATGCCACCTATATTAGGAAGTTTAGTATAAGTCATGTTGATTTAGCATCATAAAAATTTTGTATGTTCCTGGAATTGCTTGTTTCTGTTTAACTTGCAGCCCACGGACGTGCTGTGTTTAACGGGGGGGAATGTGGTGCCCCTGAGGGTTCAGTCGCCACAGAGGTGCTGCACCTCCTCCTGAGGTGTAGTGCCCCACCATCCAGGTAAGGTGGGAACTCCTAACCACACCTTAACATCTGCACCCCTCACCACAAAGTAGTGTAGCAAAGCCACATTGCGGCTTCCTGCTTAGAGTGTAGCAGAGAGCACCTTTGGTGGTTCCCTGCTTGGAACACGAAACATGCTGGGAGGCGGGTGGAGTTTAGAATACATAAAAGAGCGGGAAGGGTTAGCAGGGCAGTTCAGTTCAGTCAGTCTTAGAGAGAGACTGGAGAGAGAAGATCCCGGAGGGAGGGATGGAGGAAGGAGTGCTGCAGCTGCCTCAGTGATCTGAGCCAGCTGGCACAGGAAAGGAAACAAGGAGAAAGACATTGAACAGAAACCTGATCTTCCGTCAGAAGGGAAAGAATAGTACGGAACGTGAGGAGTAAAGAGAACAGAGGACGTGGGTTAGGAGAGAACCCTGCCAAGAAGTTCTAAGCGCAAAGCCGGGGCCCGGTCCCCGAGGTTGTATGGACACTTATGGTCCTTCAGCAGACATGGGAGGAGTAGTGGGCTGTAAATGCACTACTCCAATCTCAGACTTGGGGGCACAACAGCAACTTGGATAGTGAGCCGGGTCTCAGGAGTAAGGAGTCCCCGAAGCAGGCTACAGCTGTCTGCCATACAAGGAAGGTTCATAAGAACATAGGACAGGAGGAACTCCAGTGTAACTCAGTACTGGGAGTACTTCACTTAAAGGTGCTATAGAGGAGACATTCAGAAAGGCACATGTTGGTGGAGTGTTGGAAGGGAGCATCCTATCTTGCCTGGAGGTTGACTGAGCCCCTGATCCGGAGGACATGGCACAGAGGCAGGCACCTGTGTGAACTGCAGACTGTGAGTAAAGCTTTGGAACTACATGCCCCGGTGTCCTCCACTTATTCCCACACCAATACACTCTGCACCACTACATCTGGGTACCAGCTTCTACCCTGCCTGCATCTCCCCTCCATTACTACATCCACACTGCCCTGGGACTACAGCTCCACCTGTGGGGAGCTTCACCATCTCGGCTGCAACTCACCACCAGTCCCAAAGAATCTGCATGCAGCGTCGGCCTAACATCTCACTTGCCGAACACCACAGGTGGCGTCACGAACTATTCATAAACTCTATTTCATTGTTCATTCACCCCCTTTTGACATGGAGCCCCAGGGCCACAGGCCGGGTCACAGCTTCTGTGACAACTCCCATTGAGATCAACGGGCCAGGTACCGAGTACCCCGCTCCAACTGCCCTACCTGTGGAGGGCCACAACATCATTGCTGCACAACACCATCTGTCCCAGAGGATCTGTCTGCAGCGTCGGCTTAACATCTTCTTTGCCGAACACCACAGGTGGCGTCACGAATCTTTCACTCACAAACTTTAATCATCATCCACACGTTCAACCATCCCCCTTTTACAATGGATGCCCAGGGCCACTGACCAGGTCGCAGCTGCCGTGACATCCCCCATTGAAGCCAACGGGCCCGGTACCGAGTACCCCACGGCCCTGGGAGAGGGCGTCGCATAAGATGTGATTATAAAAATGATTAAAAATTTTTATTTTAAAATGGTGTGTCATTGTTTGTAAAAAAAAAGCGTACAGCTGGGAATGAGGCTGAGTGTATAGAGGAACGTACTAACCTGATATGACAAGGTCAGATGAGCTTTGAGGCTATGTGCCCACGTTAGCATTTTAAAACGCTCAGGAAACCAGACTTCTTCCCAGAAAACGCGCGTTTTATTTTTTGCGCGATTTTTGCACAAAACGTGCATTTTTGATGTGTTTTTTCTGCGCGTTTTCTGGGAACATTGCAAACAGCTAAAAACGCAGACCTATGCACAAAAGAATGAGCATGCTGCGTTTTTAGCCGCTAAGCGTTTTCTGAGAGGAAAAAAACGCATGCATTGGCATAAAAATGCAAAAATGTATTAAATTGAATGGAAAGCTTATTTTAAGCGTTTCTGAAGCGTCTGATCTGGCACAAACCCTTCAAAAACACGCAACGTGGGCACACAGCCTGAAAAACCACACATTGTTTGTGAGTGACGGCAAGGTCAAGTTATATTGTATGCATTTATATTCAACTGCATTTTTTAGAATGATATGTGATTAATTAGATAATTTTGAAGACGAACTAGGCTGCACAAAACGCTCTCACCGTGTGATGGCACCACGCATCATAGTTTTGAGCCACAAGGTTCAGTGAAAGCTTAGAACAGGAGAGCTCATTAGATCATGGGTTAGAAAATTCCGACATGAGATTGGAAGGGTGTGGACAGGATACACGATATGGTGTGCAAACAATTATATGGCTTTCACAATGGAAATATCATATGGTTAATGTTTATCCCAATCGTGAAATGATTGTATATATATAGATTAATTGTTCCTATCATAAGGTTGTATTATACAATTGTTTTATAATGACATGGTAAATATTTTTCCTTTAATGATGATTAGCTTACAAATATTTGCTTACACCAATCCTCTCTCCTGGTTTAGTATATAACATGTTACTCATATGTCCGAACACAGCAATTTCCCCATGTACACATCATCACTATCTCCCTCTTAATTATATTTTCTTACCTTTGAAATAACACTCCATTCTACTAATTAGGTTATTTCCGCAGAATATTTTATCACTTCCCCCACTACTTGCAGTGCACTTACATTTTTTCCTCTTAGGCCGGGATCACACTTGTGAGTGCAATGCGAGAAACTTGCGCAAGTCTCTTGCCTCAATGCCCGACGCTGATGCCGGCACTCGAGACTGGAGTGTGCAGCGGCATGTCTTCCTACGCAGCTGAACGCTCCGGTCTGAACCGCTGGCGGCAGTGCCCGGTATTGAGGTGAGAGACTCGCGCAAGTTTCTTGCATTGCACTCGCAATTGTGACCCCGGCCTTATTTTTGAACTCATGATGTCCGTTTCGTCCGATGGATTCTATTATACGTATTCCACAGCTGTTTGAGTAAGACTGCTTAGTGCAGTCAAAATGCGTTGAAAAATAAAAATAAAAGAAAAATCCAGTACTGTTGAATCGAACTCCAATTTTTTCTATTGTCCTTGATGGGAGGCCAGGGTTAGGCTGGTGTCTGAGCCCCAGGTGGGTGATGATAGAGCAACTGGGTGAGCTGGAAGTTTTTGTTATCATAGAATCATAACACTGAAATAGCACAGAAAGAGGACTTAAAAATCCTCCAATAATAGAAAACAGCAAAAGAGCAAAAAGGTTTACCCGTCCAGGTCTCCAGACAAATGCACTATCAGAGTGCAGTGGACCCATATAATTGAGATGGTAACACAGGTGCAAGAATACCGATGAAACAACCGCTCACAGCCTACCAATACATGGAGGAGGCGGTTGCCTGGTATGTTAATGCACAATAAAAAACTTGTATGTGGCGCTGTTCACACTATGGCCATGCACAGCATCCAGGCCAGCATAGTAGTGACATCCTTCTATTAGCTCAGGTGGGCTGCCCAGCACCCTCAAAATGCATGCCATGTGAACAGACACTGCAGTTTACAAAACCAAATGGGCCCAACTGCACCCTGATAGTGCATTTGTCTGAAGGCCTGGATGGTAAACCTTTTTGCTCTTTTGCTGTTTTCTATTATTGGAGGATTTTTAAGTCCTCTTTCTGTGCTATTTCAGTGTTAGGATTTAGTGTTAGGTACCCGTAAACGTGGAGACCTTTGTCGCAGGTTTCGGGCTCACGTATTTTGGCCAAAATATCAGCTAATACTCCACATTTTTGAATGTGTTTTTTGCACTTTTAAGGCTAGTTTCACACTTGCTTTTTTTTGCAGCGCGTTTTTCCCGCAAAAAAACGCATTGAAAAAACGCATACAAAAGCATACAACTGCTGCATTTTTTTCAAGCATTTTTATGAGCATGCATGAAAAAAACGCAGCGTTTTTATAGGTTTGTATGCGTTTTTAGTGCGTTTTTACCGCGTTTGCGTTTTTTTCCAACATTAGGTGGCCCCTCACACTAACCCAAACCATGACTTTAATAACCCTAACCCTGACCCTGACCCTAACCCTAACCCTGACCCTAACCCTAACCCTAACCCTGACCCTAACCCTTAACCAAACCATACTTAATCCTAACCCAAACCCTAAACCCTAACTAACCCTAACCCTGACCTTAACCCTAACCCTAACCCTAACCCTGACCCTAACCCTAACCCTAACCCTAACCCAAACCCTAAACCCTAACTAACCCTAACCCTAACCCTAACCCTGACCCTGACCCTGACCCTAACCCTAACCCTTAACCAAACCATACTTAACCCTAACCCTGACCCTAACCCTGACCCTAACCCTTAACCAAACCAGACTTGACCCTAACCCTGACCCTAACCCTAACCCTAACCCTGACCCTAACCCTAACCCTAACCCTGACCCTGACCCTAACCCTAACCCTAACCCTGACCCTAACCCTAACCCTGACCCTAACCCTTAACCAAACCATACTTAACCCTAACCCTGACCCTAACCCTTAACCAAACCATACTTAACCCTAACCCTGACCCTAAGCCCAACCCTAACCCTGACCCTGACCCTAACCCTAACCCTAAACCCCCTTAACTAACCCTAACTCTAACCCAAACCCCTAAATTCCATGGTTAAAAAAAAAAAAACGCATGTGCAAAAAAACGCATACATGAGCATGCCAGTGCGCACGTATGCGCATCCATAGGCTATAATGGCCATTTTTAGCGCAAAACGTGCGCATACGTGCGCATGCGCTTTTTTGCAGGGCCAAAAAATGCAACATGCTGCGTCTGGAAAATACAAACGCACACCCCAAAAAAACGCAGCGCATGAAAATCGCATACATGCGCTTACCAGCGCGCAGGTATGCGCACCCATGTTAAATATAGGGGAAAAACGCATGCGCACGTATGCGTTTTTTCAAAGCGCAAAAAAACGCAAATGTGAAACCAGCCTTATTCAGGGTGCAGTTGGGCCCATTTGGTCTTGTAAACTGCGGTGTCTGTTCACATGGCATGCATTTTGATGGCGCTGGGCAGCCCGCCTGAGCTAATAGAAGGGTGTCACTACTAGCCTGGCCTGGATGCTGTGCATGGCCATAGTGTGAACAGCGCCGCATTCAAGTTTTTTATTGTGCATTAACATACCAGGCAACCGCCCCCTCCATGTATTGGTAGGCTGTGAGCGGTTGTTTCATCGGTATTCTTGCACCTGTGTTACCATCTCAATTATATGGGTCCATTGCACCCTGATAGTGCATTTGTATGGAGGCCTGGATGGTAAACCTTTTTGCTCTTTTGCTGTTTTCTATTATTGGAGGATTTTTAAGTCCTCTTTCTGTGCTATTTCAGTGTTAGGATTTAGCGTTAGGTACCCGTAAACGTGGAGACCTTTGGCGCAGGTTATGGGCTCACGTATTTTGGCCAAAATATCAGCTAATACTCCACATTTTTTAATGTGGTTTTTGCACTTATTATTCAGGGTGCAGTTGGGCCCATTTGGTCTTGTAAACTGCGGTCAAACACACACAAGAATGGCTGACAGCAACCTCAGGATCCAAGGGATGCACGTTCAAAATCCAAAGACCCAGTTGGACATCAGAAGATCCAAAGTAATAAAGGAGAACAGCATCTCACCCAGGTGAAAGACATATAGACGTTTATTCTGCCATGACAAAATGCGATGTTTCGACCATTAAATGGTCTTTTTCAAGCATGGTATACAGTGGATATGGCGGTCTTAAATAGGCCAATATGGCCAATCCATAACAAGTATCCGCCCATTTTGAATAAATAGCAAAAAAATACACAAAAAACATACATAAATACACAATTATTGTCTAACAATACAAAATAGACACATTCATTAAAACACTTTGCAGGAATTACATAGTCTTAATAGCACATGGTGAAAGTAAACAAAAATCTGACCACCAATCATATAATAGCATCCCCATATCACTTAGCAACCCTCCACCTATCACATACAATCATATAAAAAACGTCACAACATGGACTAATACACCAATGATTATGTTCCCTTAAACGGCGCCAAGAACAATGACCTATTAGATTTACCCACGTAATCCTATGTGCTATAGGTCCTCTCTCCAGCGTTCCATATCCGCCCCTTGGAGTCATCATGTAGCGTCGGCTTGTTGTTGCAAAAGAAATTATGTCACCGAATCCAAATCGCGCGATGACTCATCGAAAACTCACACATGCGCCGTAGCATTCAGCACAACCCGAAAGTCTGTAGTTGTATTACACATAGCGGGGACTCATGACAAGTCACATGACTAGTCACATGACTATACTCGCACCCACCTACAACAAGGGAAATAATGTCACCAATCCAGAATACCCCATCAGGAAAATTTGCCCGCTCAATACAAATTTGTCATGATGTCGGTCAGCACAGCACACATGAAGCTACTTATGGGACCAATATATAACTGTTAACTATAATAGCAAAAATCCACAAATGGCACTCACATACTCCAGTCACATGACTAAAAACTCAGAGCCGCAATATCATGTATCCACACATTAGTGCCAACTCTATTTTATATGCACCATTGTAGTACTAACAATCAGTATACCACGCATGCAATTGTCCAAAGGGCATAATAGAGCACTCAACTACTGTAATCACATGTGCTTATACAAAAAAGGACAAAATCAAGGTAAAAAATCCAAATCACACAAGCATACATACAAATAACAAAAAATAACTTTATTAAGACAACCAAAAATAAAAATAAAAACAAGAGGGCATGGGGAATGAAAATTTTTTTTTCTACTATAGATATACAGCCAGAGTACACACGATTTCAAGACAATTCAGTCCTCATGTCCCCTACGGTCACACCAGTGCCCCATTCCTGAAAAGAAACCAAACACAAAATTAAACAGAAAAAATTAAAAACAACTAACGCTATTAAAAAAACAAAAAATGATGCTGTCAAGACTACTGTGGACTATTTAGTGCAAATTTGCAAATTGTAATCAATATTCAAACCTTTCGGCTGAAGTGTATCCAAAATTGAAATCCACCTCAACTCTTTTCTTTTCAACAATAACGTCCTATCGCCACCTCTTCTCAACAAAGGAACCCCATCAATCACCCTAATCCGTAACTGATTCACAGAATGTCTATATTCGATAAAATGCTTCGGTATTGGTAAATCAAGAAGCTGTGTTCTAATAGTACTCTTGTGTTTGCTGATCCGAGCCCTAACTTCCATGGTAGTCTCACCTACATACAGCAGCCCACATGGGCAGGTGATCACATAAATAACAAAACTAGAGGTACATGAAAAATGTTCTCTAATCAAAAATTTCTTACCAGTATGAAGGTGATTAAAACTATCCCCCTTAATCATATTTCCACAGCAAGCACAGCCAAGGCACGGAAAACTACCACACCTTAAAGGGCCCAAAGTCAATTGTCGCAAAATCCAACTAGGTCCCACATCTGCTCTTACCAATTTATCTTTCAAATTAACACCCCGCCTGTAAGATGAAATTGGTCTGTTGGTAAATTCAGGAATCTCAGGTAATCCCTTCTGCAACAGGTCCCAGTGCTTGTCCAAAATTCTGTTAATTTTATCACTAATAGGACAAAAGGTTGATACAAAGGGAACCCGTTTGTTATTATTCCTGTCATGTTTACGACAGAGTGCTACAGAGGTTAGATTAATAGCCTTCTCCTTAAAATGTGTAACTTGTCTCAACGGATAAACCCTGTTGACAAACTTCTGACACATTTCATCAAGTCTACCAATCAACTTATTTTCATCCTTCACTATCCTCCGTACTCTTAACATCTGACTCCAGGGTAAAGACTCCACCATCTTTCTTGGATGGTTACTATTATGCAGCAAAAGACTGTTCTTATCAGTTTCCTTCACAAAAAGATCTGTACATAACACATTTCCTTCTTTATATACCATTGTATGCAAAAATTGGACCTGAGTAAGAGATTCCGTTAAAGTAAATTTCAACTCCGGATAAATATTATTCAGTTCCACTTGAAAATTGTTTAGATCCTCCACACTACCATCCCATACACAGAAAACATCATCGATGTAGTGCCACCAGGCACGGACATGGCCCCAGTGGATGGACTTGTACACAAAACGATCCTCGAATACTGCCATATAGATGTTAGCATAGGTGGGGGCCACATTGGACCCCATGGTGGCACCCCGCACCTGCAGGTAATAATCATCCTCAAAAAGAAAATAATTCTTCCTAAGGATGAAACCTAACATGGAAAGGATCATCTGTGCACACTCTGGGGCCACGTCCGAGCCCGACAACACCACTTCGACAGCCTCCAGACCCTTGTCATGCTGAATGGAAGTATATAATCAAGTCACATCAAATGAGGTTAATACTGTATTACCGCCGACCCGGACATCCTTGATTTTATCAAGGAAATCATTGGTGTCCATGATATAAGTCCGTGCTGTTGTTGCAAACCGTCGCAAAATTTTATCCAGAAAATTGGCCACTTTGTTGAAAAGCGAACCCCTCCCGGATACAATCGGACACCCGGGAGGGTTAAAAAGATCCTTGTGGATCTTTAGTAAAGTATAGAAAATTGGTGTCACTGGGTAGTCCACAATCAAAAAATCAGCTAACTTTTGGTTTATGAGTCCATTGGAAAGGGACTCATCTACCAAAAGTCGCAACTCCGTAAGAAACCCGGCAGTAGGGTCACCAGCCAATTTAATATAAACATTACTGTCAGACAATTGTTGCAAAATCTCAGCCTTGTATTTATTGGTATCCATTATTACCACAGCTCCACCCTTGTCAGCACTCTTAATAGTGATGGCTGTGTTCTCAGATAGCTTCTGTAGAGCTTGTCTTTCAACAAGGCTGAGATTACCTCTAACAGTGTTTTGCGACAACAAGCCGACGCTACATGATGACTCCAAGGGGCGGATATGGAACGCTGGAGAGAGGACCTATAGCACATAGGATTACGTGGGTAAATCTAATAGGTCATTGTTCTTGGCGCCGTTTAAGGGAACATAATCATTGGTGTATTAGTCCATGTTGTGACGTTTTTTATATGATTGTATGTGATAGGTGGAGGGTTGCTAAGTGATATGGGGATGCTATTATATGATAGGTGGTCAGATTTTTGTTTAGTTTCACCATGTGCTATTAAGACTATGTAATTCCTGCAAAGTGTTTTAATGAATGTGTCTATTATGTATTGTTAGACAATAATTGTGTATTTATGTTTTTTTTGTATGTATTTTTTTGCTATTTATTCAAAATGGGCGGATACTTGTTATGGATTGGCCATATTGGCCTATTTAAGACCGCCATATCCACTGTATACCATGCTTGAAAAAGACCATTTGATGGTCGAAACGTCGCATTTTGTCATGGCAGAATAAACGTCTATATGTCTTTCACCTGGATGAGATGCTGTTCTCCTTTATAATTTTGTAAACTGCGGTGTCTGTTCACATGGCATGCATTTTGAGGGCGCTGGGCAGCCCGCCTGAGCTAATAGAAGGGTGTCACTGCCAGGCTGGCCTGGATGCTGTGCATGGCCATAGTGTGAACAGCGCCGCATACAAGTTTTTTACTGTGCATTAACATACCAGGCAACCACCCCCTACATGTATTGGTAGGCTGTGAGCGGTTGTTTCATCGGTATTCTTGCACCTGTGTTACCATCTCAATTATATGGGTCCACTGCACCCTGATTTGTCTGGAGGCCTGGATTGGTAAACCTTTTTGCTCTTTTGCTGTTTTTTATCATAGAATCACAGAATTGTAGAGTTGGAAGGGACCTCCTGCGCCATCTGGTCCAACCCCCTGCTCAAAGCAGGATTCACTAAATCATCCCAGACAGAGGTCTGTCCAGCCTCTGTTTGAAGACTTCTGTTGAAGGAGAACTCACCACCTCTCGTGGCAGTCTGTTCCACTCATTGATCACTCTGTCAAAAAGTTTTTTCTAATATCTAATCTGTGTCTCCTGAAATTCAGTTTCATCCCATTACTTCTAGTCTTTCCTTGTGCAAATGAGAATAAAGATGATCCTTTTAAAATGTGACAGCCCTTGAGATATTTGTAGATAGCTATTAAGTCTCCTCTCAGTCTTCTCTTTTGCAAGCTAAACATTCCCAAATCCTGCAACCTTTCCTCATAAGACAGGGTTTGCAGACCGGTCACCATTCTGGTCGCTCTTTCCTGAACTTGCTCCAGTTTGTTGATGTCTTTTTTAAAATGTGGTGCCCAAAACTGGACACAGTATTCCAGATGAGGTCTGACCAAAGAGGAGTAGAGGGCAATAATGACTTCACGTGATCTAGACTGTATGCTTCTGTTATTACATCCTAGAATTGCATTTGCCTTTTTTGCTGCTGCATCACACTGTTGATTCATATTCAGTCTGTGATCTATTAGTATACCCAAGTCTTTTGCACATGTGCTGTTGCTTAGCCCTATTCCTCCCATTCTGTATATGCTTTTTTCATTTTTAGTGCCCAGATGTAGTACTTTGCATTTTTCCCTGTTAAAAACCATTCTGTTAGTTGCTGCCCACTGCTCCAGTTTATTTATATCTTTTTGAATCCTTTTACACCCAAGGGTGGTTTGCATGTTAATGATCAGGCCAATTTTTACAATTCTGACCACGGTCCCTTTAATAACTCTGGAACGCTTCCATGGATCCCGGTGATTCTGCTTTCTTGTGACATATTGTACTTCATGGTAGTGGTAAAACTTTTTTGATATGACTTGCATTTATTTATGAAAAAAAGGAAATTTGGCAAAAATTTTGAAAATTTTGCAATTTTCCAACTTTGAATTTTCATGCCCTTAAAACAGAGAATTATGTCACACAAAATATTTAATAAGTAACATATCCCACATGTCTACTTTACATCAGTACAATTTTGGAACCAAACTTTATTTTGTTAGGAAGTTATAAGGGTTAAAATTTAAACAGCAATTTCTAATTTTTACAACACCATTTTTTTAGGGACCACATCACATTTGAAGTCACTTTGAGTGGTCTATATGATAGAAAATACCCAAGAGTGACATAATTCTAAAAACTGCACCCCTCAAGGTGCTCAAAACCACATTCAAGAAGTTTATTAACCCTACAGGTGCTTCACAGGAATTTTTGGAATGTTTAAAAAAATGAACATTTAACTTTTTTTCATAAAACATTTACCGTATTTTACGGATTATAAGACGTTTTTGGGGGAAAATGGGGGTGTCTTATAACGCATATATGCCTTACCGGTATGAGATGAGGGGGTGTCCAGGTGTCTCTGCGTGCCCAGGGGTTACTGGCAGATGCTGCGGGTGTCTCCGGTGACCAGCGGTGCTACAGGGGGTGTCCGGCACTGCCCGGGACTCTGCTGACATTTTGTGACAGGCCAGAGCCTCGGCACTTCCACTGTTCCCTGTGCGTTGGTTCCAGGAAAATGGTTCCGGGTGCGGTGCATACGCAGATGGAGATCTCAGGACCAAGATCTCAGCGCTGAAATCTCATCTCCCGAGATCTTGGTGCCGAGATCTCCATCTGCACATGCACTGCCTCACGGCGGCCATTTTCCCGAAGTCCACCACACAGGAAAGCATGGCCGAACTGCCAGGGGGCTCTTGCCTTTCACAAATTGTCAGAAGAGCCCCCCCACAGCACCGGAGATGCCAGCATCACCGGAAATATCTGCAGCACCGCCAGAGATGCCAGCATCACCCCCGCAGCACAGGAGTCCCCCTGCAGCACAGGAGTCCCCTGCAGCACAGGAAATCTGCACACCCCCCTCATCCCAGCCTGTGGCCTGCAGCAATGCTCCACTCCTGCCTCCTCCAGCAGCGACCCTGGAACCCCGCTTCACCGTAGCCACCACTCCCAGTAATCAATAAGATGCATGGATTATAAGAAGCGCCACCATTTTATTAATAAAAAGGTTTTTTTCCTATTTTTTTGTCTCAAAATTTGGGGTGCGTCTTATAATCCGAAAAATACAGTACTTCAGATCCAATTTGTGTTATTTTACCAAGGGTAACAGGAGAAATTGGAACTCAAAAGTTGTTGTACAATTTGTCCTGAGTACGCTGATACTCCATGTGCGCAGGTAAACCACTGTTTGGGTGCATGACAGAGCTCGGGAGGGAAGGAGCGCTGTTTGACTTTTCAATGCAAAATTGTCAGTAATTGAGATTGGATGTCATGTTGCGTTTGGAGTGCCCCTGATGTGCCTAAACAGAAGTTTATAATGTAGAGCCGTAAAAATAAAAAATCATATTTTTTTCACAAAAATGATAATTTCGCCCCCAATTTTTTATTTTCTCAAGGGTAACGGGAGAAATTGGACCCCAAAAGGTGTTGTGCAATTTGTCCTGAGTATGCTGATACCCTATATGTGGGGGTAACCCACTGTTTGGGCACATGGCAGAGCTCAGAAGGGAAGAAGCACCGTTCGACTTTTTCAGCGCAGAATTGGCTGGAAATGAGATCAGATGCATGTCGCATTTGGAGAGACCCTGATGTGCCTAGACAGTGAAAGCCCCCCAAATCTAACTCCAATCCTAACCCCAACGCACCCCTAACCTTAATCCCAATCCTAACCATAACCCTAGCCACAAACCTAACCCTAACACACCCCTAACCCTAATCCCAACCCTAATCCTAACCCCAACCCTAGCCCTAACTTTAGCCCCAACTCTAACTTTAGCCCCAACTCTAACCCTATCTTTAGCCTCAGCCCTAATTCTATCCCCAACCCTAACCCTAGCCCTAATGGGAAAATGGAAATAAATACATTTTTTATTTTATTATTTTTCCCTAACTAAGGGGGTGATAAAGAGGGGTATGATTTACTATTTATAGTGGGTTCCTGCAGAGCAGTACTAGTATGGTGAAGGTTGGGAAGGGGTTAAAAAAGCAAGGCAAAAAACAATGCTTTATCATCATACTGCCAAATGAAAAGTGGAATAACACGCGATCAAAGCGACGGATATAAATAAACATGGTACCACTGAGAACATCATCTTGTCCCTCAAAAAACAAGCCCCCATACAGCTCCATCACCGGAAAAATAAAAAAGTTACAGCTCTCAGAATAAAGCGATGCAAAAATAATAATTTTTTTCTATAAAATAGTTTTTGTTGTGTAAAAGCGCCAAAACATAAAAAATTCTATAAATGAGGTATCGCTGTAATCATACTGACCTGAAGAATAAAGCTGCTTTATCAATTTTACCACATGCAGAACGGTATAAACTCCCCCTCAAAAGAAATTCATGAATTGCTGTTTTTTGTTCATTCTGCCTTCCAAAAATCGGATTGGGGCGAAAGTTAGGGTTGGGGCGAAAGTTAGGGTTAGGATTGGGGCTAAAGTTAGGGTTGGGGCTAAACTTAAGGTTAGGGGAGGGGCTAAAGTAAGGGTTAGGGTTGGGACTAGGGTTAGGGGTGTATTAGGGTTAGGTTTGTGGTTAGGGTTATGATTAGGGATGGGAATAGAGTTAGGGATGTGTTGGGGTTAGGGTTGGAGTTAAAATTGGAGGGTTTCCACTGTTTAGGCACATCTCCAATTGCGACATGGCGTCCGATCTCAATTCCAGCCAATTTTGCATTGAAAAAGTCAAATGGCGCTCATCTCCTTCCGAGCTCTGCCATGTGCCCAAACATACCCCTGCATATATGGGGTATAAGCGTGCTCAGGACAAATTGTGCAACAACTTTTGGGGTCCAATTTCTCCTGTTACCCTCGGTAAAATAAAACAAATTGGATCTGAAGTAAATTTTTTGTGAAAAAAGTCAAATGTTCATTTTTTTTTAAACATTCCAAAAATTCCTGTGAAGCACCTGAAGGGTTGAAAAACTTCTTGAATGAGATTTTGAGCACCTTGAGGGGTGCAGTTTTTAGAATGGTGTCACTTTTGGGTATTTTCTATCATATAGACCCCTCAAAGTGACTTCAAATGTGATGTGATCTCTAAAAAATGGTTTTATAAAATTTGTTGAAAAAATGAGAAATCGCTGGTCAACGTTTAACCCTTATAACTTCCTAACAAAAAAAATTTGGTTCCAAAATTGTGCTGATGTAAAGTAGATATGGGGGAAATGTTATTGATTAACTATTTTGTGCGATTATTATCTCATAAAGGGACAGTGGTCAGAATTGTAAAAATTGACCGGGTCAGAAAGGTGAAAACAGACTGGGTCGCGAAGGGGTTAATGGTGTTCACTAAAGGGGTTAACTAGTTGGACAGTCTTATAGGTCGGGTCGTTACGGACACGGCGATACGAAATATGTGTACTTTTACTGTTTAGATTTTTTTTATTCAAATATTGATTTAATGATAGAATAAATATTTATTTTTTTATTATTTTTTTAAATAATTTAAAGCATTTTTTTTATTTCATTCTTACTTTTAAGCATTTTGTGCAGGCTGATCACTTCTATAGCATGCAGATCTGCATGCTATAGAAGCTGTCAGCACTGCATGGATTGTACACTGACCTGAGAGAGTTCCTGATCATCAGTGCGCATGACAGGTAGTCTCTCAGGTCTGGAGACCTGGATGTCGCTATGACAACATCGGGTCTCCATGGCAGCAATCGGGACCCCGCAACATGCCCCACTGCTGGCTCCAGAACGCTGCGATCATGTTTGATTGCAGTGTTCCGTGGGAGTTAACGTGCCGTGAGTGGTCTGTGACCGCTCCTGGCACTTAGTGCTGGGTGTCAGCTGTGAGAATCAGCTGACACCCGGCCGCAATCAGCCACGCTCCCCCCCGTGAGCGCAGCTGATCACTAATGATGTACTATTCCGTCCATGTGAATTAAGCCCCAGGGCACATGGATGGAATAGTATGTCTAATGTCAGAGAGGGGGTAAACTTAAAAAGCTTCCCTAGGCTGAGGTGTCCAGAGTTCGGGACACAGTCCTTTGTCTGACCTTATTCACACAGGTCACTTCTGACACATGGTAATGTTTCATATTAGACAATGTAGGACCGTCCCGAATATTGTCACCTTATAGTGGTGGGATGGCTTTTATGCTATTTTTTAAAAATCAAAAACAGTTTCACTAAAAACCTTATGTTATTTAAATGCACATTTGTTTTTTACTTATTTAGTTACAGCAGAGTTTATAATCATTTTGTCTCTTGTAGGTTTTGATTGTTATATACAACTAGCTGAAGAGCATGGCGTTGCCCGGGCATAGTAACTAACTACTGTTAGTTATAACAAATTATAATGATTATATCTATATATATATAAAGCTGAGTGTAGAGCCTCGCCCACTTCGCATAGCCACATTCACTATATTATCCCTCATCATCCCGTCAGCCAGAGCTACTGGACTACTACCCCTAATATCCCACATCGTCCCGTCAGCCAGAGCCACCGGGCAACTACCCCTAATATCCCACATCATCCCATCAGCCAGAGCCGCCAGACTACTACCCCTAATAACCCACATCGTCCCATCAGCCAGAGCCACCGGACTACTACCCCTAATATCCCACATCGTCCTGTCAGCCAAAGCCAGTGGACTACTACCCCTAATTTCCACATCATCCCGTCAGCCAGAGCCACCGGACTACTACCCCTAATATCCCACATCGTCCCGTCATCCAGAGCGACCAGACTACTACCCCTAATATCCCACATCATCCCGTCAGCCAGAGCCACCGGACTACTATCCCTAATATCCTACATCATCACGTCAGCCAGAGCCACACAACTACTACCACTAATATCCCACATCATCCCATCAAAGCCACCGGACTACTACCCCTAATATCCCACATCATCCTGTCAGCCAGAGCCACTGGACAACTACCACTAAAATCCCGTCAGTCACTGGACTACTACCCCTAATATCCCAGATCATTCCGTCAGAGCCACTGGACTACTACCCCTAATATCCCACATCATCCTGTCAGCCAGAGTCATCGGACTACTACCCCTACCCCCTACCCCTAGCGCTGAGTGGAACGGTCCTAACTTCCATACTAGGATCCCTTTAAGAGAAGCCTGGTGTCAGAACCAGAGTACTGAGTGGAATTGCCCTGACTTCCATATCAATGATCCCTTTAAGAGGGGCCTGGGGTCAGTACCAAAGTTCAGTTTGGATTTGCCCTCACTTCCATACCGGGGATCTCTTTAAGAGGGGTCTGGGGCGAGAATCAGAGTGCAGAGTGGATTTGCCCTCACTTCCATACCGGGGATCCCTTTAAGAGGGGCCTGGGGTCAGACAGAATGATCCCTTTAAGAGAGACTGTGGTCAGAACCAGAGCGCTGAATGGAATTGCCCTAACTTCCATACTGGGATCCCTTTAAGAGAGCCTGGGATCAGAATCAGAGCACTGGATGGATTTGCCCTGACTTCCATACCAATGATCCCTTTAATAGAAGCCTGGGGTCAAAATCAGAGCACTGAGGGATTTGACCTAACTTCCATCCCTTTAAGAGGGAAGATGTGCCTATGGGATGGAGGATGTGTGATGGGTATATGGGCAGGGAGGAGGGATTCATTACTGTCATGTGCTCTCTGCTCCTTTCTGGGGGGCAGACAATGGCTGGGAGCTTATGTTTCCGGGGATGCTAGATTTCTCCCACCCGGGCAGTGTCTGCTGAGGTGTTGTGGAGTGAGAAAACTGTTGCTCATAGCAACCAATCACAGCTCAGCTTCTTTTAAACAGCTCTGGTGAAATGAAAGATGCTTCGTGATTGGTTGGTGATACACACACACACACACACACATACACACATACATATACACACACACATATACACACACACACTCAATCATTCAGTTTTATATACAGTATATAGATGTATCTCTATTGACATGTAAAAAAGCAGGGAGATGCAGCCCCACCCCCAGAGGTGAGTATTAGAAGCCAGGACAAAAGCACTGACGTGGTGGGACTGAACCCTCAAATTGGCGACGTTCTTGCTGAATCCGGGAAGGTTGAGAGCTATTTAAGGGTCCGACATGTTCAATTTCTGACGCACAATCCTTTAGTTTTTGTTGAGATAATCCACCATCACATTTGTCTGGCATCGGCTCTCTCATAAAGAACATAGGATACTCAGGCGACTGACTGTGTGTGGGGAAGTCAGGTGAGACAACTGCCGGCCAAAGAATTAGCTGAACCATCGTTTAGCCTACAGCTATCTAAGTATATAAGTGCTTTTTCCCTCATTCGCGTGGCCACATTGCAGTTGTAACAACGTCTGTTAATCTACCTCCATATGGTTCTGATTTACTTTGTCAAAGAGGGCAAATAAATTGTTATATGTTCAATTGGACACCATTTTTGGAGATAATTTCCCCTAAAATGCCAACTTAGATTTGTGTGAAAATATTGTATGACCAATTGTTGTTGGTTGTCATGTTCTGTCTTCGTGCATCTCAAAGGTAAAATAGACTAAAATAAACTCATTTTGTCATTCTGCTTAAAGGGAATCTATCACCACATTTGACTTATCTAAACTATTAATATGGCCATACAGGTTATAGAATGGTGAAAACAGTCTTCCCTGTGTGTCTCATATCAGATGTGTTGTTGCTGATAAATCATCTTTTATCACTTTATATAAGTGACCTCTTCTAGGCTCTGGGAAGGATGGTGCCTGCAATATAACTCTGCCTACAGAGCTTATATTAAAAATTATAGTGCAAATCCACCCCAGTTCATACAGAAGGTGAGCAATGCACCAAATTTATTAGCATAGGCACATGTTGTGTGGATGCTATATTCATCTTTAATGGATTTTAATCCATTAAAATTATAGAAAATTATAATAAAAAAGAAATATTAACCCCTTCACCCCCAAGGGTGGTTTGCACGTTCATGACCGGGCCAATTTTTACAATTCTGACCACTGTACCTTTATGAGGTCATAACTCTGGAACGCTTCCATGGATCCCGGTGATTCTGACATTGTTTTCTCGAGACATATTGTACTTCATGTTAGTGGTAAAATTTCATTCAAATAACTTGCGTTTATTTGTGAGAAAAACGGAAATTTGGCGAAAATTTTGAAAATTTCGCAATTTTCCAACTTTGAATTTTTTTGCCCTTAAATCACAGAGATACAGCACACAAAAAACTTGATAACTAACATTTCCCACATGTTTACTTTACATCAGCACAATTTTGGAACCAAAATTTTTTTTTGTTAGGAAGTTATAAGGGTTAAAAGTTGACCAGCAATTTCTCATTTTTACAACACCATTTTATTTTTAGGACCACATCACATTTGAAGCCACTTTGAGGGGTCTATATGATAGAAAATACCCAAAAGTGACACCATTCTAAAAACTGCACCCCTTAAGGTGCTCAAAACCACATTCAAGAAGTTTATTAACCCTTTAGGTGCGTCACAGGAATTTTTTTGAATATTTAAAAAAAAATGAACATCTAACTTTTTTTCATAAAAAAAATACTTCAGGTTCAATTTTTTTTATTTTACCAAGGGTAACAGGAGAAATTGAACTGCAAAAGTTATTGTGCAATTTGTCCTGAGTACGCAGATACCTGATATGTGGGGGGGAACGACTGTTTCGGCGCATGGCAGAGCTCAGAATGGAAGGAGCGCCGTTTGACTTTTTCAATGCAAAATTGGCTGGAATTCAGATTGGACGCCATGTCACGTCTGGAGAGTCCCTGATGTACCTAAACAGTGGAAACCCCCTACAAGTGACCCCATTTTGGAAACTAGACCCCCCAAGGAACTTATCTAGATATGTGGTGAGAACTTTGAACCCACAAGGGCTTTACAGAAGTTTATAACGTACAGCGGTACAATTAAAAAATCATATTTTTTCCACAAAAATGATCTTTTCACCCCAATTTTTATTTTCTCAAGGGTAACAGGACCCTAAAAGTTATTGTGCAATTTTTCCTGAGTACGCTGATACCCCACATGTGGGGGTAAACCACTATTTGGGCGCATGGCAGAGCTCGGAAGGGAAGCAGCACCATTTGACGTTTTTGGCTGGAATTGAGATCGGACACCATGTCGCGTTTGGAAAACCCCTGATGTACCAAAACAGTGGAAACCCCCCACAAATGACACCATTTTGGAAACTAGACCCCCTAAGGAACTTATCTAGATGTGTGGTGAGCACTTTGACCCCCCCAGTGCTTCACAGAAGTTTACAACGCCCGGGCGTGAAAATAAAAAATTCGTATTTTTTCCACAAACATGATCTTTTAGTCACCATTTTTTTATTTTCCCAAGGGTACCAGGAGAAATTGGACCCCAAAAGTTGTTGTCCAATTTGTCCTGAGTATGCTGATACCCCATATGTGGGAGAAAACTACTGTATGGGCACACGTCGGGGCTCGGAAGGGAAGTAGTGACGTTTTGGAATGCAGACTTTGATGGAATGGTCTGCGGGTGTCATGTTGCCTTTGGTGAGCCCCTAATGTACCTAAACAGTGGAAACCCCCCACAAATGACACCATTTTGTAAACTAGACCCCCCAAGGAACTTATCTAGATTTGTGGTGAGCACTTTGAACCCCCAAGGGCTTCACAGAAGTTTATAATGCCAGGGCATGAAAATAAAAAAATCGTATTTTTTCCACAAACATGATCAATTAGTCCCCAATTTTTTTATTTTCCCAAGGGTAACAGGAGAAATTGAACCCCAAAAGTTGTTGTCCAAATTGTCCTGAGTACGCTGACACCCCATATGTGGGATAAAACTACTGTATGGACACACGTCGGGGCTCGGAAGGGAAGTAGTGACGTTTTGGAATGCAGACTTTGATGGAATGGTCTGCGGGTGTCATGTTGCCTTTGGAGAGCCCCTAATGTACCTAAACAGTGGAAACCCCCACAAGTGACCCCATTTTGGAAACGAGACCCCCTAAGGAACTTATCTAGATGTGTGGTGAGCACTTTGAACCCCCAAGGGCTTCACAGAAGTTTATAATGCCCGGGCATGAAAATAAAAAAATCGTATTTTTTCCAGAAACATGATCAATTAGTCCCCAATTTTTTCATTTTCCCAAGGGTAACAGGAGAAATTGGACCCCCAAAAGTTGTTGTCCAATTTGTCCTGAGTACGCTGACACCCCATATGTGGGAGAAAACTACTGTATGGACACACGTCGGGGCTCGGAAGGGAAGCAGTGACGCTTTGGAATGCAGACTTTGATGGAATGGTCTGCGGGTGTCATGTGCGTTTGGAGAGCCCCTGATGTACCTAAACTATTGAAACTCCCCACAAGTGACCCCATTTTGGACACTAGACCCCCCACGGAACTTATCTAGATGTGTGGTGAGCACTTTGAACCCCCAAGTGCTTCACAGAAGTTTATAACACTCGGACATGAAAATAAAAAAATCATTTTTTTCCACAAAAATGATATTTTTGCCCCCAATTTTTTATTTTCCTAAGGGTAACAGGAGAAATTGGACCCCAAAAATTGTTTTGCAACTTGTCCTGAGTAGGCTGATACCCTACATGTGGGGGGTAAAACACTGTTTGGGCGCATAGCAGAGCTTGGAAGGGAAGGAGCACCATTTGACTTTTTCAACTCAGAATTGGCTGGAATTGAGATCAGACGCCATGTTGCATTTGGAGAGCCCCTGATGTGCCCAAACAGTGGAAACCCCCAATTCTAACTCCAACCCGAACCCCAACACGCCCCTAACCCTAACCCTAGCCCTAACTCTAGCCCTATCCCTAGCCCTAACCCTAACCCTAGCCCTAACCCTAACCCTACCCTAACCCTAACCCTAGCCCTAACCCTACCCCAACACACCCCTAGCCCTAACCCTAACCCTAATGGAAAAATGGAAATAAATACATTTTTTTTATTTTATTATTTTTCCCTAACTAAGGGGGTGATAACGGGGGTTTGATTTACTATTTATGGCGGTTTTTATGTTTGGCGGCTGTCGCACGCTAAAAGACGCTTTTTATTGTAAAAATAGTTTTTGCATCACCACATATTGAGAGCTAAAATTTTTCCGTATTTTGACCCACCGAGTCATGTGAGGTCTTATTTTTTGCGGGACGAGTTGACGTTTTTATTGGTACCATTTTCGGGCATGTGAAATTTTTTGATCGCTTTTTATTCCGATTTTTGGGACGCAGAATGAACAAAAACCATGGTTTCATGAATTTCTTTTGGGGGGGGGTGCGTTTACACCGTTCCGCGTGCGGTAAAATTGATAAAGCGGTTTTATTCTTCGGGTCAGTACGGTTACAGCGATACCTCATTTAGGTCGTTTTTTTATGTTTTTATCGGTTTTATGCAATGAAAACTATTTTATATAAAAAATAATTATTTTTGCATCGCTTTATTCAGCGAGCTATAACTTTTTTATTTTTTTGCTGATGATGCTGTGTGGCGGCTCGTTTTTTGCGGGACAAGATGACATTTTCAGCGGTACCATGGATATTTATATGCGTCTTTTTGATCGCGCGTTATTACACTTTTTGTTTGGCAGTATGATAATAAATCATTATTTTTTGCTTCGTTTTTTATTTTTATTTTTTAAGGGGTTCGCTAAAGGGGTTAACTAATGGGACAGTTTTATAGGGCGGGTCGTTACGGACGCGGCAATACCTAATATGTGTACTTTTATTGTTTTTTTTTTTATTATTTCCAAAAAATGGATTTATTGGGGGAATATTTTTTTTTTCTAATATATTTGGCGATTTTTTTAAAATAATTTTTACACTTTTTTTTATTTTTTTTTTTACTTTATTAAATAGTCCTAGGTGGGACATCACTGTCCTGTGACAGATCGCTGATCTGTCACATCACAGATCACTGTGACAGATCAGCGATCTGACACAGGCACTGCAGAAGGCTTCCTCATGCCTGCGCTTTGCAGGCACTGAGGAAGCCAGCTTCCTGCAGGCCCCCGAAGGCCCCCGTCACCATCTTGGATACGGGGGCCTGGAGGAAAGGAGTCCCCCGCAGCAGCGCTGCACATTGCGCTGCCGTGGGGGGCTCAGGGAAGCACGGAGGGAGCCCCCTCCCTGCCGATGCTTCCCTTTAACCCCCGGTACACCGCGATCGTGTTTGATCGCGGTGTGCAAGGGGTTAACGTGTCGGGGGTGGTCCGTGACCGCCCCTGACACATTGTGCCGGGTGTCAGCTGTGATAATCAGCTGACACCCGGCCGCGATCAGCGGCGCTCACCACGTGGGCGCCGCTGATCGCGCCGACGTACTATCCCGTCCATGGGCATAGGGGCCCAGGTCCCATGGACGGGATAGTACGTCGGATGGCAGAAAGGGGTTAAAGAACAGAAAACAAGAACAGAAAACTTTTTTTAATATAGGAACTATGATGGATACGTCTGACAGATCCATTGATATATCATAGAATCATAGAATGTTGGAGTTGGAAGCAACCTCAAAGGGTCATCTTGTCCAACCCCCTACTCAATGCAGCATTCACTAGTCCGTCCAGCCTCTGTTTGAAGACTTTCATTGAAGGAGAATTCACCACCTCTCATGGCAGCCAGTTCCACACATTGATCACCCTCACCTGTCAAAACGTTTTCTCTATTATCTAATCTGTATCTTATGTATTTTTCAGTTTAATTCCATTGATTCTCATGTTTCCATGTGCAAATGAGAATAAGGATTATCCCTCTACAATGTGACATCCCTGCAGTCCGCTCACCATCCTGGTAGCTCTTCTCTAAACTTGCTCCAGTTTTTCAATTTATTTTTTAAAATGCGGTGCCCAGAACTGGACACATTATTCCAGATGAGGCCTGACTAAGGACGTGTAGAGGGGGGTAATTACTTCACGTGATCTAGACTCTATGCTTCTACAGATCTATTCTTCTTTTAATACATCCTAGAACTGTGTTTGCTATTTTTGCTGCTGCATCACACTGTTTACTCATGTGCAGTCTGTGATATATTAGTATACCCAAGTCTTTTCACGTGTGCTGTTGCTTAGCCCTATTCCTCCCATTCTGTATATGCTTTTTTCATTTTTATTGCCCAGATGTAGTACTTTACATTTTTCCCTGTTAAAAACCATTCTGTTAGTTGCTGCCCACTGCTCCAGCTTATTTATATCTTTTTGAATCCTTTTACCCCCAAGGGTGGTTTGCATGTTAATGACCAGGCCAATTTTCCAGTCTTTTTCACAAGTGCAGTTGCTTAGTTCTATTCTTCCATTCTGTAATATTTTTTTTTCTTGCCCAGATGTAGATTCTTACATTTCTCCATGTTAAATACCATTCTGTTAGCCACTGCTCATTGTTCAAGCTTACCTAGATCCTTCTGAATCTTTTCTCTGTCTTCTCTAGTGTTAGCTATCCCTCCAAGCTTTGCATAGTCTTCAACTTTGATTAGTTTACCTTAAGTTCCCTTATCTAGATCATTTATAAAAATGTTGAACAACACTGGGACCAGGACAGAGCTTGTGGTACCCCACTTGAAATACTGTTCCAATTGGATATGCAAACATTTATTACTACTCTTTGAATAAGATCACTAAGCCAGTTATGAATTGACCTAATTGTAGTCTTTATCAAATGCTTCACTGAAGTAAAGATATACTATATCTCCTGCATTTCCCTGATCCATCCAGTCAGTGATTCCATGATATCAGTGAAGACAAAACCTAAAAGTAATTGCTGAATAAACAGACTAAAAACTAACAATTTGATATTTTTTTTACATGGGAAAACATCCAGTCAGGCCGTGTAGACAGAAACAAATGAAACATGAACCCAACCCAAAAATTCCTAAGAAATATGTACCAAACATAGAAGATTTTTCTTGTTTCTACCTAAAAAAAGTTATTTTGTTTATAAAACATGATAAGTATCAGTAGCAGAATGTAACTGGTTATGTAAGTAACCAATTTGAAATATATTCAAATACCACGAGCCTCCATATCTGGCTTTAATATTCCTCCTATACTGTATACATAGAACAACCAACATATTCTCAAGGAGGCAGTTCCATACATTCATATGGACCCTAGTTCATACAGAAGTCAAGTGATGCGCTGAACTTATTAGTAAAAGCACATGCTGTGTGGATGCTATATTAATTTATTTTAATCTTAGTACAATAACACTTTAAGCATTATCCATTTGGATGCTGGAACTTCTCAATGTTTTTGGAACTTATTAAAGAAGCACTCCCATTAAAAATTAATTGTTTAAACGTGTGTACCTGCATGTAGTGTAGTGTGAGTGTGTTAGTATACTCACCTCCCCCTGCTTTCTCCAGTGTCCAGCACCGGTCTTCTGCTCTTCTCAGTGGCCGCACCACAAATGAGACTATCTGGCTCATTCTACACTCTATGTGTGAACCGGAAGTCGCTGTTGCAATGAAAATGTATGGAGTTTCATTCTGTTGCTGCATAGACTTACATTGTAAAAGTCAACTCCAGGTCACACAGAGCGAAGCGTTACCCAGAGGAGTCTACAGAATGGTGACGTCATTCAGAAGAGCAGAAGACCGGTGCTGGATCCCCGAGAGAGCAGTGGAAGGTGAGTATACTAATACACTCACACTATATTATATCCACATACACACGTTAGTGGGAGTGATTCCTTAAGAGGTGTGTGCCTGAGCAATGTTCTGCTGGAAAATCTTGGGCTCCTGGAATTCATGTGATGGTTCCTTTGACATGAATCACCTACCTAAACACTGTTGTAGACCATGTACACCCTACAATGTCCATGATATTCATCAATAGTAGTGGTTTCTTTTGAGCAGGATAATGTGAAAAAATTTCAGGAATGGTTTGGGGAACATGACTTGTCCTCCAAATTCCCCAGCTCACAATCTAATTAAGCATCTGTGAAATGTGCTGGAAAAAAACAAATCTGATTCACCGAGGCCCCACTATTAAGTGCACAGGAGTTTAAGGCTCTGCTGCCAATGTGTTGATGCCAGATACCACAGGATATTTTTGGAGGCTTTGTAAAGTCCATGGGTCAGGAACTGGAGTAAGATTTGTGGTTTAAAGTATGCCACATCTGATCATGAAGAAGACTATCAGACATCACCATGCTCAGTCTGTCCCAGCTTCTCTCATTTTGAAAGAGCTAGGCAAATATGGCATGAAACTACCAAAGGGTTAAACATTTTTGCCCAATCTTGCATTTCATAAAAACATTGTATATTCTCAAAAATTTGCATGCCATTTTTCTAGTGTAAAACCTTTGATGGCATTCTAGCCACATCCTAGTGCTGTCCGGTTTTCACTGACTGATAGAAGAACCTCAAGAACCCTACATCAATTTTTTACATGGAAGAAGAATTTATGATACACTGATGGTAAATACTAACACAGGGACCAAAAGAAAATGCAAATCTGATCCAAAACACTGATAAAAATCGGATGAATGCAAAAAAATGGATCTCTGACAGTGGCCTAATTATATCAATAAGTAGGAAAAGGAATCTGATAATATAGGTCAAGGAAGAGGACCACATACATAAATATTAGTATCTAGGAGATTATTGAAGTTAACAAGGTAAAAATCAGTTATGTTACCCAAGAACAATTATAAAGTTTCCAAAGAAATGAACTCTGTGATGCTAATTGTGTGCTTTTTCCTTATCGTAATGGAAACTGCAGTAATCTTACATAAGTAACGACTTTATTATTGCTGCATGTCGCTCAAGAGATATGTAATGATGATGACTCCTACAGACATGATATATTTTCTGTGGTTGGCAAAGGCTGCTAGTGACCAGTCCTGCCTGTCACCTGTTAATAATATGCATGAAATAGGTCATATGACACTTAGTCTTACTATATATTGGCCACAAAATTATAGGTTTCCTATATTATTATACTTGATTACTATAACTGACGTTTTAAGAGGGCCAATGGATGTATCACAACAGAAAAAAGTACAATCTGCGCTATATTTCAAAATCAATAAGTCCGCAACAATGCATCATCAGTAAAACAGGAAAGTCAATTCAGCCCAAGGTCAAGTCACTGACTCCATGTTTAAAGTCCAAGGAACAAACTCTGTGTAATGATCTGGTCGGCAGGATGTGTCTCTTTGAGCGGAGCTCTCTGCCCTTCCTGGGTTAGATCATCTCTGACATGGGACTCAAAATTGATACTGAAAAGGTGTCTGCTGATCTCAAGTGGCCACGTCCTGTTGGAGTCAAGGCTATTCAGTGATTCCTAGGTTTCGCCAACTACTACCGGCAGTTTATCCCGCACTTCTCGGATCTTAACAAACCTCTCACTGCTCTGACTCGAAAGGGATCCAATCCTAAGAAGTCGCCTCCAGAAGCGGAGTCTTCCTTTTTGTCCCTTATTCCCTCAAACAAGCCTTCTCTACTGCTCCCTCTCTCCATAGGCCGGTGGTCAATAAGCAGTTCAGCTCAGAGGCTTAACCCTCGTCAAGTTCGATGGTTGTTGTTCTTCACCTGGTTCGACTTCCATCTCCACTTCCATTCAGATGAAAAGAACATCAAGGCAGATGCTTTATCCAGGTCTTTTGTCTCTAACGACCAAGATGAGGAACCTCGCCACATCATTGATCCATCTAAAACGATCATTTTAGCACCGGTCCGGATGTTGCAGCCACCTCCAGGCAAGATGTTCGTCCTTGTCTTGGACAGGAAATGTTGTACTTCTGTGGGGAGATTCGTCTAAGCTTGCTGATCATGTGGGGCTAAAGAGGACCTAGCTGCTGATTTTGTGGCACTAATGGTGGCCCAAGATGCTTCTAGATGTCAGCAATTTTGTCGCCGCTTGTCCATCATATGCCAGCAATAACACCCCCAGAAGGCTTCCTACTGGTCGTCTTCTGCCTCTCCCCATGCCGTCTGCTCCCTGGAGGCACATTGCGATGGATTTAATCACCGACTTGTCAGTGTCTTCAGGTTGTACAGTGATATGGGTCGTGGTGCACCGATTCTCCAAGATGGGTCACTTTGTCCCTTTGTCCGTTCTTCCCTCCGCATCCAAGCTGCTCCGCCAGTTGTTGTTTGTTCAACATGTCCTTCGTCTTCATGGTTTACGGCTTCATATTGTGTCCTGCAGGGGATTGAAGTTTGTGTCCAGATTATGTTGATCTCTTTGCCAGCAGCTGGATGTCTCTCTGGACTTCTCCTCAGCATATCACCTTCAATCCAATGGCCTGCGGGAAAGGGTACTCACCAACTACCTACGTCTAGAGTTGAGCGAAACGGGTTGGTCAAATTAAAAAATCGCTGACTTTAGCTAAAGTCGGGTTTCGCCGATCGAAACCCGACCATAGCGTGAGGTCGGCCATGAGGTCGCCAAGCTCAGCGCCAAAGTCGCGTTTCAAATAATGCTTCCAGCGCCTTTTCTCAGCCAATGATTGAGGACGCACACTGTGGGCAACGCGATGACATGGGCAGCGGCCACCACCATCTTAGAGAAGGGCATTGAAGTGATTGGCTGGCTTTTGTGGCGTCACAGTGGGTATAAAAGGCCGTGACCACCGACGGCCATCTTACTTCTGCCGATCTTAGAATAGGTAGAGGTGCTGCTGCTGATTCTGAATAAGGGAGAGCGGTAGGCAGGGAAGGAAAAAAGAAAATTGCTTCTGCTGATAGCGCTTTTCACTGTACAGTTAGTGTGCAGTGAAAGGGGAGGATTTTTGTTGTGTGCAGCAGCGCTGGTGGTGATTAGGCTGCCCTTTAAGGCTACCTGATAGCTGCATTGCTGTATGCACACTGCTGTTCAAACTGCTTTTTTCAAAGCACTCCGACTTTTATTATTTTGCTCTGGTGAGTTACCGAGCGTTCATTTTTTCACACACTGTATAGCGGTGTACGCTCCTCACACTCTACCGTGTACCGCCTGGTATCACGAACAAACACAAGCTATCTGTGTGTGACTCTGGAAAAACAAACCGAGGAGATTTTCCATTTTTCCAGACCTACACCTTATAGAACTGTCCGCTTTTCAAACAGTTTCGTATATCTGCTGTTTGATTACGGTCAAAACTATACAGAGACAGCGTGTGTCACTCCGTATAAAAATAGACGGAGATTGACAACTTTCCATACAGACATCGTATAGAACTGTCCGATTCTCAAACAGTATTGTATATCTGCCGTTCGCATTACAGTCACATCTATACAGAGTCAGCGTGTGTGTGTGACACTCCATAAATACATATACGTAGATTGTTAGTTAAACAAAAAACGTATTCAGCTGTACACTTCTGAGACAGTTCCATATATCTGCTTGTTGGATCACGGTCAAATACATAGTGGGAGAGCGTCATTGACTAACAAAATATATACGTAGATTTAATTTTTTTAATACACCTTACACAGCTGGACGCTCCTCATACAGTACCATCTCTCTGCTGGTATTTTTGGTACATTTTCCCAAACATGAGGAAGTATGGTGGAAGAGGCTGCTGACGTGGGCAGGGGGGCGCAGCTGGTAATCATGGTGGTGGTGCATCGGCTGGTTCTGGCAAAAGCTCAATAGCAGCTAAGGCAGGAGGTGTTGAGCCTGCGTCATCATCCGGCCCAAGAAAGTTCCCTTTTCTTGGAGTAGGAAAACCGCTTTTAAAGCCGGAGCATCAGGAACAGGTTTTGACTTGCTGGAAAAGATAAATTTCAGCTCACCTCTTGTAAGTTCGTAAGAACTATTGAATAGCTCTGAGCGCGGACACGTCTCTGCCAGGACATATAATGACTCCAAGAAAAGGAAGAAAGGTCCAGCTCCAGAAATTTAAAATCCAGGATTTTTATTGTATCATGTTTAAAATACATTCATGGCTGCTTGTGATCAAATAACGGCAACAAAGTTCACCGCATGGGGATATTCTCCAGGTCTCTGTACGCGTTTCGAGCACAAATGCTCTTAGACTCAGAGATTTTGACGTACATTGCCGAAACAGCCACCAGCTCTATTGTCTCCTCTTCTGAACGTTCGAAACCTGCAAGCACGGAGCAGGGTTCTGGTCAGGAAAAACACCTTTCCTTGTGTCCTTCAACCCCACCAAAAGTTAAGGATGCAGCAGCCCACATTTCAGATTACTCTATGGAGCTCTTTTTACTTACCATGCCTGGGTTATCCAGTCAAATTCTGAATTCCCCAGTCCAAGATGAATCTGACATGGAGTGCACTGATGCACAGCCACTGCTAGATGATTCTGCTGGTACATTGACCCAGAGCACTACATTGCCCTCGCAGTCTACTAAGCCAGAATCTGACCCTGATGAAACTCAGGTGCCCCTTCCCGCATACTATACCACCTTACACGGTGACACAGAGGAAGGTAAAGAGGAAGGTGCAGATGTCTTTGAAGAGGAGTGATGGATGACCCAGTTCTTGACCCGGATTGGCATCCATTGGGGGAGGAGGGTGGCGCTGGCAATAGTTCAGATAAGGAGAAGGATGCACAGCAGGCATTGACATCGCAGCAGCAGTTATCTGGCAGACCAGTAGCTGTCCAAAAACGTGGACCAAAAACTAAAAGAGTTGCAGGACTGCTTGGCCAGACGGTCAACTTAGCACAGCGTGCAAGGCCAGAAAATGTATACCATAGTAGGAAGAGTGCAGTGTTGCACTTCTTTGTTCAAAATCCTACTGATGAGGCAAAGGTTACCTGTAAGAAGTGCGGAAGCGGAGCTAAACAACTCAGAAATTTGAATACCAGTTGCGTGCTTAGACATCTAATCAACATGCACTTGCAAGCGTGGATGGACTACAAAACCTCAGGTAGCACATGTGCACCTGCTCTGACTGAAGGTAGCCAGCAACGCTCCATTGCTTCCCCCACTGTAAGACCACCGCCACCGTTAAGCAAACCACCAGCACTAAATGTTGAGGTGTCGTCGCAAGGCCAAAGCACTCAGGGAATCACAATGGTTTTGCAACACAACACTGAATCTAGGCCATCACCACCAATACCATCACCAACCCCCTCTCACTCCGTCCGGTCCACCACTACTTCCCCCATATGCAGCTCTCCAGTCTAGCTCACCCTACCCGACACTCTGAGTAGCACAAGAAAGTACTCATCCTCTCATCTGCGTACACTGTGTTTGAACGCCTACATTGCCAAACTAATCTCATTAGAGATGATTCCCTACCGTTTGGTTGAAAGCGAAGCTTTCCGCGAGCTCATGGCCTATGCAGTCCCACGCTATGACCTACCCAGTTGGCACTTCTTTTCTCGAAAAGCCATCCCAGCCCTCCACCTGCATGTCAAAGACCGCATTGTCCATGCACTCAAGCAATCAGTGAGTGGAAACGTGCACCTCACAAGAGATGCATTGTCCAGTAGGCATGGCCAGGGCCATTACGTGTCTATCACTGCGCACTGGGTTAATGCGGTGGATGCAGGCTCCACAGGGGACAGCGGCGGTGGAACAGTGCTGCCTAGCCCACGGTATAGGAAACAGTTGGCTGTAGGCTTTTGACCCTCCTCCTCCTCCATAAGTGAAAGCTCGTCCACAGAGCGCAGTCGCACGAGCACTCCATATGCAGCTGACAGTGTTGCACACGAGGTGTCCCACTATCGAACAGCTAGTGGTAAGCGTCAGCAGGCTGTGTTAAAGATGATGTCTTTGGGCAACAACAGACACACCGCGGAGGTACTGGCCGACTACTTGCAGCGAAACTGAGTCATGGCTGGGCAGTCTACATCTTGAGCCAGGCAAGGTAGTCAGTGATAATGGCCGTAATTTTGTGACAGCCATAGCCCGTGCAAAACTCACACACATACCTTGCCTGGCTCACACTTTGAACCTGGTGGTACAGTGCTTCCTTAATAATTATCCAGAGTTAACATCCCTGCTCCATAAGGTGCGAAGACTGTGCTCGCACATCTGTCGCTCAAACGTCCACTCCACTCGTATGCAGAAACTGCAGTGATTGCTCCACCTCCCCAAGCACCGCCTAATCATAGACGTTGCAACAAGGTGGAACTCCACCCTGCACATGGTTGAGAGGCTGTGCGAACAGAGGCAGACTGTAATGCATTTGTGGAGGATACACGGGCAGGGAGTTTGAGGGAAGACATGGAATTGTCGGGTGTGCAGTGGTCAAAGCTGAAAGACCTGTGTAAAGTCCTTCAGTGTTTTGAGGAATGCACATGGCTGGTAAGCGCAGATGACGCCATCATAAGCATGAGCATCCCACTTATGCATCTGCTCATGCAAAGTTTGACGCACATTAAGGATCTGGCGTCTGCAGCGGAGGAGGAACAGGAAGAGGAGGAGGAGGAGGGAAGCCTTGCTGACAGTCAGCCATTGTCTGGTCAGGGAACTGTCCTGGACAAGGTGGAGGAAGAAGAGGAGGAGGAGGATGAGGGGGATGATTATTTTGGGCAGGAAGATGCTTCTAAGGGGGCAAGAGAAAATGTTGGTGTTCCAAGGTCAGGTACAGTGTTTGTGCGTGAGTGTAGGGATGTGGATTTGCCAGAAAGAGCTCCTCCACCCAGCAGTGGCAGTGCATTATTGACATCTGGAACATTGGCCCACATGTGCGATTATGCCTTGCGGATCCTAAAAAGGGACCCCCGCATTGCCAAAATGATGAAGGATGACGACTACTGGCTGGCCAGCATCCTCGATCCACGCTACAAAGGCAAATTACACAACATCATGTCACAGGAGAACCTAGAGATAATATTGGCTAACAAACAAGCAACTCTGGTAAACCGTTTGTTTGAGGCTTTCCCAGCACACAGCAGCGGTGCTGTTTCTCCCACGAGCCATAGTGGGCATAATGGAACAGGTGGTCGTGGTGCACACAGCCGAAGTGGCATTGGAGACAGGGGTTTATTGACCATGTTGTGGAATGATTTCTCAAGTACCGCTCACACAACCTACTTCTCCTCCCATATCAATGTTCTCCCTCACAGGGCATTCCCCTTTGACTATTGGGCCTCTAAACTGGACACCTGGCCTGAATTGGCACACTATGCCTTACAGGAGCTCGCTTGCCCTGCTGCTAGTGTGTGATCTGAAAGAGTCTTCAGTGCTGCTGGATCAATCTTGACAGAAAAAAGGACCCGTCTGTCGACCCAAAATGTTGATGATCTAACCTTCATTAAAAGGAACCATGCATGGGTTTCAAAGGATTTTGTCCCACCTTCCCCTGTTGACACATAGGTTGCCAGAAAACTGCCTCGCTTTTGTCCTCCTCTTCCTCGGACTTGCCCAATTCCGCCATTTGCAGCAGCTGAATGTCCAGCCTACACATCAACATATGCCATTTTTTAAACCTCCCTAAGTGGGCTGCCCACCCACCCCAAGGGCTGGGGTCAACACCTGGCGCTCCCGGACAAGTGCCGTTGCTCTGAACAGGTGGATGGGCCCACTGATGGCCGACGGCACTGGCACTGGGCCCCTCATAGTACAATACAGTGTCTCTGACGGTGGGGTGGCTCACTCGCCGTCAGACACACCAGCGTACTATGAGGTGCCCTGTGCCAGTACCATCGCCCATGAGTGTGCCCCCCCTGCTTGGTCATGGCCACAGCACTTGCAAGTTGCAATACTTACCTCTCCCTGCTCCACCGCTGTGTAGTCTGGGCAGTTAAATCCTTCACAGGGACAGCCACTAAAAATTTGATGTATTGATCGATGATGGTTAAGATGTAGCTATGGCCTGTCCTGCTGGCCTCTACCTTCAGATGATCAATGGCTACCATTTGTAATGGACGTCAACTTACAAGCGGATGCAGTGGTGCTTTATGATCACCTTTCACAGTTGTGATAGTCACAGACATGTGACATTCCTGCCACCATTTTTCAATGTCTCCTCTCATGCCAATCCAATAGAATCGCCTACGGCTTGTGGCTTCTGTCTTTTGCACTCCAAAATGACCAGACACATCATGATAGGCAGTGAGGACCATGTCTACATCTCTCCCTGTGATCACAATTTGATGGAGATGAGTAACGGTGATGTGACCCACGCTACTGCGATAAAGCAATCCTTTCTTCACAAAGAACCATTTTTGCTGTCTCCACAGACACAGTAATTGAGGGTCTGCATCACCTCTGCAACATCTACTGGGAGGTTTTCCCGCGATGAGTAATTCCCAAATTTCTGCTAACACTTGACTTTCCGTCTGTACTTGTATCCATGTAGTTTCCAGTAGTGGAGAGTCTGGACTGGCTTACTGAGATTGAAATATATACGAAGATTTAAAAGTACCACAACACTGTATACTGTTGTACACTTCGAATACCTTTCCCTTTTCTTACTTTTTAAATTCTGGTGTAATACATAGTGAGTCTGTGAGTGTCTGTGTCTGACTCCGGAAGTATAGACAGAAATTTACAATTACCCCTAGACTGGATACACCTGGTATGTGCTGATACAGTACCTTTGTTCAAAATTTTTTATTACGGTATCATCCATAGTGAGTGAGTGTGTGTGGTTTACGCCTTCTATATACAGTGGGGCAAAAAAGTATTTAGTCAGTCAGCAATAGTGCAAGTTCCACCACTTAAAAAGATGAGAGGCGTCTGTAATTTACATCATAGGTAGACCTCAACTATGGGAGACAAACTGAGAAAAAAAAATCCAGAAAATCACATTGTCTGTTTTTGTTTCATTTTATTTGCATATTATGGTGGAAAATAAGTATTTGGTCAGAAACAAAATTTCATCTCAATACTTTGTGATATATCCTTTGTTGGCAATGACAGAGGTCAAACATTTTCTGTAAGTCTTCACAAGGTTGCCACACACTGTTGTTGGTATGTTGGCCCATTCCTCCATGCAGATCTCCTCTAGAGCAGTGATGTTTTTGGCTTTTCGCTTGGCAACACGGACTTTCAACTCCCTCCAAAGGTTTTCTATAGGGTTGAGATCTGGAGACTGGCTAGGCCACTCCAGGACCTTGAAATGCTTCTTACGAAGCCACTCCTTCGTTGCCCTGGCGGTGTGCTTTGGATCATTGTCATGTTGAAAGACCCAGCCCCGTTTCATCTTCAATGCCCTTGCTGATGGAAGGAGGTTTGCACTCAAAATCTCATGATACATGGCCCCATTCATTCTTTCATGTACCCGGATCAGTCGTCCTGGCCCCTTTGCAGAGAAACAGCCCCAAAGCATGATGTTTCCACCACCATGCTTTACAGTAGGTATGGTGTTTGATGGATGCAACTCAGTATTCTTTTTCCTCCAAACACGACAAGTTGTGTTTCTACCAAACAGTTCCAGTTTGGTTTCATCAGACCATAGGACATTCTCCCAAAACTCCTCTGGATCATCCAAATGCTCTCTAGCAAACTTCAGACGGGCCCGGACATGTACAGGCTTAAGCAGTGGGACACGTCTGGCACTGCAGGATCTGACTCCATGGTGGCGTAGTGTGTTACTTATGGTAGGCCTTGTTACATTGGTCCCAGCTCTCTGCAGTTCATTCACTAGGTCCCCCCGCGTGGTTCTGGGATTTTTGCTCACCGTTCTTGTGATCATTCTGACCCCACGGGGTGGGATTTTGCGTGGAGCACCAGATCGAGGGAGATTATCAGTGGTCTTGTATGTCTTCCATTTTCTAATTATTGCTCCCACAGTTGATTTCTTCACTCCAAGCTGGTTGGCTATTGCAGATTCAGTCTTCCCAGCCTGGTGCAGGGCTACAATTTTGTTTCTGGTGTCCTTTGACAGCTCTTTGGTCTTCACCATAGTGGAGTTTGGAGTCAGACTGTTTGAGGGTGTGCACAGGTGTCTTTTTATACTGATAACAAGTTTAAACAGGTGCCATTACTACAGGTAATGAGTGGAGGAAAGAGGAGACTCTTAAAGAAGAAGTTACAGGTCTGTGAGAGCCAGAAATCTTGATTGCTTGTTTCTGACCAAATACTTATTTTCCACCATAATATGCAAATAAAATGAAACAAAAACAGACAATGTGATTTTCTGGATTTTTTTTTCTCAGTTTGTCTCCCATAGTTGAGGTCTACCTATGATGTAAATTACAGACGCCTCTCATCTTTTTAAGTGGTGGAACTTGCACTATTGCTGACTGACTAAATACTTTTTTGCCCCACTGTATACCTTGTATGTGGTGATACTGTACCCTTTTTCAACTTTTTATTTTATTGTGTAATCCATACTGAGCCTGTGAGCGTCTGTGTATGACTCATGAAATATATACGGAGATTTACTGTTATCCCTAGACTGTATAGAGCTGTACGCTTCTGATACAGTACCATATATCTGCTGGTATTTTGGGTCCATTTTCCAAAACAAGAGGAAGTACGGTGGAAGAGGATGCGGACGTGGGCATGGGGGGCCACCTGGTACTGATGGTGGTGGTGGTGCATCTGCTGGTAGTGCCAAAAACACAATAGCAGCTAAGGTAGGAGGTGTTGAACCTGCATGATGGTGTAGCTCTGTTAGGCCTGTAAGGCTCCCTTTTCTGGGAGTAGATAGACTGCTTTTAAAGCCAGAGCATCAGGAACTGTTTTTGGGTTACATTGCTGAAACAGCCTCCAGCTCTATCGCCTCCTCTTCTGACGTTTAAAAAAATGCAAGCACTGAGTCGTCAGTGCAGGTTTGTGGTCAGGAGCAACCCCTTTCATTGTGTCCTTCACCCACACCAAAAGTGAAGGATGCGGCAGCACACACTTCAGATTACTCCATGGAGCTCTTTTCACATACCATGCCTGGGCTAATTAAAAATGGGGCCCATCATATACTGGAGCATTCTAAATGGGGGACATCAGACACAGGAGCAGCATTTACGGGGCCCAATATACACTGGAGCATTAAAAATGGAGCCCATTATATATGGAGCATTATTAGGGCCCATCATACACTGGAGCGTCATCCATGAGGCCCATCATATACTGGAGCATTATAAATGGGGCAGATCAGACACTGGAGCAGCATCTATGGGGCATATTATACACTGGAGCATTAGAAATGGGGCCCATTATATATGGAGCTTTATTTGGGCACATCATACACTGGAGCATCATCCATGAGGCCCATCATATACTGGAGCATTCCAGATTGGGGACATCAGACACTGGAGCAGCATTTACGGGGCCCAATATACACTGGAGCATTAGAAATGGAGCCCATTATATATGGAGCATTATTTGGGCCCATAAGACACTGGAGCATCATCCATGGGGCCCATCATATACTGGAGCATTCTAAATGGGGCAGATCAGACACTGAAGCAGCATCTATGGGGCACATTATACACTGGAGCATTAGAAATGGGGCCCATTATATATGGAGCATTATTTGGGCCCATAACACACTGGGGCATCATCCATAGGGACCATCATATACTGTAGCATTATGTGGAGCTTATCATATACTGTATGGAACATTATATGTGACCAATTATCCTGTATGGAGAAATATATGGGGCTCATTATTCTGTATGGTGCACAATGTGGTGGCCATAATACTGTATGGAGTAATATACTGGCCTTTTTTTGAGCTATTGTACAATTTAAAATAGATCAGTCATGTCATGTAAGCAGTGAAGTATTTCTCATCGTACTATACCTATTTTTCTGTGCTGTATCGGAGCATCATGAGTTGTGGTATGTGTTAAAGGGGCGCACTGACACTCTTTGGCCCAGGGCACACAAAAACCTGGAGCCAGCCCTACCCCTCCACAACTTTAGCCAAATAACCCCCAGTTTTCAATGCATAACTATTATTATGAAGTAAATTAAGGTTGACAAGCTTCAGTAATAAGAATTGATGTTTTTGGCATTGAAATGGCCACTGTAGGTGTGTTTACTGTCCTCCACTCCCTGCCGACTTTGCTTCCCCATTGACTTGCATTGGGTTTCGTGTTTCAGTTGGCCTCCGACTTTTTCCTATAGTCGGCCGTTTTGCGAAAGTCGGGTTTCATGAAACCCGACTCGACCCTAAAAAAGGCAAAGTCGCTCATCTCTACCTGCATCACTTTGTCAATGCACACCACAGTGACTGGGTTGCCTTGTTGCCATAGGTGTAGTTCTCCTACAACAGCCATGTCGGTGAGTCTTCTTCTAATTCTCCATTCTTTGTGGTTTATGGGTGCCACCCTAGGACTCCGACTCACTTGAACACCTCTTCCAGTAATCTTGCAGCCAAGGATCTGGCTGGAGACTTCTCCAAGATCTAGTCTGAGACTAAAGCTTCCTTGGAATGGGCATCAATGCGTATGAAAGACCATGCAGACAAGAGACTTTGTGATTCCCCTCCATTTCAACCGGGGGACAAGGTATGGCTCTCATTCGCCTCAAGGTTTCCTCCTACAAATTTTCTCCTCGGTTCATTGGTCCATTTTAAGTGCTTTGGAGAAACAATGAGGTATGCTACCTGCTAAAATTGCCTCCCTCTTTGCAGATCCATAACTCTTTTCATGCCGCTCTCTTTAAACCTGTTGTCCTCGGACGCTACTTCTAGGCTCCTGGTATTCTTCATTCCCCTGTATCTGCTGGTAATGTCTTCGAGGTCAAGGCCATACTTGATGTGAAACGGAGAGGGAACAAAATGCTGTTTTTGGTCGACTGGAAGGGTTTTGGCCCGGAGGAGTGATCTTGGGAACTGAGGAAGAATATTAATGCTCCTTGTCTCTTGCATAGGTTCCTGGCTGGCATGAAAAGGAGGGAGCGTAAGAGAAGGGGTATTGTAATGATCCAGTCTGTGGGACCCGTCTCCAGGATACTGGGAGATCGGGCCCCATCTGGCCACAGGCATTCCCCTGTTCCATGCAATCTTACTTACCCTGTCTGTGCTCCCGCAATGTTCCCTCGGGCTACCACGTCTTCTCTACGTGTCTCCTCCACCTCCTCACTTCTGGGTTGCGGGAAAGCGAGCATAGGTCGCACGTGCGACGCTGTCAAATAATTTTAAGGGCCAGCTCACGCTTTTCCTGTAATCACCTCTTAGCCAGTCGCTGAGAGGCCTGTGTATACTTAAGGCCCTCACTTCCTTTGGCAAGTGACTGGGCAACTTTGTGCGCTGTTCTAAGTTGCCGTTCTCAGGTCCCAGACCAGCGCCTGCTTGTTCAGCTCTGTAATAATACCCAGTGTTTTCCTCTAGTGCTGCTGTCCTGCCTACCTTCCAAATACCTGCGGACTCAGATAGTACCCTCTGGACTTTCTGGTTCACCTTCTCCGGTTCCCTGGACTTCACTCTCTCCTCCCCTATGTTCCACTGCTCTTGGAGCTGTTGCACTTGAGCTTCCTTGGCTGCGCCAGGACAATCCCTGTTAAGGGGTTCCCTCACCGGGGAATTCAGTGTTTCAGACCAGGGGGTTCTCCCTTGTGAGTTCTCCTGTTTAAGCGTTAAATAAAGCCTTGCTATTCATCTGATGTCCTTGTCCGCTGGTTCCTAGGGTTCAGGTTCCACAGTGTCCTCTATGGTCAAGTGGATTCCCTAACCTTGCTCCGCCTGTCTTGGCGTGACACTCTGGAATATTAAACTTACCGTTACAGTGTATGCTGCAATATCAGAAATGGTCCTAGGAGGTCATTCATGTAAATGTGCACCTTCATCACTGCTTTATGCAAAAGGTGAGCCCCAATATTCAAAGGTTTTATGCCAGAATTGTGGTACAAAAAGGTTTGAAAAGTTGCAAAATTTTAGTGCAATGTGGGGAAGAGCTAAAACTTTTTGACTTTTGCCGTTATTACGGCATTTTTGTCCACCTCTGACAAAGTGGGCAGAGTTGAGGAAGGATATGGGGCATTGCAACTGGACTAAAACTGGAGACTGTGGTAAGATTTGAAGTGAGGCATACATGAAGCACACGTCACATTTTAGGAGCGCTAGATTCATTAAAAGACATGCTCTTAAATGTCTGACTCCAGCACGCCCCCTCATCAAGACAGGAAAAAAATGGAATTGTAGTCATTATTTCTAGGAGTACAAAAAGCAAAGTTGTTCACAATAAAATGACAGACTTCTGCTACTATATGTCCAATGTATTGCGTTACTGTGCAGGAGAAGATACAGACAGTACTTTGCTACAGTTCAGACTAAGGTGTAAAGTCTCTAGGTCATGTAACTTTATCCCCCAATTGTATAATATACTGCTTTGTGTAAGCACAGAGTAACAAAACTAATCTTTATGACTAATCTGCATTCCATTTCTACATCACTTGCTGCATACCTGTACCTACACCTATCAACTAACAGAGGCTACAGCCCCTTGAAGCATTTAAAGGGATACAACAATCAAAAATTCTCATGCACACACCTGCTCCTTTCATGATGGAGGTCTGCAGAGATCTCTTCTTGGGATCCCTGGGGGACCTACCAGATGGACCCCCAGTGATCAGCAAGTTCAACTTGTCTCAAAGTCTTGTCTGGTCAACACCAACTGCTGATATTCTTCTAAGTTTTTTGTACAAGTACCTCAATTTAGTAGAAATAAAAAAAATAATGATAAGCTCCTTAACTGAGGAAATGTTTCAGATGTTCGTTCAGTGGTTTTCTTTTTTTATCCAAACGTACAGGGCAACACCCTCCTTGGTATACTTGACTAAGTAAGATATTATGCATGTTGCACTGTATATTTGGATAAAAAAATAAAACTACCAAATTAACTCCTGGACCCTTTTCTTCATTCAGCAATGCTTTAGCCTTCTCTACAATTATTAGGTTTTTATTTTTATGAAAAAAGTGCCATTACAATAGAAATAAATTTTATGTCCCATTATTTTGGAAAAGGGAAGTTGATCCTTCAGAGGAGGAAACGTAAGGAAGATCCAAGGTGCAATAGTCCAATACGACTTTTTTAGAAAAACAAGGTTTTTTTGACAAAAGTGTTACTGTGCCTTGGATATCCCTTCTATATCCTCCTCTGTAGGATCAACTTGTCATTACATTATCCATTGCAGCATGATAGCAGAATAGCCTGTAGTATATTGGACATCTGGTATATCACCATACACAGCAATCTACAGTGGGTACGGAAAGTATTCAGACTCCTTTACATTTTTCACTCTTTGTTTCATTGCAGCCATTTGGTAAATTCAAAAAAGTTCATTTATTTTCTCATTAACCCCTTTACCCCCAAGGGTGGTTTGCACATTCATGACCGGGCCAATTTTTACAATTCTGACCACTGTCCCTTTATGAGGTAATAACTCTGGAACGCTTCCATGGATCCCGGTGATTCTGACATTGTTTTCTCATGACATATTGTGCTTCATGTTAGTGGTAAAATTTCATTGATAAAACTTGTGTTTATTTGTGAAAAAAATGGAAATTTGGCGAAAATTTTGAAAATTTCGCAATTTTCCAACTTTGAATTTTTATGCCCTTAAATCACAGAGATATGGCACACAAAAAACTTAATAAATAACATTTCCCACATGTTTACTTTACATCAGCACAATTTTGGAACCAATATTTTTTTGTTAGGAAGTTATAAGGGTGAAAAATTAACCAGCGATTTCTCATTTTTGCAACACCATTTTATTTTTACGGACCACATCACATTTGAAGTCACTTTGAGGGGTCTATATGATAGAAAATACTCAAAAGTGACACCATTCTAAAAACTGCACCCCTCAAGGTGCTCAAAACCACATTCAAGAAGTTTATTAACCCTTCAGGTGCTTCACAGGAATTTTTTGAATGTTTTAAAATAAAAATGAACGTTTAACTTTTTTCACAAAAAAATTACTTCATGTCCAATTTTTTTATTTTACTAAGGGTAACAGGAGAAATTGGGCTGCAAAAGTTATTGTGCAATTTGTCCTGAGTAGGCTGATACCTGATATGTGGGGGGAACCACTGTTTCGGCGCATGGCAGAGCTTGGAATGGAAGGAGCGCCATTTGACTTTTTCAATGCAAAATTGGCTGGAATTGAGATCGGACGCCATGTCACATTTGGAAGAGCCCCTAATGTGCCTAAATAGTGGAAACCCCCCACAAGTGACCCCATTTTGGAAACTAGACCCCCCCCAAGGAACTTATCTAGATATGTGGTGAGAACTTTGAAACCCCAAGGGCTTCACAGAAGTTTATAATGTACAGCCGTACAATTAAAAAAATCATATTTTTTCCACAAAAATGAACTTTTCACCCTCAATTTTTAATTTTTCCAAGGGTAACATGACCCCAAAAGTTATTGTGCAATTTGTTCTGAGTACGCTGATACCCCATATGTGGGGGTACACCACTATTTGGGCGCTAGGCAGAGCTCGGAATGGAAGCAGCGCCATTTGACTTTTATGACTGGAATTGAGATCGGATGCCATGTCGCGTTTGGAAAGCCCCTGATGTGCCAAAACAGTGGAAACTGTTGTGAACTCATTTTCTTTTCTGCCTCTGGTTTCTGGTGAGGGAGCTGGTTGTGCTGACAGAGGAGTTGTGAGTTCTCTTTCCAGGCTCCCTCTGGTGGTGGCAGGAGGTAGTGAAGCTGATCTATTTAACAGACATCTGCCACCTGATAATGAGGAAGAGGAGTGGACATCTGAAGTCTCAGACTGGATTTAAGACAGCCGACTCCCTATTCCCATGCTGGTGATTTTTTCCTGCCTCCTGAGGTCTTAGTTTCCAGCTCAGTTCCTGCCTTCTCAAGCTAAGTTGCATTTGCTGATGTTCACATTTGATTTGGTTTGGTCCATTCAGTTTTTTGTGTGGTCAGCCAGCCCCGGCTGGGGCTGTCCTGAATTTCCACTCTTATGTCACTGCATGTGCCAGTTTGCTTTTTGTTCCTTGTTAGATTGGCCTCTTTTTGCTCTGTTCTCAGAATATGGCAGAGTGCTGATATAGTGGGAGAAGTCTAGTGACTTCAGGGTATTTTTTGCTATCAGAAGTGTTGGAAATTTTTGCAGGGTTTTTTGGCGAGATTGCAGACAGTATCTTTCCTTTCCTGTCCTTTCTAGTTAGTGTGGCCCCATTGTTTGCTCAGGCTATTTTCCTACCTGTGTTTGTGCTTTCATCTTGTCTTACCGTCAATACATGTGTGGGTGCTGGCTATTCCTTTGGGGGTCTGCTCTGGGGCAGTTTAGATTTCCCCTTTTCTTGCTTTAGGCTTATTTAGTCCTCCGGCTGTGACGAGACGTCTAGAATCATCGTAGGTACGCTCCATGGCTGCTGTTAGTTGCGTGGGTAGGATCAGGGGTCTGCAATCTGCGTAGTTACCAACCTCTCTGGTTTTCTGTGACTTGGCTTCGTCTTGTTTTCCTCCTCGGTGACCCATACATAACAGGAAACCTCCCACAAATGACACCATTTTGGAAACTAGACCCCCCAAGGAACTTATCTAGATTTGTGGTGAGAACTTTTAACCTCCCAGGGCTTCACAGAAGTTTATAATGTACAGCCGTAAAATTAAAAAATCATATTTTTTCCACAAAAATGATCTTTTCACCCCCAATTTTTATTTTCCCAAGGGTAACAGGACCCCAAAAGTTATTTTGTAATTTGTCCTGAGTACGCTGATACCCCATATGTGGGGGTAAACCACTATTTGGGTGCATGGCAGAAGGGAAGCAGCGCCATTTGACTTTTTTGGCTGGAATTGGGATCGGACGCCATGCCACATTTGGAAAGCCCCTGATGTGCATAAACAGTAGAAACACCCCCACAAATGACACCATTTTGGAAACTAGACCCCCCAAGGAACTTATCTAGATGTGTGGTGAGCACTTTGAACCCCCAAGGGCTTCACAGAAGTTTATAACGCCCGGGCATGAAAATAAAAAAATCATATTTCATTTTTTTTATTTTGCCATGGTTAACAGGAGAAATTGGACCCCAAAAATTGTTGTTGTGGGAGAAAACTACTGTATGGGCACACGTCGGGGCTCGGAAGGGAAGTAGTGACGTTTTGGAATGCAGACTGATGGAATGGTCTGCGGGTGTCATGTTGCCTTTGGAGAGCCCCTGATGTGCCTAAACTGTGGAATCCCCCCACAAGTGACCCCATTCTGGAAACTAGACCCCCCCAAGGAACTTATCTAGATGTATGGTGAGCACTTTGAACCCCACAGTGCTTCACAGAAGTTTATAACGCCCGGGCGTGAAAATAAAAAAAATCATTTTTTCCACAAACATGATCTTTTAGTCCCCAATTTTTTCATTTTTCCAAGGGTAATAGGAGAAATTGGACCTCAAAAGTTGTTGTCCAATTTGTCTTGAATACGCTTATTCCCCATATGTGGGAGAAAACTACTGTATGGGCACACATCAGGGCTTGGAAGGGAAGTAGTGACGTTTTGGAATGCAGACTTTGATGGAATGGTCTGCATGTGAGCCTCTTATGTGCCTAAACTATTGAAACTCCCCACAAGTGACCCCATTTTGGAAACTAGACCCCCAAGGAACGTATCTAGATGTGTGGTGAGCACTTTGAACCCCAAAGTGCTTCACAGAAGTTTATAACGCCCGGGCGTGAAAATAAAAAAATCATATTTTTTTTCCACATAAATTATATTTTTGCCCCCAATTTTTTATTTTTCTAAGGATAACAGGAAAATTGGACCCCAAAAGTTGTTTTACAATTTGTCCTGAGTAGGGTGATACCCCATATGTGGGGGTGAAAAACTGTTTGGGTGCATGGCAGAGCTTGGAAGGGAAGGAGCACAGTTTGACTTTTTCAATGCAGAATTGGCTGGAATTGAGATCAGATGCCATGTTGCGTTTGGAGAGCACCTTATGTGCCTAAACAGTGGAAACCCCCCAATTCTAACTCCAACCCTAACCCCAACACACCCTTAACCCTAATCTCAGCACTAGCCCTAACCCTAACCCTAGCCCTAACCCTAGCTCTAGCCCTAATGGGAAAATGGAAATAAATACATTTTTTTAATGTTATTATTTTTCCCTAACTAAGGGGGTGATAAAGGGAGGTTTGATTTACTATTTATGGCGAGTTTTTATGTTTGGCAGCTGTTGCGCGCTAAAATAGGCATTTTATTGTAAAAATTGTTTTTTCATCACCACATTTTGAGAGCTATAATTTTTCCATATTTTGACCCACCGAGTCATGTGAGGTCTTATTTTTTGCGGGACGAGTTGACGTTTTTATTGGTATCATTTTTGGGCACGTGACATTTTTTGATCGCTTTTTATTCTGATTTTTGGGACACAGAATTAACAAAAAACAGCATTTCATGAATTTCTTTTGGGGGGTGCGTGTTGTGAACGTGAACACTTTTGACCTGGCTTCTGAGTTTGGGCTCCCTCTGGTGGTTGCTCCTGGTAATAGAGCTGGTCTAGCTGACAGAAGTCAATCACCTGAGCAGGATGACTGGAGGTCAGGTGTTACAGACTGGGGAGATTTAAGTGAACAACCTTCCCTCAGCTCTTGCCGGTGACTTGGTTTGCTTCCTGAGCATATTTTGAAGTCTACTTGTCTCCTGCTCCATTCTGCATCTTTCAGATAAGTTATTTGTCTTCTTGAATCTTTTTTTTGCATTGGATCCATTTTTGCTTGACTCTGATTTTTGCTTAGCTGGTGTTAGTTCAGCCTGGCTCCCTGTTGGTACCTGTACTGGACATTGTTCCATATGCCACAGCGTATGTTAGTCTTTTTAGTAACCAGTTCACACCAGAGTTCTGATCTAGTGGGGGAGAGGTCGTGTGGCCTCAGTATTTTTGCATATCAAACGTGTTGGATTTTTCTTAGGGTTTTTTGCATTTTTGCAGACAGTATCCTTTGCTGGCCTGTTCTATCTAGACAGTTTGGGCCCCATCATTTGCTTACTCTATTCTCTGCCTGTGTTTTGTGCTTCATCTTGTCTCACCAGCAATATATGTTCGGGGGCTATCTATTCCTTTGGGGTTCTACTCCAGGGCAGTTTAGCTTTCCCATTTCTCTCTTTAGGCTTAGTTAATTCTGTGGCTGTACCAAGGCGTCTAGGGCATAGGAGGTATGTCCCACAGCTAATTTTAGTTGTGTTGTCAGTTTAGGGGTCTGCAATCCGCTAGCTACCAACCTCTCTGGTTATCTGGTTGCCTAGTCTATTCCCCGTTATCCTCCTCCGCTACCTAATCATAACAGGTGCGTTTACACCGTTCTGCGTGTGGTAAAATTGATAAAACAGTTTTATTCTTCGGGTTAGTATGATGACAGCGATACCTCATTTATGTCGTTTTATGTTTTGGCGCTTTTATGCAATGAAAACAATTTTATATAAAAAAAATATAAAAAATAATTATGTTTGCATCGCTTTATTCTGCAAGCTATAACTTTTTTATTTTTTGACTGATGATGCTGTATGGTGGCTCTTTTTTTGCGGGACAAGATAACGTTTTCAGCGGTACCATGGTTATTTATATCAGTATTTTTGATCGCGCGTTATTGCACTTTTTGTTCGGCGTTACGATAATAAAGCATTGCTTTTTGCTTTGTTTTTTATTTTTATTTTTTAAGGGGTTTGCTAAAGGAGTTAACTAATGGGGCAGTTTTATAGGGTGGGTCATTACGGACGCGGAGATACTAAATATGTGAACATTTATTGTTTTTATTTCCAAAAAATGAATTTATTAGGGAATATTTTTTTCTATTTATTTAGCGATTTTTTATAAATTATTTGTACACTTTTTTTTTTTACTTACATTGTCCTGGGGGGGGGGCATCACTGTCATGTGTCAGATCACTGATCTGACATGTCACACAGCGCTGTGTGAGATCAGCAATCTGACAGGCACTGCACAAGGCTTCTTCATGCCTGCGCTCTGCAGAGGAAGCCGCCTACCTGCAGGCCCCCGCGGCCATATTGGATCTGGGGACCTGCAGGGAAGGAGGCCCCCAGAGCAGTGCAGCACATCGCGCTGTTCTGGGGGTCGCAGGGAAGCACGGAGGGAGCCCCCTCCCTGCCCATGCTTCTCTAAACCCCCGGTACACTGCGATCGTGTTTGATCACAGTGTGCCAGGGGTTAACGTTCCGGGGGCAGTCCGTGACTGCCCCTGACACATAGTGCCTGGTGTCAGCTGTGATAATCATCTAACACCTGGCCGCGATCAGCGGCGCTCCCCCCGTGAGCACCGCTGATCGCTTTGACGTACTGTCCCATCCATGGGCATTAAGTCCCAGGGCACATGGACGGGATAGTACGTCCAAAAAACAGAAATGTAGAAATTTTTGCAAATTTATTAAAAAAGAAAAACTGAAATATCACATGGTCATAAGTATTCAGACCCTTTGCTCAAACAATTATTTTTAAGTCACATGCTGTCCATTTCCTTGTGATCCTCCTTGAGATGGTTCTTCTACTTCATTGAAGTCCAGTTGTGTTTAATTAAACTGATAGGACTGATTTGGAAAGGCACACACCTGTCTATATAAGACCTCACAGCTCACAATGCATGTCAGACCAAATGAGAATCATGAGGTCAAAGGAACTGGCCAAGGAGCTCAGAGACAGAATTGTGGCAAGGCACAGATCTGACCAAGGTTACAAAAGAATTTCTGCAGTACTCAAGGTTCCTAAGAGCACAGTGGCCTCCATAATCCTTAAATGGAATACGTTTGGGACCACCAGAAGTCTTCCTAGACCTTGCCGTCCAGCCAAACTGAGCAATTGTGGGAGAAGAGCCTTGATGAGAGAGGTAAAGAAGAACCCCAAGATCACTGTGGCTGAGCTCCACAGATGCAGTAGGGAGATGGGAGAAAGTTCCACAAAGTCAACTATCACTTCAGCCCTCCACCAGTCAGGCCTTTATGGCAGAGTGGCCCGACGGAAGCCTCTCCTCAGTGCCAGACATATGAATGCCCCATAGAGTTTGCAAAAAAACACATGAAGGACTCCTGTTGTGAGTTCATTTTCCCCTTCACTACTGAGGCCCGAGGAACTCCCTCTTCTGGTAAAGAAAGGTAGTGAGCCTGATTATCAAACACCTGAGCCTAATGATGATGACTGGCTGAGTGGAGTTACTGACTGGATATAAGGCTGCCAACGCCCTTCTGCCCTGCGGGTGATTTCTCTGTGGGATCCTTGGAGACCAGTCTGAATTCCTGCTCTTCTAAAGCTAAGTTTACTGCTCGGCCTTTTGCATTTGTGCTTTGACTTTGTTTTGCTTTGTTTTTCTGGATTTCTGCCATTCCCTGCTGGGGTGAGCTAAATTCCTTTAGCTCTGTCTTCTGAAAATACCTGAGTGCTGATTTAGTTTTTGAAGCCTAGCTGCTTCAGGGTCTTTTTCCATATCAGCTTGTTGGCTTATGTCTTTGATAGGGTTTTGGCAGATTGCAGACAGCAACCTTCCTTTCCTGTTCTGTTTAGTTAGCTTGGGCCCCATCGTTTGCTCAGCCTATCTTTCTATCTGTGTGAGTGTTTTTTCATCTTGCTTCACCGTCATTATATGTTGGGGGCTGCCTTTTACTTTGGGGTCTGCTCTGGGGCAGTTTAGATTTCCTTTTCTGTCTTTAGACTATTTAGCTCTCCGGCTGTGATCGAGGGGTCTAGGGCACCGTAGGAACCCCCCACGGCTACTGCTAGTTGTGTTGATAGGTTCAGGGGTCTGCAATCTGATAGTTGCCAACTTCTCTGGTTTTCTGGATGTAGCTTCTATTTTTGTGTCTGCCTCCTACGGTGACTCAATCATAACAGACTCCCAGACTATGAGAAATAAGATTCTCTGGTCTGATGAGATGAAGATAGAATTTTTTGGTGATAATTCTAAGTGGTATGTGTGGAGAAAACCAGGCACTACTTATCACCTTCCCAATACAATCCCAACAGTGAAACATGGTGGTGGCAACATCATGCTATGGGGGTGTTTTTCAGCTGCAGGGACAGGACGACTGGCTGCATTTTAAGGAAACATGAATGCAGCAAAGTACAGAGATATCCTGGATGAAAACCTCTTCCAGAGTGCTCTGGACCTCAGACTTGGCCAAAGGTTCACCTTTCAACAAGACAATGACTCTAAGCGCACAGCTAAAATAACAAAGGCGTGGCTTCAGAACAGCTCTGTTACCATTCTTCACTGGTCCAGCCAGAGTCCTGACCTAAATCCAATTGAGCATCTCTGGAGACACCTGAAAATGGCTGTCCACCAACTTTCACCATTCAACCTGACGGGACTGGAGAGGATCTGCAAGTAAGAATGGCAGAGGATTCCCAAATCCAGGTGTGAAAAACTTGTTTCATCATTCCCATGAAGACTCATGGCTATACTACCTCAAAAGGGTGCTTCTAATCAATACTAAGCAAAGGATCTGAATACTTATGACCATTTCAGTTTTTTTTTATTAAATTTGCAAAAATTTCTACATTTCATTTTTTTTCAGTCAAGATGGGGTGCAGAGTGTACATTAAGGAGAAAAAAATGAGCTTTTTTGAATTTACCAAATGGCTGCAATGAAACAAAGAGTGAAAAATTTAAAGGGGTCTGAATACTTTCCGTACCCACTGTATACGTACAATAGCGCTGTGCCCATTCTTGAACAACTATATAAGGAGAGCCTTTTAAAGTTGTTTATTCATCATTTTTATACTTAAAAAGATTCATCCTATGAACGCCTTCTTGTGTTCCATTTATTCTGCCTTTTTTTCTTAATTTCAAGGCATGGCGACTAGTGTTGAGCGATACCACCCGATACTGAAAAATATCGGATCGGAATGGATCGGCTGATCTAAAAAAAGTATCGGGTATCGCCGATTCCGATCCCGGAAGTCCCATTCAAGTCAATGGAACTGAAATATCGGAATTAAAAAAAACCCTTTCTTTCCCTGTAGGTTAATTCTACATGAAGAAACACAACTAATAATAATGTAGAATGTATTGTGGGAGGTGTAGGAGACATTAAAGCCATAGAGTTTTAGCCCAATCAAATGGAATAGCAGGAATTAAATTTTTTTTTTTTAAAGATGTTTGGAGTTACAAAGATATTTACTATGTTAACCTCTTTTATATTTTGTCAGATATGTATGTTTCACTACTTCCATGCTCTTCACCTTCTTTTTTACTTCTCCCACACTTTCTCCTTCATCATCCTCAGCAGCATCTTTTTCATCAACTTCTTCTTCACCTTATTCATCTTCTTCTTCTTCTTCTTCTTCACCTTCTTCCTATTTAATTTTTATTTTACATTCTTCATATTCTTCTTATTCAACTATTATTCTTCTTCATATTCAACTTCTTCAGCTTCTTCCTATTCTTCTTCATCATATTCTTATTTGTGTCAGGCATTCCTGTAGTTGTTATCTATAAAAGTTTGAAGATTACACCTTCCGTTCAGCCTGTGACATCAGATTTACAACAGGATTTGTCCGCGTTCAGTTTGGCCTGCAGCAGCAGGCCTTTTCCAGGGGCACCACGAGGAGGAACGGACTCACCCCCATACACTGCTTAGTCTTCTTCTGCTTATAAATTAGATAATATAATTTGCTCTGATTTTTAGTCTTATGCTTAATGTTCTTCTGCTTTTGGTTTTTATGCTTCTTGGTCTTCTGTCTCTTGTTGTTCTGCATCTTGGTGGTTGTCTTCCTGTTCTTTGTCCTCTTGGTCATCTTCTTCAGGGTCATCTTTTAGGTATTCTTCTGTGTGGTCTTCAGGGTCGTCGTCCTCAGGGTCATTGTCAGAGAGATCCAGAGTGAGAATCAAAAACCATTTCCACAAGCTTTAACTTGGAAAAGTAGCAGAAGGTACAAGAAGGCTGAGGAACTGCCGAGAACCAGCTGATGGTACTGGAACCCAGAGGGGCAGCAGAATGAACAAGAGCCAATGGCACAACCGTGGACCAGCTGACGTTGCTGGCACACGGTTACTAAGCAGGAGGTACCTGTGCTCCAAAGCACTACCAAGGACCAGCAGAGGTTGCTGGAACTCGGATACCAAGAAGGAGGCACCTAGGCCAAAGGCACTGCCGAGAACCAGCTGACGGTGCTGGAACCTGGATGGGTAGCAGAAGCTGCAAGAGCAAATGACACTAGCGAGGACCAGCTGACGGTGCTGGAACCCGGAGGGGCAGCAGAAGGAACAAGAGCCAATGGGATAACCATGGACCAGCTGACAGAGCTGGAACACGGTTTCTAAGCAGGAGGTTCCTGTGCTAAAAAGCACTACCAAGGACCAGAAGATGTTGCTAGAACTCGGATAACGAGAAGGAGGCACCTAGGCCAAAGGCTCTGCCGAGAACCAGATGACGGTGCTGGAACCTGGATGGGTAGCAGAAGGTACCCATGATCAACAAAGTTGCAAGGCCGTGAGCAGGACGCAGTTTCCGAAACCCACAGTCCTACAGGGGGTGCTTGTTCTATTGGCACTACGGAACCAGCCTTTATTACCAGAACCCGCAGCCCACATAGGAAGCACCAAAACTGCAGGCACCATAGACTCGGCCAACCCGACCGCAACACGACAGGACAACGTATTGGTGGCAAAGTGACGATGACACTACCCGGAAACAGCAGGCGTGCTGGAACCAGGCTGGGCAGGAGGGAGAGCCCATGCCAAATACACTTCCGAGAACCAGCTGACGGTGCTGGAACCCGGATGGGTATCATTAGCTACAAGAGTCAATGGAACTACCGAGAACCAGCTGATGGTGCTGGAACCCAGAGTGGCAGCAGAAGGAACAACAGCCAATGGCACAACCGTGGACCAGCTGACGGTGCTGGAACACGGTTACTAAGCAGGAGGTACCTGTGCTACAAAGCACTACCAAGGACCAGCAGACGTTGCTGGAACTCGGATACCAAGAAGGAGGCACCTAGGCCAAAGGCTCTGCCGAGAACCAGCTGACGGTGCTGGAACCCGGATGGGTAGCAGAAGGTACCCAGGAAAAAAACAAAGTTGCAAGACCGTGAGCCGGCCGCAGTTACCGAAACCCACAGTCCTACAGGGGGTGCGTGTCCTATTGGCACTACGGAACCAGCCTTTATTACCAGAACCCGCAGCCCACATAGGAAGCACCGAAACTGCAGGCACCATAGACTCGGCTAACCCGACCGCAACATGACAGGACAACGTATTGGTGGCAAAGTGACATTGACACTACCCGGAAACAGCAGGCGTGCTGGAACCAGGCTGGGCAGGAGGGAGTACCCATGCCAAAGACACTGCCGAGAACCAGCTGACGGTGCAGGAACCCGGATGGGTAGCAGAAGCTACAATACTCTATGGCACTACCGAGAACCAGCTGACAGTGCTGGAATCCAGAGTGGCAGCATAAGGAACAAGAGCCAATGGCACAACCGTGGACCAGCTGACGGTGCTGGAACATGGTTTCTAATCAGGAGGTACCTGTGCTAAAAAGCACTACCAAGGACCAGCAGACGTTGCTGGAGCTAGGATAGCAAGAAGGAGGCACCTAGGCCAAAGGCTCTGCCGAGAACCAGCTGACCGTGCTGGAACCCGGATGGGTAGCAGAAGCTGCAAGAGCAAATGACACTAGCGAGGACCAGCTGATGGTGCTGGAACCCGGAGGGGCAGCAGAAGGAACAAGAGCCAATGGGACAACCGTGGACCAGCTGACGGTGCTGGAACACGGTTTCTAAGCAGGAGGTACCTGTGCTAAAAAGCACTACCAAGGACCAGCAGACATTGCTGGAACTCGGATACCAAGAAGGAGGCACCTAGGCCAAAGGCTCTGCCGAGAACCAGCTGACGGTGCTGGAACCCGGATGGGTAGCAGAAGCTGCAAGAGCAAATGACACTAGCGAGGACCAGCTGATGGTGCTGGAACCCGGAGGGGCAGCATAAGGAACAAGAGCCAATGGCACAACCGTGGACCAGCTGACGGTGCTGGAACACGGTTTCTAAGCAGGAGGTACCTGTGCTAAAAAGCACTACTAAGGAACAGCAGACGTTGCTGGAACTCGGATACCAAGAAGGAGGCACCTAGGCCAAAGGCTCTGCCGAGAACCAGCTGACGGTGCTGGAACCCGGATCGGTAGCAGAAGGTACCCAGGAAAAAAACAAAGTTGCAAGGCCGTGAGCCGGCCGCAGTTACTGAAACCCACAGTCCTACAGGGGGTGCTTGTCCTATTGGCACTACGGAACCAGCCTTTATTACCAGAACCCGCAGCCCACATAGGAAGCACCGAAACTGCAGGCACCATAGACTCGGCTAACCCGACCGCAACACGACAGGACAACGTATTGGTGGCAAAGTGACGTTGACACTACCTGGAAACAGCAGGCATGCTGGAACCAGGCAGGAGGGAGTACCCATGCCAAAGACACTGCCGAGAACCAGCTGACGGTGCTGGAACCCGGATGGGTAGCAGAAGCTACAATACTCTATGGCACTACCGAGAACCAGCTGACAGTGCTGGAACCCAGAGTGGCAGCAGAAGGAACAAGAGCCAATGGCACAACCGTGGACCAGCTGACGGTGCTGGAACATGGTTTCTAAGCAGGAGGTATGTTATGATTGAGTCACCGTAGGAGGCAAAAACAGAAATGCAAGCTAAGTCCAGAAAACCAGAGAGGTTGGCAGCTATCGGATTGCAGACCCCTGAACCTATCAACACAACTAGCAGTAGCCGTGGGGGGTTCCTACGATGCCCTAGACCCCTCGATCACAGCCGGAGGACTAGATAGCCTAAAGACAGAAAGGGAAATCTAAACTGCCCCAGAGCAGACCCCAAAGCAAAATGCAGCCCCCCACATATAATGACGGTGAAGCAAGAAGAAAGAACACAACACAGACAGAAAGATAGACTGAGCAAAGACGGGGCCCAAGCTAACTAGGTAGGAAAGGACAGGAAGGCTGCTGTCTGCAATCCCTGAAAAACCCTATGAAAATAAGAGCCAACAGACTGACAGTGAAAAAGGCCCTGAAGACGCTAGGCTTCAAAAATACTATGTCAGTACTCAGGAATATTCTGAAGACAGAGCAACTGGCAAAAGGAGATTCAGCTCACCCCAACAGGGAATGGCAGAATCCAGAAAAGCAAGGCAAACAAAAACAAAACACTAATGCAAAAAGGCAAAGCAGAAAACTTAGCTTTAGAGGAGCAGGAATCAGACTGGTGTCCTAGAAGTCCACAGAGAATTCACCCGCAGGGCAGAAGGGCGTCGGCAGCCTTATATCCAGTCAGTGACTCCACTCAGCCAGTCATCATCATTAGGCTCAGGTGCCTGATAATCAGGCTCATTACCTTCCTTTACCAGAATAGGGAGTTCACCAGACCTCAGTGACGAAGGGGAAAATGAACTCACAACAGATGTACCTGTGCTAAAAAGCACTACCAAGGACCAGCAGACGTTGCTGGAGCTCGGATACCAAGAAGGAGGCACCTAGGCCAAAGGCTCTGCCGAGAACCAGCTGACGGTGCTGGAACCCGGATGGGTAGCAGAAGGTACCCAGGAAAAAAACAAAGTTGCAAGACCGTGAGCCGGCTGCAGTTACCGAAACCCACAGTCCTACAGGGGGTGCGTGTCCTATTGGCACTACGGAACCAGCCTTTATTACCAGAACCCGCAGCCCACATAGGAAGCACCGAAACTGCAGGCACCATAGACTCGGCTAACCCGACCGCAACATGACAGGACAACGTATTGGTGGCAAAGTGACGTTGACACTACCCGGAAACAGCAGGCGTGCTGGAACCAGGCTGGGCAGGAGGGAGTACCCATGCCAAAGACACTGCCGAGAACCAGCTGACGGTGCAGGAACCCGGATGGGTAGCAGAAGCTACAATACTCTATGGCACTACCGAGAACCAGCTGACGGTGCTGGAATCCAGAGTGGCAGCATAAGGAACAAGAGCCAATGGCACAACCGTGGACCAGCTGACGGTGCTGGAACACGGTTTCTAATCAGGAGGTACCTGTGCTAAAAAGCACTACCAAGGACCAGCAGACGTTGCTGGAGCTCGGATAGCAAGAAGGAGGCACCTAGGCCAAAGGCTCTGCCGAGAACCAGCTGACGGTGCTGGAACCCGGATGGGTAGCAGAAGCTGCAAGAGCAAATGACACTAGCGAGGACCAGCTGATGGTGCTGGAACCCGGAGGGGCAGCAGAAGGAACAAGAGCCAATGGGACAACCGTGGACCAGCTGACAGAGCTGGAACACGGTTTCTAAGCAGGAGGTACCTGTGCTAAAAAGCACTACCAAGGACCAGCAGACGTTGCTGGAACTCGGATACCGAGAAGGAGGCACCTAGGCCAAAGGCTCTGCCGAGAACCAGATGACGGTGCTGGAACCCGGATCGGTAGCAGAAGGTACCCAGGAAAAAAACAAAGTTGCAAGGCCGTGAGCCGGCCGCAGTTACTGAAACCCACAGTCCTACAGGGGGTGCTTGTCCTATTGGCACTACGGAACCAGCCTTTATTACCAGAACCCGCAGCCCACATAGGAAGCACCGAAACTGCAGGCACCATAGACTCGGCTAACCCGACCGCAACACGACAGGACAACGTATTGGTGGCAAAGTGACGTTGACACTACCCAGAAACAGCAGGCGTGCTGGAACCAGGCAGGAGGGAGTACCCATGCCAAAGACACTGCCGAGAACCAGTTGACGGTGCTGGAACCCGGATGGGTAGCAGAAGCTACAATACTCTATGGCACTACCGAGAACCAGCTGATGGTGCTGGAACCCGGACGGGCAGCAGAAGGAACAAGAGCCAATGGGACAACCGTGGACCAGCTGACGGTGCTGGAACATGGTTTCTAAGCAGGAGGTACCTGTGCTAAAAAGCACTACCAAGGAACAGCAGACGTTGCTGGAACTTGGATACCAAGAAGGAGGCACCTAGACCAAAGGCTCTGCCGAGAACCAGCTGACGGTGCTGGAACCCGGATGGATAGCAGAAGCTGCAAGAACAACTGACACTAGCGAGGACCAGCTGACGGTGCTGGAACCCGGAGGGGCAGCAGAAGGAACAAAAGCCAATGGGACAACCGTGGACCAGCTGACGGTGCTGGAACACGGTTTCTAAGCAGGAGGTACCTGTGCTAAAAAGCACTACTAAGGAACAGCAGACGCTGCTGGAACTCAGATACCGAGAAGGAGGCACCTAGGCCAAAGGCTCTGCCGAGAACCAGCTGACGGTGCTGGAACCCGGATGGGTAGCAGAAGGTACCCAGGAAAAAAACAAAGTTGCAAGGCCGTGAGCCGGCTGCAGTTACCGAAACCCACAGTCCTACAGGGGGTGCTTGTCCTATTGGCACTACGGAACCAGCCTTTATTACCAGAACCCGCAGCCCACATAGGAAGCACCAAAACTGCAGGCACCATAGACTCGGCTAACCCGACCGAAACACGACAGGACAACGTATTGGTGGCAAAGTGACGTTGACACTACCCGGAAACAGCAGGCGTGCTGGAACCAGGCTGGGCAGGAGGGAGTGCCCGTGCCAAAGACACTTCTGAGCTGCAACTGGCGGTGTTGGAGCCCAGAGGTCAATCATGCAGCAGGCTGAGGCCTACTTGGAGCGAGTTCTATATTGGTTGTACACAACTACTGATTTTAACCTGGCTCCACTTAGGCCTCTGGCTCTACTGTCTCTAGTATTTCCCCTGGTCTCCAACCCCACCAGTTGCTGCTCTGAAGTGGCGTGTGAGACTGGATTGTGTGAAGTGTGGATTGTGCAGACGCCACTTCAGAGCAGGAACTGGCGGGGTTGGAGGCCAGGGGAAAAACTAGAGACAGTGGAGCCAGAGGCCTAAGTGGAGCACAGTTACAAATCTGTAGTAGTTTGCATGTGGATGGAGCAGGAGACTTTGCCATCTACACAGCAGGGGAAAAGCTGGCATTACTGAACCCCACAGACACAGTAGCGAGTGTGTTTTTCTCTGCGAAGACGGCACTTCTGAACACCAACTGGCGTTGTTGGAGCCCAGGATGAGGCATGGAGCAGGCTGAGGCCTGATGGTGTTGGCATGTGGATGGAGCAGGAGACTTTGCCGTCTACACAGCAGGGGAACAGCTGGCATTACTAAACCCGACAGACAAAGTAGCGAGTGTGTGCTTCTCTGCGAAGACGGCACTTCTGAACACCAACTGGCGTTGTTGGAGCCCAGGATGAGGCATGGAGCAGGCTGAGGCCTGATGGTGGTGGCATGTGGATGGAGCAGGAGACTTTGCCGTCTACACAGCAGGGGAAGAGCTGGCATTACTGAACCCCACTAACACAGGAGCTAGTATGTGTTTCTCTGCGAAGACGGCACTTCTGAACACCAACTGGCGTTGTTGGAGCCCAGGATGAGGCATGGAGCAGGCTCAGGTCTGATGTTGTTGGCATGTGGAGGCAGCACTCGACTTTGCCATCTACACAGCAGGGGAACAGCTGGCATTACTGAACCCCACAGACACAGTAGCGAGTGTGTGTTTCTCTGCGAAGACGGCACTTCTGAACACCAACTGGCGTTGTTGGAGCCCAGGATGAGGCATGGAGCAGGCTGAGGCCTGATGGTGTTGGCATGTGGATGGAGCAGGAGACTTTGCCGTCTACACAGCAGGGGAACAGCTGGCATTACTGAACCCCACAGACACAGTAGCGAGTGTGTGCTTCTCTGCGAAGACGGCACTTCTGAACACCAACTGGCGTTGTTGGAGCCCAGGATGAGGCATGGAGCAGGCTGAGGCCTGATGGTGTTGGCATGTGGATGGAGCAGGAGACTTTGCCGTCTACACAGCAGGGGAATTGCTGGCTTTACTGAACCCCACTAACACAGGAGCTAGTGTGTGTTTCTCTGCGAAGACGGCACTTCTGAACACCAACTGGCGTTGTTGGAGCCCAGGATGAGGCATGGAGCAGGCTCAGGTCTGATGTTGTTGGCATGTGGAGGCAGCACTCGACTTTGCCGTCTACACAGCAGGGGAACAGCTGGCATTACTGAACCCCACAGACACAGTAGCGAGTGTGTGTTTCTCTGCGAAGACGGCACTTCTGAACACCAACTGGCATTGTTGGAGCCCAGGATGAGGCATGGAGCAGGCTGAGGCCTGATGGTGTTGGCATGTGGATGGAGCAGGTGACTTTGCCGTCTACACAGCAGGGGAACAGCTGGCATTACTGAACCCCACAGACACAGCAGCAAGTGTGTTTTTCTCTGCGAAGACTGCACTTCTGAACACCAACTGGCGTTGTTGGAACCCAGGATGAGGCATGGAGCAGGCTGAGGCCAACTTGCAGCACGTTTTATAGAGGTTGTAGACTACTACTGATTGTAACCGTGCTCCACTTAGGCCTCAGGCTCCACTGCCTCTAGTATTTCTCCTGGCCTCCAACCCCACCAGTGACAGCTCTGATGTGGCGTCAGCACAATCCACACTTGTTCCTGTGTTACTTGGGCTCAGTCCCGTCAGTTGATCCCCTGATGTGTGTCCGGCAAGGTCTCCTGCTCTGTCCTCATTCACACTACTAGTAATGGGAATGTGGCCAGAGCAGGAGACCTTGCCGGACACACATCAGGGGATCAACTGACGTGACTGAGGCCAAGTAACACTGGAACAAGTGTGGATTGTGCAGACGCCACTTAAGAGCTGTCACTGGCAGGGTTGGAGGCCAGGGGAAATACTAGAGACAGTGGAGTCAGAGGCCTAAGTGGAGCAGGGTTAAAAATCAGTAGTAGTTTGAATGTGGATGGAGCAGGAGACTTTGCCGTTCACACAGCAGGGGAGCAGCTGGCATTACTGAACCCCAATAACACAGGAGCTAGTGTTTTTCTCTGTGCAAACGACACATCTGAGCAACAACTGGCTGTGTTGAAGCCCAGGGATTATAGTTCAGGTGGTAGAAACATGAACACAACAGGAGACCTGGATACAGTTGCCAACCAATTATTTAGTCGGGAAGAGGACTGGCAAGTTCTGGGGAGATCCAGGCCTTGTTCATTTTCAGAAAAGTAAGCCGGTCGACGTTATCGGAAGAAAGTCGCGTGCGACGGTCTGTTAGTACACCACCTGCGGCACTAAAGACGCGTTCCGATAAGACACTGGCAGCAGGGCAAGCCAGCACCCCCAATGCATACTGGCTAAGCTCTGGCCATGTATCCAGCTTGGAGACCCAAAACTTGAAGGGGGAAGAGCCATCTGGGAGTACACTCACAGGGCAAGACATGTAGTCTGTCACCATCTGACGGAAACATTGCCTCCTGCTGACTGGAGCCGTCAGTGATGGTTGTGAGAATCATGTGGGAATAGTGGATGAGGGCAGGTATATCTCGCCCAGATTCCTTTCCTATGTAGCCTAGTCTGGTCAGTATCGCACCTGCTTACTAATGAATAATGGGAGGTGGATATAAAAGGATGCCAGGTGGTTGTGTGAGTGTCTCAGCCTGGGAACACAGAGAGCCTGTCTGTGTGAGAGACACACGTGAGTGGAAGCAGTGCCCACTGCAACTGTGGTTTGGCTGGACGGGAGAAGCCCGCCAGTTGGTAGTTAGGTTGTCCATTGTTTAGTTAGTGCCGGACAGGCAAGGATTTGTTTTATGTTTTATTTCCTTTTGCATTGCTTTCACCGTTAATAAACCTGACCCAGGGTCAGTTACACCCGAATCCCAGCTCTGCGCCTGAGTTTCATGCTGAATGCACGTGACCTTTGATCCCAGCAAAGGCGATCCCGGAGTGTTTTATCACATGGTGTAGACAATTGTGGCGGACACACAAAACTTTGCCATATTTGGGCCATAGTTGTCTTGCCTTGTACTGAGGCGCTGCCTCTGCTCCCTCTTTGTGCCGAGTTTCCTCCACTGGCTCGACGCACAGAGGTGCTTTGTAAAGCACTAGCACCACTGCTGTCGGGTGGAATGGAAAACATGATGGACTGCACCAGTGTGTCTTGGTACTCCCGCAGTTTACGCTCCCGGTTCAACGTTAGTATGAGGGTTTGCAATTTGTCCCGGTAGCGAGGATCTAGGAGGGTGTACACCCAATAATCAGCTGTGTAGAGAATGTGGGCGATGCGGTGGTCGTTTCCCAGGCACTGCAGCATGAAGTCAACCATGTGCTGCAGACTCCCAACTGCCAAAGAACCGCTGTCCCCTGCTTGAGGCGTGATCTCTGCCTGCTCTGCATCACCCCACCCTCGCTGTACATACTGACTAGAGCTTTGTGTACCTCCCTCCTCTGGAGAGATGTCTTCCTCCTCCATCGACTCCTCCTCATCCTCCTCACAAAGTGTCCCCTGCCTAGGCCTTTGTGAGGAAGCACGTAGCGCAGACTGTCCAGAAGCAGATGGCATTTCGGACTCCTCATCCTCCACCTCTTCCAAAACCTCATCCCTTAGTGCTTGCAGTGTTTTTTGAAGCAGGCAGATAAGGGGGACAGTCATGCTGACTAGTGCATCATCTGCACTCGCCATCCACGTGGAATCATCAAAGGCACGCAAAACGAGGCAGATGTCCTTAATAGAGGCCCACTCAGTGGTGCTGAATTGTGACCGGCGCACAGTGCGACTTGTTTGCGCCTGATGCAGCTGGTACTCCATGACTGCTGCCTGCTGCTCACACAACCGCTCCAACATATGTAACGTAGAATTCCACCTGGTGGGTAGGTCACATATGATGCGATGTTCCGGAAGGCGTAATCGGCGCTGCAGAGCAGCAAGGCGCGACCTTGCCATGCTGGAACGCCGCAAGTGAGCGCACTCTATGCGGACCTTGTGCAGCAGTGCATCAAGATCCGGATAGTCCTTCAGAAAGCTCTGCACGACCAAGTTGAGCACATGTGCCAGACATGGGATGTGAGTGAGGTTGCCTAGGCCAAGAGCTGCCACCAGATTTCGGCCATTGTCACACACTACCAAGCCCGGCTGGAGATTCGCTGGCACAAACCACACGTCGCTCTCCTGCTTGATGGCATTCCAGATCTCCTGCGCTGTGTGGCTTTGATTCCCCAAAGAAATTAATTTCAGTATGGCCTGTTGACGTTCGGCCACGGCTATGCTCATATCGGTCGTAACAGGCTCCTGCTGCGCTGTTTCAGAGGAACTTGAGTAGGAGGAGGAGTCAATGTGTACAGACTGGATTCCTGCAATCCGTGGAGTTGGCAGAACACGTAGAGCGCCACTCTCCAGATCTGTACCCGGCTCCACAACATTGACCCAATGGGCAGTGAGGGAAAGGTATCGTCCCTGTCCATGGTTACTGGTCCACGCATCAGTGGTCAGGTGGACCTTGCTACTGACGGCGTTTAGTAGCGCATGTTTTATGCTTGCCTCCACATGTTTCTGCAGGGCAGGGACGGCTCGCCTGCTGAAATAAAAGCGGCTGGGCACGGTGTATTGTGGGACTGCCAATGCCATGAAGTCCCGGAAGGTGTCAGTCTCCACCAGCCTGAATGAGAGCATTTCAAGTGCCAGTAGTTTGGCAATGCCAGCATTCAGAGCCTGTGCTCGGGGGTGGTTTGCCGAGTATGGCAGCCTTTTCTCCCATGCCTGTGCTACCGATGGCTGTCGAGTGGCCTGGGAGTGTGAGGATCACTTGGAACGTGGTGCTGTAGGTGGAATGTCAAAGGGTCTCCGGACAACAGTGCCAGAGGTTCTTCCTTGGCGATCCTGTGAGGAAGCCGAACCAGCTGTGTGTGAGCTGGAGGAAGAGGCCCCAACACGAGCTGAAGAGGTGGTAGGTGGTGCTGTACGTTGGCCTACGTTTTCAGTGTGTCTGTATAACTCCACCTCGTGCTTGGTCCACACATGCTTCCACATATTAGTGGTATTGAGGTTGCTGACATTTTTCCCTCTTTTGACTCTCTGATGACACAGCTTGCATTTGACAATACAAATGTCATCTGCAACTGTGTCAAAAAAGGACCACGCACTGCAAGTCTTGGGAGCGCCCAGTTTGCCTTTTGAAAGTGGAATGCTACTAACGGGTGCCGAAGAGGAGGCTACAGGCAACCAAGTCTGCCCCCTCCCTCTCCCTCCAGTTTTGGCCGTTCGGGGAATCTCTTCCTCAGAGCTGCTCCCACCACCTTCCTGTTCCTCATGCCATGATGGGTCAAGGACCTCATCATCTACACTCCCCTCTTCAAACACCTGCTTCTCCTGGGTTGTCTCGCCAGCACCGTACGCAACAGAAAGTGGCACCTGTGTCTCGTCATCATCTGATGCGTACTGAGGTGTGCTGACCATAGGCACTGGCCCACCCGCCTCTTCAGATTCAGAGGGACTAAGAGGTTGCGCATCACTGCATACTCCCTCTACTTCACATTCTGGAATGCTGCTTGGCTGGCCCCCTCTTTCCAAACCAGCAGATTCCAAGAACAGAAGTAGAGACTGTGATGGCTCCTGTCCAGGGCTCTCTGACTGCCTGGGCACTTTGGCAGGTGGTGAAGAGACAGATGGTTACTCTTTGGTGCTCTGGCCCTGAGAGGATGTGGAAGTAATTGAAGTCGATGTGTTAGCTGCCATCCATCCCACAACGGCTTCAATTTGCTCTTCCCGCAGCAGTGGGGTACGGTGAGGTCCTACAAAGCTGCGCATAAAGGACTGTTGCCTGCTAAAACTGGGGGATGCTGACTCACTGGTGCCAACAGCAGGCACAGAATCCCCACGTCCTCTCCCTGCAGAATCCCTACGTCCTCTCCCTGCAGAATCCCCACGTCCTCTCCCTGCTGAAACTCCACGCCCACGGCCACGTGCCTTACTCCCTGCCTTCTTCATCTTGCTAGACTGAGAAAGATAGGCAGAAAAGTACAAAGGGGGGCCTTAGCGTGCTTATTCCTGAACAGCTGGTTACAGGTATAAGAAACACTAATTTTATGCAGTGTGTGTGTCGACTACACTTTAATGGGAGCTAATGTGGCCTACACAACTTTCAAATGTAGTGTTTGGTGAACTTTGTTGTTTTTTTTTGGGAAAAAAAACTAAAAGGATGTGACCAAAGATTTGAAAGTGAGAGTATCACCAACTTTCTGGAGCTATTACAATGCAGGCAGGTAACCTACAATGCAAAAGATGAGGCTCCAAAAAAATTGGGTAATACTAATCTGGCTGCAGCTGAAGGGCACAAGCCAGAAAAAAGGCTCCTCTATCTACTCCTATATAGTGTTTGCAACCAACCAGTGTAGATGGATATGGATGGATGCACACTAATAGGAGAAGAAAAAATGAGCTGCAATTAAAGAAAAATATGTGTGAGGCAGTGACGCACGCTGAGCGGCCTACAACCAGACGTAGCTGCAGGACACACTACAACGTGAGCTGCACTCACACACAGTCAGAGACCTCTCAGACAGCCGTGAACAGTGCAGCTAAGTGGGCACTAGCACTGAAAGGCTGCAGAAAGGCTCCGCTGTCTACTACTAGTGTTTGCAACCAACATATATGGATACGGTTGGAAGCACACTAGATATAATTTTTTAAAAATAAGCAGCTCAAAAAGAAAAATATGTATGAGGCAGCAGTGAGGCACGCTGGGCGGCCTACAACCAGGCGTGGCTGCAGGAACCACTCCGCAGCGTGAGCTGCACTCACACAGCCCTTGCAGACAGCTGTGAACACTGCTGCTAGGGAAAAGAAAGCTACAGTGGTGGTTTATGTAGCCTGGGTAAAGCACAATATTGTTTTGAGAATCGCTATTTCTAACTGTCCCTCACAGTCTTCAACAGCAGCCTGTCCCTAACTGAATTCACAGCAGTGACCAGAAATGGCGGCGGCGGTGGCTTTTATAGTGCATCATGACATCATTTCAGCAGCCAATCACAGCCATGCCAATAGTTAACATGCCTACATGCCTAACAGGATGTGCCCACACTTCTGAGGATTCCCATTGGCTGAATCAAAGCGAGCGGGCTCATAGCATTATGGGAACTTCCGATTCCGGTATCCGATATGAAAGAAGTATCGGAAGTCAGTATCGGAATTCCGATACAGCTAATATCGGCCGATACCCGATACTTGCGGTATCGGAAAGCTCAACACTAATGGCGACTTGATGGATGAATGATCTGCAGGAAGATCGATCTTATTTTGATTGTATCAAGCCATTGAGTAGCTGGTCTTCCTGTTCTCCTTGTTCCATATATCCTTCCGACCTTCTATTCTGGCTTACATATATTTTTCAGAAAAATGGTACACTCGTCAAAACTTTACAGGCAAGGGCATTGCTACTGCTAAGATTGCCCTTAAAATTGACCATTATCTGATAGTCGAGAACTTCAAAGAGAAAGGTTCAATAGCTGTGAAGAAGGCTTCAGAGTGCCCAAGAAAGTCCACTAAAGAGGGATCAGCTCCCGGATTGGTTTAACACCAATGCTAAGCTTGCTCATTTATGACAGTAAGCAGGTGTCAGTGTGGCACCCCAGGAGTTCGATTGCCACAATGGTCTTGCCTCCCTCCAGAGGGGAGTGATGTCATGCCTGGAAGCAAGGAAGGGATCTCCTTAGCAGGTAGTTCCAGCATACAACACAGTTTCAGGTCCAGGACAGCAGAGGGAGCTCTAAACCCGATTTCTGGGGAGCTGCTCTCTGGTCAGAGGCAGGAAGTTAATAGTTAATTAGTGCCTGAACAGGGTGAAGACAGAATGTGTGGAGAGAAGCTGGAAACAGAAGCCATACCAAAGCTCACCCCCAGGCTTGAGCGCCAGAGACCGGACCCCAGAGTCCGAGGCTGTGTGGAAACTGAAGTCCCAGCAGCAGAATCTGGAGGACAGAAGACCGCAGATCCTCTGTCCCCAATTGATACTCGACTGCACAGCAGCATGTGTGAGCCGGGGACGCCAGAGAGGAGTGATCCCTGAAGCAGGCTACAGCTGCCTGTCATGCGAATGGAGTTCTACCTAAGTAGCAGACAGAGAGAGGAACTTGAGTAGAGTTCACAACAGCAAGTACCTCAGAGAATAGCGCTAGAGAGGAGGCCTCACAACCCACCTGAATAAGGAGATTCCCAAATTGCTTTCAGGCTGACTGACTCCTGAACCATCTGTAACCTTAGCCCTGGACTGTACCTACACTGCTCAGTAAAAGGTAAAGGAAACTTCACTCTGTTGTGTCCTTTGAATTCTTTCTGTAACGCCTTCTCAGAACTGCTACATCTCTTGCCAAATACTACATCACCATCTCCCTCAACATTTTTCATCTGCCCTGGGACTAAGCTCTGCCTGTGGAGAGCTATTTCAACTATGCTGCATCACACCATCAGTCCCAGAGGATCTGCACTGCAGTGTTGGTTACCTCTGACCAGAAACCACAGGTTACATCACAAACACTTTATAAACTTTATTACAAACTATTTCCCCTGTAAATAACCCCTTTAATTGGACGCCCAGGGCCACGGTCCGGCTCACTGCTGCTGTGACACATCCCTTTAAGAACTGACCCTGTACCAAGTACCCCACTGCCCTGGCAGGCGATCCATCAGTATATCTGCAAGAACAGTGAATCTTTTGGTGACTGACCTGGTGTCAAGAAGGGCAGCAAAGAAGCCACTTCTCACCAAGAAAAGCATCAAGGACAAACTAACATTCTGGAGGAAAAACAGGGATTGTAATGCAGAAGACTGAGGTAAAGATATTTTCTCTGATGAAATCACCTTCAGACTGGAAGAATGATTGTAATGAGAAGAAAAGTTGAATACTGCCATGAATCCTGTGTCTTGCCAACAGTAAAACATCCTGAGACCATTCATCTATGGGCTGATTTTTCATTCAAGGAAGAGGGCTCACATAGTTTTCCTTAAAAACATTTCCATTAAGAAAGAGCGGTATCTAACCAACCTCCAAGAGCAACTTCATCCTACTGTCTAGGAGCAATTTGATGATGAACAAGTACTGAATAAACAAAAATGGGCTATGTCAGGATTTGACCTAGATGACCGTGTGGCCATTACTAATAAATAATCAATGTATACTAATTTATCAATAATCTATTTTACAGCAGTATTGACTGTCAGGATGCTGCTGTGTTATGTTCCCACATGGCCAGTGTGATTGAGCGCTTGGAATCCTTCAAGTTGACTAATCAGCAGCCAAATATGTTCAGGTGCCTTCCTTGTGCCACTACTACACTGGGTCTTTGGTGACCATGCTTCAGTGAGGTACCATTTGATATCTCATACATGCCCCCTGGCCTAAGTGCTGGTGTAGGAATGTTTGGGTAGTTGGGAAGTAGAACTTTTTTTTTACCAGTCTAGCTTATATGTCAGAGCAGTTTTCCAGAGCATCCAATCAATTTAGTTTGGAAGGGTCATCAATGTCCAAGTCCTGGAAGACCCATCTAATACATCTTATAAATCTAATGATAAATATCTTACTGTATGTTTTTTGTATTCTTGTGTTATTGGCACCATACTTAATGGGAGTTAGATGAAGAAAAATGGAAGGCAGGTACATGGTTTAACCGGAGCCCATAAGGTTTCAGCTATGCTCTTGACTCTTTCTACAATTCTGCGTGTATAACAAGGGTCTAGAATCTAGACTCTAGATGACTCAGTACTAGGATTGTATCATTTACAGAAAATGTACAAAGGGCATCCTGACTGTATAATAATCTGAGTTTTGAGAAGATGTATGTAATCAGTAAACATGCAGGTGACACACACCTTACCATCAAGGGCAGTAATTGTTCACTCGGGGTGTTATGAAAGCATGAACGTGCATAATTAAACTTGTTAAATAACATGACTATTAATAGGAACTTCAAACTGCTAATGTGTGTGAGCATTGTTCCTCCCAATAATGCTTTATCAGGTGGTTGGTCAGGATGTTCAGTACAGCGTGTTGAGTTTTTAAACATAAACAACCATTTTAGTGAGATAATAAGATTGCTGCCTTGATGCGTTGGATCCTAGGTTCAAATTTGGCCAAGGACAATATCTAAATGAAGGTTGTAGGGTCTCCATGTGTTTGTGGTTTCCTTCTGCAATCTGACCACACAAAATGACTGTTCAAATTAAGGACAGGTTCTTGGTATGCACCTTCCCACGTATTTGTTTCAAATTTATCTTGCCCTCCTCTGATTATTTTAAAATCAGAGCTATTACGAGGAATCAAGGAAGATGAGAACAGAAATAGGAGCAAAACAAGTAGGTGGGAAGATGCACTGAACATATGTGCTTGGTTTGAACAGACATTTTATGATGGCAAATGGTGTTTAAACATACTGATTGGTTAATTAGGTCCTATGCAATATGCAAACTTCCCCTGTTAAAGGGGTTGCCAGGGACTTTTACACTGATTGGCCATTCTTAGAATAAATCATCAATACCTGATTGATAAGGTTGTGGCACTGGCTGATCAGCTTCTCCCGATGCCTGTGGCGACTGGCAGTGTTAAGTTGGGCAGCTGCACAGCTCAGCTTCATAGTGGCCATGGCCAAGTGCTTCATGTCTGTCCCCTATTCTAATTAATATGGGGCTAATGAGCATGACCTGGCCAGAACCACTATACAGTTGACGCAGCTGTGCAGATCCACAACTGAGGACTTCTGTCACAGTCATGAACAGCAGATCATCAGGGGTGCCGCGTGTCACATCCTTCCCAATGTGATAGGCCGTCAATATAAAATAAGCCATCAAGTCGAAGACAACCCCTTTTAAAAGTGCATGTGCTGATATTGTTTATATCTGCTGGATGGGACCTATAACATACATTTTTCATTTGGTATGCAGATACTAAAGGGGTTGACCCATTATTAAATATTAATATATTTTGTTAAATCACTCAAAACATTGCATTTATCAATCGGAAAATACTCTCATGCTTCTATATTTTGCTGTTTTAGACTTTCATATATGTTGATGAAGCATTGCACAAAGAGAAGTGATTCTGTATGATGAAAAGAAGCTTGATTAAAACCCCTGTGATCAACTGATCAACTCCAGTTTAGAACTGTGTCATAACTATGGGCCTGTAAACCGTTACCTCCCTTCTACTTTGAAGAATTATAATTAATGGTCCTCCAGAGTAAGATTTCCCCAGGATTCCAAAAAGAACTCATGCTTCCTTTGTATCGCCTTCATATGCTGGGTGGCGTGCATGCAACAGTCGTAGTCCTGTTGTCACGCTCGCGCCTTGGCTGAGTGGCGCGAGCCGGGGGGTTGTGGCCCCACTGTGCCACAAACCAGACTACCCTGGAAGGGGCGTAACTACAGCAGCTACCTCGGTCTTCGCTGGAGCCTCTGATGGTGAGGTCAGGCTTGTGCGGCAGGTAGCTGCCGGGTGCCAATCCAGGGTGATGTCTGGCTGTGGCTGCTGATCCCACTCAGGAACAGGACACCTGGACAGGTGTTAGTGACAAGTAGGCTGAGACACAGGGCAAGCGGACACAGCTGGGACACAGGGCAAGCAGGCATGACTTGGTACACTGGCAGGCAGGCACGGCTTGAAGACACAGGGCAGGTGGACACGACTTGGAGACCCTAGACAGGCGGGCACGGCTTGGTTCACTGACAGGCAGGCACGGCTTGAAGACACAGGGCAGGCAGACACGGCTTGGAGACCCTGGACAGGCAGGCACGGCTGGGAGACACAGGACAGGCGGGCACGGCTTGGAGACACAGGACAGGCGGGTGTGGTATGAGAAGAGGCAGGTAGGGACTTGTTCACACAGCAGGTGCAGGCTGGAGGGAGTGGTGTCTGTTGGAACAGGGTTTGGACCTGTTCACACAGGAGGTGCAGGTATGGATATAGGCAGGAGTGTGGAGTAGGCAGCGCCGCAGGAGTGCGGAATAGGCTGGGCGGCAAGGGAGCCGTGCAGGCAGAGCGGTAAGGGAGCCGTGCAGGCAGAGCGGCAAGGGTGCTGTGCAGGCAGAGCGGCAAGGGAGCCGTGCAGGCAGAGCGGCAAGGGAGCCGTGCAGGCAGAGCAGCAAGGGAGCCGTGTAGGCAGAGCGGCTAGAGAGCCATGCAGGCAGAGCTGCAAGGGTGCAGATGCACAGATAGAGCTGCAAGGGTGCAGATTCACAGATAGAGCTGCAAGGGTGCGGATTCACAGATAGAGCTGCAAGGGTGCAGATTCACAGATAGGGAGAACACAAGGAAAGACACCGCAGGGAAGGAAGCCATGGACAAGGAGAAAGGAAGATTAAGGTAGGACAGAGTACAGACAAGGTACTGGGACCAAGACTCAAGGGCCAGGATATTCAGCCTCCTGGCAGGCAGACAACGTACAAGGCAAGACTAGGAGTAATCCTCCAGAGAAGGAGATACACAGAACAGGGCCTGGCTAGCTCAGCAGCAAGTTGCTGAGTATAGACATTGCTCAGGCAATGTTTCAGTGGTTGTGGCGGAGCTAAATAGTCAAGGGCTCTAGGTGATTGGTCAGGTACCCATTAGCCAGGTGCACCCTGACTGCATAAGAACCAGAGCGTTCAGGTGCCGCCCCCCTATACACACAGTCAGGAAACATGGAGAGCAGAGGCACAGAGGTGGCAACAGACAAACAGAATTCACAGCATGACTTGAAGCAGAAAGTAAGTTGGTGTGCGGGGGATGGGAGGCCATGCAGTGATGCCAGCAGGGTTGCTATACCTGCTGCATGACCCACTCTCTTGAGATTCAGCTCATGGACAGATGTCCTGACATTTTCTTTTAGAATTTTCTGAAAAATTTCATAATTCATTGTTCCATCAATTATGACAAGCGGTCCTGGCCCAGATGCAGCCTACAGCATGATACTACCATCACTGTGTTTCACAGTTGTTTTGCAGTTTTTATGAGGTTTTCATACTGTAATGCAGTGGGTTTTTTTATACTGTATTGCTGCTCATTTAAACAAAAAAAGCTCTATTTTGGTTACATCTGTCCACAAAGCAGTGTTTAAATAGCCTTCAGGCTTCTCCAATTAATCTTGAGGAAACTATAGATGGGCAGTTTTGATCGTGGACTAATGAATATTAACAACAGCTAATGTGATTGAGACCTTTAGTTGCTAAGAGGTTATCCTGGGTTCCTTTGTGACTTTTCAGACTGCTATACACCTTGCGCTTGGAGTGACCTTTGTTATCTGACCACTCCAAGGGAAGGTAGGACATTTATTGAATATACTTCATGCATACATAATTACATAATTTGTCTAATTGTGGATTGTTGGCATACAAACTCTTTTGAGATGGTGTTGTAACCTTTTCCAGCTCGATGGACATCAACAACTCTTTTTTGTCCATGCCATGATACACTTCCGTAAACAATTGTTCTCTAGATCATAAACTGATAGATCCCTATATTTAAATAAAACATGTCACCTACTCACTCCTGACTGTGATCCCTCTGAAAACACCAGATTTTAATTTCACCTTCAATTTTTATGCTAATCCTAAAGATCCACATACTTTTTTTGGCCACTCGCACATGTGATATTGTATCTAATATGTTTTACTTATTTGTTTTATTTGGTTCTCTTTGTCTGTGTATCCTGGCGCAGGGCGATAGCTGTGTTACTCATCTCTTAAACCCCTGCATGTTACATGCAAGTAGGGGTCCAGGCTGGGTGTGTGGAATTGTGCTGTGGAGGTACTACGCCCTTGCATGCTGCACCTAACCGATGACTCTGGTTGGCCAGGACTAGATGTTTGACAGTTCATTAAGGCCTCTTTCACACATCAGGTTTTCGCCGTCAGGCGTGATCCGGCGCTTTTGACAGAAACCGGATCCGGCGAAATGCAATGCCGGATCCGGTTTCCCCCCCATTGACTTGCATTTGCGCCGGATCGCGCCGGATGGCCATGCGTTTCATCCGGTTTTCGCCGGATCCGGCAATGTGTCACGATCCGGCGTCTGGAAAAAACGGCTACTGTAACGTTTTTTGTCTCCGGCGAAAAAGCCGGATCCGGCGGGTCCGGCTTTTTCACACAATGAAAGCCTATGAGCGCCGCAATGCGCCTAATCCGGCGAAAGCCGGATCCGGTGGCCGGATCCGGTTTTTTTGGTCTGAGCATGCTCAGTAGCTCTGCCCACAAGACATATATAAAAGCAAGACAGTGGGACCCACAGCCACACCCAACATGCCACCCAAGAAAGCAACCAAGCGCAGCAGGAGAAGGCAGGAGACCACTGCAGCACCATCAGCACCACCACCAAAATGTTAGATGTAACTTTTTTTTTTCAGCCAGGGCCATACCATGTCAGTATTTTAATTGTTTTTTTTTCTCTTTATTCCACAGCACGGTGAGCAGCACTCGGGAGCCTGCACGATTGGACCCTTCTGAGGCGATCCCTGAGGAGACCGGCACCGAGGGACACTTCGACCGCCCCGGTACATCTGCACCTTCCCACACATTCGACCCATCTGTCCCATCCACCAGCACAGGAGCATCGTGGCCGCCTACATTACATGAAGCTGCTGGTGAGGAGATCGCTTTCCCTTTACCCCACCCTTCTGCCCCTGCCACCTCTAGTACACCTGCGGGTACTGGGCGACAGCGGCAGAGGGGTCAGGAAAAGAGTTATGCGCAAGAGTTCTTGCATCTGAATGCATCTTTCCAGAACTGTCTAAAAGTCTTGTCAGAGCAAATCTCCGCAGGCTTTCAGCAGATCAACTCCAGCATTCTGGAGGTGAAGACACTTCTGCAAACCATGCATTCAGAAGCAAGATCTTCGCCAAACCACACCTTTTTCAGGTCTGTTGTGGAGCGCATGGCAACACTATCTCCTACCCAGCAGATGCATGTAATGCATTCGTGCCACGGTGCTCTACAGCAGGTTACCTCCCAACCTCCACCTCCCACCACTGTAGTTCCTCCACCTGCACCCCCTCCAGCCACTTTCCATCCTCCCCCTCCTATTACATCTGCACCCCCTCCAGCCACTTTCCATCCTCCCCCTCCTATTACATCTGCACCCCCTCCAGCCACTTTCCATCCTCCCCCTCCTATTACATACCAGCAACCTCACCAGTACCAGCAACCTCCCCAGTACCAGACATCTCCCCACTTCCAGCAACCTGCCCTGTACCAAACTCCTTCCCCGTACCAAACTCCTTCCCCGTACCAAACTCCTTCCCCATACAACTTTCCATCAACATCATCTGCTCCTTCAGTCCCTGCCCAACCCTCCACTCCACCGCCCACCACCTCTTCTGCCTCCCACATGTCCACCCATTCTGTAGCTTTTTCCACACCTTCACCTCTAACTGTTCCTTCCCCACCACGATCCCAGTCCTCTCTCCACACACCCAGTGTCGAAGTGTCCCGCAGCCCCTCCAGCAGTATTTCCACCCCACACTACACAGATTTGTAATGTGTGTTTTTTAATAAAAATGCCCATTGGGTTTAAAACCTTTATTAAAAAAGTTTTTTGCACTTTAAAAACATTTTACAAAAAAAAAAAAAATTTTAAATAAAAGTTAAATTATCGTTTCACAATGGTTGTCTGTCATTTCTTTCTGCGGCGAACTATGTTTAAAAAAAAGGTTAAATACAGGGTATTTCAAAGGTAAAAAGGTATTCAAAACCAGGTATATAACTGTGGGTAAATTTTAGCTTTTTGCCACAGTTGTGTTCCTGGTTGTGTTTGAAGCAAAGTATTTCACCTAAAAAGTTGTGTTTATTGTTGGTGATTTCCTAACAATGTACACAACTTTTGTTAAAAGGTGAAATACTTTGCATAAAACACAACCAGGTACACACCTGTGGCCTAAAGCTAAAAATAGTAAGACCATGACAAGATAGCCAACTTTGGTTGGCAAAGGTATATACTGTTGGTCCAGAAGGTACACAAGTTTGGTTAGGGCACAAATCTTTCACACTCTGTCATCCTGCCAGTGTACTCTGCCTTGAGGTGACATAAAGTATAGTGCAAAATTGTCCCTCATTACTGAAAGCGTCACAGAACTTCTAGTGGTAATATTTCCAATGACAACATCCATTTTCGCCAGTAACTTGCTCTTCTCTCCAACCTGCACTTTCTTCTCTACAACCTGTCAAAGAAGGGATATAGGAACATGCTATATATAGTTTTCCAGTAGCCAATCCCGTTCGGAAGGCCACAAGGGTCAATTTTAAAAACCGGATCCGGCGTAATCCGTCGAAAAACGGATAGAAAAACGGATGAACCGGATGAGACGGATCCGGTTTTGTCTGTCAAGAACAAGACGGATCCGGCAGAAAACCGGATCCGGCACATCAGGTTTTACAAAACATTTGCCGGATCCGGCATTCCGGCACGACGCCGGATCGCGCCTGACACCGAAAACCTGATGTGTGAAAGTAGCCTAAGGCAACTTTCACATGTCAGTTTTTCTGTCCCGGCACGATGCGGTGAAAAACCGGACTACCGGATCCGTCCGCAAACGCAGACACCGGATCCTTCTTTCTGCCGCATATATTCCTGGCAGAGAAGGTCTTCCGGGCATGCGCAGTGCGAAAAACCGGTCTTGGCATTTGGAAAAAACGTTGCCGGCAACATTTTTTCCAGACGCCGGACCGACAATTTTGACCGGATTCGGCAAAACCGGACACGCCGCATAGGCTTCCGGCGCAATGCGGTGATAATGAAACTCTATGGGAAAAAAAACGGACCCAGGGGCAACAGGCGCCGCATTCGTTTTTTACACATTTCGCCGCATAGCGCCTGTTGCAGAAAAACTGACATGTGAAAGTAGCCTAAGGGACACCACCAGTCCAAAATAAACTTTTTATTCAACGATAACATGGGGGATTATAAACAGTCGACTAAGGGCACACAACTTGGTGAATGTTTCCTTCACAGTACGGATAGTTTTCCACACATTGTTTCAATACCTTCTTCTTTACTTGCTTGTCCTCTAATTTCATTGTTCCTTTCTGCTTCATCACAGACCAGCAAAGCACTACAGTCCAGTTATCAAGTATCCTTTTTCCAACCCACTGTTCCGTGTCTTCTTTTCCCTCAAGGGAACTTTATTGGCTCGTACTTACAGTATATGTGACGCTCGGGAACTCCTGCAAGGGGCAATCTCTTTCTCTTATGTACTCTGTCCCATTTAGGCCTGTAATCTTTGGGAGTTATAAAATCTGGGCTGTATGACTAGGCGTTCTGACCCAGGACCTGTCTCTGATCGATTACTCCATTCTTTCAGCCACTTCTCTTTTTTTCTCTCCACTAGGATCTTACTACCTCTTTCCTTGGTCTCCACTCATGTTAGTAATGTGGCACTGCTTTCTTATCAGACCTTATGTCTGTTTTCTATGCGCACTGGGCCCTTTCTTGCATTCTGACAGGAAACTATCTCTGTAACATCAGTTTAGCCCTTCCTACTCTCGGTAAAGGTACTGTCACACTTAGCGATGCACCAGCGATATGACGCGGTCAGGATCGCTGGTGCATCGCTAAGTGGTCGCTAGTGAGCTGCCACACAGGCAGATCTCACCAGCGACATCGCAGGGGTCGGGGGTCGCTACTTACCTGTCAGATGAGGCGATCCTGACGTCCTCCCGCCCGCGTCCACACGTTGCTCGTCTCCACAGCAGGAAGCCCAGCAGGAAGCTGACGACGAGAAGCAGTCCAGGACGTTCTCGCGCGATCAGCGATAACCAGCGGGGGAGCGGGTCGTAGGTAAGTATCAGACATAGCGATATCGCTAGCGATATCACTATAACGTCACAAAAACCAGTGACGTTTTAGCGATATTGCTAGCGATATCGCTTAGTGTGACAGGGCCTTTAGTCCCAAACTTAACTATAACTCTCTCTACTTTCAGGAAGCACACATTAGCACCATTAATGTATGGCGCAATTCACATTAAACTACACAATACATTGGTTCTTCAAGGGGAACGCCGTTAATATGTTCATCTCCTTACATCTGCTTTCAGAACTTGTGTGAAAATCTGATTTAGTTTTAGGTCAAATTTATATAGAAACATGAAAAATTCTGGAGCATTCAAAAGCTTTTAAGCACCACAGTAGGAACAATACTTGGTGACCTTAGCTTGCCTCTTATGTTTCTATCCACTGGGGAAGCCTAATATATGAGGGACTTGTTCTTTTTTCCACTTGCCATCCCTATGCAAAGCTGTTAGGCCATGTTCAGATGGGCACATGAAAAAAATGGTCCAAAAATGTACTGAATCCATGTGCATCCACATATCAGGCATGTACAGGAACTGCCTGCATTTATATACACTAGTCTGGTTCATGACAACAGATTACTTACTTATTTATTTATTTATTTATTATGCTTTGGATGGGGAACCATGTATACCAGGATGGGGATGGAAGGGGCCATATATACCTGGATAGGGAACATGTATACCTGGATGGGGCCATATATAGCGTGATGGAATGGGGCATATATACCAAGATGGGGACATATATATATATATATATATATATATATATATACATACCACATTTTTTGCTCCAATTTTTTTTTTACTTTCCTCCTCTAAAACCTAGGAGTGTCTTATGGTCCAGTGCCTCTTATAGAAAAATACAGTAGTTAGAAAATCTAACTGGAGACAAAATTAGTCCGGCGGTACCTCCAGCCGGCTTTTCACAGCACCACTTCTGGTGATTGACAGGTCTTTAACTAGGGGAGAGACCTGTCAATCACCTCTATAATCCCTGGAAAAGTCAACCAGAGTCCCAGACTAGTCTCATCTCCAGCTTTGTTCCCCAGCCAGCTCTTTATACTATGTTTTTTTTCTGAAATGTTGAAGCATTTAAGAGAAAAATATGCCTGGCAGCAATCACGCTGCCAGGATGTGATTCATGCTGCTCACTGTTTAGGTAGCATTAATCATCTGATTCATGCAGGTGCAGAGTCTGGGACTAGCGCCTATTGTTTTTGAAATTTTTTTGATGAAAAATGAAAGGCATTAAGGAGACACAAGAGCTGCCCCCATTCATTTCTTTAAAGGAGGCATTGCCAGCAGAGCTGTCACTAGGAATTTCGGGGCCCCATATTGGCAACATTTTTGAGGCCCCCTTGAGACTCCGCCCAAGCTCCACTCTAGCCCCACCTCTCAAACGGTCCACAGTCTTACTGCTCTCTCTTGGAAAAACTCCACTTCTCACCAATCACACATTAACAGTTCCCATCACCAGATCACAAATAAAACCAGCACCTTTTGTTTTGGCCAAAAGATTTTTTTAATCTGCCACCATGACAAGGTGGACTCCTCTGGCCGGGCCCTACTGTACTCTAACCTCTAATACATTTGTAAAATATGCAATACAATTTAGGTATATTTTTATTTATTTTTACATTTTTAAAATTACCAATAATATCACATACATTGACAAATACCACCGCACCATGACCAAACACCATATTACCACCACATAGTGACCTATAATACCACATACAAGGAACAAATACCTCCACACCATGTCGGGACCACATATTAGCATCACATAGCGATCGAATAGTATCACATACATGGGACAAATACCACCGCACCATGTCCAGACCACATAGTACCACCTCATAGTTACCAATAATAGCACATACAAGGAACAAATACTGCCATGCCATGGCCAGACCACATATTACCACCACATAGTGACCGACTACAACAATAGTGATCATTAACAAAAAAACACAATAATAATATCACTATAAGTGCCATTATACACAGGAGATCAGTACTTAGTATGCAGTGTCCGTGTACAGGTAATACAGTGATCACCAGGGACATTATACACAGGAGCTCTGTATATAGTGCCAGGGTGCAAGTAATACAGTGATCACCAGTAACATACACAAAAGCTCTGTATATTGATCCAGTGTACAGGTAATACAGGGATCACTAGTGACATTGTACACAGGACCTCTGTATATAGTATACAGTATATAGTGTCAGTGTACAGGTAGCACACTGAATCACCAGCAATGCCTCCAGGTGAAGTCCTTCATCTTTGCCTTTCATCTTCATCCAACACAGACCGCCATCACTTCTTCCAGTCAGGGCTCGTCTCTGCAGGGAGTAACAGTTATCTAGAGCACTGCTTGCAGAGCACATTACGTAAGTTTTTCCCAACTTCTACATCACACCAGATGAAGAAAAACAGGCAACATAGTGTCGGTCTGCACAGTAACAGGACCGCCCACCTCACATTTAAAACAGTATCCTCAAAATATAAAATAAATACATCACTGCACTAATAATATCACTTAATTAGCCCTTATGGCAATTATATCCCCCATCCTGGCCCCAGTGTGTCTCATTACTGACTACTACATGTGGGGACAAATGACACCGCAAGAAATGACCTGGAAACCATCTGCAGAGACTTTGAAGACTTAGGCAAGAAAGTGAAAGAACTGGGAGCGCAGGTGGTCTTCTCTTCCATCCTCCCAGTGGATGGCCATGGAACAAGGAGGTGGAATAAGATTCTGCAGGTGAACAACTGGCTACGTCGATGGTGCCGTCAGCAAAGATTTGGATTTCTGAATCACGGAGTGAATTACTTATACGATGGACTACTTGCTAGAGATGGGGTGCACCTTACGAAGACTGGAAAGCATGTATTTGGAAGTCGCCTTGCTACCCTTGTAAGGAGAGCTTTAAACTAGAACAACATGGGAAGGGAAGCAAAAGATCAGAAAAAGCCATACACCTGACAAATGCTATTGAGAACTCTGCTATTAGAAGTGGAAAGGAAGAACAAAGACAAAAGAATCTAATTAATAAAAATATTGGAGAAAGAGAAACTAATCATAAATTAAAATGTTTCTATACTAATGCACAAAGCATGGGCAACAAGCAAGGAGAATTGGAACTACTAACACAGGAAAAGAAATATGATGTCATTGGAATCACTGAAACTTGGTGGGACAATACACATGATTGGAATACAAGACTAGAAGGATACAACTTATTTGCAAGAATCAGACTTGATAAACGAGGAGGAGGTGTTGCATTGTATGTTAGAAACGCGTATATCTGCACAGAGATTGAAGCTTCAGAGACCGGGAGTTCTGTGGAAACTGTTTGGGTAAGAATACAAGGACAGAACAATGGAAAGGACACCATTGTAGGCATTTACTACAGGCCGCCTGTGCAAGCCGAAGATATGGATGAACTCTTTATGCATCAAATGGCCAAGTTCTCCAAAAAATATGACATAGTTGTCATGGGAGATTTCAACTATCCAGACATTTGTTGGGAATCTCTCTCAGGCAAAACTAACAGGTCAAGGAAATTCTTATCCTCTCTTGCTGACAACTTTATCTTCCAAAAGGTAGGGGAGAAAACAAGGGGAACTGCTACCTTGGATCTAATCCTTATAAACAGGGAGGAAATGGTTGAGGAGGTAAAAGTGGCTGGGACCCTAGGAGGTAGCAACCATGCTATTTTAGAATTTTGGATAACTAGAGGCGGAAGACCTGTGAAGACTCAGACGTCAAGGTTAGATTTCAGAAAGGCAGATTTTAAGGGATTCAGAAAGAGAATTGGAGGAATCCAATGGCTGGATATCCTTAAAGACAAAAATGTCCAGGAAGGATGGGAAATCTTGAAAAATGAAATTCTCAAAGCACAGTTGTTAACAATTCCGAAAAGAGGGAAGAATAGGAAACATTTAAGGAAACCAGGATGGATGAACACAGACCTTAAGCACATGCTAAAAAGGAAGAAAAAAATGTTTATAAAATGGAAAGAGGGAGGCATATCTAAAGAAGAATATAATGCTGTCTGTAGAACCTGCAGGGCACAAATCAGATTATCTAAAGCTGAAAATGAATTGATGCTTGCAAGAGATGTCAAAAGCAATAATAAAGGATTTTGGGGATATGTCAAAAGTAAAAGAAAAGTCAAAGATGCTATAGGATTTTTACAGGATGAAAATGATGAAATGGTAAGACAGGATGTTGAGAAGGCTGAACTTTTAAATTCCTATTTTGCATCTGTTTTCTCTCAGAAAGGAAATGTAGCATCAACTGTTCTCCACTGTCCTATTAAGGGAATAGAAGAATCCAGGATATCTATAAACAGGAAGATAGTGAGGAAACACTTAGCTAACCTAAATGAATTCAAGTCTCCAGGTCCAGATAAATTACACCCCAGAGTACTGAAGGAGATAGCAGAAGAAATTTTTGAACCCTTCTCCATAATCTTTGAAAATTCTTGGAGAACAGGAGAAGTGCCAGAAGACTGGAGAAGAGCAAATGTTGTTCCTATCTTCAAAAAGGGGAAGAAGGTGGACCCAGGCAACTATAGGCCGGTGAGTTTGACTTCTATACCAGGAAAGATCTTTGAACAAATTATTAAACAACATGTATGTCAGTACCTGGATAAGAATGAAGTGATTAAACAGAGTCAGCATGGGTTTGTAACTAATAAGTCATGTCAGACTAACTTAATTTCCTTCTGTGATGGAATCACTGATTGAGTGGATCAAGGAAATGCTGTAGATATAGTATATCTTGACTTCAGCAAAGCATTTGACAAAGTCTCTCATACAATCCTTATTGAAAAAATGACTAAGTATGGAATGGACAAGGCAACTGTTAGGTGGATTCATAACTGGCTTAGTGATCGGACCCAAAGAGTGGTCGTAAATGGCTGCACATCCAGTTGGAAGAATGTCTCAAGTGGGGTACCACAGGGCTCTGTCCTGGGCCCTGTATTGTTCAACATCTTTATCAACGATTTATATGAAGGAATTGAGGGTAAACTGATTAAATTTGCTGATGACACAAAGCTAGGAGGGATAGCTAATACTAGAGAAGAGAGAGAGAGGATTCAAAAAGATATAAATAAACTGGAGAAATGGGCAGCAACTAACAGAATGGTTTTTAACAGGGAGAAATGCAAAGTACTACATCTGGGCAATAAAAATGAAAAAAGCATATACAGAATGGGAGGAATAGGGCTAAGCAACAGCACATGTGAAAAAGACTTGGGTATACTAATAGATCACAGACTGAATATGAGTCAACAGTGTGATGCAGCAGCAAAAAAGGCAAATGCAATTCTAGGATGTATTAACAGAAGCATACAGTCTAGATCACGTGAAGTCATTATTTCCCTCTACTCCTCTTTGGTCAGACCTCATCTGGAATATTGTGTCCAGTTTGGGGCACCACATTTTAAAAAAGACATCAGCAAACTGGAGCAAGTTCAGAAAAGAGCGACCAGAATGGTGACCGGTCTGCAAACCCTGTCTTATGAGGAAAGGTTGCAGGATTTGGGAATGTTTAGTTTGCAAAAGAGAAGACTGAGAGGAGACTTAATAGCTGTCTACAAATATCTAAAGGGCTGTCACATTGTAGAAGGATCAACTTTATTCTCATTTGCACAAGGAAAGACTAGAAGCAATGGGATGAAACTGAATGGGAGGAGACACAGATTAGATATTAGAAAAAACTTTTTGACAGTTAGAGTGATCAATGAGTGGAACAGGCTGCCATGAGAAGTGGTGAGTTCTCCTTCAATGGAAGTCTTCAAACAGAGGCTGGACAGACATCTGACTGGGATGATTTAGCGAATCCTGCTTTGAGCAGGGGGTTGGACCAGATGGCCCAGGAGGTCCCTTCCAACTCTACGATTCTATGATTCCAGCCATATGTTCTCCCATCCTGGCCCCATATGTTCTCCCATCCTGCCCTCATGAGTATCCATCCTGTCCCATATGATCTCCCCATCCTGCCCTATCTGTCCCATGATCCTACCCCATGATCCTGCCTCATCTGCCCCATGATCCTGCCCCATGTTCATGCCCTGTGATCCTGCCTCATCTGCCTCATGATTCTGTACAATGTGTCTCCATCCTGTCCCATCTGTCTCCATCCTGCCCCATAATTCTGCACAATGTGTCTTCATCCTGTCTCATGTTTCCATCCTGCCCCATGATACTGCACCATGTGTATTCATCCTGCCCCATGATCCTGCCCAATCTGTCTCCATCCTGCCTCATCTGTCTCCATCAAGCCCCATGATCCTGCCCCATCTGTCTTTATCCTGCCCCATGATCTTGCACCATGTGTCTCCATCATGCCTCATGTCTCCATCCTGCCCCATCTGTCTCCATCCTGCCCCATGTTCCTGCCATATCTGTCTCCATCCAGCCCCATATCTCCATCCTGCTTCATGTGACATGGTGCAGGATGGAGACAGATGGGGCAGGATGGAGACACATGGTCCATGTATTTCCATCCTTCCGTTGAAACATACTGCGGCTTGCCACTTTCAATAAAAAATAAATACTATATAGTGTAGAGCTGTTGCAGTGTATATACAGTGTAGTGTGAATTTTACACTATATACACAGCACCATACTACATAAACATTTCTACACTATATACTATATATACAGACAACTCTACAATATAATTAAGACAGCAATATACTATATTATGATGCATATATCACATAGGAGACACACATATATCATATAATAGACACTGAGGCTGATGTACATAGGATAAGATAGGAGGCAAAGCGACTGCTGAATATAGATCAAATTGAAACTACTGTATATATGTGGCGCCCCTGAGGGTTCAGTGACCACAGAGGTACTGCACCTCCTCCTGAGGTGTGGTACCCCACTATCCAGGTAAGGTGGAGACACCTGACCACACTCCAACACCTGCACCCCACACCACAAAGTAGTGTAGCAAAGCCCCTTCGGCAGCTCCCTGCTTGGAGTGTAGCATAGCACCCCTTGGTGGCTCCCTGCTTGGAACACAAAACGTGTTGGGAGGTGGGTGGAGCTGAGTTTGCACTAAAAGAGCGGGAAGAGGATAGGATTTAGTCAGTCAGTCAGTGAGTTAGTCACAGGAGTCTGTGAAAGAAGATCCCCTGAGTGGGATGGAGGAAGGAAGTGCTGCAGCCGACCTCAGTGATCTGAGTCCACTGGCACAAGAAGGGAACATTGAAGGAAAGCCTGACTCTCCATAAGAAGGAAAGGATTAGTACAGAACGTGAGGAGAATAAGAGAACAAGGACCAGGGTTAGAGGAGAACCCTTCCCAAGTTCTAAGCGCAAGGCCGGGGCCCGGTCCCCGAGGTTGTATGGATACTAATGGTCCTGCAGCAGACACCGGAGGAATAGAAGTAGTGACCACTTTATTACCACACAAGACTTGGGGGCACAACAGCAACGATAGTGAGCCGGGACTAGGTAGAATGAGTCCCAGAAGTAGGCTACAGCTGTCTGCCGTACAAGTAGGATTCTTAGGAACATCTCACAGGAGGAACTCCAGTGTAACTCAGTACTGTGAGTACTTCACTCAAAGGTGCTAAGAAAGAGACGTTCAGAAAAGGCACATATGTTGGCGCAGTGATGGAAAGGAGTACTTCATCTTGCCTGGAAGTTGGCTGAGCTCCTGACCTGGAGGACACGGCACGGATGCGGGCACCTGTACCTGCAACAGACTGTGAGTAAAGCTTTGGAACTGCATGCCCTGGTGTCCTCCACTTATTCCTGCGCCAACCCGTCCAGCACTGCTACATCCCTTGCGCCCGACACTACACCATCTAAGTGTCACTTCACCTACTCTGCCCTGGGACTACAGCCCTGCCTGTGGAGGGCTATAACATCATTGCTGCACCACACCATCTGACCCAGAGGGTCTGTCTGCAGAGTCGGCTTACATCTTCATTGCCGAACACCACAGGTGGCGTCACGAATCACTTATAAACTTTCACCACCATAAGCACACTGACACAACCCCTTTTGTAATGGAGCCCCAGGGCCACGGACCTGGTCACTGCTGCCATGACAACCCCCCGTTGAGAAGATCAACCGGCCCGCTACCGAGTACCCCACGGCCCTGGTGAGCGAGAGCGCTCCATATACAATATGTAGTTGATACTGCGACTGCTCACAATACTGCTATATATAATGTATATATAGCAGTGTTGTCTATATAACGTGTATAAAGCATTTGCAGTATCACCTGTATACACTACTGTATTTACATTATATAGGTGATACTGCTGAGTATAATCTCAGTATATATATACATACACACACTGTGTGTATACTGAGACTATACACAGAAATATCACCCATATAACGTATATACAGTAGTCTATACATTATACAGGTGATACTGCAATGCTGTATACACGTTATATAGGTGTTACTGCTGTGTGTATATATACATATAAACATGTGAAGAAAAAGCAAGTCGGCACTGCCAACACTACTGCCGATGTGAGACTGTTATGTCCATACTGCTCGTGGAGGCTGAACCCCGAGATCTCGGGTGCTAGTGCAGAAATCACAATGTATGGATCCAATAAGAGGAAAGAAAAGCATAGCACTCACCGATCCAGACAATGTCAGACATTGCTCACTCCTACCTCCAGCCTCCCGGCCATGAAGTTTTAATGTGGATTGCTAAATAAAGCGGACTTTTTCACCTGGATCGGTGAGTGCTATGCTTTTCTTTCTTCTTATTGGATACATATACATATATACACAGCAGTATCACCCATATATAACGTATAAACACATCAGTAGCAGTATTGCCAATATAATGTATATACATTTGTGCTCAAAAGTTTACATACCCCGGCAGAATTTTTGCTTTCTTGGCTTTTTTTCAAAGAATATGAATGATAGCACCAAAACTTTTTCTCCACTCGTAGTTAGTGGTTGGGTAAAGCCTTTTATTGTCAAACTACTTTGTTTTCTCTTTTTACTGTGTATTGCCCCCTCAAAAATCAATGACAACTTGAAATCTTTTGTGGTAGTTGTGGATGAGGTTCTTTATTTTCTCAGATGGTAAAGCTGCCCACTCTTCTTGGCAAAAAGCCTCCAGTTCCTGTAAATTCCTGAGCTGTCAAGCATGAACTGCATGCTTGAGATCTCCTCAGAGTGGCTCAATGATATTGAGGTCAGGAGACTGAGATGGCCACTGGAGAACCTCCACTTTGCTCTGCTGTAGCCAGTGACAGATCGATTTGGCCTTGTGTTTTGGATCGTTGTCATGTTAGAATGTCCACATACATCCCATGCGCAGCAGTATTTGCTGATAACGTGCTGCATCTTTCCTTCAGCTTTGACCAAGTTTCCTATGCCTTTGTAGCTCACACATCTCCAAAACATCAGTGATCCACATCCGTGTTTTACAAGTAGAAATTGTGTTTCATACCTCCCAACTTTTGAAGAGTGGAAAGAGGGACAAAGGCTGCAGCAGTGCATCACAGCAAATTTTAGGCCACGCCCCGACCACACCCATTTCATAACTAGTCACACCCATGTCTACGCCCATCGACACCCATTTAGCACTGCTGATCAAACTGACTGGTACTGAGGGCACAGTGGCTGGCATTATGGGCACAGTGGCTGGTACTGTTGGCACACTGACTGATACTGAGGAAAAAGAAAGAAAGAACAGAGAGAGAGAAAATAGAAAACACAGAGAGAGAGAAACAAAGAAGGAAAGAAAAAGAAAGGAAAGAGAGAGCGAGCAAGGAAGAACAGAGAGAGAAATAAAGAGAGGAAAGAAAGAAAGAACAGCAAGAAAGAAACAAAGAGAAAGAAAGAAAGAACAGAGAGAAAAAGAAAGAGGGGACAGAAAAAAGAACAGAGAGAGAAAGAGGAAGAACAGAGAAATAAAGAACAGAGAGAGAAAGAACAGAGAACAGAGAGATAAAGAAAGAGGGGAAATAAAGAAAAAAAGAAAGAAAGACAGAACAGATAGAAAGAAAGAGGGGACAGAAAAAAAAGAACAGAGGGAGAGCGAAAGAAAGAAAGAGGGGAAAGAAAGAAAGAAAGAAAGAAAGAACAGAGAGAGAAATAAAGACGGGGAAAGAAAGAAAGAACAGATAGAGAAAAAAAGAGGGGAAAGAAAGAACAGAGAGAAACAGAGAAGGAACATAGAGAGAGAAAGAAAGAAGTAAAGAAAGATAAAGAACAGAGAGAGAAAGAAAGAGGGGAAAGAAAGAACAAAGAAAGAGGGGAAAGAAAGAAAGAGGGGAAAGAAAGAACAGAAAGAAAGAGGGGAACAAAAGATCAGAAGGAAAGAAAGAGGGGAACAAAAGAACAGAGAGAGAAAGAAAAAAAGAAAGAAAGTGGGGAAAGAAAGAACAGAGAGAGAAAGAAAGAAATAAAGAAAGAGGGGAAAAAGAGATAGAGAGAAAGAAAGAAAAAAGCAAAGAAAGAAAGAGAACAGAGAAAAACGGAAAGAAAGAACAGAGAGAGAAAGAAAGAAAGTATGCGGGGAAAGAAAGAACAGAGAGAGAAAGAAAGAAAGATTAGAGAGGGTAAGAAAGAACAGAAATAGAAAGAACAGAGAATGAAAGAAAGAAAGATTCTATAAAGATACTATAGCAGCCCGGCTCCCATTGTAGTGCCCACCTGAGCCTCCCGGTGCAGGACATATCATGATCCACTCACATGGCCAGCATCCCCGATTCCAAGGCGATTCTGCTGTTCGCACTGTCAGAGGAGGACATGGTGATGGATCTGAAGCATTCCCTGAAGTGCCTCCATGGTTCCGTCACAATCTCCTCATGAAATTACCTAATTTCTGGTCAGCTTCCAGCACATCACTTCCGGTGGACCGTCATGTGCAAGTTTTAAAGAGCTCCTCGGGGCTCCGCCGTGTACTCCTGTGTCCGTGGAAAAAGTAAGCTCTCGGCCGGGACAGCAGGGCAGACTCTCAAAATTGCTGGATCTAGGACGGTTGGGAGGTTTGAATGCTCCCCACCATACACCTTGTACACGCACAGCTCCGCACACCTCATACACACACGGTTCCACTTTGTATGCCTCGTACACACACAGCTCCGCCCAATATACACATAACTCCACTACATAAACATTATACACACACAGCTCAGCTCCGTACACCTCGGACATGCGGCTCTGCTCTGCACACCTCGTACACACGTGGCTCTGCTCTATACACCTTGTACACACGCGGCTTCGCTCCGCACACACGTGGTTCCGCTCCACACACCCCGTGCACACACGGCTCTGTCCCATATACCTTATACACACGCGGCTCCACACACCCCGTCCACACATGGCTCTGCTCCGTACACCTCATACACACATGGCTCCGCTCCATACACCTCATACACACACATGGCTCTGCTCCGTATACCTCATACACACACGGCTCCGCTCCGTACACCTACGGCTTCGCTCCGTACACCTCGTACACACATGGCTCCGCTCCATACACCTCGTACACACGTAGCTCCGCTCCATACACCTCGTACACATGTGGCTCCGCTCCGTACACCTCTTACACACGTGGCTCCACTCCGTACACCTCTTACACACGTGGCTCCACTCCGTACACCTCATACACACGTGGCTCCGCTCCGCACACGTCATACACACGTGGCTCCACTCCGTACACATCGTACACACACGGCTCTGCTCCGTACACCACATACACACACGGCTCTGCTCTGTACACCTCGTACACATGTGGCTCCGCTCTGTACACCTCGTACACGCGTGGCTCCGCTCTGCACACCTCGTACACACGTGGCTCCGTTCCGTACACCTCATACACACACGGCTCTGCTCCGTACACCTCGTACACACACGGCTCCACTCTGTACACCTCGTACACACACGGCTCTGCTCCGTACACCTCGTACACATGTGGCTCCGCTACGTACACCTCATACACATGTGGCTTTGCTCCACACGCCTCGTACACACACGGCTTCACTCCGCACACCCCGTACACAAACGGCTCCACTCCGTACATCTCGTACACACACGGCTCCGCTCTGTACACCTCATACACGCGTGACTCTGCTACATCCACCCTGTAAAGCCCTCCTGACCCCACACAGAAACTTCACCTAATCCAGCATCATGACAACCAGCACAGCAGAGTCCTGCATTGCCGAGGCCCCTGATCATGTGACAGTAGAGGCTAAATCCAAGTCGGCTAAAGGACCTCTGTTGATGTTATTCCCATGTGACCAGAATCATGTGACCACTGACTCCTCCCCTCCTGTGACCTCATCACAGGTCCTGTGCGCACAGAACGGCTCAGCCACATCATTGCAGGCTGTGAGGGGCTGCGATGGCTCTCAGGGAGGGCGAGGATGGGGTCAGTGGAAGGGGGGCGTCGCAGCTCAGTGCTGTGCGGGAAAAAGAGTCCCGGAGCGGGATGCGGGGGGGGTCAAAAATGGGACTGTCCCGCGAGAATCGGGACGGTTGGGAGGTATGGTGTTTCTTTCATCATAGGCCTTGGTGAGGACTTTCCAAATGTAATGTTAATGGTTGTGGCTAGAAAGTTCAATTTTGGTCTCATCACTCCAAATTACCTTGTTGCAGAAGTTTTGAGGCTTGTCTCTGTGATGTTTTGCGTATTGTAGGCCAGATACTTTGTGGCATTTGCGCAGTAATGGCTTTCTTCTAGCGACTTGGCCATTTTTCTTCAAGTGCCTCCTTATTGTGCATCTTGAAACAGCCACACCGCTAGTTTTCAGACAGTCCAATATTTCAGCTGATGTTATTTGTAAGTTTTTCTTTGCATCCCAAACAATTTTCCTGGCAGTTGTGGATGAAATTTTTGTTGGTCTACCTGACCGTACTTTGTTTTTACAGGGCCACTGATTTTCCATTTGTTAATCACATTTTGAACGCTACTGACTGGCATTATCAATTCCTTGGATATATTTTTGTATCCCTTTCCTGTTTTATACAGTTCAACTACCTTTTCCCGTAGATCCATAGACAATTCTTTTGCTTTCCCCATGACTCACAATCCAGAAACATCAGTAGCTGGATGAAAAATGCAAAAGTCTGTTTGGATCTCAGAAACCCACTTAGCTTTAATGCACACACACTGATTACAGGCAAATAGGTCACAGGTGAGGATGTTAAATTTATAGCAATTCAAACCCATTTGTATCAACTTCTGTGCATGTTATCAGGCCAAAATTACCAGTGTATGTAAACTTTTGACCGGGGTCATTTGGATATTTTGAGTTGTCATTATAATTTAAAAAGAGAAAATACAGTAGTTTCACATTAAATGGCTTCACCCAACCCCTAACCACGAATGGAGAAAAAGTTTTGGTGTTATCATTAATATTCTCTGAAAAAAGGCTACAAAAGCAAAAATTCTGCTGGGGTATGTAAACTTTTGAGCACAACTGTACAGTATATAGGTAATGCTGTGATTATATACAGCAGTAGAAGCCAGTATCACTTATATATTGTATATACAGCAATCTATTTACATTATATAGGCAATACTGCTACTGATGTGTTTATACGTTATATAGGTGACACTGCGGTGTATGTGTATTGTGGCAGGGCTAAGGGTCGTGTAATTGATGGGAGATATGTGCCTCATAAATGGCTTGTCTCTATAATGTAAGGCAGAAGTAAAGCGTACCAGATATTATTATTGTGGTTGTTTGAAGGACCTGTGGTGAGGTCACAGTCATGTGACCAGTCAGCTGCTGAGTTTGTGGGTGTGGCTACAGCCTTATAATGTGGCCTGCTCCTGAACCAGGGAGTTGTGTGTGGGGAGGACTAAGCCTCCCATGTGTGCTGAGACTCCTGCTCTGAGTCTACAACTACGGACATTTTGTGTTATTTTGCCTGAGCTAAAAGGCTATTTGTTTGCTGTTACGTTGCCTTGTGCGTTTATGCCGTGAATAAACTGCAAGCACTGTGGAAGAACCTGTCTCATATTTGTCTCCCGCTGCACCTAAGCGAGCCACATCCCCACAGTATATATATATATTGCTGTACACTTATATAAGCGACACTGCTTTGTATGCGTGTGTATATTAAAAATATATATACAAACATATATATAATGTATATATATACATCAGTAGCAGTATCACCTATATAATATCCTGTATATAGACCGCTGTACATACATAGGGGATGCAGTGATTATATAGCAGGATCACTTATATATTGTATATACAGCAGTCTATATACATTATATAGGTGCTACTGCTGTATATACATAAAGCAAGTTTTTATCTTGGGACTCACCCAGGTCACTGAGATGGGGGGAGGATGAAGAATATATAAAGGGCCGGCAGTCCACTTTGTGGTGGAGACCTGCCAGCCCGCCTTGACAGATGACCAATCCGGGCCTCCTTTTAACTATTGCCGTGCCGGCCCAAATGTGCTGTGCCCTGACAAAAATATTAACTCCACTGCAATTAACATATAAGGAACAGGCGAACTACAGGAGTTTTTGTTAAATATTATATTACAAAATTTGTATTAAATGTCAAAAAGACCACAGTAAACACACACAAGGATAAAAAACACTTGTGCTCAGTTAGATACCACCAAGGGACCATGGGCCTCCATATGAAATAATTTGTATACATGTCATCTTGATACATATATCTCCTGGCATCACATTCCCCCGCATCAATTATGTAAGTTACCATAACCTATAACAAATCTCAAAAGGCACCACAACTATAATGGGGCCACTCATTAAATAACGGGGATAAGTTAACCCTCCCTTTTTGTCCAATAATGCACAACCCATACAGTGCTAAGATTCAATTTGCTCAGACCTAATAACAAAAAAAAGGGGGGGGGAGAAAGTTCCTTCTTATCAAGATAGTGCCTTGTTTAGATATGGAGGTGGCATACACAGGTGGGACGCGGTATTCCAGCTGACGAGCGGGGGAATACCGCGTCCCACCTGTGTATGCCACCTCCATATCTAAACAAGGCATTTAATTCAGTATATCCACTCTTATAATAATAGGAGATACCATTTAGATCAACATGACATTCTGAAATCTCCATAGGAATCCTTACTTGGGTACCGGATTAGTATTTCGCGATAGCAGTCGGCAGACTGAGGAAGGCCGATAATAGGCCGAAACGTTTCCAGGACTGCAATAAATTATAAAATAAATCTAATTTGCAAAGGATTATTCAGTTGAGTGCCAAGTTACTTTATTATTCACTTTGGTCTGGGTAACCTACTTGCACACCCTCCGGTAGTGCCACGCTATATTTGACATACTTACCCGTCCTGACGCTGTCTCTTGAGCCCCCAGCTTCTCCGCGCTCTCTCTTCCTGCCTTCAGCGGTCACGTGGTACCGCTCATTAAAACTCATGAATATGCACTTATTCATGAGTTTTAATGAGCGGTATCACATGACCGCTGAACGCAGGAAGAGAGAGCGCGGAGAAGCTGGGGGCTCAAGAGACAGCGTCAGGACGGGTAAGTATAGCGATACTCACCTGTCCTGCGTCCATGGCTGCTTGCTGCTGTCTGTCATCGGTCAGTGACTTCAGACAGCAGAGGGCGCAGTGACGTGACTATTGCGCCCCTCGCCCCCTGCAGTCTGAACGTCACTGACCGATGACGTGGCAGATAGCGGTGAGCAGCCATGGACGCAGGACAGGTGAGTATCTGACACCCAGCGACAGAGAGGTGAGTATGTCATTTTTTTTATTTTTACATGCAGCAGCAGCGGCAGCACATGGGGGAATATCTAAGGAGCTTCTTATGGGGCCAGCATATGGGGGAATAATCTAAGGAGCTTCTTATGGGGTCAGCATATGGGGGAATAATCTAAGGAGCTTCTTATGGGGTCAGCATATGGGGGAATAATCTAAGGAGCTTCTTATGGGGTCAGCATATGGGGGAATAATCTAAGGAGCTTCTTATGGGGTCAGCATATGGGGGAATAATCTAAGGAGCTTCTTATGGGGCCAGCATATGGGGGAATAATCTAAGGAGCTTCTTATGGGGTCAGCATATGGGGGAATAATCTAAGGAGCTTCTTATGGGGTCAGCATATGGGGGAACAATCTATGGAGCTTCTTATGGGGCAGCATATGGGGGAATAATGTATGGAGCTTCTTCTGGGGACACCATATGGGTTAATAATCTATGGAGCATTTCCCACCCTAGGCTTATACTCGAGTCAATAAGTTTTCCCAGTTTTTTGTGGCAAAATTAGGGGGGGTCGGCTTATACTCGAGTGTATACGGTAAATCAATCTTATAATGATTTGATTAATGTGAATGATAAAATATAATCAAAGAATATATAATCCCTGAAAGTACAAGATGTCATGCCAATGGTTTTATTAGTAAAGATGAGGTTTGCTCACGCCATTTGTAGAACAGACCCATCTTAGACCTCATATGCATGGCCGGTTTTCATGTACATGCGCTACCCATTTTTTATTAACAGATAAGACATCAGAACATCATATTCTATGGGTATTTTCAATTGTGTATTTTTTTTCTGCATATTGATGGTAAAAAGACAAATTGTTCTACTTTGATCCTACCTGCTGACCAAACTAGCCCATTTGAGTGAATGCTTCTGAAAAAAATCAGAAACCCATAATCCATCCATGTACCGTCTCTGTCACTGATTGTTTGTTAGGAGACACTTGGGAATCTCCATCATGAGAATAATGGACACCCAGACCAAAAATGGAAGACAATTGGATCCAACATCTTGATGAAAACTTGTCTGTCAATTGGGCCTTGTGTACTACTATTATCATAAAGGTTTCTCTTGACACTCCTAACCTTCACCGTAGTCTCTCTGAGCATAAAAACATGCGGTATTCACAGTAAGCTAGCATTTAGGAGTAATAAAGGGCAGGCTACAAAAAACAGCCCCGTCACCTTTACGTGACTTGTAAAAGACATTACTTAGGCTATGTGCGGATCCGCAGCGTTTCTGGCCCTGCGGGTCCGCAGCATTTTCTGCTGCGTTGTACAGTACCATTGTTTTCAATGGTCAAGCCAAAAACGCTGTGCACATGCTGCGGATTTTTCAGCGCGGATTTGCTGCGGGTTACAATCCGCAACATGTCAATTCTTTGTGCGGAATCCGCTACGGTTTCACACCTTATCATTGTGAGTTGTGAAACCGCAGGCTTATCCGCAGGTAAACCGCAGGACTTTTGACCTGCGGATTTTTACAACTCCGCGCGGAAAAATCCGCAGCGCTCCAAACTACGTGTGCACATAGCCTTATAGGGTTTCACTTATCAGAAAGGACATAAGCCCCCCACACACCACATGTGGCCGTTGGCTGATCGATGCTTCGGCTGACGGTTCATCCAGCAGCTCTCTTGCTCTGTCCAGTGCGCCTGTGATCTTCACGAGAAAGTCGCTGCCAGACTTCTCTAGCATGGGCTTATCTCAGGGAAAACAAATACTGAAATCGGACATGCTTGATCCTTAACTACAACGACAATCATCTCTCCAGGACCCCTATACATATAAAACTGGCGGCTGAACCCATCGATATTGGCAGGATCGTTCAACGCTTTAGTTGCTGCATGAATCTACAACAGCAGCCAGAATTGTAGTGAATAAATAAGAACCATGCGTTAATAAATACCATGCTATTTTTTATGGCATTTTGCAGTTGTTTTTTTTAACTGTTGCATACCCCATCTGTCCCATTTTTTTGCATGCTTTCTTCTTTTTTGCTTTTTCAACATGAAAATCAGATTTAAACATTAAGTAATTTTCTGATGATTGCTTCTCTTTAAGTGCTGGTGCAGATGGCCGTATATTCTTGCATTCGGGAGAATCGGGCCGGTTATGCAAATCTGATTAAAGTCTGACCAGAGCATGAGCACAGTGTGATTTGATCCTCTTGGATGAGGAGAAGATGGAGAAAAAAAGTCTCCATTTTCTCCATTGTGTCAGTGTGCAGAAATTGGACTGCAGTCAGATGTCACCCAAGTGCAGTCTGATGTTTCTCACACACTCATTGACTTGCATGACCGAGTGCAATCCGAATATCGAATCAATCTTGGACATGCTGTAATTTGTAACTTGGACCGGCTTTGTCCGAGGAAAAAATAAGACATGTGTGTAAGCAGAAGGACCGGGCTGGGGGTACTTTTCCTGCGCCGGGTCTGGAACTGTCGGTGCTGTCTCCTCTGTCCGGGGTAAAGTTTAAGCAACCGGACTGACCTTTGCACTCAGTAGCAGGGGGCATGGCTAGCTCAGGGAGAAAGGAGCGTGCGCAAAAGCGATCAGACTTGGCGGTAAGAGAGCGCGCGACAGGGAGAATTGTGTGCTCCGTCCCTGCAGCCCCAGAGCAGCGCTGGCCCGCCCCAGAGAATCCCATCGGCCACCCGCAGAGACTGTGAACAGAAACTCGGAGTGCCTCCGCTGGCCCCCCCAAATCAGGGTGCCGAACACTGTGGCTTGCTTGTGCCACGCTCATACCGCTTCAGAGCGACTGGGTACGTGACTGTGAATTGTGCCCTGACTCCCCAGTCCATATCTGCCGAGCCACAGTGGGCTTGAACTGTGTTGCAGCCCGCACTTTACACGCGACCACAATCCTGGATTGAGAACCCTGCATAGGGTATCGGAGACCAACTGTCTCTGTCAAGACGCCACCGGATCCTCGCTTACCTCAGGACTCCACCGGGAACAATAGTACGCTGACTGCTGTCGGCGTCACCTCTCCACATCATTGGATCCATCACCTGAAAGTCGATTGACCGGATAAGATATTCTTTAAGAAATTGTTTCCACCTTATCACCGTTGTTGCTTCATTATCTTTGTTTCCTTGCTGTTCTCCCCCATTACTCTAATAACTCTGCAATACTGCTTAACTCCCTGTGTGGAGTATATCCCTGTTCAAGTAAAACGCGTTAACCCTTGATCTGTCTCCCGTCTGTCACTGCATCCCGCAACCTGCTCACACTTGGCATAGTCGGCAGGATGCAGTCTTCCAGCATGCAGGAGGCAGATCAAGCGGTGGGGGGTGCTCTAAACATATCCTTGGGAGCAATGCTAACCTCCCAAAGTTTACCGGAAGCAACATTCTGTTGTGGGACTGGACTGAGCGGGTCAGGGGTATGTTAAGAATGCACCCCATGACCCTGGCAGTAGAGGCAGAGGTTGCTGTGATGGCTTTAGATGGGGAGGAGAGGAGTTCCGTCATGCACTGGCCCCTCCGTGAATGGGACACCTTTGATAAGGTATAAGGTATTGCTACAAATACTGGACTAGATGCACAGAGAACCTACAGATGTTGGAGAATTGCGCATGCGCCTATTTAGTCGTGTACAAAGGGAGGGGAAGACTGTGACCCAGTACAGGAACGCGCTGCAAAAGATCCATACTGTAATTGTTAAGCGTGACTTCATAGGGCCCTCTGATATAGTACTGCAAGATCAGTTAGTGGCAGGCTTGAGAGATGCGATGTTGAAACAGGCGTTTCAAAAGCGATTATGGGTAAATCCGTGCATGACCTTTATAGAAGTTGGGGTGAAGGCACGTGTACGTGAGCAAGAACAGGAGGTGACAGTCCCGGCAGGGAAGGTCCGGAATGGGAAGGTATCTCTGGCACTGGCAGCCAAACCGAGTTGGATGAGAGAGTTACTGAAAGGACTTCAAGACAACCGGGAAGAAATATCTGACTCCAGGAGGAAACCTTCAGTACCACCACACCCCCCTGAAGGAAGAACTGGGCCAGAACTGCAGCAGTAAATGAGACCTACTCACAGAGAAGCTCAACCCACCTGTTACAACTGTGGAGAACTTGGACATTTGGACCGGGGATGTGCTCGGGGGGGGGGAATCCCTTCATTGTCGTCCGTTAAACTAGGGGGCTCTGCGGCTGGGGGATGCCGCCCGGAGCCTGAACAGTCAAGAAGTCCCACAAGTTTAGCATCATTGTGTTCTCTTGTATGTACTGAAATGGATGCATGGGTCGTTCGCCATTTAGTTGACACCGGCTCTCAAGTAACCGCGATGCTGGAGTTATATTTCAGAAGACATTTCTCTGAGACAATGTGACCTGAATGGGGTCCAGTGATTAAGTTGACAGCAGCAAACCATCTGCCCATCCCGGTCACAGGGGTGGTTTGGATGCAAATCACCATATGTAGTAAAAATGTGGGTCAAAAAGGAGTCGTGTTGACCGCGGGGGACCCTGGCAGTAGCCCCACTGTGACTTTAGGGATGAACGTGCTAAAAGAACTTGGAAATCTTCTAATCAATGAGTCATCAAGGAGGGAGTTTCAACAGTTGATCCGGGTGGCGCAGACCCAAGAGACTTGAGCGATGGAAAAACCTTGGGGAAAGTGGTAGTACCAGCCACAGCCAAACTTGTCTTGCCACTCGATCAAATGGTGCTCACTCTTCCCATCTGAGCCTGTACTCAACTGGAAGGGTTCGAAGTTCAAATAGAGCCAGCTTATATGGAGCAGCTACCTCCTTGTTGCGTTAACGCTAGCCATTGTCCACGATTGTAATGTACTAGTGCGGTGTGTCAATCTCGGGGAGGACAATTTCTCTCTTCCACCCAAAAGTGAAGTAGCACAGATTTTGGGCATGCTTGAAGAGCTGATACCACCGAAGGCTGTCCAGTTGACGGTGAAACAGGGAGATCCTTGGACAGTGGCTGTAAATGTGTCTTCTGAACCAGAACTCCAATACCTACAGAAAGGACGCCGAATTCTAGAACAGATGCGGGCTGAATTAATGGAGCCCTCGCCGCAACAAGTGCTACAGGTGGAAGCTCTGCTCGGCCGATTCCAAGACGTTTTTGACCCTCATTATGAAGATTTTGGTGTGCCACAACAGTCACCCATGAAATTCCGACTGGGAATGCTGCGCCTATTTGTGAACGCTACCGTCAGATCCCACCAAAAATGTATGAAGAAATAAAGGGAATGTTAACACAAATGTTACAGAGTGGAGTAATTAGAGAAAGCCAAAACCCATGGGCAGCCCCATTGTACTTGTGTGGAAAAAAGATGGGACACTGCGGTTCTGTGCAGACTATCGGAAGTTGAACACCTGTACCGTACGCGATTCGTATCCCCTACCCCGAATTGAAGAATCATTGTCCGCTCTGGGAAATGCAAAATACTTCATGTCGTTGGATTTGGCCAGCGGATATTGGCAAGTTCCCATGTCTGAGCAAGACCGAGCAAAGACAGCCTTCATATTGCCTATGGGGTTATTTGAATTTAACAGGATGCCGTTTGGCCTGGCCAATGCCCCCGGGACCTTCCAAAGATTGATGGAGAGATGTCTGGGAGATTTAAACTTCAAAGCCACCCTCATCTATCTGGGCTACATTATTGTTTACCTGGCCACTTTTGAGGAACATCTGCGGAGACTGGAACAAGTGTTGAGTTGTCTACAGAAACCTGGCTTGAATTTGAAGCTTCGGAAGTGCCATCTTTTTCGCAACCAAATTGAATACTTGGGACATGTTTTGTCCATGGAAGGGGTGAGACCATCACGGGAAAAAATCTCAGCAGTACAGGATTGGCCCACCCCGAAGACTGTAAAAGATGTTCGGGCTTTCCTGGGGCTCACAAGATACTACCGAAGATTTGGGAAGAATTTCACTAGCATTGTCAACCCTCTACTGGAATTGCTGAAAGGAGTATCGTTGGGTGCAAAAAACAGGACGATTTCCTGGGGGGGGGCCGTCAAGAGGAGGCATTTTGAGCTTTGAAGATGGCCTTAACCAAGGCACCTGTACTGGCATATGAAGATTTCTCCAAACCGTTTAGTCTCCATGCTGGTGAAAGTCTACATGGGCTAGGAGCAGTGCTGTCCCATTTAGAGGGTGGAAGAGAAAGAGTGATCGCCTACACAAGCCGGTCTCTCCACGACTGAATGAAACCCAGACAACTACAGTTCATTTAAGCTGGAACTGCTGGCGTTGGTGTGGGCCATGACTGAGAAGTTTTCTGAATATCTGTCAGGGTCCGAAGTCCTGGTGCGCACTGATAACAACCCTTTAGCCCACCTGCAGAATGTGAAACTGGGGGCCCTGGAGCAGCAGTGTGTGGCCCGGATGGCTAAATACCGGTATACGATCGCTTACCGCAAAGAAGCTGAGAACACTCACAGATGATTTGTCCAGAGTGACACACGAGTGACCTGGACCCAACCGGGATGAAGAACTTTAGGCTGAAGAAATCGCTTAGTTCCAATCTTCCGCCAGGACGTTGGCGGCTATGCAGGAACAGATTCAGACGGCACTCAGAGAATGTACCCTGGGCGATCTTGTGACGAATGGGTACGACTTCAAAAGAAGAATGGAGAACTCACTCAGATAAAACAGTGGGTGGCCCTGAAACAGCTGCCCAATCAAGGAGAGAGAGATGCCCTGTTCACGGGAACTTTGCAGATCCTTTGTTAGTGGGAGAGACTACAATTGAGGAATGGCTTACTGTAATGGAAGATCCAGCTAAGCCGAGAACTGGGGGTCACCTGGCAGGTGGTGCTCCCCGAAACGCTGCTTCATAAAGTGGCCACGTAGGCACATGAAAGGGGGGCCCACTTTGTTCAAGAAAAGACATTTCTGTGGCTGCAAAAGGTAGTTTATCATCCTCAACTGAAGACCGCAGTAGAAGAAGCCTGCAGGCAGTGTAGAAGCTGTAAGTTAGCTAAACCTCCTGAACAGAGAGCTCCTACGCAGACCATCGTAACTTCTGCCCCCTTGGAAGTGTTGATGATAGATTACCTAACTATAGGCCCAGCTCATCTGGGATACGAGCATTGTCTGGTGATGACGGACCACTTCACTAAATTCGCTGTGGTGACTCTGACCCAGGATCAAACTGCTGAATCAGCCACCCAGACCATTTGTAGGGACTTCATCCAGATATGGCTGTCCCAAGAGAATTCACTCTGATCAAGGTGCCTGTTTCCAGGGGCGAGTGATAGAAGAAATGCATTGCCTGTATGAGATCGAGAAATCTCGGACAACACCTTACCATCCTCAAGGGAATGTGGGCTGTGAACAGTTCAATCGGACCTTGATCCAGATGCTGAGGACGTTAGAGGAAGACAGAAAAGTGCGCTGGCCTGAATTTGTGGCTGAGCTAGTTTGGGTGTACAATTACTGAGTACATCGCACCTCTGAATACATGCCCTACACGTTGCTATTTGGCCGACCGGGAAGACAGATCACCGAGCTGGAGTTGGATCCAGAGGAGGACTACCCACAGACGGGGGTGTCCATCTGGATCCGAGAACATCGTCACCGTTTGCAAACGCTACATTGACTGGTGCAGACCAAGTTTCGGGAACTCGAACACCCAGAGACAGCTCCTCTATGAGGGACAGATCTCAAGGTCGGTGATTGTGTGCTAGTTCGAGACAAACGTCCTTGAGGCAAATTGGAGTATCAGTGGGAAAAAAACCTTGTATCGGGTAAAGCGAAGGATCAGCTCCGAAGGTCCCATCTATGAAGTGCAACTTGAAGGTGAAGAAGACGCTCCCACTCTGGTAGTCCATCGGAATATGTTACGTCCTTGCCTCTCAGAGAACCCTAATCAAATGGAAGAAACACAAAGTGCACGTAAAGTACTTCCTCCTGCAGCTGTTGACTCTGATGGAGAAGAATTCCTCGACTCATCCCATGCTAGCCCAAAAGAGGATCAGGTTCTTGAGGCTCCGGAGATCACTGTTCCACTGGATCTGGACGCGTCCCTGCCCTCGCCCATTCTAACAGACTCTACTACTCAACCTGACTCTATGTCGCAATCTGACTTACGCCTCACCGAACGGACAGCAGCTGGAAGACCCCCAACAGATACAATCAAGGCCAATTTATTTGGCAGAGAATCATCCTGGAAATGGAAGTATGTCAATGATTGCTACAAGAACTCTCGCCCGTGGAATGGCGAGCAAAATAAGAGGAGTGTAAGCAGAAGGACTGGGCTGAAGGTACATTTCCTGCGCCGGGTCCGGAACTGTGAGAGCTGTCTCCTATGTTGTCCGGGGGAAAGCTTTAAGCAACTGGACCGACCTTTACACTTAGTAGTGGGGGCATTGTTAGCTCAGGGAGAGCGGAGCATGCACAAAAGCGATCAGACTTGGCAGGAAGAGACAGCACGCGGCAGGTGGAATTGTGTGCTCCATCCCTGCAACCCCGGAGCAACGCAGGCCTATGCCAGAGCATCCCATCAGCCACCTGCAGAGACTGCGGACAGAAACTCCGAGTGCCTTAGCTGGACCTCCCAAATTAGAGTGCCAAACACTGTGGGCCTGTTTGTGCTGCGCTCATACCGCTTCAGAGAGACAGGGTATGTGACTGGGAACTGTGCCCTGACTCCCTGGTCCATATCTGCCAAGCCACAATAGGCTTGAACTGTGTTGCAGCCTGCACTTTACCTGTGACCACAATCCCCGGATTAAGAACCTTGTTTACGGTATCTGAACTGTCACTGTCAAGACGCAACCGGATCCTCACTTAGCTCAGGACTCCACTGGAACAAGTGTACGCTGACTGCAGTTGGCTTCACCGCTCCACATCGTTGGATCCATCACCTGGAAGTTGACAGACCAGATAAGATATCCTTTAAGAACTTGTTTCCACCTTATCACCGTTGTTGCTTCATTCTCTTTATTTCCTTGCTGTTCTCCCCCATTACTGTAATAACTCTGCAATACTGCTTAACTCCCTGCATGGGGTATATCTCTGTTCAAGTAAAATACATTAACCCTTGATCTGTCTTCCATCTGTCACTGCATCCCGCAACCTGCTCACATGGGCATGGCCCAATAGACTAACATTGGTCCGAGTGAGAGGTTTTGTTGGATTGCACTCCGACATAATACAAATACAAATAATATCCATTTAAACTGATAACAATTGTTATTAAATCACTGCATGGGTGATATACAGTATATTAGACCAGTTGGGGTTCCTTCCACTCTAAAATATTAAGACCCTTTGAGTGGTCAAGCATGTTGAATAAAACTATATGGGAGTTATAGAAACAGCTGGGTAAATCGGTAATACAGTTTATTTTTGGCAATATCCTTTCAATGTCTTCATTTAGAATTTCCATCCATCAAAAGCAGTACTAAAGTATTGCACTGTACTGTCACACCACACAAAAATGTTTTCAAGTACAAATGCTAAATTAAAAATGAAATTAATAATTGATATTGCCCAATAACTCACCAACAGCACTGTAAGAATATTCAGGAGCGAGTAATAATACTAGTTTGTTGTCACTAGAGGGCACTGCTGACTCACGACTTTGCCGTTTATTCTCATGTATATATTGTATATGGTGAGAAAATGAGTGAGAAGATTGCTTAAAAAAAGAAACATTGATTTGTAGTATATTTTTTATTTAATTCCTGTCACATATGCAGCCCTTTACATAAATTGCTTTCTTCTGCAATGCATATTAATTAACATGAAGTTGGCAAAAGGAAGTCTCATTTCCAGGGCTTTATGTAGATGGACCGAATCTACGCTGTATGCGGCGACCCTATCCTGACCGCTTGGAACCAGTAACCGGAGAGAACTGCACAAAATAACAAGTCCATTACAATTTGAAACTTTTGATGGATCCAGTAATAAAAGCTCAGGGTTGTATGAGGCATTGGATTACCGAGACGAAATGCAACATCCTGCATATGAGATCAGCGTGGCCGTAAATATATGTGCTCCGTATTAGCGCAGAATAGGAGGATAACTAATACCAGGCATCGGAAAGATTTGGGAGATATAATTGTGCTTGTAAGACATCGGGCAGAAAATGGAAATGAGGTTTTGTTGATTTGTGGCTTTCAATAAAAGCTCCTGGGAATGTAATGATTTGGTCAGTGATGCAGGATCCCGAGATTTCTTTCCATAGTAAGCCAGTGGCTGCCGCAAATCTGTAATTTCATTCGTCCAGTGCTATATATTTACTCTGTCAAGTGATAAGCTTTGTATGTCAGAGTGAAATTAACTGATGTTAGGAAATTGCACAAATAACAGCTGCCTAAAATCTGATGGGAATCAGACTCTTTAGGGCTCATGCATACGTCTCTCTGCGTGACTGCAGACTTGTGAATCCTCACAGCTCGCCAACTGTGCGCTGTGAGGATTCTCCAGTAGCGGTGCTGGAAGATGCAGACCCTTGACCACAGGTGTGTGATTAGTATACATGCGGTCACATTCCGACTAGACGTGCACAGCATCACTCACTGCAAGTGCATTGAGCACTCACATACTTGCAGTCACATGGAGTGACTGTAGACTTGTACCCTAAGGCCGGACAATACTATACTATGATTATGTTTCTTCCCTGTTCCATGTGTTAGATTTTTTAATATTTTTTTTCTTTGAAAACAAAGGAGCGATTTTATTCATCTGCTGAATTTGCAAGAGTTCTGGATTTTCCAGTTTTTTCTCGAAGGCCAGACAACCACTTTAAGGCTCCATTTTAAATATAGCTGTAATAGCGCTTCTATATATGTGGAAGAAACTTCTACTCTGCTTGCATGCTGTATGACAGCGAATTGCAAGTTTTAGGCTAAGCTAGTAGGGAAAGCAAAAGGGAAGCCATACAGCGGACACTTCTTGTACCCAGCTCATTTTAAAACCATATTTTCTTGGAAATGCCACAGTCTATAACAAAACTATTTGTAAAAAGGCTGCACTAAAGTGTTAAAGCCCTTTAAAGGGAATCTGTCACCAGTTTTTTGGCCTATCAACTAAAACTATCATCTAATAGAGTGTGAGGTATACATTCCCCAACTACTTGTGAAACCCCCTGACTCCCCATGAATCCCCCATAAAAATGTTTTATATTGCCCCCGCGCGGTATGGTAATATCCTCGGTCCGGTCCGATGGGCGTTGGTTCTGGTCCCTCTCTCCACCCCAAATCGGCGTGCTGTATGCAGGCAGCACAGCATCAGTGACATCACTGCTAGTCACTGATGCTGCTGCCGGCAGCTTCTCATTCATTCATCAGTGGTTTACAGCCGGAGCAGTCGCATTTAGCACCGCTCCTGGTTGTAAACTGTATAGCCCACAGATACGGATTACGATGTGGGACTGAACGCTGGACAGGTATGGTATATTGTTGGTTTATTATTTTTTCTTTATTACAGGAGAACGAGGGCGTTGCATGGATTAGCAGAACAATAAAGATGGCAAACTGTGTTTATTGTTTTATTTCATTAAAAGGCTTTATTCTGGCTGTGTGGTTTTTTAATCACTTAACATCTCTAGGATTAGTAATGGATAGGTGTCTTATTGACACCTCTCCATTACTAAGCCAGGCTTGATGTCACCTTACAATAGAAAGGTAGCATCTACCCCCAACTATTACCTTGTATGCTACTCGCTACAGGGCAGTGGGAAGAGAGAGGCTAAGTGCTGGAATTGGCACATCTTAGAGATGCGCCATTTCTGGGGCGGCTGGGAGCAGATGTTTGTAGACGGGGGGTCAATTACCATGGTCCCTTCCTAGGCTATGAACATCTGCCCCCAGTCGCTAGCTTTCCCTCTCTGGCACAGAAAATTGCACAGGAGCCCACGCCATTTGTTTCCACCAAAAAAAAATTATTAATTACATACATGTCCAATAATTTGCACACACACTATACTATTTGGATTGGTCACTGACATATACAGTACATATCTAACTATTCTGCATGTGTTTACTGTATGTAATCCATCTCTCCTATCCTGTCGGCTCCTGAAATGATTTTACAGAAGCCGACAAATGAATTACCGGCTATTCTATCTATCTCTGTATGAAATATAAAGACATATATATATGTGTCTATATGTATATATATATATATATATATACACCTGTATGTATATATATATATATATATATATATATACACACCTATTCTATGTGTATATATCTATTCTATTCTAACCTATTCTATTCTATGCGGTACGCGGCAGAATATTTGCTGGCTTTTAATCTATCTATCTATCTAATATTTAAATATATATGTGTGTGTTTTGAGGAAAATTTGGCTTTAAAATGATGTGTACAGTTGTGTATTGCAATGCGATTTTAACATGAACTTTTATATACAGAGAACTGCTGTATGTAAAAGCTCATGTTAAAATCGCATTGCATACGGATTGCATGCGCATGTCATATGGATGTACCGTGTAAAAATCGCAAGGAAATCGCATTACACTCGCATGGCAATCGCATGGCACTCATCCGATTTTTCAGTCCGGAAATTGGACCGTTTTTTTTTGTCACATATGGGAATGAGCCTTTAAACAGATTTACAGAAAGGAAAGCTTTTATATTAGAATCACCATCCGACTTAATAATGCACTTTTGGCAATATGTGTCATATAAAACGTTCCAAATACTTTTGGAGAAAAAAAATCCCTTTAAATCCCATTATATTAAAAGTAAGTTGCATAATCCGTTATCATCCACCAAAGCAGACATCCCCAGGCAGATAGGGATTAACGATCCGTGATGGCGTTGTTAAGATGACTGTGTTTATAGCAAAGTAATTACAGATTTGGAAACACAGCATGCTAGGGAGGGAGGTTTATGTTTTCTGAAGATTTTTTGAAGGCGGGTTACACTATCCTATTACAAATGGAATCACAGCGTCTTATTTTAGGGTATATCAATCCCAGTTAATAATCTACCATCTTCCAGTGATAGCTATAACACTCACTTTTGCAGTGCGCAGTAATAGGAGAAATATTGTAGCGTAGTTCATTCTATTGGCCACTAGATGTCAGTGTTTGAGAAAAACGGCAATATTTCCACACGTATTTTTATATTAATAGACATAACTAAAAAAGAAATACATCAGAATGTAACTGGGTGTCTCATAAGGCGCAGACATCTCTTCTCATCTTCTTAATGCATTTTTTTTTCTTGTAGCCACATGTATTTTTTTCTTTTTCTGGCATTTCTCCTTGAAAGGTTTTTGACAAATCATATAATTTAAACATTCATCACTTGTGTTGTAATGTGAAAGAAACGCAACGAACGTTGATTCATAAAAAAATAATCAAAATACAATGAAGCTCAATACAATATACAAAATTAAAATAAAGGTCTATAGGAGGAAAATAAAAACAAAAGTCAGGAAAAAATGCTGTCTGTTATGACACTTTAAAAGCATAAAATGAGATTAGAAATAAGGGTCTGCCTGTTCCCCCAAAACAGCACCATACCTGTCTATGAACTGTGTCTGTTAGTTCCACACAAGTGAAAGGATCTGAGCTGCAGTACCAGTACTGCCCACAGACTAATGTGGCACTGTTCAGGTAAACAGATGACTCTGTGATCCTGGATAAATTCTGCATGAACCTGGAAAATTTTTTATTCCAGAATTATCCTTGACTACCCCCATCATAAATCAACAACCATCATCAGCTTTTAAGCCTCCTTGATAAAAGGGTAGTTCAGGATCTTGTTGTTGATGACATCACCTTATTATAAGTCATCAATATCAGATCAAGATCACTGAGGTCCAGACATCAGGCATACTTGAAGATCAGCGGTGCGCAGGATGCTGAAAACTGCTGATCAGTGTGAGTGGGGGGGAGTGGGGAGAATATCAGACCCCCACAAATCTAATATTGATGACCTATTTTAATTAGAGGCCATCAGTATGTAAGAGATGGGTAACATCCATAAGTTGTTGCATTTCAAGTATTAATAATCAGACTTACAAAATATGCTTCCCCCACACATACTCACACCCCATTTTACAATATATCTAGATATAATTGTGATGCTAGTCAATTTTCACTGCCAAGCCGTGAGTCAGGATGATCAAGGAGTCCAAGGTCTGAAGCCAGGAGGATACATCAAGAACATAAGGAAGAGACAAAAGCGTGGTCAGGTAACATTCCGAAGGCAGAATTGTTGGCAGATATGCAACAGATGCAGACTTATTTGTGTGCAGGAAGAGTTTACACTTTTCTGACAGTAGATGGTGATATTATTACTGTTATATGCTTAGTTTAATATAATACATTCAGACTTCCTGTTATGCTGTATTAAGAAGCTGATGCATGTACCTCATGTTCTGTGGAGTTAAAAGTTGATTTACACCATGTAATCTATTCTCACAAGTTTCTTTTGGACCAACCTATGCAACAGGTTATGGGTCCAGCATAGAAGACAAAAAGGACTTGGTGAATGCAAAAGAATACTTCAGAGCAATTCTCTCCAAACAAGTAAGACAAATAAGTTAAAGGTGAGCAGAAGTACAGAGCTGAGACTCACACTAACTAAGCTGAACAATGAGAACTATCAGTTATGGAAGTTCAAAGTGGAGATGTTATTGTCTAAAGATGATTTATGGAAGGTAATCACTACAGACAGACCCAATGATAATAATCAGACATGGGATAAGAAAAACAGACAAGCAAGAGCTACTATCAGCTTATTAGTGGAGCATGATCAGTTAATCCACATAAGAAATGAGAATATCTTAATCTTAATAGCAAAGGGAATGTGGGAAGTATTGAGACGGCTACATGAAAGATCCAGCTTAAATCACAAACTATTCCTGCTAAGAAAACTTTACAAGATGAGATTAAGTGCAAAGAAAGACATGTTGGAGCATATAAACTCCATGATGGAGGTGCTAGCACAGCTGAGATCAGTAAGTGAAGTCATTAAGGAAAGCCATATAGCAGCAATATTATTGTGCAGTTTACCAGATTCATACACTGCTCTGATAAATGCACTAGAGACAAGACTTGAAGCAGACATTACACTAGAGTTTGTAAAGACCATACTTATAGATGAATATCATAGAAGGAAAGAGCAAACAAACAATTCCACTAAAAGGGATAGTGAAAATGCTCTTAAAGTGACAGACAAGAAGCCCCATAATACAGATACAAGAGAATGTTTCAGATGTAAAAAAAGGGACATTTAAAGAAAGACTGTACTATATGGAAAGAGGAACAACAGAAATGACACCAAAAGGAGAATAAACAGGAAGTAAAAATTCACAATTTCTAACCCACATGCAGATCACTGGAATGGTACATTTAAAGTAACTGATAGTCATCATCAGTTTTATTGACTCAGGAGCAATAAGTCAAATGACTAGTGATAAAAACTTCTTTACTGAACTTGATGAAGCTAAGAAGGAAGCAATTTATCTTGCAGATGAGAGTAAAATAACGACAGAAGGTGTTGGACATGGCATGTTAATCTGTCCTGATAGATTTGGGCATAATTCCAAATTACTTGTAAAGGATGTGTTATATGTTCCAGGACTAGAAGGAGGTTTGTTATCCATAAAGCGTCTGACAACCAAAGGACTTACTGTAAAATTTAAAGATGATATTTGTACAATCCTAGCAGGAGATAAGGTAATAATGTCAAAGCAAGTGAACAATCATATCATCTAGACACATTAAAGGAACAGATGAAATTATGTACACATGATCACAAGAATTGTATTCACACATGGCACAGATGTCTAGGACACAGACATCCTGAGAGTATAATAGCGTTACAAAAGAAAAATTTGACAAAAGACCTATTGATATCTGATTGCTCAATTACCGTAAAATGTGAATGTATAAAATCTAAAGCTGCAACAGTATCTATACCTAAATAGAGAGACAAAAAGCACAAGATCACTTGACTTGGTACACACTGTTATATGTGGACCCATGAAAGTGATCACATCTTGAGGTAATAGATATATGGTGACCTTCATAGATGACCACTCAAGATATACAGTCATGTACTTGATAAAGAACAGAAGTGAAGTTTTTGAAAAATTAGAAGTATTCTGCCTCATGGCCAAACTGTAAGTGTTGGGCGTTCAGACTGCCATCCCATGGTGTCTGTTTACCATTACTCACATTTAGTGATGTCCGCAGATAGCTTAACCCCTTCCAGACCCATGACGCCTACGTAGGCGTCGTGAAAAGTCGTGCCTAAACGACCCATGATGCCTACGTAGGCATCATGGTATAAATCAGCTTCCTGTCAGTCGAGTGACCGGGGTCAATGAAAGGTCACCCAACCAGCGCACACACAGGACCCTTTATACTTCACCACAGGGGGCGTGGTTAACCTCCTCGTGGCTACGATTGCTCTGATTGGCTGTTGAAAGTGAAATAGCCAATCAGAGCGATAGTAATATTTCATCAATGAAATTTAATGAAATATTACAATCCAGCCATGGCCGATGCTGCAGTAGCATCGGACATGGCTGGAGACACTAATCTGACCCCCCACACCGGCTGGCAGGGGCAATCAACCCCCGCCACCGACTGACGGCAGCGATCGGCCGCCATCACAATCTGCTCCCCCTCCCCTTCCCTCCACTCCCCCCTGCAGTCCGATCACCCCCCTCACCCTCCACGGTGCCTCCGAGTCCCGCTCTGGCTCCCGGTGTCCCGCCGTCCCAGCTCATGGGCGCCGCCATCTTGGAAAATGGTGGGCGCATGCGCAGTGCGATTGTAATATTTCACAAATGAAATTTGGTGAAATATTACAATCAAGCCATGGCTGATGCTGCAATAGCATTGGCCATGGCTGCAGACACCAATGAGACCCCCCCACTGACTGACGGTACCGATCGGCCACTGCCACCAACTGATGGCAGCGATCGGCCGCAGTCATCATCAGCTCCCCTCCCCCTTCCCTCCGCTCCCCCCAGCCTTCCGATCCCCTCTCTCCCTCCCCGGTACCTGCTGTCCCTCTGACCTTCCCAGTGTCCCGCATCATGGGCGCCGCCATCTTGGAAAATGGCGGGCGCATGCGCAGTGCGCCCGCTGGAATCTGCCAGCTGCAGATTCATTCATTTATTTTGATCACTGTGATAAACTCTGACAGTGATCAAAATAAAAAAAGTATATAACCCCCTGTTTATCACCCCCATAGGTAGGGACAAATAATAAAATAAAGAAATATTTTTATTTTTCCATTAGGGTTAAAATTAGGGCTAGGGTTAGGGTTGGAATTAGGGTTAGGGTTGGAATTAGGGTTAGGGTTAGAAATAGGGTTAGGGTTGGAATTAGAGTTAGGGTTAGAAATAGGGTTAGGGTTGGAATTAGGGTTAGGGTTAGAATTAGGGTTAGGGTTAGAATTAAGGTTAGGGTTGGAATTAGGGTTAGGGTTGTAATTAGGGTTGGGATTAGGGTTAGGGTTGTAATTAGGGTTAGGGCTGGAATTAGGGTTAAGATTAGGGTTAGGGGTGGGGTTGGGATTAGGGTTAGGCTTGTGGTTAGAGTTAGAGTTGGGATTAGGATTAGGGACATGTTGGGGTTAGGGTTGTGGTTAGGGTTATGATTAGGGTTGGGATTAGGGTCAGGGGTGTGTTGGGGTAAGGGTTGGAGTTAGAATTGAGGGGTTTATACTGTTTAGGCATATCAGGAGGTCTCCAAACGCGACATGGCACCACCATTTATTCCAGCCAATTTTGCTTTCAAAAAGTCAAACAGTGGTCCCTCCATTCCGAGCCCCGACGTGTGCCCAAACAGTGGTTTAGCCCCACATATGTGGTATCAGCGTACTCAGGAAAAATTGCACAACAACTTTTGGGGTCTAATTTCTACTGTTACCCTTGGGAAAATAAAAAAATGGGGGCTAAAAAATCATTTTTTGAGGAAAAAAAATTATTTTTTATTTTCATGGCTCTGAGTTATAAACTTCTGTGAAGCACTTGGGGGTTCAAAGTGCTCACCACACATCTAGATAAGTTCCTTGGGCAGTCTAGTTTCCAAAATGGGGTCACTTGTGGGGGGTTTCCACTGTTTAGGCACATCAGGGGATCTGCAAACGTAACATGACACCCGCTGACCATTCCATCAAGTCAGCATTTCAAAACGTCACTACATCCCTTCCGAGCCCCGACGTGTGCCCAAACAGTGGTTTACCCCCACATATGGGGTACCAGCGTACTCAGGACAAACTGGACAACAACTTTTTGGGGTCCAATTTCTCCTGTTACCCTTGTGAAAATAAAAAAAACTGTGGGATAAAAATCATATTTTGAGGGAAAAAAATATTTTTTATTTTCGCGGCTCTGCGTTACAAACTTCTGTGAAGAACTTGGGGGTTAAAAATGCTCACCACACATCTAGATTAGTTCCTTGGGTGGTCCAGTTTCCAAAATGGGGTCACTTGTGGGGGGTTTCCACTGTTTAGGTACATCAGGGGCTCTGCAGACGTAACATGACGCCCGCAGACCATTCCATCAAGTCGGCATTTCAAAACGTCACTACTTCCCTTCCGAGCCCCGACGTGTGCCCAAACAGTGGTTGCCCCCACATATGGGGTAGCAGTGTACTCAGGAGAAACTGGACAACAACTTTAGGGGTCCAATTTCTCCTGTTACCATTGTGAAAATAAAAATTAGCGGGCTAAAAAAATCATTTTTTGAGGAAAAAAAAATATTTTTATTTTCACGGCGCTGCGTTATAAACTTCTGTGAAGCACCTGGGGGTCCAAAGTGCTCACTATGCATCTAGATAAGTTCCTTAGGGAGTCTAGCTTCCAAAATGGGGTCATTTGTAGGGGAGCTCCAAAGTTTAGGCACACAGGGGCTCTCCAAACACGACTTGTCCGCTAACGATTGGAGATAATTTTCCATTCAAAAAGTCAAATGGCGCTTCCTTCCCTTCTGAGCCCTGCCGTGCACCCAAACAGTGGTTCCCCCCACATATAAGGTACCAGCGTACTCAGGACAAACTGGACAACAACTTCTGGGGTCTAATTTCTCCTGTTAGCCTCGTGAAAATAAAAATAGCGGGCTAAAATTATGGCGCTCTATCCCTTCTGGGCCCTTCCGTACGCCCAATCAGTGGTTTATGACCACATACGAGGTATCGGTGTACGCAGAAGAAATTGCCCAACAAATTTTAGGATCCTTTTTACCCTGTTGCCCATGTGAAAATGAAAAAACTGAGGCTAAACGAGAATTTTTGTGAAAAAAAAGTACTTTTTTTTTTACGGATCAATTTGTGAAGCACCTGGGGGTTCAAAGTGCTCACTATGCATCTAGATAAGTTCCTTGGAGGGTCTAGTTTCCAAAATAAGGTCACTTGTGGGGGAGCTCCAATGTTCACGCACATAGGGGCTCTCCAAACACGATCAAAAAATCCTAAATTTAAAGTAATTCGCAACTGAAGATATGAAAGCAGATATTTTCACAAAAGCATTGAATGCTGAAAGACATCAGAAACTGATAAAATTAAGCTTAACTTAAATAAGTCCTTACTGTTGAGAAAGGGTGTTGGCAGATACAGACTTATTTGTGTGCAGGAGGAGTTTACACTTTTCTGGCAGTAGGTGGCAATGTTGTTACTGTTATATGCTTAGATGAATGTGATGCATATACTTGTACTTTGGTTTCATTCTCTCACCGGTAAAAAGGTCCTTTCAGACTTCCTGTGATGCTGTGTTAAGAAGCTGATGCATGTACCTCATGTTCTGTGAAGATAAAAGTTGAATTACACCATGTAATCTACTTTGACAAGTTTCTTCTGCGACCAAACTATGCAACAAGAATACCAGGAGGATAAAAGATCAGAGCAGAAGGGGTTAAACATTCGGATGGTCAGAACGAAGTCTAAGGTCAGGCATCAAAAGATCAAGCATACAGAACTCAAGGCACAAGAGAGCAAACCTCACCAGCTAAATGTACGTCTGGGAGAAGCAGCTCAGTTAAGTAGCATGGCAATCAATCGGAGTAATGAACACTTGGAGACAGTTGATGCCTCCCAGTCTCAAATTGGATAGTCGAGCTGTCAATCAACACACTGACAGCTTCAGTATGCCCCTGTACCAGATTGGACTGCTGAGCTGTCAGTAACTGCATCACAGACATACTTAGGGGTGGGACCTTGACAGGAACCACTCTACTAGGGGTGGGCCAACGCACCCCCAGGCTTCCCAGCAAATTTTAGATGGAAAACCTTGAGTAACTGATCGGCCTTTACATCTCGAGCAGGGACCCAGAATCTCTCCTCTGGTCCATATCCCTTCCAGTAGATGAGGTACTGAAGGGAATTACGGACCCTCTGAGAATCCACAACCCTCTGAACCTCATACTCCAGGCCACCGTCCACTGAAAGCAGAGGAGGAGTGGATGAGGGTGACAATGCAGAAGGGACATATTCCTTTAATAGAGATTTATGGAATACATTAGGGATGCAAAGGGATGCAGGAAGCTTTAATCTACATGCCACAGGATTGACCACCTCTAAGATACATAGTAACATAGTAATATAGTTAGCAAGGCCGAAAAAAGGCATTTGTCCATCCAGTTCAGCCTATAATGTGAGAGAATGAATCCCCAGATCTATGTCCATCTAAAGAACCTAATAACTGTAAGATTCAATATTGTTGCGATCCAAGAAGACATTCAGGCCTCTCTTGAACCTCTCGACTGAGTTTGCCATCACCACATCCTCAGGCAAAGAATTCCAGATTCTCACTGCCCTGACAGTAAAGAATCGTCTTCTATGTTGGTGGAAAATCCTTCTCTCCTCCAGACGCAGAGAATGCCCCCTTGTGACCGTCACCTTCCTTGGTATAACAGATCTTCAGAGAGATATTTATATTGTCCCCTTATATACTTGGTTATTTGATCGCCCCTCAGTCGTCTTTTTTCTAGATTAAATAATCCTAATTTTGCTAATCTCTCTGGGCATTGTAGTTCCCCCATCCCCTTTATTAATTTTGTTGCCCTCCTTTGTACTCGTTCTAGTTCCATTATATCCTTCCTGAGTACCGGTGCCCAAAACTGTACACGGTACTCCATGTGCGATCTAACCAGGGATTTGTACAGAGGCAGTATAATGCTCTCATCATGTGTAACCTCTTTTAATGCACCCCATGATCCTGTTTGCCTTGGCACCGCTGCCTGGCACTGGCTGCTCCAGGTAAGTTTATCATTAACTAGGATCCCCAAGTCCTTCTCCATGTCAGATTTACCAAGTGGTTTTCCATTCAGTGTATAATGATGATATTGATTCCTTCTTCCCATGTGTATAACCTTACATTTATCATAGTTAAACTGCATTTGCCACCTTTCGGCCCAAGTTTATAAACTTATCCAGATCCATCTGTAGCAGAATACTATCTTTGCTTGTATTGACTGCTTTACATAGTTTTGTATCATCTGCAAATATCGATATTTTACTGTGTAAGCCTTCTACTAGATCTTTAATAAATATGTTGAAGAGAAGAGGTCACAACACCAACCCCTGCGGTACCTCACTGGTCACAGCGACCCAGTTAGTGAATATACCATTTATGACCACCCTCTGCATTCTATCACTAAGCCAGTTACTTAGGCCTCTTTCACACATCAGTTTTTTGCCGTCAGGCGCGATCCGGCTTTTTTTTGTAAAACCGGATCCGGCGAAATGCATTGCCGGATCCAGTTTTTCCCCATTGACTTGCATTAGCGCCGGATCGCGCCGGATGGCATTGCGTTTCATCCGTTTTTTGCCGGATCCGGCTACTTGTCTCATTCCGGCGTCTGGAAAAAACGGCTACTGTAATGTTTTTTGTCTCCGACGAAAAAGCCGGAAGCGCCGGATCCGACGCTTCCGGCTTTTTGCCACAATGAAAGTCTATGGGCGCCGGAATGCGCCGGATCCAGAAAAAGATGGATCCAGTCACCGGATCCGTTTTTTTAAGTCTGCGCATGCTCAGATCCAATTGGCCAGCCCCCAGGAAACAGATATAACCTGCTACACGGATCCGGCAGAAAAACGGATCCGTTTCTACAGTTCTCCAAAATTTATGCCGGATCCGTTTTTTCTAAAAATAGCCGGATCCTGCCTGACGGCAAAAAACTGATGTGTGAAAGTAGCCTTACCCATGTACACGCATTTTCCCCCAGACCCAGCATTCTCATTTTGTGTACCAATCTCTTGTGTGGCACGGTATCAAACGCTTTGGAAAAATCAAGATATACCATGTTCAGTGACTCACCTTGGTCCAGTCTATAGCTTACCGCTTCATAAAAACTGTTTAGATTGGTTTGACAGGAGTGATTTCTCATAAACCCATGCTGATATGGAGTTAAACAGTTATTCTCATTGAGATAATCCAGAATAACATTAACATCCCTCAGAAACCCTTCAAATATTTTACCAACAATACAGGTTAGACATACTGGCCTATAATTTCCAGGTTCACTTTTAGAGTCCTTTTTGAATATTGGTACCACATTTGCTATGTGACAGTCCTGTGGAACAGACCTGGTCACTATAGAGTCCCTAAATATAAGAAATAATGGTTTGTCTCATATGATCTCATATGGGCCAATAAACTTTGGACCCAACTTCACCGACGACACTTTAAGTTTAATGTTCTTAGACGACAACCAAACTTTATCCCCAATCTTAAAAACAGGACCCACGAGCCTCTTCTATTGGCCTTTTGTTTTTGGCAAATTTGAGCAGTCCCAATATTCTTCTATACCTCCCTCCAGACATCCCCAAGTCTCTGTACGGCTACCTACACCCCAGGGAATTCAGAACTAATCCTAGAAAATTCACCAAAACGCGTCTTCCACACAGGGCAGCCAGACCACAGACCAGGGCTTCACCAGCGCAATTCAATTCTAGAGGTTGTATACCCACTGCTATCAGCGCTGTCTTCACTCTTTATTTTAGTGACCCTAGAGGTCCCTTTTCTGAAGCCCTACGCTGTACAGCTGCCTGTTCTAATTTTGGACGGCTCAGTCCACATACGCTTTCCAGACGCCAGCCATTTAACATTTCAACTGGCCATCCAGACTCTCTACTTTGTCCTTCTTTTGGCTACCATTGCAAGGATTTATTTATTTCAGTAAACAAGATTTTTCTGATGAAGGTCCTATGCTGGACCGAAAACATTTAAACCTTTCTGTCTGGATGCACAAAATAAAAGTGTCTGAATATTTCACATACTGAGTGCCAAGATTTTTGTCATTTTTGATTGATGGGTTGGATACCCGACTTGAGCACCAACAACCAAACTATTCCTGAGTGCCGTGCTCTCTTTATAAGAGTGGTAAAATTTCATTCATATAACTTGAGTTTATTTGTGAAAAAAATGGAAATTTGGCAAAAATTTTGAAAATTTCACAGTTTTCCAAATTTGAATTTTTATGCGCTTAAATCACAGAGATATGGCACACAAAAAAACTTCATAAATAACATTTCCCACATGTTTACTTTACATCAGCACAATTTGGGAACCAAACCACATCACATTTGAAGTCACTTTGAGGGGTCTATATAATAGAAAATACCCAAAAGTGACACCATTCTAAAAACAGCACCCCTCAAGGTGCTCAAAACCACATTCAAGAAGTTTATTAACTCTTCAGGTGCTTCACATGAATTTTTTGAATGTTTAAAAAAAATGAACATTTAACTTTTTTTCACAAAAAATTACTTCAGGTCCAATTTTTTTATTTTACCAAGGGTAACAGGAGAACTTGGACTGCAAAAGTTATTGTGCAATTTGTCCTGAGTACGCTGATACCTGATATGTGGGGGGAAACCACTGTTTCGGCGCATGGCAGAGCTCAGAAGGGGAGGAGCGCCGTTTGACTTTTTCAACACAAAATTGGCTGGAATTCAGATCGGATGCCATGTCACGTTTGGAGAGCCCCTGATATGCCTAAACAGTGGAAACCCCCCATAAGTGACCCCATTTGGGAAACTAGACCCCCCAAGGAACTTATCTAGATATTTGGTGAGAACTTTGAACCCTCAAGGGCTTCACAGAAGTTTATAACGTACAGCCGTACAATTACAAAATCATATTTTTTCCACAAAAATGATCTTTTCACCCCCAATTTTTATTTTCCCAAGGGTAGCAGGACCCCAAAAGTTATTGTGCAATTTGTCCTGAGTATGTGGATACCCCATATGTGGGAGTAAACAACTATTTGGGCGCATGGCAGAGCTTGGAAGGGAAGTAGCACCAATTAACTTTTTGGCTGGAATTGAGATCGGACGCCATGTCGCGTTTGGAAAGCGCCTGATGTGCCAAAACAGTGGAAACCCCCCACAAATGACCCCATTTTAGAAACTAGACCCCCAAGGAACTTATCTAGGTGTGTGGTGATCACTTTGAACCCCCAAATGCTTCACAGAAGTTTATAACGCCCAGGCGTGAAAACAAAAAAATCATTTTTTCCACAAACATGATCTTTTATTCCCCAATTTTTTTATTTTACCAAGGGTCACAGGAGAAATTGGACCCCAAAAGTTGTCTAATTTGTCCTGAGTATGCTGATATCCCATATGTGGGAGAAAACTGTATGGGCACACGTCGGGGCTCGGAAGGGAAGTAGTGACGTTTTGGAATGCAGACTTTGATGGAATGGTCTGCGGGTGTCATGTTGCCTTTGGAGAGCCCCTGATGTACCTAAACTGTGGAAACCCCCCACAAGTGACCCCATTTTGGAATCTAGACCCCCCAAGGAACTTATCTAGATGTGTAGTGTGCACTTTGAACCCCCAAGTGCTTCACAGAAGTTTATAAAGCCCAGGCGTAAAAATAAAAAAAATCATATTTTTTCCACAAACATGATCTTTTAGTCCCCAATTTTTTTATTTTACCAAGGGTAACAGGAGAAATTGGACCCCAAAAGTTGTTGTCCAATTTTTCCTGAGTACGCTGATACCCCATATGTGGGAGAAAACTAATGCATGGGCACACGTCGGGGTTCGGAAGGGAAGTAGTGATGTTTTGGAATGCAGCCTTTGATGGAATGGTCTGCGGGTGTCATGTTGCCTTTGGAGAGCCCCTGATGTGCATAAACTGTGGAAACCCCCCACATGTGACCCCATTTTGGAAACTAGAGTCCCCAAGGAACATCTAGATGTGTGGTGAGCACTTTGAACCCCCAAGTGCCTAACAGAAGTTTATAACATAGAGCCATAAAAATAAAAAAATCATATTTTTTTCCACAAAAATGATATTTTTGCCCCCAATTTTTTATTTTTCCAAGGGTAACAGGAGAAATTGGACCCCAAAATTTGTTATGCAATTTGTCCTGAGTAGGCTGATACCTGATATGTGGGGGTAAACCACTGTTTGGGCGCATGGCAGAGCTTGGAAGGGAAGGAGCACCGTTTGACTTTTTGAACGCAGAATTGACTGCAATTGAGATCCGACACCATGATGCATTTGGAGAGCCCCTGACGGGCCCAGTGGAAACCCCCAATTCTAACTTCAACCCTAACCCCAACAAACCCCTAACCCTAATCTCAGCCCTAACCCTAGCCCTAACCCTAAGGATGTGTGCACACGTTACGGATTCTGCTACTGATCCGCAGCGGATTTGGCAATGTGGATCCGCAGCAGTTTCTGCTGCATTGTACAGTATCTTTATATTCAATGGTAAATGAAAAACGAAGTGCACATGCTGCAAATTTTTTGCACGCATATTTGCTGCAGTTTTAAATCTGCAGCATGTCACTTCTTTGTGCGGAATCTGCAGCGGTTTGACACCTGCTCCATTACCAGGTATCAAAATGCAGGGGAAAACCACAAGCTAATCCGCACTAAAACCGCAGGTCATTTGATCTGCGGATTTACCTGCGGATTTAACCAAATCAGAGTGGAAAAATCCGCAGCAGAATCTTCATCGTGTGCACACAGCCTTGCCCTAACCCTAAGGGTATGTGCACACGTTGCAGAAGATTTCTGCACAAAAATCTGAATCCCTTCCCAGAAACCGCACCTATTTTTCCGCGGCGGTTTTTGCGCGTTTTTTGCTCGGTTTTGATGCGTTTTTGATGCGTTTTTTACCGCAGCAGTGTCTAAAAGCATGGGAGAAGCCTGAACCGCAGAAAAAAACGCAAAATTAATGTGCATGCTGCGTTTTTTACCGCGATGCGGTTTTTTCGCGGTAAAAAATGCATCAATGTGCACAGAAAGTGCAAAATGCATAGAAATGAATGGGAAGCTTATTTTTAGCTGTTTTATAGCGGTTTTATAGTGAAAACCGTGGTAAAAACCGCTAAAAAACGCTGTGTGTGAACACAGCCTAACCCTAGCCCTAACCCTAAGCCTAATGGGAAAATGGAAATAAATGCATTTTTTTAAAATTTTATTATTTTTCCCTAACTTAGGGGGTGATTTTCTATTTATGGCGGGTTTTTATGTTTGGCAGCTGTTGCACGCTAAAAGACGCTTTTTATTGTAAAAAATTTTTTGCATCACCACATTTTGAGAGCTATAATTTTTCCATATTTTGACCCACCGAGTCATGTGAGGTCTTATTTTTTGTGGGACGAGTTGATGTTTTTATTGGTACTATTTTTGGGCATGTGACATTTTTTGATTGCTTTTTATTACGATTTTTGGGGCGTAGAATGAACAAAAACCAGCTTTTCAAGAATTTCCTTTGGGAGGTGCGTTTACACCGTTCCGCGTCCGGTAAAATTGAGAAAGCGGTTTTATTTATTTTTTTATTTTCAAAAAAAGAATTTTGGGGGGAATTTTTTTTAATTTATTTTGGGATTTTTTATAAATTATTTTTACACTTGTTTTTTTTAAATTTTTTTCATTTTATTATATAGTCCCAGGGGAGTACATCACTATAAGGTGTCAGATCGCTGATCTGACACTTCACAAAGCGCTGTGTCAGATCAGCGATTTGATAGGCGCTGCTGCAGGCTTCCTCATGCCTGCTCTCAGCAGGCACTGTGGAAGCCACCTCTCTGCAGGCCCCCAAAGGCCCCTGTGGCCATATTGGATCCGGGGGCCTGCAGAGAGAAGACCCTCGGAGTGATGCAGCACATCGCGCTGCTCCGGGGGGTCACAGGGAAGCACGGAGGGAGCCCCCTCCCGGTGCGCTTCTCTCCTGTGCCCCCGGTACAGTGTGATCATGTTTGATCGCAGTGTGCCAGGGGTTAATGTGTAGTGCCGGGTGTCAGCTGTGATAATCAGCTGATACCCGGCCACGATCAGCGGCGCTCCCCCCGGGGGGCACCGCTGATCGCTATGACGTACTATCCCGTCCTTGGGAATTAAGTCCCAGGGCACATGGATGGGATAGTACGTCCAATGGCAGAAAGGAGTTATTATCATTGTGCATGGGCGGCCACCCAAAACTTCTAGCAATGGCTTTAAGTGTATAAGTAACCCCAGGATGACCACTTAAAATGGAATCATGAAATTCCTGTAGCATCCGCAATTTTGGATACACAGGCCAAATAATTTGGGCCCTGGGGATACGGAAGGCGCGAACGACTAGACATTAGGAATCTCCTCTTCCAAATCCGAGGTTACCATAGACACCACAATACCCTGAGGAATAATGGAGGATGGAGGTTCTGGAGGAGAAATGGAATCTAGACTACGAGATAAAGCATCAGCTTTCACATTCTTAGACCCTGGCCTGAATGTAATAGAAAAATTAAACCGAGAAAAAAAACATGGACCATCTGGCCTGTCTAGGAATTAACCTTTTAGCTGACTCAATGTAAGCTAAATTCTTGTGATCAGTGATCACCATAACTGGATGAACTGCCCCCTCCAAAAAATAAGTAACTCCTGATTCCAAACATCATAATTTCTCTCCATCGGTGAAAACCTTTTAGAAAAAAAAGCACATGGGCGCAGGTTAGTTAGAGTTTTAGGCCCCTGCGATGAGACTGCCCCCATTCTGATCGAAGCATCCACCTCAACAATGAACGGTTCTTGGAGACTGGGTTGGATTAGAATGGGTGCTGACAAAAAACACACTTTTAATCTTTCAAAAGCTCTGATAGCACCCAGCGACCAAACCTTAAGATTTGCCCCCTTATGTGTAATGTCAGTAAGTGGTTTAGCAATCTGTGAAAACCCCTTGATAAATTTTCTATAATAGCTAGCAAAACCCAGAAAATGCTGCAAAGCCTTAAGATCACAAGTTGAACTCAATCACTTATGGCCTGCACCTTCCCAGGGTCCATCTTAAACCCTTCTGCTGCAAGATAAACCTCAAGAAAGATCTACTGAACAGAAAAAAACAAATTTCTCTAATTTAGCAAACAAAGAGTTATCCTTCAATCTCTGCAACACAACACGGAGATGTTCCTGGTGAGTGTCCAAATCTCGGGAGAAAATTAGAATGTCATCGAGGTAAACCACAACATATCTTCCAATGGAATCATAGAAAATATCATTCATAAAATTTTGAAATACAGCAGGTGCATTAGATAATCCAAAAGACATGACAAGCTTTTCAAAAAGATCTTCAGACGTTAAAAACGCTGTTTTTCACTCATCACCCTTCCGGATGCGTATAAAATTGTAAGCCCCTCTAAGATCAAGTTTAGAAAACACCCTGGCCCCCAGAAGCCGATTACATGGGTCAGAGATGAGTGGAAGTGGGTAAGTTTTTTTAACCGTTATCTTGTTTAGTTCTCGGAAATCAAGGCAAGGACGGAGACCCCTATCTTTATTTTAACATAGAAAAATCCAGCAGCTATGTGGGAGGAGGAAGGATGGATATAAACCTTCCATAAACTTTTGTTAATATATTCTTTCATGGCGGTCCATTCAGGCCCAGACAAATTGTAAAGGTAAGCTTTTTTGGCAATTTGGCGCTAAGAATAAGATCAATAGCGCAATCATAGGGACGATGGGGAGGTAATATCGCCGCCTCTTTTTCCGAGAACAAATCTCTGAAGTCCTTCAGGTACCCAGGAACACCCTCCAGACTAGCGGAGCATATTTGTACATTTTTTAGACATTTTTTGTAAAATTTGGGGCTCCATTTCAGAATCTCCTTCAGGCACCAATCAATAATAGGATTGTGAATCTGCAACCATGGAAACCCCAGTACCAACCCAGCAGGTAAATTATCCAACACAAAATAGGAGATGGATTCAGAGTGGAGTGCTCCCACTTGGAGAGTGAAATCCGCCGTTGGTCTATTGACCAAATTGTGAGCTAGCGGTATCTTGTCAAGAACAATGATTTGAATGGGTCTTTCTAAACTAACTGTCACTAACGCTAACTTCAGAACCAGTCCCAAATCAATAATGTTAGCAGCAGACCCACAGTCAATAAAGGCCAATGTTGATAACACCTGGTTCTCGAAGGAAATCGTCGTATTTATCAGCACTTTATCAGAGGAAGAAAAAGATACCTGGGAGTCTGGGTGACCTCCTTGGCTGTCACCAAGACTCAGACGTTCTCCCGATGGTTTGATAGCTTGAGGGTGAGTTGGGCAATTCTTAAGAAAATGTCCAGAGAGACCACAGTATAGACAGAGTCCAAGATCTTGTCTCTTTATTCTCTCCGCAGCGCGAAGACTGGCAACTCTAATCTCGGGTAAATGGACATGCTCCAGGAAAATATAATGTGCTGTTCACCACGTCTCTCATGGATTCTGAGGTCCATTCGTATGGCCTGAGTCATTGTCTCCATCAGAGAACAAGGGGTGTTGTGGAGGACCAGAGCATCTTTGAGGGTTTCGGAAAGGCCTTTTTGGAACTGGCAACTGGGAACAGCATTATTCCATAGAACTTCGGTGGACCACTGCCGGAACTCAGTACAGTAGTCCTCAGCTGTGTGACCCCCTTGTGTCAGTTTCATAATCTTAGACTGGTTTCACACTAGCGTTTTATCACGCAGCGCATCGTGCGCTATCGGTCGCATGCACAATGGTCCCCTATCTTTAACATGGCGGGCGCAGGGTCTAGTGCTTGCACGCGTTCATCAGCGTTTTCATGCACTGCGCATTTTCTCGGTGTGCGCCCAGATGCGTTAGACGCTACATGTTGCATTTTTTGTTCCGCCCAACCTCGTTAAAAAAATGCATGCGCACGTGTGCGCATGGAATGCGCAAAAAGATAACATTACAGTCTATGGGGTTGCATGCGTGTGCATGGACGTGCGCACATCAAGTCTTTTTGCGCGCATGCGATTTTGTAGTAAACAATGTCTAGACACTTGTGTAAGCCACCCCCTACACAAGCAACATTGTTTGGGAGGAGTGTACATAAAAGAAGGTGTCTGCAGTGCCAGACCACTACTCTAAAGACAGCCTGGAAGACACAGCCTGCAAGACACAGCCTGCAATCTGCATCACCAAGAATGTGAGTATTCTTAAACCTAATGTCTGCCTCTCCTTTCAAAAATATTATGTACTAATGTTTTATTTTTTTTAAATTGCAGCATGTCTTCTGGATTGGAGTACTCTCCATCCCAGCAAAAACTGGCCCAAGCAGACCGTGAGGTGAGTATCTTCCTGCCTTTGGGTAAGTATAGCTGCTGCCTCTACAAATGTGTAATAATTTTTGTTCTTTTTCAGACATCATCATCGGACCCGGCAAGTGAGGCCGAACAGCGGGTGCAGCCTAGCCAAGTCCCGGCGAGGAGACGGATTGTAAGTATATAGACTTGAATGTCCCTTTTTTAAATTTAGTTTTTCTCTATCTTTTTTCTGTCCCATTTTTCATCTTCTATCTTGCTTCTTTTATTTCTATTTTTCTATCTTTTTCCTTCAAAAAAATTTCCAAGATTATAATGTATTTTTTTTTCTATGTTCCACAACGGGACGAAGACGTGTATCTGGACAACGAGCACCTGATCTGCCTGGTCCAGGAGCGTGTCCCGTTGTGGGACAGCCGTGACCAGAAGTACAAGGACACTGTGGTGACCCGGCAGCTCTGGAATGAGGTGGCCGTAACGTTGATGGATGGCTGGGACAGCGCCTCTCCAAGTTCCAAAAAGGTGTTTAGTAAGTATTTCCGTGATGCCGCATTGACTCTTGTTACTGATGACACTGTTGTGTTTCCTGCTAGATATATTCTAGCAGGAAACACGACAGAGTCATCAGGATCAACAGTGACTGCATTGTGTATTGTATTGCTGTATTCCTGCTTTGACTCTTGTTCCTGATGGAACTGTTGTGTTTCCTGCTAGATATATTCTATCAGGAAACACAACAGTGTCATCAGGATCAACGGTAACTGCATTGTGTATTGTATTGCTTTATTGTTCCTGCTTTGATTCTTGTTTCTGATGGCACTGTTGTGTTTCCTGTTAGATATATTCTAGCAGAAACCAAAACAGTGTCATCAGGATCAACAGTGACTGCATTGTGTATTGTATTGCTGTATTGTTCCTGCATTGACTCTTGTTTCTGATAGCACTGTTGTGTTTGTTCCTGCTTTGACTCTTGTTCCTGATGGCACTGTTGTGTTTCCTGCTCGATATATTCTAGCAGGAAACACAACCATGTCATCAGGATCAACAGTGACTGCATTGTGTATTGTATTGCTGTATTGTTCCTGCTTTGACTCTTGTTCATGATGGCACTGTTGTGTTTCCTGCTAGATATATTCTAGCAGGAAAAACAACAGTGTCATCAGGATCAACAGTGACTGCATTGTGTATTGAATTCTTTTGTGATGCCGCATTGACTGTTTGTCAAGTTCACTCAGGTGTGTGTGATGATCAGTGCATTGTATAACGTTTTTTCTTTGTTTTTCCAACCGTGAACAAAGTCAGCACACGTTGGCGCTTGATGAATGACCGCTTCAACACTGATGTTCGTGCTGAGGGACAGGTTCGCAGTGGTTCAGTGGCAAGGACCAGAGCAAAATACCGCTATCATTGCGAGCTGGCATTCCTAAGACCGGTCCTTGCCACCAGAGCGTAAGTATTTCATTTTTTTTTAGTTTTTTCTGTGCTTTTCTATTCCACAGCTGATGCTTCTTGTAAATGCAAAATACTAATGTTTTTCTTTTCTTTCCACAGCACCAAGAGCAGCACCCTGCAACCTGTCCCTGGAGCGGTCCTTCTTCGGACGACCTTGGACCCGTCCCAGCCATCCGACAGCCAGGAAGCAACTTGCAGGTCAGCAACACGGACAGCTGGTGACCAGGAAGCTGGTCAATCAGGTGTTCCCCTGTCCCAGGTCTCTGCCACTGGTTATGTGGGCACTTCCCGCCAGTGGCAGATGGCCTCGGACAGGAATGTCATGCCCGAGTTCATGCACTTGAGTGAGGCCTTCCATGCCAGCCTCAAGGCGCTGTCAGACAAAGTGGAAAGCGATTTTTCACTCATAGAACGCGGTTTTACCCACATGGAACACCGCTTCCACTCTGACGACAGGCGTCTTAACCGGCTGGAGGATGACCTCAACAGACCAGTGCACCATTTTTTCAGTAAAATTGAACGGGGCATGGCGGAACACCTTAGTCCTGAGCACCAACTGAATGTGTTGCAGGCCTGCAACACTGTTTACTTGCAGGCTATGCAGCAGAATCAGTACGGGCAGCAGTCAGTGGTGTCATTTCCAACTGTGCCACCACTGACTAGCTACACCTCACTACCGACTTCTGCTGCATACCACTGCACGGCCACCTGCAGTCCAAGCCAAGCCGGACACCACTACACCACACCAATGCCGAGTGCTGCTGGACACTCCACCCCCGCCACCACCATGGCAAGCGCTGCTCCTGTCTGGAGCACCACCACCACCGGTCCACCATCTTGAAGCACCGCCACTGCAGAACCTGCTGGGACCACCGCCACCTATTCTCCTGTTCGGAGCACCGCCACCACTTCTCCATCTAGGAGCACCGCCACCACTCAACATCATTCTTTGAGCACCGCCACCACTTCTCCTCCTTCTAGGAGCACGCCACCACTCCTCATCATTGTAGGAGCACCGCCACCACTTCTCCTCCTTCTAGGAGCACCGCCACCACTCCTCATCATTCTAGGAGCACCGCCACGGCTTCTCCTCCTTCTAGGAGCACCGCCATGACTTCTCCTTCTAGGAGCCCCGCCACCACTTCTCTTCCTTCTAGGAGCACCGCCACCACTTCTCCTTCTAGGAGCAATGCCACCGCCACCACCGAGCATCAGAGGGGTGACCCACATTCCCTCTTTTACCAATCAGGGCCACGCTCCACCAGTTCAAGGCGGTCAAGCACTGTAAGGCGGTCACACAGTGGAAGTAGGTCAAGGCAGGAGACTCCTGCACCCAAGAAGACTAAAAAACAAAATACTTTGTTTGTCTCTCCCCCTCTCCTCCTAATGTGTCTCACCCTGCCTCCAGTTCCATCCCTGAACTCCCTTCCCCCACTACTTTCATCGCCCCATCATCTAGAACCCTTTCCTCAACTTCCAGCCGTTCCTCGGCTCTCCACTGCCCCAAAGTAGCCCAATATTCCCCCAAGCATCCTTCACAATAAAAAAAATTTTTTTGTTTAAATAAATGTGAAATTCTGGTATACCCTAATACGGTTTGATTAATGTGTCTTTCGCCGCCTACACACACTGCGCCGTACACACACTGTGTCGTACACTTTGCAATTTTGCCACCACATAGCTCCATTACTGACACATGTTTCTTGTGTCAGTCCTGGAGATATGTGTAGTCAAAAACACAAATATATGACTTGTATTTTCACCACCAGTCTCTTCAGTCTGTTAATATTGCACAGACTGAATAGAGGATGGTGTTGAGTGCAAGGCAAATCTATTGTTACCTTGCCAGGTATCATAAAAATTTAATTGAGGATGGTGTGTTTTTACCATCATCATTTAACTATTTGTGACACAAGGCCAGGGGATTCTAGATATACCTTGTAATTAACCACATCCTCTATTCAGTGTGTGGTTAATAAACTGAAGAGATATTGGGGAAAATACACATCATATCTACAATACCCTGGCCTCGTATCATAACTATTTATCACACCTGGCCAGGTGAATACACATATGAGTTAACCTGCAGCGTCGCTTCAGTCTGCATGATCTATTTCACGCAGACTGGAGCGGTGCTGCAGTTTAACTCGTATGTGTATTCACCTGCCCATGTGTGATAACATTCTGAAGTTAGGATGCGTTATTTTGGGCATCCTCACTTCAGCATGACACCAGGCCGGGGGATTGCAGAAGTTGTATAAACTTTATTATCTTTCCAGTCTGCGTTCAAACTCAATCCACAGTGGTGATCCTACAAATAATATTTATAGTCACATGGTCAGGTGTCATAAAGCGTGACGGATGCTAGTGCATCCCCAAATCACTATTTGTAACATCAGGCCAGGTGACACAAATATTACTTGTATTATTGCCACAGTCGCTGCAATTTGAACACAAACTGTAGAGATGATAAAGGTCATACAACTTATGTGTGTGTATAGTCACCTGGTCAGGAGTGCTAGTAAATTCATGATGCACAAAACACAGCATCATGAATTCACTGGTACACCTGGCCAGCTGATTATTGTATTGGAGTGTAAAAAGACAGAGCGCACTCGGTACAGGTATAAAAACAGGTTTTTTATTAACATACACACAAGAAATCATTTTTACACCATTTGATCTTGCCATTCCACCCATCCTACATCTGAGATGAAGTAGGCCGCAAATTGGTCCCTCATTTGGCCAACTTCAACGGATGACCTGAGAGGGTGCTGAGTGAATTCAGGCAATAGGTTAGGAGCTGCATTATCGAGTTCAAAGTTCGGGTGCTCTTTAGCCATCACAAAATTATGTAGAACCACACAGGCGTTCACCACCTCATCCACTGTTTCCAGTTTCAGATTAATGGCTGTGCCGAAATGTGCCATCTGGAGACAAGTATACCAAAGGCACACTCTACAGTTCTTCTGGCCCTGGTCAGCCTGTAATTAAAAAATTTTTTGGTGTGGTCCAAGTCCCGACTGGAGTAGGGTTTGAGCAGGTTTTGGCACATCTGGAATGCCTCATCCCCAACCATTACAAATGACTGTGGTGGACCTTCGGTGTTGGGAAGAGGCCGTGGCATGGGGAAATTGAAATGGTTACCATACAACCTCCGGCCCATGTCCAAGTTCTTAAAAGCCTGGGAGTCATTCCCATGGCCAAATGCCCCAATGTCCACTGCAACAAACATACAGTCTGCATCCACAATGGCCATGAGTACTGTAGAAAAGTACTTTTTGTAGTTATAGTACTCAGAGCCAGTTCTTTTGGGTTTGATTATCCGGATGTGTTTCCCATCAACCGCTCCCAAACAGTTGGGGAAATTGCAGACTGTCCAGAATTTTTTGGCTATTTCAAACCACTTTTCCGTGGTGGGCAGGGGCATAAAATCTTGACAAAGAACGTTCCACAAAGCCCGGCAGGTGTCTGCAACAATTCCTGACAAGGTGGATATTCCAATCCGGTACTGGAAGTGGAGTGAAGATAGGCTCTCTCCAGTAGCCAGGAATCTGCAAAACAGAGAAAGAACAAAAATTAATATTTATGTATATGGTTTTTTAAAACAATAAAAGAAAAAAAAATATTAGTACATGGCATAAAAATAATTCTACAGGTCTTTGTTTACTACAGGGCAGAACAATAATTCTGCCAGCTTTGGAATAGTACATGTCACAACAAAGAAAATTATGCAGGCACTGGTTTTGCAATATTACATACCGTAATGTGACCAGGAGTTGTTCCTCAGGAGGAATCGCACGATGGAGCTGTGTGTCCTGTCTCCGGATGGCTTCTTGGACATGACCAAGCAAATCACTGAAGCTTTGTTTGGACATCCGGGTATATTCATTATATTTCTCCGGGTTTGCCTGGAGCTCGCTGTATAGGGTGTGGTATGCTCCACGGCTGTCCCGGAGTTCAATAATCGCATGTATCCACAAACGCCGCCACTGCCATCTTCGCTGTCTCTCTCTCTCTCTCTCCCTTTGTTGATGGCAAGCAAGTGCATAAGCCTGAGCCATCCTAATGTCCAGATCCAAGTTGAAGTGAAAACTCTTCCAGCGTAGATCCATGTTTCACAAAGGAAAATGCAAGCAAATGTGAAGAATTCATCTGTAAACAGGGTCTACATAAAGAATTCCCAAAACACACACCCACTGGTGTCCCATTGGTGGAGTCTGTTGCAAGAATTTTTCAAGGATTTTTCTCCTGTGAAATGTGACACCTAGACAACCCATGCGCATAAAAAACGCAAACGCATGGAAAAACGCTTGAAAACGCATACAAACGCTGCAGTTTTTGGCGTAATGCGCACGATGATGCAACGAAATATCGCAGCGTTTGCAAGCGTTTTTTTAATGCGTTTCATGTGCGCTCGAAACGCTGCGCAAAACGGCGCAAGTGTGAAACTGGCCTTAGCCTCATGGATCTGAATTCTGTCGGGTTCATCATATATCAGACGTAAACTGTCAAAAAAAGGCATTCACAGAAAACCGTTCTGGGGCTTGTGGGAACAAAGAAAATGCCCAGGTCTGAGGACCCCCTTGCAGTAGGGACATGATTATTACTACCAGCTGGAACTCTTCCCCTGACGACCGGGGGCGCAGGGTAAAAAATAACTTACAGCTCTCCCTGAATACCCTAAACTGGCCTTTCTCTTCTGAAAATGTATCAGGGAGGGATATCACAGGTTTGAGAGAGATCAAGTATACATCAGAGGGTACTGACCTCACAGCCACTGCCGGCAGTGGGGGATAATTTATTTATCTGACCCTGCAACTGATAAAGTGATGACTCCAGACTCTGGCAATCCTTAGCCAAATCCTGAGTCATCTGCATCAAATTCACCACCTGGTCACAAAGCGTGTGAATAGGATCCATACTTGTGAAAAAATATATATATCGGCCAGACTTAATGTGACGCTAGTCACTTCTCACGGCCAAGTCGTAAGTCAGAATGGTCAAGAAGTCCAAGGTGAGAATCCAGAAGGTTAGGTCATAGACAAAAGGAGGAGACAAAAGTGTAGTCAGGTAACATTCCAAGGTCAGAATACCAGGAGGATAACGGATCAGAGCAGGGGACATTAAACAGTCAGATGTTCATAATGAAGTCTGGGGTCAGGCATGAAAAGATCAAGCATACAGAACTCAAGGAACAGGAGAACAAACCTCACAAGCTGACAGTTTTCTGGGAGAAGCAGCTTAGTTAAGTAGCATGGCAATCACCCGGAATAATGAACAATTGTAGACAGCCGACGCCTCCCAGTCACAGATTGGATATTCGAGCTGTTAATCAACACATGAAAAGCTTTAGCACACCCCTGAACCAGATTGGATTGCCAAGCTGTCAAAGTAGTGACAGACTCAGCACGCCTCTGTACCGGATTGGATGACCGAGCTGTCAATAACTGCATCCCAGACACACTGAGGGGTGGAACCGTGACAATGATGTACAAAAAGATCAACTATGTAAATGCATTCCTTATGTTGTCCTGATTCTGAATTAGATTCCTGTATTCTGCTCCTTGTCATTGGGAACGGTCAACTAAAAAGAGTATTTGTGATCAGGTTTTTGCTACTTTATCTGAAATCATCTAGAGGCAGAGACCCTGATTCCAACGATGTGTCACTTACTGGGCTCCTTGCTGTATTTTTTTTTATAAAGTGACTGTTTTATCTGCAGGAAATCATCACTAGAGGACAGTAAACCTGTTGCAATTTATTTATTAGCTCTCCATAACCCTCCCCCACCACTGATTGGCAGCTTTTTTCCTATGCACAGTGTACACAGAAAGATGCCAGTTGATGGTGTCATCACCCTCTCCATCTTTGGATTAATAAATAATCATGAGAAAGTCAGAGCAGCCGCTGTTCTTTCTTACTCTTGATTACTTATACTGTATGTCTGATGGCGGAAAAAGTGAAGACAACACTGATCGTCCAGAAGGCTTGCATTACGTATCAACCTCATGTGAGCCCCAGGACAGCGAGAGCAGACATTGCCAGAACTGCACCATCACTGGAGGTGAGTATAATTGTTTTTACTTTAACGGGGCAAATATTCAGATTGAGAAGCCATTGTCCTAGTAATCGACAACTCCTTTTACTGCTGCAGATCTACCAGTTCTCAGAAAGTTGAGATCTGTATAACCCTGTCCAAAGCTTTCTGCCTATGAACAGTGTACACAGGAAGCTGCCAATCAGTGGGGGGGGGGTGTTATACAGAGATCATGAGTATGGATGACTACCTGGCAACACGTTTACTAGTCCTCTAGTGATAATCTCCTGCAGATAAAACTGTGACTTTATAAAAGTACAGCTAGCAGTCCAGTAAGTGACACATCACTAAAATCAGGGTCTCTGCCTCTACATATGCTGCTCTTTAATCAAGTGGCTAAAACCTAGTGACAGATTTCCTTTAAGTCAGCGCTTTTTTTCTTACATTACAATGCACATTACTGCTGTGACTGCAGTGAATGAAGATCATGAGAACAATCATCAGCGATACTGAGCGATTTCAGCTCTGTAGCCTATAGAACTGTGAATGCAGCTCTGGAAAGTAATACATACTGTGACTCTGGAAAAACGTTTGACAAGTAATAGAAAATATTCCCAATATTTTGATATTTATTATTAATCAATATATAAAGTGAACTCAAATGCAGAAAATGATTTTAACTGACACAGAGTCACAGAGGTTGGTAATAATAAATTATATATTTTAGCAGTAAATGCTGTAATCTCCAAAGTCACACAATGACAGCAGATGCTACATACAGTATCTATAATAAAAAAAAAGACATGCAGGTAAAGGGTTTCAGATCATGACAATTAATTGCTTCTCGAGAATCTCTCTCTGTTTCGGAGAAGCCAGTAAATTCCTCCGCTGCTTGGAAAGCAATACATGCACTCGCGCCAACATTTACAGAGGATCCGGATATATGAAGATATTCTATTTATGAGATTTTTATTTGGACACAAGGGCGCAAGGATGAAAAGAATTCACTGTGACATGTCCTGTGGCCGAGGCTCCAGTGAAGCAAGCAAGTGTTGTGCATTAGTGAAAACAAGCCATGTTGTGCTTTATTCCATATCCCCAAGACATAAGGTCACCCCGCAGCGCTCAAAGCTTTCAGCAGCCTTTCTCCAGACACTTCTTTTGTGCATGTCACAGAGAAATGCATTTGTTGTTTTTTTTTCTTTAAGACAACTGAAAGTTATAATAATTAGAAAAGTTAGATATAAATATACCTTTAAAGGACAACAAAAATAATATAACCTGATCATTTGAAATCCTAATTCTTCTCGACATGTTTAGCCTATAATCCTCAAAAATGAAATATTAAAATGAAAACCAAACACGGATTTTCCAATGACAACCCATTTCAATTAGGGGATAGCAAAACTGTCCCAAATCTGCACAGTAATTGCACTTAATATACAGTTTAAGCCCAACATAGCATTTATTTCTTCTGCCTTTGTGTCTTTTTTTCAACTCTATCTGCTCCTCTATGCATCCAGCTTCACATAGGCTTTTACTTTTTTAGTGTATTTGTCAGTCCCCATTGGGGACTTGAACCTACGATTGTCTGATCGCTTGTACTATACACAGCAATGCCACAGGTATTACACATTAGATTACATGCTTTCGGCATTGTTAAATATATTGCTGCTAAGATCTTATAACTATATACACAGTACTGTGCAAAAGTCTTAGGCAGCTGTGCAAAAAATGTTGCAATGTAAAAATGCTTTCGAAAACAATTGTGTTCATAGATTAAATTTTATCAATTAACAAAATGCAAAGTTAATGATCAAAAAAAGAAATCTCAATCAAAATATTTGGTGTCATGGTCCAGTCCAGAGTTTATTTTCTGCTGTCCTCTCTCTGGACTGGTCATGCGGGGGTTAATGTCCTCTGCCTTGTTTTGGAGCTAGCTGGGCTATTTCAGCCCATCACAGCCTGCTGACCAGTGTTAGTGATAGCTCTAGCTTCCAGTTCAGAGCCTCTGACCCTTGTACCATGGTGCTCCTCCTGCCTTTGACTTGTCCCGGACTGATCTCTGACCCTGTCTTTTGGTATTCGTCTCTGCTGCTACGTTCTCTGTCTGGCTTTTGATTCGCCGGCTTGTACCCCGACCACGTCTTCTGTCTCACGTTTTTGGACCCCGCGCTCATGTTTAGCTTTTTGACCCTCGGCTTGGCATTTTGACTACGTGTATTGCAGCTACTTCTGGTACGTCTACGCCTGATAGTTTCTGACTCAGTTCGTCTGACCATTCTCTCATTACCTGTGACACCTGTGTGGTTGCTCAGTGTTGCTACGCTTAGTATGTAACCTCTCTTCCCTCACCAGATCCCTCTGGTGGAGGTTTCACTACATTTGGTGTGACCTTTGCCTTCAAAACAGCAATATCTCTTCTAGGTACACTTACACAAAGTCAGTTTTTTTAGGATTGTAATCAGGTGTATGAGTAACCAATTATACCAAAAATATGATAATGATCATCATTTAATATGCAGGTTGAAACACAGTTAATAAATTAAGCTAACAGTTTAGTAGGAAGGTTTTTACTCGGTGAGGAACAGTCACACTGTGCTGCAAAGGTAAGGTTGTGGAAGACAGATTAAGGTCATACACCATAGCAATACTGAGCAGAACGAAAAACAAGGTAGTTATGCTGCATCAGCAAAGTCTCTTGTAGGCAAAAATTTCAAAGCCAAATTGCGTTTCAAGATGAGATGTGCTGTTCCAACTCTTTTGAAAAAGCACCAAGAAATGAGTATAGTTTAGGACCCTACACAAGGTGGTCGAGCAAGGAAACTTACTGAAGAAGATGAAATATACATAATGTTTACTTCCCTCTGAAATCAGAAGATGTCCAGGAGTGCAATCAGTTCAGAACTGGCAGCAACCAGTGGGACCCAGTTATACCCATATACCATTGGGAGAAGAAAGAAAGAAAAGAAAGAAAAAACAGGCTTGGAGCAAACTACTCATTTTCCCAGAGACCAGGGGTTGCCTTGGCCTTCATAATTTATTTACAGGTGCATCTCACAAAATTAGAATATCTTCAAAAAGTTAATTTATTTCAGTTCTTCAATACAAAAAGTGAAACACATATATTAGATAGAGTCTTTACAAACAGAGTGATCTATTTCAAGTGTTTATTTATGTTAATGATGAGTATGGCTTACAGCGAATGAAAACTCAAACACCATTATCTCAGTAAATTAGAATACTTTATAACACCAGCTTGAAAAAATGATTTTAAAATCCAAAATGTTGACCTACTGAAATGTATGTTTAGTAAATGCACTCAATACTTGGTTGGGGCTCCTTTGGCATCAATTAGTGCATCAATGTGATGTGGTATGGAGGCGATCAGCCTGTGGCTCTGCTGAGGGGTTATGGAAGCCCAGGTTGCTTTGATAGCAGCATTCAGCTCATCTGCATTGTGGGGTCTGGTGTCTCTCATCTTCCTCTTTACAATACCCCATAGATTCTCTATGGTGTTAAGGTCAGGCGAGTATGCTGGCCAATCGAGCACAGTGATAGTGTTGTTTTTAAACAAGGTATTGGTACTTTTGGCAATGTGGACAGGTGCCAAGTCCTGCTGGAGAATGAAATTTCCATCTCCAAAGCTTGTCGGCAGAGGGAAGCATGAAGTGCTCTAAAATGTCCTGGTAGACGACTGCGCTGACTTTGGTCTTGATAAAACACAGTGGACCTACACCAGCAGATGACATGGCTCCCCAAGCCATTACTGATTGTGAAAATGTCACACTAGACCTCAAACAGCTTGGATTGTGCGCCCCTCCACTCCAGTCTCTGGGACCTTGATTTCCAAGGTCTAGTGTGAAGTTTCCATAATCAATGATGGTTTTGGGAGCAATGTCATCTGCTGGTGTAGGTCCACTGTGTTTTATCAAGACCAAAGTCAGCGCAGCCGTCTACCAGGAAATTTTAGAGCACTTCATGCTTCCCTCTGCCGACAATCTTTTTGGAGATGGAAATTTCATTCTCCAGCAGGACTTGGCACCTGTCCACACTGCCAAAAGTACCAATTCCTGGTTTAAAAATCACAATATCACTGTGCTTGATTGGCCAGCAAACTCGCCTGACCTTAACCACATAGAGAATCTATGGGGTATTGTCAAGAGGAAGGTGACAGACACCAGATCCAACAGAGCAGACGTGCTGAAGGCTGCTATCAAAGCAACTTGGGCTTCCATAACACCTCAGCAGTGCCACAGGCTGATCACCTCCATGCCATGCCGCATTGATGTAGTAACTGATGCAAAAGGAGCCCCGACCAAGTACTGAGTGCATTTACTGAACATACATTTCAGTAGGCCAATATTTTGGATTTTAAAATAATTTTTTCAAGCTGGTATTATAAAGTATTCAAATTTACTGAGATAATGACTTTTGGGTTTTCATTGGCTGTAAGCCATAATCATCAACATTAACAGAAATAAACACTTCAAATAAATCACTCTGTTTGTAATGACTCAACATAATATATGAGTTTCACTTTTTGTATTGAAGAACTGAAATAAATTAACTTTTTGATATTCAAATTTTGTGAGATGCACCTGTATTTTACTCACTTATATAGCGCCAATAATTCCACAGGGCTTTACAGACATTATCATCACTGTCTCTATTGGGGCTCAAGCTCTAGATTCCCTATCAGTATGTCTTTGGAGTGTTGGAAGAAACCGGAGAACCCGGAGAAAACCCACGGAAACATGGGGATAACATCCAAACTGCTTGCAGATGTTGTCCTTGGTGGGATTTGAACCCAGGACCAACCCATGTTGACACGGATGCCAATTGGTTTGATTAGTGATGCTCTTCCAGCACGATTGACAGCGGCATTTAACATGTTAACAGCCGTGGGTGGGCCGCAATTCCACCAGCGGCTGTTAGGGGCACAGCTCAACCGATGATATCAGCTGACATGTACCAGAAAAGTTGATCGCTCATCACTGGAGCCCGCAGCAAACAGGGGAAAGCCACCTTAGACATGTCACGATTCCTCCGCTCAGTGAATGATTGCTATGCTGTTCTGTGGAAACTGTCTTGCTAAGGCTGGTTTCACATTCGCGCTTTTTAAGCGCACGCACGGCCGGGGGTAGCTCCGCCCCCGAGCCGGCTCTCTGCCCGGCGTGCCCGCCCCTTCCTTGTAGCGCAGCCTCCTAGCGCACAGCGGCGCCTGCGATCGGCGCACCCTATCTTTAGCATAGGGTGCGCAGATCGTGCGCAGGCCGTGCGCTAGTTGCGCTTTGACCTGCGCTGCGCACTTTTGACGGTGCGCCGTGCGCGCCAAAATCCGAAAAGTTTGATTTTGGCGCGCACGGCGCACCGTCAAAAGTGCGCAGCGCAGGTCAAAGCGCAACTAGCGCACGGCCTGCGCACGATCTGCGCACCCTATGCTAAAGATAGGGTGCGCCGATCGCAGGCGCCGCTGTGCGCTAGGAGGCGGCGCTACAAGGAAGGGGCGGGCACGCCGGGCAGAGAGCCGGCTCGGGGGCGGAGCTACCCCCGGCCGTGCGTGCGCTTAAAAAGCGCTAATGTGAAACCAGCCTAAGCTGTCTGCGTCTTGATCAACAGCTTGGCTGTCCAATACTGTGATGGGCTTATTGGGCTGTTGGTGCCTTGATTGACAGCTCTGCTGTCCAATCTGTGACTGGAACATGTGGGACTTTGTGCAGGTGTTCAGTGTTCTGGTGATTGCCCAGCTATTTATCTGAGCTGTCTGCTGCTAATCCCTGCCAGACGTAGTTTGTGCTTCTTGGTGAGTATTAGCCTGATTCTGTTGCTGAGTTCTGATCTTCTGCTGCCTGACCCTTTGGACTGTCTCTGACTATCCCTTTGTCTTGACGTCTTGACCTCTTAGTGTGAGCAGCCATATGCAATAAAAGTAAAATGCATCAGTGATAATGCCATGAAGATATTACTAACCGGTCAGATTCTTCCCTGCCCCCTGCACACACCACTACAACGTGCGTTTATGCACTTTATTTTTTATTATATACATCTGCTCAGAGGCCAACTATTGTGGTGCACATTATGATATTAAGGCACTTGCAATGAATATGTACTTTATTTTGTCTTAAAAGAGAAATATATCTCTTTATTACAGAGAATTAATCACTTGATAATCAATGTATTTCTAATGTGCACTTTTTTGTATATACTTGCTAATTGATGTTTACTATGAATATAGAGATACACATCTTGCACTAGTTTTATATTTTATTTTTTAACATTATTGGTTGTGTATATTTATATTTTTTTCTGCCAGCTATTGCAGTTTTTCCGTGCCTCCTACATAGATATGTGTTTTTAGTTTTAATATATATGATTTTTTATGAAAATAAGAATAAAATCTCTTTTTGTAACATCATGTCTTTTTAATCAGTACTTCATTTTGTGTCATCATTAAGTCTTTCTTGTGATACATTGAATAAAAACAATCTAATTTTATGAATAGCACTTTGAATGTCTTCTGCTTCACGGCCTGTGAGTGAGTAGTGACTAGCATCACATTAGTGACTTGCGTCACAAGATGCAACTATACGTCTAAGGTGATATAGCAGTTAAAAGGGTTAAACTGAAACAATAGGAGCTAGTAATGATTGCATCAGTTACAATTAGGTACCAACTCTATGACTTAGCATTTAGCAGACTGAGCTCTTGAGCCTGCTGCATATGGTTATTGCTGTGCAAAATACGAGATTGGTGGAATTCTGAGTGGGATGCCTCACTCTTCTTTCTTTTTATTGCATTCAAGTTATTTACATGTTGCCATTTCAGAAGTCCAAAGCCATGCCAGTATGACGATGGTCCAGTATAACATGCAGAATAAATAATAGAAGAGTTAAAAAAGATGTCAGTATGTTTTTTTCTGTAATTCATTCTAATTATGTAATGTTGTGTAATAAAATACTTACTGATCACCATCTGTGTGCCACGCCAGAAATCTTACTCCAGTCAGATACAAGAGTGGGTGTGGAAGAACGCACACAGACCCGTTCCTCCCACATCACCACCGTGACATAACTACACAGGCACAGCTCTCCGGCGCCCCCTTTGTCTCTCAGGTCAGTAGAGGAACTGCAACTAGAGCAAATGGTCGCCGGGGAGGAGGTCCTGTTACCCGCTGGGGGTTCTAAGATTCGTGATCAGAGTAAAAGCATCAGCCCAAGATTAAGTTTATAGTTTAATTGCCTTAAGGGCGCACTAGATAATTATAGAAATATACAGTAAATAAAAGATATAACAATAAGGGTACAAGACTTAAGATATTAAGCTGGAGGTCAATTTACCAGATTGTAGGGTCATGTGGGTGCTGGGGAGCTCTGCAGTCCACAGGTACAAGAGTCTTAGTTGCCGGACAGACCCCCAAAGCATGGGCCGCTGCTCCCCTCGGCAGGTCTGTCCCCAGGTCATTCTTAGATCGTCATCGTCTGGATCTTCTGTGTGAAGGAATGAATATCTGCCAGGGGCTGCTAGTCCTTAAACACGCTAGGTTCCTCCCCCTGTGTCAGAGGGTGGGCTAATAATCCATGCTCCTAGGATGGAGTCAAAGCGTCTGGGACACACAAAGGATGTATATTCCTGCGTCTGCTAGCAGGTACATTCTAATTGAAGCCCTAGGCTTTTTTCCGGCCCCCTGCTAGCACAGCTCCGTACCTGAGCTTTGAAGCTCTGTTTTGGGCCTATCCTCATTATCACACCAATGGCCCTGGCTATTTAGCATTGGAACACTAAATTCTGCTTGTAAGTACACAGCACCTGGGGGTATAGAAGCCGTTAGCTGCCTGTAATTCCTGAACTTAGACCAAAATGGATGCCAAGCTCAGACATGTGGCCCCATATCTAAGATGGCGGCTGCGCCTTCATCACAGTGGGATTTCTAGTGTAGGATACTTCACAGCTCATCATTAATTAGACAAACGGTCTCTCCGCACCCTTGTTCTGCCCCAGCTCTGAACATTGTGTTGAAGCTTTGATAAACTGGTGTGAAAATGCAAAAGTCTCAAAGGTTTGTTGCAACTCCAAATTGCGCCTAAATTTTGCAACTTTTTAAGTTTTTAACACTAGAATTCTGGCGTGAAAGATTTGAAAAATCAGCGCTAAAACTTTGGCAGCAGATCCTTTACATCTTGTAGGTTGTAGTCTCACTTGATTCTACTTATTTTTCCAGGATATCGAGCAAATATTCAGTTGTAGAGATGAGAGGATTGATCCGTGGAGAATCCAGTTTGAGTTGAACTTACGGAAATTCGATGTTTCATGTGAAATTGAACATTTTAAAATTCGCGGTTCACAAAAAAAAAGTCCGACTCCATTTTCCACACTGCTGAAACATCAGAAAGCGGGCTAACGTTATTTTGCGCTTCTCTGCGTGGGCATTTACCATAAAATCCAGCAGCTGTGAGATGTTATAGATTATTATACCTTGTAAAGTGCTGGGCAGTACCGGGGCCATCACAGGTCAGACGTTCCCAGTGGAGCACAGTTTCTACGGCACAGTCATTTTCCATCTCCAGAGTCACTTGGTTAGTCTCTTATGGAGACTTAACTCTTTGCAGAGTGGAAACTCCTTTGGTCATCAGCGTACTCTCTCTCTCTCTGTATTGTAGATGTCACAATCCATTTTTGGACCTGTGACAGATCTGGCTTCTCAGATTAAAACTTTTTTCCTTTCAGGCCATCGGAGGTTAATGTTTTTCCCCCCCCGCTGGCCTGGTGGTGTATTTGCATTGCTGTTGTGTCTGCTGAGGTGGGTGGTGACCACTCCCACTATCCCTCAAGAGGACACCTGATGCATTAGCTGACTGTTGGTGTTAGCGGAATCTGTAGTGACTGGACTGGATACAGGAGCTTCCTGGGTGCAGTGGTGCTTTAGCTTTAAACATTGGATCTGGTGTATTTATTCTGCTGTGCAATGCTTTGCAGCAGAAAGCTAAGTGTTGCATTTTTTATTACGTTGTCCCTTTTAGTGTATCTTTTCATTCCTTTTGTTGTATTAGTGCAGAAGTGGGACCAGTGCTCTCACCTGCCAGTTCCCTACTTAGGGATAAGAGCAGGGCAAGTGAGAGATTATTTATCCTGCTCAGCAACGTGGCGAAAGAACCCATATAGGGATGATAGTGAGATCAGGGCACATCCTGAGGTGAGTGCAGGAGGTGTCCATTCCCCCTTTCGCTATCAACAGGACCCACCATTGTTATTGTTTCCCTGGTGTTCCCTTGTGTGTTGTGCCGTTTGGTGACCGACCAACTGTTAGGTCGTGTCACACTGGGTCAGTCAGTCTGTGACAGGAGAGTTTAAGCTCTTATGGTCTTAGGCCTCTTTCACACATCAGGTTTTCGCCGTCAGGCGTGATCCGGCGCTTTTGACAGAAACCGGATCCGGCGAAATGCAATGCCGGATCCGGTTTCCCCCCCATTGACTTGCATTTGCGCCGGATCGCGCCGGATGGCCATGCGTTTCATCCGGTTTTCGCCGGATCCGGCAATGTGTCGCGATCCGGCGTCTGGAAAAAACGGCTACTGTAACGTTTTTTGTCTCCGGCGAAAAAGCCGGACCCGCCGGATCCGGCGCGTCCGGCTTTTTCACACAATGAAAGCCTATGAGCGCCGCAATGCGCCTGATCCGGCGAAAGCCGGATCCGGTGGCCGGATCCGGTTTTTTTGGTCTGAGCATGCTCAGTAGCTCTGCCCACGACATATATAAAAGCAAGACAGTGGGACCCACAGCCACACCCAACATGCCACCCAAGAAAGCAACCAAGCGCAGCAGGAGAAGGCAGGAGACCACTGCAGCACCATCAGCACCACCACCACCCCAAATGGAGCAGCAAATGGAACATGCTGAGGAGGGGAGTCCAGCAGCAGATGAGAGACGGTAATTATCAAATCCCCCATTCCTCCAAACTAGGGCCATGGAATATCAAGATATTCATTGGCCCTTTGTTTCTCTTTATTCAACAGCCGCCCAAGAGATGCAGCAGCAGCAGCAGCAGAAATGGCATCACTGGCAGCAGCAACAGCAGCAGCAATACCCACAGCCATGGAGTCTGGCCATCAACAGGACAGCACATCTTCTTCTGGGAGCCCTCCCTCGCATCGTCAGCGTTTGACGGTAAGTTTTTATTTCCAAAATCCATCATCTCTGTAATATATGTCTATTCATTGCCTTTTATTTCAAAACAGGAATCACAAGATGAAGAGGAGCTCCCAGAAGAAGAAGGAAGGGGTGGACAGACACCTGGAGTGGGCTCACAATTGGTAAGTTTTTTGCATCAAACGCAGAAACACAACATCACACTACACACAACACATAGAAAACAATGTTCTGCAGACCACACACAGCAAACAAATGCCTACATCCAAAGACATAACATTTTTTGTTTTCTTCTCTAGTCTTCCCAATCTGGTGCTCGGCCAAGAGGTCCTCGCAGTGCCTCCCAGGGTCGTCGGCGACAGCAACGCGGCGGTCACCAGCGTGTAAGTATAAATATTTTTGCTTTGTTTTTTTGCACTTTTTATTTCATTTCTTTTGTGGAGGCTAATTATGTTATTTTTGTCTTTTTCTTTAACAGCCTTCACAGCGTGCTCCCGACTCTGACGGTGAGGATGGAGGACTCGATGTGGACCACCTCATTGATCTCATCAGAGAAAGGGAGCCGCTCTAGAATATGGCTGACCGCCACCACGCTGACCTTATCGTTACCCGACGACTCTGGGAGGAAATCTGTTCGCTCCTTGTGGGCCGCTGGGAGGACCTCGATGTTCGGGCCCAGATTAAAGAGCGTAAGTATATACAGTACCGGTTGCTTGATGTAAACCAGTGTTTCCCGAACTCCAGTCCTCGTGGTCCCCACGGATCATGTGTTCAGGATTTCTATTTACTATGGAAATCCTGAAAACATGACCCCTGGGGACCATGAGGACTGGAGTTTGTGAAACACTGATGTTGTATACTAACCACTCCTTTCTCGTTTCAGGGAACAGAATTGTGAATCGGTGGCGGTCTGTGAGGGATCGTTTCAAGAAGGAGTTCAATAAAGAGATGCGGGCCCCGAGTGGATCTGGAGGACGCAGGAGCAAGTACAAGTACGCACAAGCCCTGTCGTTCCTCCGGGAAACAATGGTCACTAGAAGGTAAATATTACACACCACATGTGAAAAAAAATGTTAGATGTAACTTTTTTTTTTCAGCCAGGGCCATACCATGTCAGTATTTTAATTGTTTTTTTTTCTCTTTATTCCACAGCACGGTGAGCAGCACTCGGGAGCCTGCACGACTGGACCCTTCTGAGGCGATCCCTGAGGAGACCGGCACCGAGGGACACTTCGACCGCCCCGGTACATCTGCACCTTCCCAGCCTTCCCACACATTCGACCCATCTGTCCCATCCACCAGCACAGGAGCATCGTGGCCGCCTACATTACATGAAGCTGCTGTGAGGAGATCGCTTTCCCTTTACCCCACCCTTCTGCCCCTGCCACCTCTAGTACACCTGCGGGTACTGGGCGGCAGCGGCAGAGGGGGTCAGGAAAAGAGTTATGCGCAAGAGTTCTTGCATCTGAATGCATCTTTCCAGAACTGTCTAAAAGTCTTGTCAGAGCAAATCTCCGCAGGCTTTCAGCAGATCAACTCCAGCATTCTGGAGGTGAAGACACTTCTGCAAACCATGCATTCAGAAGCAAGATCTTCGCCAAACCACACCTTTTTCAGGTCTGTTGTGGAGCGCATGGCAACACTATCTCCTACCCAGCAGATGCATGTAATGCATTCGTGCCACGGTGCTCTACAGCAGGTTACCTCCCAACCTCCACCTCCCACCACTGTAGTTCCTCCACCTGCACCCCCTCCAGCCACTTTCCATCCTCCCCCTCCTATTACATACCAGCAACCTCACCAGTACCAGCAACCTCCCCAGTACCAGACATCTCCCCACTTCCAGCAACCTGCCCCGTACCAAACTCCTTCCCCGTACCAAACTCCTTCCCCATACAACTTTCCATCAACATCATCTGCTCCTACAGTCCCTGCCCAACCCTCCACTCCACCGCCCACCACCTCTTCTGCCTCCCACATGTCCACCCATTCTGTAGCTTTTTCCACACCTTCACCTCTAACTGTTCCTTCCCCACCACGATCCCAGTCCTCTCTCCACACACCCAGTGTCGAAGTGTCCCGCAGCCCCTCCAGCAGTATTTCCACCCCACACTACACAGATTTGTAATGTGTGTTTTTTAATAAAAATGCCCATTGGGTTTAAAACCTTTATTAAAAAAGTTTTTTGCACTTTAAAAACATTTTACAAAAAAAAAAAAAAATTTTAAATAAAAGTTAAATTATCGTTTCACAATGGTTGTCTGTCATTTCTTTCTGCGGCGAACTATGTTTAAAAAAAAGGTTAAATACAGGGTATTTCAAAGGTAAAAAGGTATTCAAAACCAGGTATATAACTGTGGGTAAATTTTAGCTTTTTGCCACAGTTGTGTTCCTGGTTGTGTTTGAAGCAAAGTATTTCACCTAAAAAGTTGTGTTTATTGTTGGTGATTTCCTAACAATGTACACAACTTTTGTTAAAAGGTGAAATACTTTGCATAAAACACAACCAGGTACACACCTGTGGCCTAAAGCTAAAAATAGTAAGACCATGACAAGATAGCCAACTTTGGTTGGCAAAGGTATATACTGTTGGTCCAGAAGGTACACAAGTTTGGTTAGGGCACAAATCTTTCACACTCTGTCATCCTGCCAGTGTACTCTGCCTTGAGGTGACATAAAGTATAGTGCAAAATTGTCCCTCATTACTGAAAGCGTCACAGAACTTCTAGTGGTAATATTTCCAATGACAACATCCATCTTCGCCAGTAACTTGCTCTTCTCTCCAACCTCCACTTTCTTCTCTACAACCTGTCAAAGAAGGGCTGTAGGAACATGCTATATATAGTTTTCCAGTAGCCAATCCCGTTCGGAAGGCCACAAGGATCAATTTTAAAAACCGGATCCGGCGTAATCCGTCGAAAAACGGATAGAAAAACGGATGAACCGGATGAGACGGATCCGGTTTTGTCTGTCAAGAACAAGACGGATCCGGCAGAAAACCGGATCCGGCACATCAGGTTTTACAAAACATTTGCCGGATCCGGCATTCCGGCACGACGCCGGATCGCGCCTGACGCCGAAAACCTGATGTGTGAAAGTAGCCTTAAGGTTCTCTTTCTCCCCTACATGCATTTTCTGAGTAATTACAAGCTTTCTACTACTGATATTCGTGCAAATGTATTCTCCAAAAATCAAAATTTTATAAAAATTTAGCAAATTCAATTATCAAAAGATCTGCTCATCTCTACTCAGTGAGCCTGTGAAATATGGAGGTTAAGAAACCTTGAACTCCTTGTCATGTTGATTACACCATTCCTGAGCAGTTTTTGCAGAGTAACAGGCACAATTTTCTGCTGACAAAGTTGATAGCTAATCAAAATTTTCCAGAAGGGGTCTCCTTGATCCAGGAAGATGGTATGTGTTAAATTAACATCCACATGAATGTCGGAAGCTTTCCAGCAGAACATTGTCAAGCTGTGAACATCAATTGAAAAGACTCAGTAGACTCTGCCACCTCCAGACCATAAAAGCTGCAGATGATTATAGCAGTGACAGGGATCTGTATGGTATGGATGCTCTGGTATTACCTTTTTTAACAGTTTTGGCTGCAAAAGTTCTTCAATAAGATCGAACCAGACAAGTTAAACTTCACAATGGTTTATTTGGTGCCTTTCTTTGGTCCATTTTGATTTGTACCCTGTTGCTCCACAACAGGGAAAATGCAGAAGACCTGCTATTTTGAATATCCCCTGACCTAATAATTTAGCCATCCCAATTGGGCCATTGGTAAAATCACCCAGATCCTAACAATTTTGCCATTCAGAATAAAATTACATTGGTGATTATCATGAACGAACCATCCCAAGAATTTTCGATTAGTGATTATCAGGCATGGTAAACAGGTTGCCCAATCACCCAACGAACGAGCAGAAAAGTCGTCTGTTGGATGAAATTATCTTTTGGTTTGCTTAAAATCATTATTCTTGGCAGCACATTGTTCTGTGTAAAGTGTGCTGCTGAGAACAATGCCACTTTATGAATACAGAACAATCTATCACTGATTGTTCTGTGCACTTGAGAGATAGTCTGCCCGTCTAAACAGTCTATGAAACTACTGCCCATCGGCAGTCATTTAACATCCACAGGTCATGCAGTGCAACCCACTCTTACAGTATCCTTTTAACCCTTCAACTTCAAGAACTGACTGTTCAATTGCTTCCTGATATATCCTGTCCCTTGAAATGTTCCATGGTCATGAAATTATGTTAACTTTGCCTGTAACAGGCTTCATGTTATGGCAGATCAGCGAATGTAATGGTCGAGTGATCTCAAGTTTTCAGTCGTTTTTTTTTTATAATACTAAGGCACTGGTCGTGAACCTATGGCCTGCTTGCCAGAGGGGCACTCAGAGCATTTGTGGACATGTGCGTAGTCGCCCCAACACTACGGAGCCCATGCACTCTAGCAGGGGCATAATAATCACGGTTGCAAAGGGTGTGACCGGAACTGGGCACATGCGGCAGTGCAGCCACCAATGATATCACCTATTTCTGTTGGGTGTGAGTGTCAGGACGCATATTCAGCTGCACCACAATACATGCCACCTGCAATCTGAGGCCGGTAGCTGACATCAGAAGGCAAATGTTGACGTCATGTGTCGCCCATAGCAGGCACACCGATGTTAGCTGCTGGTTTCTGTGCCTGCTACAGAGGAGCACACCGCACAACTTGTGAGCGGGGGAAGGTGACTAGAATTTTTTTTTTTTGCATTAGAGAACAGCAGTAGAATGGGGACAAATATACCATAAGGAACAATAGATGGGGGGCATATATGTAGTGATCGGATGGGCTGCATATATCCCACTTAGCAACCCAGGATGGGAGGCAAATGTACCAGAAAGGGGGACATACAGTCATGGCCAAAAGTATTGACACCCCTGAAATTCTGTCAGATAATATTCAGTTTCTTCCTGAAAATGATTGCAAACACAAATTCTTTGGTATTATTATCTTCATTTAATTTGTCTTAAATGAAAAAACACAAAAGAGAATGAAGCAAAAAGCAAAACATTGATCATTTCACACAAAACTCCAAAAATGGGCCGGACAAAAGTATTGGCACCCTCAGCCTAATACTTGGTTGCACAACCTTTAGCCAAAATAACTTCCACCAACCGCTTCCGGTAACCATCAATGAGTTTCTTACAATGCTCTGCTGGAATTTTAGACCATTCTTCTTTGGCAAACTACTCCAGGTCCCTGATATTTGAAGGGTGCCTTCTCCAAAGTGCCATTTTTAGATCTCTCCACAGGTGTTCTTTGGGATTCAGGTCTGGACTCATTGCTGGCCACCTTAGAAGTCTCCAGTGCTTTCTCTCAAACCATTTTCTAGTGCTTTTTGAAGTGTGTTTTGGGTTATTGTCCTGCTGGAAGACCCATGACCTCTGAGGTAGACCCAGATTTCTCACACTGGGCCCTAAATTATGCTGCAAAATTTGTTGGTAGGCTTCTGACTTCATAATGCCATGCACACGGTCAAGCAGTCCAGTGCCAGAGGCAGCAAAGCAACCCCAAAACATCAGGGAACCTCCGCCATGTTTGACTGTAGGGACCGTGTACTTTTCTTTGAATGCCTCTTTTTTCTCCTGTAAACTCTATGTTGATGCTTTTGCCCTAAAAGCTCTACTTTTGTCTCATCTGACCAAAGAACATTCTTCCAAAATGTTTTAGGCTTTTTCAGGTAAGTTTTGGCAAACTCCAGCCTGGCTTTTTTATGTCTCGGGGTAAGAAGTGGAGTCTTCCTGGGTCTCCTACCATACAGTCCCTTTTCATTCAGATGCCGACGGATAGTACGGGTTGACACCGTTGTACCCTCGGACTGCAGGGCAGCTTGAACTTGTTTGGATGTTAGTGGAGGTTCTTTATCCAACATCCGCACAATCTTGCGTTGAAATCTCTTGTCAATTTTTCTTTTCCGTCCACATCTAGGGAGGGTAGCCACAGTGCCAGGGGCTTTAAACTTCTTGATGACACTGCGCACGGTAGACACAGGAACATTCAGGTCTTTGGAGATGGATTTGTAGCCTTGAGATTGCTCATGCTTCCTCACAATTTTGTTTCTCAAGTCCTCAGACAGTTCTTTGGTCTTCTTTCTTTTCTCCATGCTCAATGTGGTACACACAAGGACACAGGACAGAGGTTGAGTCAACTTTAATCCATGTCAACTGGCTGCAAGTGTGATTTAGTTATTGCCAACACCTGTTAGGTGCCACAGGTAAGTTACAGGTGCTGTTAATTACACAAATTAGAGAAGCATCACATGATTTTTCGCACAGTGCCAATACTTTTGTCCACCCTCTTTTTTATGTTTAGTGTGGAATTATATCCAATTTGGCTTTAGGACAATTCTTTTTGTGTTTTTTCATTTAAGACAAATTAAATGAAGATAATAATAACAAAGAATTTGTGTTTGCAATCATTTTCAGGAAGAAACTGAGTATTATCTGACAGAATTGCAGGGGTGTCAATACTTTTGGCCATGACTGTATATACTAGGATAGTGGACATATAAACCAGGATGGTAGGCATATATATCAGAATGGGGAACATACAGCTCTGGCAAAAATTAAGAGACCACTGCAAAATGTTCAGTTTGTCTGATTTTTCTTTTTATAGGTATATTTTTTGAGTAAAATGTAAATTGTTCTTTTATTCTATAAACTACTGACAACATGCCTCTGAATTTCCAAGAGACAAATTTTGTATTTTTTTCTAAAAATGAGAAATGGTCAAAATTAAATAAAATAACCAGTGCTTTCAGCCCTCAAATAATGCAAAGAAAACAAGTTCATAATCATTTAGAGACAACAATACTGATTAATGATGAGTGAGCACCAAAATGCTCGGGTGCTGGTTGCTCGAGTCGAGCAAATTGGAATGCTCGGGTGCTCAACCCAAGCAACGTGCCCAATGTAAGTCTATGGGAAAACCGAGTATTTTTACTGCGACCCCCATAGGTCCTTTTAGGGTCTAAAAGCATCTGAAAATGTTGGAAACAGTGCTCAAATGACATGGGAACATCATGGTGAAGACACCTGGAAGCATTTCTGACTCCCAGGTCACAGCTGTGAACAATGTTGTCTGAATCTTAAGTCATTTTTACAGGCACACAATAAAACATACAAAAATGAAGCCAAAATGGATTTTCCTGGGAAATATGTTAAGAAACATCCTTTCCAGAGTAATGACTCTTATATAAAGCAAAATGAATAACCCAAAACAAGAATGTTCCTCCACTACTTGGGCTTTGTTCACACATAGCATTATTGATGCGTTTTTCAACTTTACCATTGCTTTCAACCAAGACAAATGCATTCACTGGGAAATGTTATTTTAACAGTTTACAACCTTATTTGGCCATGTGGTGTGTGACATATCATCAGACACATCCTGTTTCATTTATGAAGAAGGGACTCAGAAAGTCACAAAGTCACCAAAATTCCCATTATTTAAATTTTTTTAAGTCACCTAAAGTTTGCCCATAAAGTGAATACAAGGTCTGCCCAAAATTTGCACACACTTCAATCCCCCAAGGAAGAAATGTGGAGGATGGTCTGCGAAAAATGTTTTCCCAGTTTAAAGGAGCAGATCTCCTATAATTGTAATGCCCATCCACTAAGTGTATGGGCTGAAAAACATTTTTCCCTGGGGGGTACACATCAACCTACTGTGTAAATAGCAGCACCACCTGACATCCAGGATGAACAGGGCAATAGCAGCAGCCCAACTGTTCGCCTAGAGGGCTCCCCCCAGCCTGCTGTGCCGGCGAGGTCGACAAAGGCGCCATAACCCTGCCACAGATACCAGGACCAATGTGGACCCAGGGGTCCTAAATTATCTTTCAAGAGTTGCCAATGATGATGGGGAGGAGGCGTACTCACGCAGCCTTGCCCGTTATCTTCGTTCCCTTGTCCGTGAGGTGTGGCTACGTGTGCGAGGATCCATTCAGATCCTAACTGATGCAAGCACACCCTCCAATACCCCTTATGAGGTGTTTGAGTTTCTGGAGAGGTGGCAGCTGTCACCCAGGAATCTTATGCATCTTAACTCTCACCCCCAAGTGCTTGCTCACTCAGGGTCTGAGGATCCTCCTACACGTGGGCCTACACCTCATCCCCTTCCCTCCCCACCCAACATTGGCAACATCATCACCAAATGTCTGGGTATAACCCACCACACCAATATGGCCACTTGTTCCCAGCCAGTGTTGGAGGCTGTTCCCAATCTGGTATGGGACGACTTGGCCATTTTGGGGGGTTGAGTCATGGACCTACCAGCCCCAGCAGGAGAGTCATCTCCAATATCAGAGTGCCCAGTATCCACCACAATCCCATGAGCCGGCCCACTACCTACATCATGGGCAACAGTATGCCCCCACACAGACCGAGGGACAAGTTGGCCAAACTAGCCAGCAGGCAACACAGGCTGGGCTGGCACCTTCTACACCCCCTACATACCACAATTTATAATTTTGTTTTAATGTTTTGTTATGTATATTTTTGTTGTTTTTTGGGGTAATGCTGTAATGTTACATTTGTCCTGTTTTTTTGTAAAAAGCCCAATTAGAGCCAGTTTGCTAAAAACCATATGGCAAGAATTTGGTTTCATAACCCCAAAGAAAAAAAAAGGCTACATAAAAATTTAAAAAATTCTATTTTTTGTCTCTTTATCAATTATGCACTTACATCACGACATGCTGCCATATGCTTAAACATTGATTTACAAACAGAGAAACACATAAGGGGTTGAAATATATATATATTTACAAAGACAAAAAAACTCCAATTACAACATAGACACAGCATGCTCTTGCCATGAAGTTAACCCCTCAGGTGACAGAAAATAATTTGTGTAAATATCATGCACTTTGAGACCAGAGAGCAGACGACGGTGAGGGATGACATGTGGTCTTGCCCTACGCACATTGTCCGTCACATGCACAACACCATCAGAGGCTGAACAATCAGGAATCCTGGTGAAATTATGTAGGACCACATATGCTTTGATTACCTCATTGACATTTTGTTCACTCAGCTGAATGGCTGACTGGAGAACATGCAATTTGCACAAAGAATGCCAAAGGCACACTCAACCAGTCGCCGGACACGTGATAGGCGCAAGTTAAATATTCTACGCCGGTGGTCAAGGTAGCGGTGGGGATATGGCCTCATTACATGGCGCGTTAATTGAAAGGCCTCATCAGCCACAAGGACATAAGGGACAAGTTCTTGATTAGAGCCTGGTAACTGGCGTGGTGGGGCTAGATCCAACTGGTTGTTGCGTAGCCACCGACCCATAATGGAAGTATTGAAGACTCTAGAGTCTCCCGTCCTTCCATAGGCCCCAATGTCTACAATTATAAATTTGTATTCACTGTCAGCCAGAGCCAACAAAACAACAGAAAAGTATTGTTTATAATTGAAGAATTGAGAGCCTGAGTTCTTTGGCTTACGCACATGGATATGTTTCCCATCCAGGGCACCAATACAATTTGGAAACTGGCATTGCTCCTCAAAGTAACTTGAGATCCTCAACCAGTCTTCCATCCTGGGCTCGGGCATGACGAGTTGATGTAGTCTTGGCCAGATTTCACTACATGTAGACCTCACTATGCCCGAAATGGTAGATCTTTCAATGAGAATCTCATGATGGAGTGCGGCATATGACAGGCAAGTGGACAGGAAGCTGGAGAACACAAAAAAAGGTCAACAAAATGTATTCAAAAAATTTCATTTCATTTCAGTATCATTTTAAATATGTTAAAAAACACACCTTTTTCTAATAATGCCTATATGCTATACATTTAATACTACACATAATATTCTGGTTGGTAATTTACAAGATATCTGGCCTAAGATGAGGGCAACAAATGTTAAACAAAGAAGAAAAGAAACATACTTTTGGCAAGACATCACGAACATAGAGAATGTGGTTGAGGAATACATACCGTAATGTGAGTAGAAGTCGCTCCTCAGCAGATATAGCTTTGTACATCCTGGTGTCCTGAAAGGTGATCCCAGGGCGCACTGTCTCCAACAGTAGATCAAAGGTGTCCAGGCTCATGCGACAATATTAGAATTTTTCCGGATGATTCCGCAGAGAAGAATAGAGCTGGTGGAAATTACCTTTTGTGAGGCGTTGCCTCTAAAGCGGATGGACCCACATTCGTCTCCTCCTCCTCGGATCCACAATCACTGGGTATGGATGCCCAAAGCGGCATGACAATACCCAGTTGAAGAGAACAGAACCTGCTTAGTAGGGTTGAAACTAAATGTGTCTGTCATGATGGCCAAACAACACAAACACACGAAGACAAGGCAAGGTCAAAAATGGACAGATTGGAAGCAGGCACCTGTTACTGAGCCAATAAATAGAGTGTAGGCTGATGATTTAAATAATTTGCAGGCCTTAAAACCGCTAAATGTCCATTTTGCAAGGTGGCGAGAAAATCTCGCCATACAGATGACATACGGATGCCATACAGATTACATACGGATGCTTCCATGCCAAAAAACGCCACCACACCTTGATTACGGGTGACATATGGATCACTATTAAGGGGACATTTCTCCGTATTACGCATGGAAAGTACGGACTGTATATACCCACATACAGTGCTTGCATGCCTTGCACTAATATGTATATGGCCACATACACTCCCCTGCCTACCTAGCACTGCAATCTATATACCTCGTAATTAGTCCTTAGAAGGACTGTTGGTTTATTTGGATTTGTGGATTCTATGATGGTATACCCACACTAACTTATAAACCCCCAAATCTGACCCTCAGCAGCAGCTCTCCTTACACTGTCCGATTCCAGACGTGACTGTGACGAGCAGGGTGGCGGCAGGTCTCTTATAGACCTGATGATGCTGTGCGGCCATACAATCAAAGTAATACCACAACAAAGATGGCTGTGGCATGACAGTGCGTGGTAGACAATCCCTGCATGTTGACTGGTGCTCTAAAGAGCGCCAAACATGCAGGGCGGGAACCCGATCTCCTGACGAATAATACCAAAAATGCTCGGCGGTCGCCAAGTACCGCAAGTACAGCGATACTCGGGCGAGTAGCAAGCATTGCCGAGCCTACTCGCTCATCACTAATACTAATGTTTTAACTCACGAAGAGTTCAGAAAATCAATATTTTGTGGAATTTTTAATCACAGCTTTCATGCGTCTTGGTATGCTTTCCACCAGTCTTTCACACTGCTCCTGGCACAAAAATTAAAGCAGTTCTTCTTTGTTTGATGGCTATACATAGGACTAAGTGTAAGTGATCTGAGGCAGTTTTTTGGGGATAAATGGATGTTCCTACATGGGGGCTACATGTTGAATGATTAAGAAGGGTAGGGGCTGCTGCTACTTGTATGGAGCTGCATATTGGGGGGAGCTGAGCAGGGAAGAGAGTGATATTACACGCGTGGGGCTGCATGGGGAAAGGGGTGATTTTGTGCGTGTGGTGCTAAGTTCTAGGTGGCAGATGTTACACGCATGGGAAAAGGGTGATATTTGTGGGTGCAGCATGTGGAAAAGTTAGGGTTACTTAAATGTAGATGCGTGCTGTGAGAGGGCTGTGTGTAGAAGGGGGTGATGTGTACATGTGGGACTGTGTGCCGGGGTGCTGATGCTACACGCATGGGGAAGGAGGTAAAAGTATGCTTGGGCTGTGTGTGAAAGGGTTAGGGTTACTTGAATGGGGCTGTATGCTGGGGGAGGGCTGTGTGGGGAAGTTGGTGATGTAGCATCACGCAGACCACCAATAAACGTAACGTCACTGGGGAAAGGTGATATGCGTATGTGGATATGTGGTAAAGGGGTTGATGTTACTCATATGGGGCTGTGTGCTGGGGGCTGCATGGAGAAAGGGGTGATGTGAATGTATAAGTTGTTTTTTCAAAACTAAAACCTCATTATTCACAATAAATTGCTGTTTTGGCAGATTGCAATAAATAATTTGGTTTTGAGTTGCAGCTTGGGCACTTGCTCTCTAGAAGGGGTGCCATCACTGTGCTAAGGTATGGGACATACTTAGACTGTGCCATAAACTTTTGATCAGTGTAGCATTTTTTGGAGGGAACATTGTTTAAGTATTTTATATTATTTTAGCATTATGTGGTAATATATTTATGCACTGTATGATTGAATATTCATGTATAAAGAATTGGGTGGTACAATATAGTATACCTGAAATATACCCTAGTATTTCCAATTTTACGACGTAGAGGTTAAGACCGGTTTCACATGTCTGAAATTCATGGTCTGTGGCCAAGGTTTGAGTATTGATTTGGTTGCACGTGTGCGGTATCTGTATGCTGCTTATTTATCTATATTTCTTACTAATGCCCACAATAAAAGCCAACTACATCATGAAGACAGCTGGAGCAAGCACAAAGGTTAAGTCCGTAAACTGCCATGTCTACAATGATATTGAATTTCACCAGATCTTTTGTCATCCTTACAATTGGACATGCTTTTGTCTGAACAAATATAGAATATTTAGTCTCAGAAAAAAATTAAAATCAATAAGACATCTCCAGAGAGGGGACATATCGCCGCGCGCTCGGCGTCGCTGGTGCTGATCGCTGGTGAAGCTGCCTGTTTGACAACTCACCAGCGATCATGTAGCGACTCACCAGCGATCCTGACAAGTTGATATCGTTGTCGGGATCGCTATGTGTGACGAGGCCCTTGAAGTGAACAGATCCTACATAGTTATGTATCATACACATATACTGCAGGTGTAGGAAGCATAGGATGAAAGAAAATGCAGAATGGATGGAAAAAAAAAATGCAGAATGGATTAGAATAAGGGTCTCTAGGCCCATACACACCACACTGAGAGAGGAATGACAACTCGTAAGATCAGAATCTGTACTCTGGGACTAGGTATGGGTGAACCAAACCTGTAGAACTCGGAGAAGTAAACTGGGCCCAGAGACCTGTGGTGAAATCCATTCTGCATTATCTTTGCTGCCTGTGTTGTGCTGTATTGTATTTCAATGGAGCCCATGGAAGTCAATTGGCTTTCCTTTTTTGACATTATTTCACATGTTCCTTCCAGCGCTTCCCCACCCCCATTATTTCCAATTGGCAATCCTGTCATTCCTTTTGGTACAACCCCAGTGAACAATGGCTTTCCTGCGGTGCCAGCCAATTGTATTTTGGTTAGTTAAAACATGTACGGTACTTTAATAGATCTATCCCCATTTTTTTTAATTTCTTTTCAATAAAAGTGCATTTTGAGTTCATCTAAAGTATTCTAGCCAGAAGAACAGCAAAGTTATGATTTACTTGGGGTTTGAATATCTTGCATTTCATACTATCAACGCAGTGGTTACTTGGAGATGCCGACTGAATCGCTCTTCAAAGTGCCATTCAGTTCTCAAAACAAAAGATGACAACATAGTTCAAGAACCAACAGAACATTATCATGACTCCTTCCCTCAAAAAGCCGAAGCAAATGTACTTCTGTGCTGCAGAGCATCTCACCTAGAATTCTATATTATTCTCCTGCCCTGCAGAGCATCTCACCTATACCTGCATACTATCCCCCTGCCCTGCAGAGCATTTAACCTATAGATCTATGCTATTGTCTGTCCTGAAGAGCATCTCACCTATAACTCTCTACTGTTTTCCTGTGGGTATTCATGTCTGTGGGCATTTTTCACATATCATGTGATCATCCTCACCTTGCACCTCAAATATCATAGATCTGAAACTTTGTGATGCTGCAATTGGCAATTTTCCGTGTGGGCAATTTTCCGTGTGGGCAATTTTTTGTGTGGGCAATTTTCTGTGTGGGCAAATTTCCATGTGGGCAATTTTCCGTGTGGGCAATTTTCCATGTGGGCAATTTTCCTGGGCAATTTTCCGTGTGGGCAATTTTCTAGTGGGCATTTTTCCAGTGGGCAATTTTCCTGTGGGCATTTTTCTGGTCACCATTGGAATCGAATGTATGTATACCATACGCTCACTGTGGGTTCCCCAATAACCAGCCTAGTAGTGGAAGCAGCTGCGGCCTCGTCCATCACTCGTCAGTCAATTGAGTAATAGTTCTGATGATTGGAGTCATCTGACAAACTGGTGAGAGTGGTGGGATTTCCCCAGTGTCATTCTTGAAGTTCTTATTTAGCTCTAGTGTAAAACTGTCAATCTTTATTCACATGTCAGTGATTTTTTTGGTATGCAAAAATTGCACTATTTTTCACCAGCATTTTTTATCTGATCTTCATCAGCATGTGGTGCATTTGTGAGTTTTTATTATCACAGTTTCATCAGTAATTTTCTTATAAGAAATGAAAAGTAGATTACAAAGCTTCTCCTGTCCATTATAGTGTTAACCAGTTCAAGACCGGGCCACTTACAACTCCCTTTGTTGACCAGGCACAAATTCAGGTATGTTCAAATATGCTGTTTAAAGTGCTGCAACATTTTTTCTCATTCGGATATTCAAGTAATCAGGGCAGGTTTTAGACAAAGTGGGGCCCTTGGCAAAAGTTTAAAGTGGGGCCCCAAATACTCACATATTGCACCATCACACAGAAACTGTCATAATCCAGGCCTGGGTTTGTTTCTTGCTATTCTCCCCCTGGGCTCGTCATGCGGGGGGTTAACTTTCTCTGCCTCATTTTGGGATCTGTTTGGCTATTTCAGCCTGCGGCTGCATGCAGGCAGCATCAGCTACAGTTCCTGCCCCTGGCTTGAGCGACTGATCCCGTTACACCCTGATTTGTCCTCTGCCCATTTACTCAGCTCCCGTGCCTTCCCATTCCTGCTACTCCGCTTCTCTTGTTGTTATCTCACTGTGCTGTGACCTTGGTATCTGACCCGGCTTGCCCTCTGACCTGTTTTACTGTCTCACGTCTCTGGCATCTCTGATCCCGACTGGCTCTGACTTCTCTGGCTTGCATCTGACCACGTTTATTGCTGTTTCCTCTGGTACTGCATTTCCTGTCCGTTCCTGACCAGGCTTGTCTGACCTTTCTCACGCCACCTAGTGGTGTCTGTGCTGATGCACGGTGGTGTTACGCTGTGAGTGCAACCTTTCTTCCATCAGCAGCACCCCCTGGTGAAGGTTGCACGATACTGTGCTGCAGCAGCATTACATTATAGCTGACCCGTACATTTAAAGGGGTTTTTTCATTTTTTTTTCTCTGGTCATGGATCCGATGCGTAACCTGGCAGATCAGGTGTCTAGTTTGACGCAGATGATGTGGGATTTGTCGGTGGAACATAGGGCCCTGGCCACGTCCCATACACAATTGCAGAAAGAGTTGACGGAGACTGTTAAGACTGTGCAGGGTACCAACCCTCATGGTTTTAGGCCTGGTGATCCTGTAGATGTCACCTTGCACTCTCCCGAACCCTTGGTTAAGCTTTTTGACACCTTTTCTGTCAAGAAGGATAAATGTTGTTAGCGGGTGGGGATAATTATTTTCTTACTCAGGGAGGGTCCCCAATCTTGAGCTTTTTCTCTGTCCCCTACTGCCCCTGAACGGATGTCGGTGAATAGATTTTTTTGTGGTCTTAAGACTTATCTATGATGAACCTGACCGTGTCAGGTTGGCAGAGGATACGATCGTGGGTCTTGTGCAGGGAAAGCTCTCAGCCTAGTGGTATTGCTCAGAGTTTAGACGATGGTCCCCGGAGGAGTCCTGGAACGACTCTGCACTCAGGTGCCAGTTCCAGAGGGGACTGTCTGATTATCTGAAGGATGCTCTGGCTCTCCATCCACCACCTAGTTCCTTAGAGGAGGCTATGACTCAGGCCATCCGGATGGATTGTAGACTACGTGAGAGGGGTATTATGCAATGAGATGTCCCTCTACTTCCGAGTAATCTTGATGTTACGCCACATTCTGAGACCATGGAGGTGGGAGCCACCACCATCAAAGAAAAGGAGATGAGACAATGACGAAAAGGGAGACTCTGCTTCTACTGTGGTAGTCCAGGACACTGGAAAAAGGACTGTCCCTCCTGTCCTCCGAATACCAAGGTGTCAGGAAACGCCTAAGTCTGGGTAATTAATGAGGAGGTTGCCCAGACTCTCAGGTACATTTTTCCTCATTGCTTAAGTTACAGCTGGAAGTGGAACTTTATGTTTGGAACTGCTGTACCCCCACTTCAGCTTTTGTGGACTGTGGGTCATCTCTGAACTTGATTGACTCTGACTTAGTGGTCAAATGTAAGTTAGTAGCAGTCAGGTTAGGAACTCCCATCAATATCGTAGCCATTGATAAAACCCCTCTTGCTAATAATGTGGTTAAGGCTAGTTTCACATTTGCATCTGTGTACGCAGTGTTTCATCTGCATACATCCGCACGCGTCCTGCGTACATTTCTTTAGCATCATGTACGCAGGGACATGCATTTGCATGCGTTCGCCTTCGGTTACGTACACGTGTCGTTTCGCGGGGTGCGGCTAAGGCAACATGTTGCATTTTTTGAGGCGTCAAATATGTGCGGCCATATGCATGCGGATGCTTGTGGATGAATTGTGTCAAAACAACACATTACAGTCTATGGGAACGAATAGGTATGCAAGGACATGCGTACGCTTGCGTTTGCGTACGCATGTGTTTTTCTGAGTAAACATGTCCAGGAACTGGTTTAAACCACCCCCCTCACAAAGCTGTATAAAAAGAGGGTGTGGGCACTGGAAGTCCATTACTCTCCAGACTCTGGAAGTGATTAGAACCCATTACATCTTCTTTGAAGACTGTGAATTATCAAAATGTGAGTATACAAGCTAATGTCTGTCTGTCTGATTTTCTCCCTGCAGTCTGTAATCACTTCTGTCTCTCTTGCAGCATTTCTCATCATGTCCTCCAGTGCAGAGCAGACCTCACAGAGTGGACAGGAGACTAAAGTGATCACATTTGCTACTGATTGGTAAGTATTGACTGTCAATATGACACATGTGGAAAAATCATGTATTTTCTTTACAGAACCATTCCAGTGCAGATGAGCAGGAGCATCAGACTCAGGCCCAAGTTCCAGTGGCAAGAAGGCGTGTAAGCATTATTGTTTTTGGTTATTCTTGAATGTTTTTGGTTTAAGTGTTTTATCTTTACAACATTAATGTCTTTCTTTCATTTCTAGGTTCCACAATGGGAGGAAGAAGAAATTGACAATGACCTCCTCATCACATTGGTGGAGGAGGGAGTTCCGTTGTGGAACACCCAGGATCAGCAGCACTTGGACGCTGTTGTGATTCGGCGGCTGTGGAATGAAGTGGCGCAATCGCTGATGGATGACTGGGACAACGCCATGCCACAAGTCCAAAAGGAATTTTGTAAGTATTGCAATGTGGTCTAACACGGCAGTGAACCTGTAAGGCTGGGATCACACAACCGTGTGTGATGCAAGAAACTCCTGCGAGTTTCTGGCCTCACACATGGTTGTGTGATCCCGGCCTGAAGTGCATTGTTTAACAATTTCTTTTTTTCCCCCTTCACAGTGAACAAAGTCAGAACCCGTTGGTGTTCGTTGAAGGATCGCTTTAATAAGGACCTGAGACAGGAGATCCAAGTCCGAAGTGGTGCTGCTCAAAAGATCAGGAAATACAAGTACCATAGGATGCTGTCTTTCCTGAGGCCTGTGCTTGTCAGTGAACGTAAGTATTTTTGTGTTGTATTCCATTGTGTTGTATTCCATAATCTGAATTTTTCTATAACACTTTTACAATTGTTATTTCTTTGTAGTAATATTTTTCATTTCTTTTACATACAGAACCTGGAGCAGTACCATTGAACCTGGATCATCCTCTGTGGGAGCGGCCCCTCATCGAACAACCACTGAACAATCCCAGTCATCCACCAGCGATGCAGCAAGTGGGCAGGCTTCACAGGCTGGAGAACAGGAAGCTGGTCCTTCAGGTGTTCCCCTGTCCCAGTCCTCTGCTACTGTTTTTTTTGGGTCTTCCCGCCAGTGGCATAAGGCCTTAGACAGGTCACTCATGCCCGAGTTTGCTCACTTCCAGAATGGCCTGAAAGCACTCGAAGATAGACTGGAAAGTGGTTTTGCCCATATAAATTCAAACAAGAAAAATTATAGCCAGCTCACCCAGTTAGACGTCCTTAGTGGTTCTGCTCACTGCCAGGAAGCCGCACGAAGTTGTAATGGGAGAGGCACACCCATGTTGCAATAGAAGCAAAAACCAGCAAATAATTCCAGCGGATGCTTCCTACTTGGCCATAAAATCCATTTTATTTTTATCCTTTAAAATAGTTCCATGTGGCAGAAACCCCAAATATATACAGGGGGTCAGAAGAAAAATAGGGCACACTACTGCTTTATGCGTGCAGACTACGCGTTTCGACCTTACTAGGTCTTCTTCTAGGTCTAGACCTAGTAAGGTCGAAACGCGTAGTCTGCACGCATAAAGCAGCAGTGTGCCCTATTTTTCTTCTGACCCTCCTGTATATATTTGGGTTTCTGCCACATGGAACTATTTTAAAGGATAAAAATAAAATGGATTTTATGGCCAAGTAGGAAGCATCCGCTGGAATTATTTGCTGGTTTTTGCTTCTATTGCCCATATAAACACACTTTTCCAGGATGTCAACTGATGCACCACCATGCCGGGTCCTGCTGCTGAACGCCAGTCTACCGCCACCACCATGCCGGTTCCTGCTCCTGCACACCCGTCTACATCCACGCTGCTGAATCCTGCTCCTGCACACCCGTCTACCTCCACGATGCAGAGTCTTGGTACTGCACGCCATCCTCAACCCACCACGCCCAACCTCCCAAAGAGACAAAAAAGAAGAAGCAAGCTTCCTAGTACCAACTCTGGACAGAAATAAAAAAAGTAGAAGCATGGCCCCAAAACTGTCCTACCACCTCCACCCTCATCTCCCAATGTGTCTCTGTTGTCCAATTTCTCTCTCCCTTCCAGTGTGTCTCTCCCGTCCCATGCTTCCACTCCTATTTTGTCTACTCCCATCCCTGACCTCCCAGACCTCACACATTTAGTAGGCCCTTACCCTGGAACCTCTTCATCATCCACACGTAGCCAATCATTCCCGCTCCACACACCCCAGGTCCATAACATTTCGTCCTCGTACTTTCAGAAAAAGTTAATTTTTGTTGTTAAATAAAACTGTGCTTTTTTCCCCAATCAATGCTTGTTCTTTGTCTCCTTCTGCGTCATTGCTGTCAACACACACTGTGTGCCGTCGCTGGAAAAACACTTAGACTACTTTCACACATCAGTTTTTCTCCGTCAGGTGCGATCCGGCATCGCGCCGGAGCGCCGGATCTGCAAATGTTATGTAAAACCGGGTGTGACGGATCCGGTTTTCTGCCGGATCCGTCTTGGTAGTCAGACCATAAACCGGATCCGTCTCATCAGTTTCATCTGTTTTTCCATCCATTTTCCGCCGGATTACGCCAGATCCGGTTTTTAAAAACACCCCTTGGGGGCTTCGAAACGGGATTGGCTGCTGAAATCTATATATACCGTGTTCCTACAGCCCATCTTTGACAGGTTGTAGAGGAGAAACTGCATGTTGGAGAGAAGAGCAAGTGACTGGCGAAGATGGATGTTGTGATTGCAAATATTTTGAAGAATGTGGTGGATTTTACAGCGGAGGCGAACCGTTTGAGGGTGATTGTTCTGGAGAAGGAGAGAGCTAGACAGCAGCGCATCAGGCGTCAGCGACGCCGTTTGTGGATCCACCCCATCACAGCCAAGAGAATGACGCGTGGGGTCTATTCTACACTTTGCATGGACCTTAGACGAAACCCGGAGAAATTTTTTGGATATGTTCGGATGAAAATGGAGAATTTTGATTACTTGGTGGAGCGCATTGCACACCTCATAAGAAAAGCTGACACCTATTGCCGCTTCTCCGTTTCACCCGCAGAGCGTCTGATGGTGACTTTAAGGTAAGCCACATTTATTGGATATGCTCGCATGAGAGCACACTTTCACTGCAATCTTGTTGGTGGTAGTTTGTATCTCCAAGTGTTATAGCTGAGTTTTGGTATGTAATGCTGTGATTTTTAACTAATTTATTGTTTTTTAATTCCCCACAGATTTTTTGCAACTGGAAAATCCCTTTCGTCACTGCATTTCCAGTACAGACTCGGGATTTCAACCATATCTGGAATAGTGAAGTACACATGCCGTGCACTGTGGGACTCCTTAGATGAAGAGTTTTTACCAGAGCCCACAACAGAGAGGTGGATTGAAATTTCTGAAAAGTTTCTACAGATATGTCAGTTTCCAAACTGCTTGGGCGCTGTGGATGGGAAACATATCCGCAATGTAAAGCCAGCAGGATCGGGATCGGAATATTTCAATTAGAAGAAATATTTCTCCATTGTCCTCATGGCCATCGCTGACGCGGAATGCAAATTTATTGCTGTTGATATTGGGGCCTATGGCCGCTCCAATGACTCTCAAGTTTTCAAACTGTCTGCCATGGGGCGTAAACTGTATGGAAACACCTTCCAGTTCCCATCCCCTAGACCACTGCCGCAAACATCTGGTACACCTATGCCTTTTGTCTGTGTAGGGGATGAAGCATTCCAGCTGTCAGAACACCTTTTGAAACCCTACTGTAGCAGAGGATTGACAAGAACAAAACGCATTTTTAATTACCGGCTAACAAGAGCAAGAAGAATGGTGGAATGCTCCTTTGGTATTCTGACAGCCAAATGGTGTGTCCTATTGACTGCGATCAACCTCAAGACAGAAACTGTGGATGAGGTGATCAAAGCTTGCGTGGTACTCCACAATTTTGTTATGTGCAAGGAACCCATTTCCATTGAGGACACCACTGAAGAAACCACCTTGCAAGATTACCAGAACATTACCAATAGAAGGTCTGTGATGGTGTCACGAATGAGGGACCATTTTGCACAATATTTTATGTCACCTCAAGGCAGAATAGACTGGCAGGATGACAGAATTTGATAAATTTCTGCCCTTAACCAAAGTTGTGTACCTTCTGTACCAACAGTATATATATTTTCCAAACAAAGTTGGCTATCTTGTCGTCTATCTTGTCGTGGTTTAACTATTTTTACCTTGACCACAGTTGTGTACCTGGTTGTGTTTTAGGCAAAGTCTTTCACTTTTTACCAAAAGTTGTGTACATTGTTAGGAAATCCCCAACAAGATACAAAACTATTGGTAAAAGGTGAAATACTTTGTCTATAACACAACCAGGAACACAACTGTGGCCTAAAGGTAAAATTTATTTACCTTTTACCCACAGTAATGTACCTGGTTTTGTATACCTTTTTACCTTTTGTATACCCTGTTGTCATGTCGGACGCTATTCACACCACAGCGTCCGGCAGGCAGAGGTAGTTTCACCTCCGTCCACAATAGCCTCAGTGGGGCCGGCTTGATTGTCTCAGGCTATTGGGGGTTAATCTAGCTGGAGATCAGGTTGGATGTTTGGTCACGCCCACGGTCTTTAAATAGTCATGCTGGCCTATGGGTGTCGCCGATTATAGCTTGTGTTTCATACCAAGTGGTTCCGGTCTGGAGTGGAGGTGTTGGAGAGAGAGAGAGATTCGTATCTGGTGGCGTATGATCCGTTGTTACCTTTTCGCCTTCCCATATCTGTGTTTTGTTGTGCCCTGTTCACATTACTGTATAGTCCTGTGTGTATGCGGTGCAGTTTAAGTACTCCCCGTCTGTCATTACTGTGTTGGGCTTTGGTGGTTTGTCTCCTCACTGGGTGGAGGGTGGAGGGTTAAGCTTAGGGCTAAGCAGGAGATAAGGAAAGGTTGGAGGCTCAGGCATTTGCACCATTAGCAAACACCCTGGGTTGAGGGTCAGTCAGGGTTTCCCCTAGTTAAAGGGACACCACAGGGGCCCCGGGTATTTCAGCCTTAGCCGACCTAAGCCCCGCGTGACATTATAATCGGCCTACATTTTTCAGGAGTCCATGGATCCCATGGATTCCATCACCCGCCAGTTGGCGGCGCTGTCCTTACAGGTCTCCGAGTTGAAAGGGGCAGTTCAGCAGCAGGGCCTGGTAGTAGCAAAGGTGCAAACGGCATCTGCAGGTATTGGTGCAGAGGCGAAGATTCCGCTGCCAGAACGATTCTCAGGGGAACGCAGCAAATTTGTCATATTTCGGGAGGCCTGCAAGTTATACTTCCGCATGCGCCCTATCTCCTCAGGTAATGAGGCTCAGCGGGTGGGTCTGGTGTTATCTTTACTGAGTGGTGACCCCCAAGCATGGGCATTTTCCTTACCAGCTGACTCTGCTACATTTCATTCTGTCGATAATGTTTTTTCTGCACTCGGGCTCATTTATGATGATCCTGACAGATTGGCTCTAGCGGAATCTAAAATCCACGCCCTCCGCCAGGGGGAGCGCTTGGCGGAGGACTATTGTTTGGAATTTCGCCGTTGGGCAGTAGACACACAGTGGAATGACCCAGCGCTGCGGAGCCAGTTTATTCATGGGGTCTCAGGGAACGTTAAACAGGCCCTCCTGATGTATGAGACTCCTGCATCGTTGGAGTCTGCCATGAGTTTGGTTATACGTATTGATCGCCGTTTGCGTCAGGGGGCACAGGAGACGCTACCCCTGGGGGAAAGCAGAGGTGCAAGTGAGGTTGCTGCAGGTGAGCCCACTGAACCTATGCAAATTGCGGGGGTGTCACAGGTTGAGCGTCGTGTTCCTGGGTTCAGGAAGCCCGGAGCATGTTTTTACTGTGGTAAAAGAGATCATTATGTTAACGCTTGTCCTGTGCTACCGAAGAAGGTCACACCGGCGGAAAACTGTTAAGCTCTGAGGGTATGGAGGAGGCCCAACTGAGCGTATGCATATCCTCCATGATGGTATCTCAATGTATGCTCCCTGTCAAGGTTATTATCGCGGGCAGAGAGCTACCAATATCAGTGTTTGTGGATAGCGGTTCCGCCACCAATCTCATGGATGAGGAGTTTGCACGCACCGCCGGGTTTAAGATAGAAAAACTCCCTCATCCCATTCAGGTGGTTACCATTAATGCCGCTCCCCTCCCACAAGGGGAGATTACAGAGTTTGTGGCTGAGGTGAAACTCCACATTGGGGTCCTACATTCTGAGTGGGTTACATGTAGGGTCCTCCGTAATCTCCCAGCACAAATGGTCCTGGGTTTTCCATGGTTGTCCAGGCACAACCCGGTGATTGATTGGAAAACTCAGGACATAGTCCAATGGAGTCATTTCTGCCAGGACAATTGCTTGGCCACATGTGTGTCCGCCGTGACGCCCAGCCTTCCGGAGGCTTTGCAGGATTTCGCGGATGTATTCTCTGAGAGGGGTTGCTCAGAACTGCCTCCACATCGAGCCTATGACTGTGTGATTAGGTTAAAACCCGGGGCCAAATTACCTAAGGCCAGGATGTTTCATATTTCTGGTCCAGAGAGACAAGCTCTTAAAGACTACATCGCGGAGAGTCTGAGTCTGAGCAAAGGACACATCGGGCCTTCGTCCTCGCCTGTAGCAGCGGGGTTTTTCTTCATTAAGAAGAAAGATGGGGGGTTATGCCTGTGTCTGGATTTCCAGGAGTTAAACCAGATTACGATCCGTGATCCCTACCCTATGCCTTTGATCCCGGATTTGTTCAACCAGGTGGCGGGGGCGAAGTGGTTTTCCAAGCTTGACCTCAGGGGGGCGTATAACCTCATAAGGGTCCGTCAGGGGGATGAGTGGAAGATGGCGTTTAACACTCCTGAGGGTCATTTTGAGAGCCTGGTTATGCCATTTGGGTTGACAACCGCGCCTGCTGTTTTCCAACATTTTATTAATGATGTATTTGCTCATGTCCTGGGGAAATTTGTGATTGTATACCTGGATGATATCCTCATTTATTCGAGCGACCGGGACACTCATTTAGAGCATGTCAGGCAGGTGTTACAGTTGCTCCGGGAGAATAAGCTCTATGCTAAGCTGGAAAAATGTTTATTTTTTGTTCAGGAGTTGCCTTTTTTGGGATATATTGTGTCCGCCGCAGGGTTTAAAATGGACACCGCGAAGGTGCAAGTGGTGCTGCAATGGGAAAGGCCTGATAATCTGAAAGCGCTCCAGCGGTTCCTTGGGTTTGCTAATTATTATAGGAAATTTATAAAACACTTTTCTACTATAGCCAAACCGCTCACGGACATGACAAAAAAAGGTACCGATCTGGCTAGCTGGTCTGAGGTGGCGATACGTGCATTTGAGCATCTGAAGAACAGTTTTGCTTCAGCCCCCATTCTGGTGCAACCGGACGTGTCTAAACCTTTTGTTGTGGAGGTTGATGCATCTGAGGTGGGAGTGGGGGCAGTACTGTCACAGGGCTCGTCCTTGAGCGATATGCATCCATGCGCCTACTTCTCCAAGAAGCTGTCGCCGGCCGAACGGAATTATGATATGGGCAACAGGGAGTTGTTGGCCATCAAATTGGCTTTTGAGGAATGGCGACACTTCTTGGAGGGGGCGGCTCACCAGGTCACAGTCATCACCGACCATAAGAACCTGCTCTACCTGGAGTCGGCCAAGCATCTGTCTCCTAGGCAGGCTCGCTGGGCATTGTTTTTTACACGTTTCAATTTTCTGGTGACTTACCATCCCGGGGCTAAAAACACCAAGGTGGATGCCTTGTCCAGGTGTTTTCCGGGGGGAGAACCTCAGGAAGAGCCGGTACCCATCCTCCAGGAAGGTGTAGTGGTCTCGGCTCTCACGACTGAGGTAGAGGAGGAGATTACCGAGGCCCAAGAGGAGGTGCCGCCAGGACTTCCCGCCAACAAATCATTTGTACCCCTTCATCTTCGTCTTAAGGTGTTGAGGGAACACCACGACTCAGTACTGGCTGGTCATCCAGGGGTTAAGGGCACCTTGGAGCTGGTATCACGTCATTTCTGGTGGCCCAAAATCCGGCAGGACGTGGTCTCGTACGTGGCGGCTTGCATCACGTGCGCTAGGGCCAAGTCGCCCCGAGCCCGTCCTGCTGGCACGCTACAGCCTCTGGGGGTACCTAATAGGCCATGGGCAGAAATCTCCATGGATTTTATCACTGACTTGCCAGCCTCGGCGGGGAACACGGTCATCCTGGTGGTGGTTGACCAATTCTCAAAGATGGCGAATTTTGTGTCGTTGCCTTCCTTGCCCAATGCAAAGACGTTGGCTCAGGTGTTTGTGCAGGAGGTGGTCAGACTCCACGGAGTTCCGTCGGACATAGTATCTGATAGGGGAACTCAATTTGTGGCGAGGTTTTGGAAAGCTTTTTGCTCACGTTTGGGGATCAAGTTGTCACATTCATCGGCGTTTCATCCACAGTCTAATGGTCAAACTGAGCGCATGAACCAAAATCTGGAGCAGTATTTACGATGCTTTGTGTCCGACAACCAAGAGGAGTGGTCTACTTTCCTTCCTCTGGCCGAGTTTGCGTTAAATAATCACCGCCATGAATCATCGGGAGAGTCTCCGTTCTTTTGTGTCTACGGTCAACATCCTCAATTTTGTACCTTACGTCAGGGTGACTCTGGGGGCGTCCCGGAGGAGGACCAGCTAGGAGCTCAATTATCATCGGTCTGGAGGAGGGTGAAACAGCGATTGTTGAGCATGAGTGCGAGATACAAACGGGTGGCTGACAGTATACGCGTGCCAGGTCCGGACCTGTGTGTGGGTGAATGGGTGTGGTTAGCGACTAAAAACATAAAACTCAAAATTCCATCTTTAAAATTGGGTCCAAGGTTTATTGGCCCTTTTAAGATTGCTGCCATCATTAACCCAGTTGCTTATCGGTTGGAACTTCCTGCGGTATACAAAATACACAACGTGTTTCACAGGGCTTTATTGAAAAAGGTGGTAGGCTCTGTGGACACAACGCCAATGCCACCTCCGGTCATGGTGGATGGCGATTTAGAGTTTGAGGTCTCCAAGGTAGTGGACTCTCGAGTAGTGCGCCGTACTCTTCAGTATTTGGTACACTGGCGGGGGTATGGTCCGGAGGAGAGGTCTTGGGTACCAGCCCCGGACATACATGCGGATCGGCTGGTCAGTTCTTTTCACCGTCGCCATCCGGACAAGCCGGGTCCTATGAGTCTTGAGGGCCCTGGGGTCCCTCGGAGAAGACAGGGTACTGTCATGTCGGACGCTATTCACACCACAGCGTCCGGCAGGCAGAGGTAGTTTCACCTCCGTCCACTACAGCTTTAGTGGCGCCGTCTTGATTGTCTCAGGCTATCGGGGGTTAATCTAGCTGGAGATCAGGTTGGATGTTTGGTAACGCCCACAGTCTTTAAATAGTCATGCTGGCCTATGGGCGTCGCCGATTATAGCTTGTGTTTCATACCAAGTGGTTCCGGTCTAGAGTGGAGGTGTTGGAGAGAGAGAGATTCGTATCTGGTGGCGTATGATCCGTTGTTACTTTTTCGCCTTCCCATATCTGTGTTTTGTTGTGCCCTGTTCACATTACTGTATAGTCCTGTGTGTATGCGGTGCAGTTTATGGATGGGTCGAATGTGTGGGAAGGCTGGGAAGGTGCAGATGTACCGGGGAGGTCAAAGTGTCCCTCGGTGCCGGTCTCTTCAGGGGTCGCTTCAGAAGGGTCCAACCGTGCAGGCTCCCGAGTGCTGGTCACCGTGCTGTGGAACAAAGAGAAAAAAACACAATTAATATACTAACATGCCTTTGGCCCTGGCTGAAAAAAAAATTAGACATGTAAACATTACTTTTGGACATGGGGTGTGTAATATTTACCCTCTGGTGACCATTGTTGCCCGGAGGAATGACAGGGCTCGGCGTACTTGTACTTGCTCCTGCGTCCTCCAGATCCACTCGGGGCCCGCATCTCTTTATTGAACTCCTTCTTGAAACGATCCCTCACAGACCGCCACCGTTTCACAATTCTCTCCCCTGAAACGAGAAAGCACAAAGTGGTTAGTATACAACATCAGTGTTTCACAAACTCCAGTCCTCGTGGTTCCCAACGGGTCATGTTTTCAGGATTCCCATAGTGTTGCTCAAAAGGAAATCCTGAAAACATGACCCGTGGGTACCACGAGGACTGGAGTTCGGGAAACACTGCTTGACATCAAGCAACGGGAAATGTATATACTTACGCTCTTGAATCTGGGCCCGAGCTTCAAGGTCCTCCCAGCGGTCCACAAGGAGTGAACAGATTTCCTCCCAGAGCCGTCGGGTCACAATTAGATCAGCATGCCGGCGGTCAGCCATATTCCAAAGTGGCTCCATTTCTCTAACAAGATCGATGAGGTGGTCCACATCTATCCCTCCATCCTCACCGTCAGAGTCGGGAGCACGCTGTGACAGCTGTTAAAGAAAAGAAAAAGAGAAAAATAAAATAATTAGCCACCACAAGAAATGAAATAAAAAGTTAAAAAAAAACAAAGCAAAAATATTATACTTACACGCTGGTGACCGCCGCGTCGCTATCGCCGACGACCCTGGGAGGCACTGTGAGGACCTCTTGGCCGAGCACCAGATTGGGAAGACTAGAAAAGAAAAGCAAAAAAATTATGTGGTTGGATGTAGGCATATGTGTTTGATGTGTGATATCTGCGCTACATTGTTTTCTATGTGTTGTATGTAGTGTGATGTTGTGTTTCTGCGTTTGATGCAGGAAACTTACCAATTGCGAGCCCACTCCAGGTATCTGTCCACCCCTTCCTTCTTCTGGGAGCTCCTCTTCGCTTGTGATTCCTGTTTTGAAATAAAAGCCAATGAATAGACATATATTCCAGAGATGATGGATTTTTTAAATAAAAACTTACCGTCAAACGCTGACGATGTGAGGGAGGGCTCCCAGAAGAAGATGTGGTGTCCTCCTGCTGGCCACTCTCCAATCCTGATGCTGCTTCTGTTGCTGCTGCTGTTGCTGCTGCCGGTGCTGCTGCATCTATACGGCGTCTTCTGCTGGTGAATAAAGAGAAACAAAGGGCCACCGAATATATTGATATTCCACGGCCCTATTTTTGAGGAATGGGGGATTTGATAATTACTGTATGTCATCTGCTGGTGGACTCCCCTCCGCATGGTCACCATGGTCCCTTCACTCCATTTGGGGTGGTGGTGCTGGTGGTGCAGTGGTCTCCTGCCTTCTCCTGCGGCTGTCGACTCTCTTGGGTGGCATGTTGGCTGTGGCTGAGGGTCCCACTGTCATGGTTTCATATATGTTTGCTGTGGGCAGCACTACTGAGCATGCTCAGACCAAAAAAAACGGATCCGGCCACCGGAACCGGCTTTGGCGCGATCCGGCACATGGCGGCGCTCATAGACTTTCATTGTGGCAGGTCCGGCTTTTTCACCGGAGACAAAAATGTTACAGTTGCCATTTTTTCCAGATGCCGGATTGTGACACATTGCCGGATCCGGCCAAAACCGGACAAAACGCATGACCATCCGGCGCGATCCGGCGCTAATGTAAGTCATGGGGAAAAACCGGATCCGACATTGCATTTCGCCGGATCCGGTTTTCGTAAAAATAGCCGGATCGCGCTTGATGGCGAAAAACTGATGTGTGAAAGAGGCCTTAGGGCTCATACTCACTTGCGAAAAGACCTGGAGCATAAGGGCTCATACTCACTTGCGAGAGACTCGCACGATTCTCATGCGATTCTCTCGCATGAACACCCGGCACTGCCGCCGGCACTAGGACCGGAGCGTGCGGCTGCATAGAAATACATTTAGCCGCATGCTCCAGTCCCAGTGCTGGCGGCAGTGCCAGGTTTTCATGCGAGAGACTCGCATGAGAATCGTGTGAGTCTCTCACAAGTGAGTATGAGCCCTTACGCGCCAGGTCTTTAACTAGAGGTGTTTATTATTTCAGTCAGTAAACAGGTACATTTTAACATTCTAGGTATATAACATTACAGGAACATTTTACTAGCTTAAACCATTTCATATTGCCATGCCACATGTCCAATATCCGAAACAAAGTAGGCAGCAAATGTATCCCTCATTTGGGCAACTTCCCTTGTCCTCAGAGGGTGATGTTGGTAATCTGGCAATGTGGTAGAAAAAGGTTCATCAAGTTCTACGTTGGGTCGCTCTTTAGCCATGATGTAGTTGTGCAGAACCACACGCGCTTTGACAACTTCGTCGATAGTCCCAATTTTTAGATTAATGGCTGTTCCCAAAATCCACCATTTAGATACCAGCAAACCAAAGGCACACTCCACAGTTCTTCGTGCCCTTGTCAATTGGTAGTTAAAAATCCTTTTTGTGTGGTTCAAGTCCTGACTTTTGTATGGTTTAAGGAGGTTGGCAAACATCTGAAAGGCCTCATCCCCAACCACAATAAACGGCATTGGAGGTCCTTCAGTGTTGGGAAGAGGTCGTGGCAGTGGGAAATTGAAATTATTCCCATACAAGCGTTGGCCCATGTCCGAGTTTTTGAATGTCTGTGAGTCATTACCTCTTCCAAAAGATCCAATGTCCACGGCAACAAATCTACAGTCCGCAGCTGCAATCGCCATGAGCACAATAGAAAAGTATTTTTTATAATTAAAATACTCGGATCCAGTTCCAGCCGGTTTGGTGATTCGAATATGTTTGCCATCCTCAGCTCCCAAACAGTTTGGGAAATTACAAATTTCCAAGAATTTTTAGACATTTTCCTGCCAGATTTCAGGGGTGGGTAGGGGGATAAATTCCTCATGCAGAACGTCCCACAAAGCATGGCAGGTGTCTGCAACAATCCCAGAAAGGGTGGAAACTCCAATGTGGAATTGGAAATGGAGCGATGATAAGCTCTCTCCGGTAGCCAGGAATCTGCCGTAAAGAGAAAGGGAAAAAGCATTAAGTACATGGCTTGTAGAACAAAAATATTTATGACAGGTGTTTTGCCGAACAGAAAAAGAAAAAAAAAATTAAGGACATGGCAGAACAATAATATTTATGACAGGCGTTTCTTTTTAAAAATTATGTACCTTAGGGTCACCAGCAGACGTTCCTACGTAGCTGTGTGTCCTGCCTGCTGATGGCTCTTTGTACACGTAGCAGCAAATCACAGAAGCTCTGAGACATCCTCGGGTAGGCAAAACATTTATCCGGGTTTTCACGGAGCTCACTGTATAAGTAGTGGTAGGCTCCTCAGCTCTCTCAGACTTCAACAATGGGGTGTAGACAAAAGCGATGACGATGTCTTCTCCATCTTTCTCTTTTCCTTTCTTGTTCACAAGCAATTGCAAAGGCAAGAAACAAGTTCACATCCAAATCCAGATTACGATAGAAACTCCATGCGGAGATCCATCTTGACGCTGGATACAGCAGCAAAAGATGAGGATTTCATCTGTACAAAAGGTCTATATACAGAATTTCCATGAGACCCACCCATTGGGCATGGCTTGTGTCAGGGAAATTCTCCTGGAAAAGCATTTTCCTATCGAACGCATGAGCATTAAAAGCGCAAACATATGCAAAAACTCATGCAAACGCTGCATCTTTTTGCCATCATGCGTAAGCTGATGTGGATAAAAAACGCTGCGTTTGCGGTTGATATGCTGCGCACGTAGATGCAAATGTAAACCTAGCCTAAGTTTGTCTCTGAAGAGTTTATCCTCAAGGTGGGGTCCTGTCATCGAAAACGTATTACATGTTTTGTTCTGGACAATCTTCCTGCGGGATTGGTGTTGGGGTTTCCCTGGTTACTGGTACATAACCCGGTCATTGACTGGGAAGCTGTGGACATTGTTAATTGTGGTCCAAATTGCTCTAAGGGGTGCCATGTTAATGTATCTGTGTCATCCGTCAGTCTGGAGGGTATTCCAGAGTACCTGAAGGATTTTGAGGATGTGTTCTCCAAAAAGGAGGCTACCTCCACACCGCCCATTTAGTTGTACTGTTAATCTTCTTCCTGGTGTCAAATTCCCCAAGGCCCATTTAAGAAAAACAATAAATGGGCACCATCAAAATGATATCAATAAGAATATTACTACAGGGATCACTACATGCATGTAAAATAGACCAAAGCAGAATGAGAAAAAGACCATGCATATATGTAGGATCACCACACAAAGTACAAATGTATTTAAAAAAATATTCTTTTATTGTTTACAAAAACCAAAAACACCACACAATTTAAAACCATTTAAAAAACAATAAGTTGGGACAAGCATGGTCACCAAGAAAATTTCATGGAAGATGGTCAATGTTATACAGCCACTGGCTGCAAATACTTTATTATTGCACTGGAAAAAAATGTCATATAGGCATGCTGCTAATATAACCCAGTAAACATAGAGACAGCAAAAAGCTAATCAATGACAAACAAATAGATTACTTAAGCCACCAGAAAGCTCCTGTGATATCTAAAGTTCATATGTCCTAAACAGATGTAAGTTGTAATCCCAATAAAATAATACATATATATATAAATGAACAAGAGGTAAATGGTTCGAACCCCCCAATAGGCTCCCACTGGAAGCTCAAACACATGTGTGGTGATTGCAGGTACGCAGGATGCAGTGACGAGTCGCGAGACAATTTGGTGCTTTCTATAATAAAGTTTATAAGACTAGAAGGAACTTTCCTCAGTCTCTGCTTGATCACCAAAAGGGGTAACACGGGTTGCCCTCACAGGGGCTCTAAAACAAGCAAACAATGGCCGGCAATGGCCGGTCACTATAGGGCCGCGGTATGGCCGACTACGGGTCTGTAAATATATAGTCAACTTAGCCGTCCAGACGTCCCTTGCCGTTCGGGATGGTGGTCTTTCGGCGTAGTAGTCACTGGGCCCTGTTGCTGAGGCGTTGGCGAAGTCTTTGCGCGCTCCGGCACGCTGATGACACTGAAGCCCCACAGGCTCAGGCGAAGTCCTTGGACGGGTGGGCCGCAGTCCCCAGACTGGGGCAAGCAGCGATGTAGGGTGGCGAATCACAGACCACCTGCGCAGCTAATGGCTGCAACGGGGAGTCCGCGGCCAGCAGAGGCTCGGCCCCTGCTGTGGACTGGAGCGGGACAGTGGTGGACGGTGGCGGGTGACCGCGGGTAGGCCGCAGCCGAGGGCTGAGGGGAGGCGGCAGCGGGTTGAACTGGGGCTGCAGTGGCCGTGGGCTGTAGCGGGGCAGCAAGTCCCAGATGATTGCCTCGGTACCGTCCTTCTGGAGTCCTCGGTGAGCGTCCTCCCTGGCACTGGTGAGTCGCTCTCGCTTTCAGCTGCTCCCACAGTCTCCTGCTGTTTCTGTGTTGGTCTGCTGACTCCTTGTCCCGGGGATTCCCCGCCTCCTTTATACTAGTCGCTTCCCCAGCCCATCTGTCTGTGACAACGGTCTTTCCTCGAACTCTGTCCCCTGAGGACAGTTTCCCCCGGAACCCAGATGACGGCTCCCTTGGTTCCGGCCCGACACTCGACGGGGGCCGTTCCTCCCACACTCCCCCGCCCTGTATGCTCACCAGTCCTTGGGCGAGGGTTTTCGTAGACTCGGGTTAGTTTTTTGGGACGACAGTCCTTGTCACCATACGAACTGGTCTTGTTGTAATGTTTAGGGGGTTTGCCAGCTGTTGGCCACTCGTAGCATCGAAGCTCGGGTGTGGTGGAGTCTTCTGGGGTGGTGGAGGGTGGTCGCATAGTTGGTTCTGGTGGAATTCCCGGGTCTATTGTCGTGCCACTACTGGGGTGACCCACAGCTGCGACGGGGAAGTCCTCTTCGTCATCCAGGTCCCAGACCGTGGGCGGGGGGTCTGGGACCTGGAGGGTCGGTTAGAGCCGTGGGGGATCGATAGACGTACAAGGCCGTAACATGTTACAGTGCACAACCCGAGTGAGGGGCGCGTTACTTCCTTCAGACTGAATTTCATACACAGGCCCGTCAGGGCTTATTCGGCCCAACACTCGGTACGGGTTCACCTCCCACCGTGGTTCTAACTTGTTTTGGGGACGTTGATCAAGTACGAGTACCCGATCCCCAGTCTGAAAGTCAATGAGCGGGGGCAGTGCTCCCCCTTGGTGTTCTAGATCCTGGAGCTTCGTATGGACGATATGGTGGAGGGTCTGCAGCTGGTGCCGGTGGTTGCGGACCCACGAGGATACCCCGGTCCAGGGTTGGGGCTCCTCCTGGTTCAATTCCACTTTCGTAATTCCTTTGCCTTCCCGGCCGAACAGCAATGAGTAGGGGGTGTAACCAGTCACTTGATGCAACCGATTGTTATATATCCACACCAGCTCAGGGATATATTCAGGCCAGCGGGCCTTGCGGTCGCTCTCCAGCGTGCGCAGAATTTGTATTAGCGTGCGATTGAATCGTTCGCAGGCTCCATTTCCATGCGCGTGGTATGGAGTAGTCCGCGATTTATCGATACCGTAAAGAAGGTGTAGCTCTTCCATGACTTTTCCTAGGAAGCACGCTCCTTGGTCCGAATGTGTTCGTTGTGGACAGCCATACACTTGAATAAAGTTCTTACAAATCGCATAGGCGGCCGACTCCGCTGTTTGGTCTCGAGTGGGGGTGACCACAGCGAATTTGGTGAAATGGTCCACCATAACGAGACAATGTTCATATCCCTGAGAGGCAGGACCTATGGTCAGATAGTCCACCGTAAGAAGCTCCAGAGGGGCTGATGTTACGATAGTTTGCACCGGGGCTCGTTGCGCGGGGGGGGTTAGCGAGCTCGCACGAGCGGCAGGTTCGGCAAACTTCTTCTACAACAGCGTGCAAGCGTGGGTGGTATGCTATCTGCTGCAACCATTGTAAAGTCTTTTGAGCCCCAAAATGAGCCCCCTTCTCATGGGCTTCCCGGGCCAGTTGGTTGAGATGGGCTCCCGGCACGATCACCTGCCATATCGTAGCTGACGTGGTTCGTGACATGGCTTTTCGATATAAAAGTCCCTTTTTGATGATTAGTCTTTCCCACTGGCGCAACATTAGCAACATATCTTGGGTCAAAGCCTGTCTCTGTGAGCCTGTGGGCAATTTACCTGTGGCCACCCATCGGCGTAGGAGTCCAACTTCTGTATCTTCCTGTTGCTGCTGAATCCATTTGTCACGGGGCTGTTCCAGCATCCCTCCTAGGAGCCTCGGATGAGGCACTTCCTGCGTGTTGACTGTAGGCGCGGCGGTGGTGCGGGCGAATAGCGTCTCGTCTGCTTATAATTCGTTGTCTCGACTTCTTCCTGGGGTGGTGTGTCGGATTCTGGAGAGCGCGGCGGCGTGCACGTTTTCAGCACCCCGTTTGTAGATGATCTTATACTTGAATTTGGCCATCCCAGCCACCCACCGCTGCTCTAGGGTCCCCAGTTTGGCATTCGCCAAATGGGCTAACGGGTTGTTATTGGTCCGCACTACTACTTCAGAGCCCGCCAGGTACTCTTTGAATCGCTCCGTCATTGCCCACACTACGCGAGGAGCTTGAGCTTAAAGGAGCTGTAATTGTCTGGGTTACGTTCTGAGTCGTGCAGCGACCGGCTACCGTAAGCGATCACTTTCTCCCGGCCGTCCTGCACCTGTGACAACACAGCTCCTAGTCCCTGGAGGCTCCCGTCGGTATGCAGGATGAACAGTTGCGAGGAATCCGCATACGCCAATATCGGGGCGTCCGAGAGAGCAGCTTTGAGATCTTGAAACGCATCCTCTTGCGGTTGCTGCCACTGGATCTTCCGTCCATTTGCCCCAGCGGGAGCCCCCTTCAGCAGGTCTTGCAGGGCTCGAGCTCGGCGTGCAAAATTCTTCACGAATCAGTGGTAGTAGCCGGCCAACCCCAAGAAGGCCCGTACGTCCTTTACCATTTCAGGGGTAGGCCACCCCTGGACGGCAGCGACCTTTTCCAGGGATGGTCGGACGTCCTCTGCTGAGACGGTGTGCCCCAGGTATTCGATCTGGGTGAGGAACAGGTGGCATTTCTGGGGCTTTACCTTTAACCCGTACTTCTGCAGCCGGCCGAGCACCTGCCCCAACCACCTCAGGTGGTCCTCGAACGTGGCGGAATAAATTATAATATTGTCCAGGTAAATCAACGTGGCTTCAAAGTTGAGGTCTCCTAGACACCGCTCCATCAACCTCTGAAAAGTTCCAGGGGCGTTGGCCAGCCCAAACGGCATCCGATTGAACTCGAACAGTCCCATGGGAAGGATGAATGCCGTTTTGGCTCTGTCTTCCTCCGACATCGGTCGGGTCCCCATAGGCCTCTTCTAAGATCTGTAACACCCCGATGAAGGTGTTTCGCTGCCCCTGTGGCCTCAACATTATGGTATCCCGGGCTTCCCCATCCAACGCCATCAGGGCCACTTCTGCCTCTAGGTCAGGGGTAAGCGGATGCATCCTGAATAACCTACGCATTCGCTCTGTCCATAGCATAGTATTGCTGCCGGAGAACCAGGGTAGATTGCTTAGCATGGCCCCCAAAGAAATGCTGGGCCGGGGGCCCTCGTTGTCCGCGCTCAGAGGCTGCATCCTGCCGACTACGCCAAATGTGGTGATTGCAGGTACGCAGGATGCAGTGACGAGTCGCGAGACAATTTGGTGCTTTCTATAATAACGTTTTTAAGACTAGAGGGAACTTTCCTCAGTCTTGGCTTGATTACCAAAAGGGGTAACATGGGTTGCCCTCGCAGGGGCTCTAAAACAAGCAAACACAAACAAACGGGTAGAACAAGACTACTTCCGGCAATGGCCGGTCACTATAGGGCCACGGTATGGCCGACTACGGGTCCGTAAATATATAGTCAACTTAGCCGTCCAGACATCCCTTACCTTTCGGGATGGTGGTCTTTCGGCGTAGTAGTCGCTGGGCCCAGTTGCTGAGGCGTTGGCGAAGTCTTCGCACGCTCCGGTGAGCTGATGACACTGAAGCCCCACAGGCCCCTGCGGAGTCCTTGGACGGGTGGACCGCAGTCCCTGGACTGGGGCAAGCGGCAGCGATGTAGGGTGGCGAATCACAGACCACCTGCGCAGCTAACGGCTGCGATGGGGAGTCCGCGGCCAGCAGAGTCTCGGCCCCTGCTGCGGAACGGAGTGGGACAGTGGTGGCCGCCGGCGGCACTGTACTTGCCGCGGCCACTGGTGAGAGCAGGGCGGCTGCGGGTGGCGGGTAACAGGCTGCAGCCGCGAGCTGGGGCGAGATGGCAGCGGCCGCGGGTGACCACAGGTAGGCCGCAGCCGCGGGCTGAGGGGAGGCGGCAGCGGTCGCGGGTTGAACTGGGGCCGCAGTGGCCGTGGGCTGGAGCGGGGCAGCAAGTCCCGGATGATTGCCTCGGTACCGTCCTTCTGGAGTCCTCGGTGAGCGTCCTCCCTGGCACTGGTGAGTCGTTCTCGCTTTCAGCTGCTCCCACGGTCTCCTGCTGTCTCTGGGTCAGTCTGCTGACTCATTGTCCTGGGGATTCCCCGCCTCCTTTATACTGGTCCCTCCCCCAGCCCATCTGTCTGTCACAATGGTCTGTCCTCGAACTCTGTCCCTCGGGGTCAGTTTCCCCCAGAACCCAGATGACGCCTCCCTTGGTTCCGGCCCGGACACTCGACGGGGGCCGTTCCTCCCACACATGTGTCCTGAATTGAAAAAGATCCTGATGATAAAGAGCTGGTGGCTCAAATGCATGTAAGTGAACTAATACATCACCACAGACCAGTCAGTCAAAGAGAAGTCATAGTCGCCCCGTCATCTGGGATATATTCATGCAGCCAAAGTGGTGTGTGGAGATCCACGCGTTACGACACCTAGAGTGTCTTTATCAAGGTGGATGTGTCTGGTTCTGTTGTACACAGCTATTTAAACCCAAATTATTACTAATAGATCTTTACCAGCTGACGGCCTGCGGCATGAAGGCGGTAGGATTCATAGCGGTGGCGCATGGTAGCTCACCCGGAAATGTTCACTGCTCAGGGTCAAATGGCAAATGCTCCTGCGCGCCCAAAGTAAACACTGAATAACAGTGATGTATGGCGCGTCACCCAGAAGTGCCCGCTGCCCAAACTCACACCCCATAGTGCGAGATCAGTGGCATCAGATATATCGCGGTGGCGCATGGTTAGCTCACCCGGAACTGTTCCTTACTTACGGTCGGGTAACCAGTGCGCTTGCACGCCCAAAATAAACAACATAGAGTAACAGTGCTATATGGCGCATCACCAAGAAGTGTCCGCTACTCAAAAGTGCGCTTGCGCACAGTAAAGTTGCGATAAAATAAAGTGAGATACCTAGAGGTGTCTACTAATCCAAAATAGTATTCCTAATGCGCTTGCATGTCTTAGGTAGTTCACATAAATGGAAAATACACGCAGGCGCAATGGCTAACTCATGGTTATTTAAAGGGTCACACAAATCACATATCGAAAGCCACGCATGCGTAGTTGCTTACCGGGAGAGCAGAGAGTTGATACTATCAAATACTGGTATAAGGCATCACAAAGAATAAGTGCATTTTCCACGAAGTTCTCACCCACTAAGACATTACATAGAAAACGTTTGTTCTAAATACAGCCAAACTACCCATATAATCAAATGGGGTATATAAGTCACAGCACAGCATTGGGAAGCAATAATGCAGGTCATGCACATGCAGAACTAGTCCGCATATGTATAGCAGCATAGGGACATTTGTAGAGAGTGGAAGGTACTACAAACTAGTGTGTTAAAAAATGAATATCATAAGCATAAAAGATGTTAATCTAGGGTTTGCAAAGACCACCATAAACGAGAACATCACATATAATCATGATGTGTTAGTACAAATACACATGAATTTCTAAAAAGGGTCATAAGCTCGCATATATGATATGACCAAAATGTGTTGATGAAGGTACAAATAGATTTGTAAGATGAACACTTATTATACATGTATAGGGGTATAGAGGTTTGTAATTTGGGTAACATCACATATATATAGTAGTAAATGACCCCAAAGAGGTTTTTATATAAGTAGAAATGTGCAGGCTAACCCATTTAAATCTTATCCATATATACTAATACCAGGCATAAAGAAGAGAGTCTCTGTTAGCAGCATGGCTATACAATTTCAAACTTATCAGGTATAAACCTGAATATTAACAGAATGGCCATTGTTGTGAGTTCATTTTCCCCTCCGTCACTGAGGCCTGGTGAACTCCCTATTCTAGTGAAGGAAGGTAGTGAGCCTGATTATCAGGAACCTGGGACTAATGAAGACGATTGGCTGAGTGGAGTCACTGACTGGATTTAAGGAAGCCTACGCCCTTTCTGCCCTGCGGGTGATTTCTCTGTGGACTCTTGGACACCAGTCTGATTCCTGCTCTCCTAAAGCTAAGTTTTCTGTTTTTCCTTTTTGCATCTAAGATTTGTTTCTGTTTTTCTTGCTTTTTGGATTCTGCCACTCCCTGCTGGAGTGTGCAGTGTTCCTTGAGCTCTGTCTTCTGAAAGTACCTGAGCGCTGATTTAGTTTTTGAAGCTTAGTTGCTTCAGGGCCATTTTTTATATCAGCTTGTTGGCTTTTGTCTCTGATAGGGTTTTGGCAGATTGCAGACAGCAGCCTTCCTATCCGTTCCTATCTAGGTAGTTTTTGGGCCCCGTCTTTGCTCAGCCTGTCTTTCTGTCTGTGTAAGTGTTTTCATCTTGCTTCACCGTCATTATATGTGGGGGGCTGCCTATTGCTTTGGGGTCTGCTCTGGGGCAGTTAGATTTCCCCTTTCCTTCTTTAGGCCTATGTATCTCTCCGGCTGTGATCGAGGGGTCTAGGTCATCGTAGGAACCCCCCACGACTACTGCTAGTTGTGTTGATAGGTTCAGGGGTCTGCAATCTGATAGTTGCCAACTTCTCTGGTTTTCAGGACTTAGCTAGCATTTCTGTTTTTGCCTCCTACGGTGACTCAATCATAACAGAATCACCCGCCCAACTGCAGATCCTGGGGTACTCAATAGCAGGAAAGAATTGTGTTTAAAAAAAAAAAAAAAAGTGTATATTCTTTCCTCTATATCTCTGAGGCCGTAGGGGGAATTTTTTTTTTTTTTTTTTTCTCTCAATGGAGATAAAGCAAGTGTCTGATCTTGTGGAGCAGCTCGCTGCTGAAGTGCAAGGAATTTCCGCCTATCTTGCTCGTTCACATGCTGTTGAACCAAAGATCCCCACACCTGATGTATTTTTTGGGGATCGATCTAAATTTTTGAGTTTCAAAAATAATTGTAAATTATTTTTTGCTTTGAAGCCTAACTCGTCAGGGAGCCCCGCGCAGCAGGTTAAAATTGTCATCTCTTTGCTGCGCGGCGATCCCCAGGATTGGGCGTTTTCTTTGAAACCAGATGACCCTATTCTGACTAATGTGAATGCATTTTTTCAAGCCTTGGGGTTGCTGTACGACAAACCTAATGCTATTGATCAGGCTGAAAAGACCCTGTTAGCATTGAACCAGGGTCGAGAATCTGCAGAGTTGTACTGTCAAAAGTTCCAAAAGTGGGCGGTCCTTACTACCTGGAATGATAGTTCCTTGGCTGCTCTCTTTTGGAAGGGTTTGTCAGAAGCCGTAAAAGATACTATGGTGGGATTTCCTGTTCCCTCTGGTCTGGACGATTCTATGTCTTTACCCATTCAGGTTGATCGGCGTTTACGTGAACGCAGGATTACACGAGAGGTGTTGCCACCGGTTGAACAGACGTCTGAACCTATGCAATGTGATAGAGTTTTGTCTAAGGCGCAACATCAGGAATTCAGAAGGCGTAATAAGCTGTGTTTTTTCTGTGGAGATGCCTCACATGTTATTTCTGTTTGTCCTAAACGTGAGAAACGCTTTGCACACACATTTTCTGTTGGTGGGGTTCAGCCTAAGTTTCTTTTGGCGATTACTCTGATCTGTTCCCTGTCCACATTTTCCGCCAAGGCTTTTGTGGACTCGGGAGCAGCGCTAAACCTAATGGACTTGGATTTTGCTAAACGTTGTGGATTTCCGTTGACACCTCTGCAGACGCCTATCCCTTTGAGGGGGATTGATGCTACCCCTCTGGCTAAAAATAAACCTCAGTTTTGGACCCAGTTGGTCATGCGGGTCGCCCCAGACCACCAAGAAAATTGCAGATTTTTGGTGTTGCATGGTCTGCATGATGCCGTTGTTCTGGGGTTTCCCTGGTTGCAGATTCATAATCCAGTTTTGGATTGGAAGTCTGTGTCTGTGGTGAGTTGGGGTTGCCGGTGTACCTTTAGTGAGGCTCCGTTTTTTTCCACCTCTCCTCAGTCGCATGAGGTTCCTGACTATTTGGCGGACTACTATGATGTATTTAGTGAGAATGAGTCTGCGTCCTTGCCTCCTCATAGGAGTTATGACTGTGCAATTGAACTAAACCCGGGGTGTAAATTTCCTATGGGTCGGCTCTTCAATTTATCTGTACCCGAGCACGAGGCTATGCGGTCCTATATTAAGGAGGCGTTGGAGAAGGGTCATATTAGACCATCCTCTTCACCCTTAGGTGCCGGGTTTTTTTTTGTGGCCAAGAAGGATGGTTCTTTAAGGCCTTGTATTGATTATCGTGCCCTCAATAAAATTACTATTAAATATCAGTATCCGTTACCCCTGATTTCGGATCTATTCTCTAGAGTCAGAGGTGCTTGCTGGTTTACCAAGCTTGACCTCAGGGGGGCATATAATCTTATCCGCATTAAGCAGGGGGATGAATGGAAGACGGCGTTTAATACTCCGGAGGGACATTTTGAGTACCTGGTGATGCCTTTTGGGCTCACTAATGCCCCTTCTGTCTTCCAGTGCTTCATGAACGATATTTTCCGAGACTTTGTCGATAAATTTTTGATTATCTATCTGGATGATATTTTGATCTTCTCCAAGGATTGGGATTCTCATGTGGAACATGTTCGGACTGTGTTCCGGATCTTGAGAGAGAATTCTCTGTATGTCAAGGGATCAAAATGCCTTTTTGGAGTACAGAGAATTTCTTTTTTGGGATTTATTTTGTCTCCGTCAACTATTGAAATGGACCCGGCCAAGGTACAGGCCATTTATGATTGGGTTCAGCCCACTTCTTTGAAGGCCCTCCAGAAGTTTTTGGGTTTTGCTAATTTTTATCGGAAATTTATAGCAAAATTTTCTAGTATTGCCAAACCATTGACTGACCTGACCAGGAAGGGTGCGGATGTGTTGAATTGGTCTCCGGAGGCGGTTGCTTCCTTTCAGGAGCTGAAGCGTAGATTTACCTCCGCCCCGGTTCTGCGGCAACCTGATGTCTCGCTCCCGTTCCAGGTAGAGGTGGATGCTTCTGAGATTGGTGCAGGAGCGGTGTTGTCCCAAAAGGATCCGGTAACATCTAAAATGAATCCCTGTGCTTTCTTTTCCCGTAAGTTCTCTTCATCTGAACGTAACTATGATGTGGGGAATAGGCAACTGTTGGCCATGAAGTGGGCATTTGAGGAGTGGAGACATTGGTTGGAGGGAGCCAAACATCAAGTTGTGGTCCTCACTGACAACAAAAACTTGATTTACCTAGAGTCGGCTAAACGCTTGAACCCTAGACAGGCTAGGTGGGCCTTGTTTTTTACACGTTTTGATTTTGTGGTCTCTTTCCTTCCTGGAACTAAGAATGTCAAGGCAGACGCCCTCTCTAGGAGTTTCTTTGCTGATTCTCCTGTGGTGACCAAGCCTGCCACCATCTTAGGCGAAGGGGTAGTTCTTTCTGCCATCTCGCCCGATTTGAGACTTGCTCTGCAAGTGTTCCAGGAGGACAAACCTGAGCGTTGCCCCAGTGGAAAGTTGTATGTTCCTGACCAGTGGAAGAAGAGAGTGATGTCTGAAGTTCATTGCTCTGCATTGGCTGGTCACCCAGGTATTTTTGGTACTAGAGATCTGGTGAGTCGCTCTTTTTGGTGGCCCACCTTGTCTCATGATGTCAGGAATTTTGTGCAGTCCTGTGGGACTTGCTCCCGGTCTAAATCTTGTTCTCGCTCTAGTGGGTTGTTGATGCCTTTGCCGGTCCCCAGGAGGCCATGGACCCATATTTCAATGGATTTCATCTCTGATATGCCGGTCTCTCAAAGAATGACTGTTATTTGGGTGATTTGTGATAGGTTCTCTAAGATGGTTCATCTTGTACCACTCCCTAAGTTGCCATCTTCCTCTGAGTTGGTGCCTCTGTTTTTGCAACAGGTGGTTCGCTTGCACGGGATTCCTGAGAACATTGTATCTGACAGAGGAGTTCAATTTGTGACTAAATTTTGGAGGACTTTCTGTTCCAAGTTGGGAATTCAGTTGTCCTTCTCCTATGCTTTTCACCCTCAGACCAATGGGCAGACAGAGAGAATAAACCAGACCTTGGAGTCGTATTTGAGATGTTTTATTTCCGCTGATCAGGATGATTGGGTTTCATTTTTGCCCTTGGCCGAATTTGCTTTAAATAATAGAGCTAGTTCTGCCACTTTGATGTCACCTTTTTTTTGTAACTTTGGTTTTCACCCTCGATTTTCTTCAGGGCAGGTGGAGCCTTCTGCCTGCCCGGGTGTTGACACTGTGGTGGAGAGAATGCACCAGATCTGGGACCAAGTGGTGGATAAGTTATCTCTCTCCCAGGAAAAGGCCCAGCGGTTTTCCAATCGACATAGGACCATTGGTCCCCAGTTTAAGATTGGTGATATGGTGTGGTTATCATCAAAAAATATTGCTATGAAGGTGGCTTCTCCTAAGTTTAAGCCTAGATTTATTGGACCTTACAAGATTTTGGAGATTATTAATCCGGTCTCTTTTCGTTTGGCTCTTCCTGTCATATTTAAGATCCATAATGTGTTCCATAAGTCCTTGTTGAAGAGGTTTGTTGAGCCAGTTGTGTCTGAGGTGGCGCCTCCTGTATTGGTTGAAGGTAACTTGGAATATGAGGTAGAGAAAATTCTGGATTCCCGTCTGGCAAGACGGAGACTCCAGTATTTGGTTAAGTGGAAGGGTTATGGTCAGGAGGATAATTCCTGGGTCTCTGCCTCTGATATTCATGCCAAAAGATTGGTGCGTGCCTTTCATCGGGCTCACCCTGATCGCCCTGGTAGCGTTGTTGAGGGTTCGGTGACCCCTCCTCAAGGGGGGGGTACTGTTGTGAGTTCATTTTCCCCTCCGTCACTGAGGCCAGGTGAACTCCTTATTCTAGTGAAGGAAGGTAGTGAGCCTGATTATCAGACACCTGGGACTGATGAGGACGATTGGCTGAGTGGAGTCACTGACTGGATTTATGCCCTTTCTGCCCTGCGGGTGATTTCTCTGTGGACTCTTGGACACCAGTCTGATTCCTGCTCTCCTAAAGCTAAGTTTTCTGTTTTTCCTTTTTGCATCTAAGATTTGTTTTTGTTTTTCTTGCTTTTTGGATTCTGCCACTCCCTGCTGGAGTGTGCAGTGTTCCTTGAGCTCTGTCTTCTGAAAGTAGCGCTGATTTAGTTTTTGAAGCTTAGTTGCTTCAGGGCCATTTTTTATATCAGCTTGTTGGCTTTTGTCTCTGATAGGGTTTTGGCAGATTGCAGACAGCAGCCTTCCTATCCGTTCCTATCTAGGTAGTTTTTGGGCCCCGTCTTTGCTCAGCCTGTCTTTCTGTCTGTGTAAGTGTTTTCATCTTGCTTCACCGTCATTATATGTGGGGGGCTGCCTATTGCTTTGGGGTCTGCTCTGGGGCAGTTAGATTTCCCCTTTCCTTCTTTAGGCCTATGTATCTCTCCGGCTGTGATCGAGGGGTCTAGGTCATCGTAGGAACCCCCCACGGCTACTGCTAGTTGTGTTGATAGGTTCAGGGGTCTGCAATCTGATAGTTGCCAACTTCTCTGGTTTTCAGGACTTAGCTAGCATTTCTGTTTTTGCCTCCTACGGTGACTCAATCATAACAGGCCATATAGTTTCAAACCTGTTGTGACGAACTCAGCTCCTGCTGAGCCCATTTTTTGAGTGGACCCTCTGGGTCATGGCACCCACCCACCGAGGGCAAGCTTACCTTGTGAGAATCCACCCCCTATACAGGGAGTGTCAGGGGCAAGACCAAGGGGGTGAGCCACCACGACTGCTGGGACCAGACGGCCGGCTCAGGGGACACTAGACGAGTGTCTGACGACAAGGACGAGCAGGAAGCAAGACGAGACAAGACGTAGGTGCAAGGTAACTTCAGTAGGATAACTCAGGATCACATACAGTGTAAACAAGCAAAACGTGCAAGGTGCGCGCGTGGGCACGCCAAGGTCCATAGCATGGTACGTGCCAGGTGGCACGCCTAGGTACAGGTAACGGCACGATTGCATCGGACTCCAGACTGCTGGCAACAATCGACATCATCAAGGCATCAGGCTGCGGACATCAGCTCCGGACGTCAGGCCGCAGTCATCCAGCTCATGATCTCTGGCAGCGATCTGCAGGTTCCGGGCATCCGGCAGGCAAACCAGGTTCCAGGCAAGGAGGCACGACAGATATCCGGGCATGGTGCGTGATAGGGAACACGCCGAGGTCCAAGGCTAGGTGCTTGTGTAGGGGACACGCCAGGGTTCAAAGCTAGGTGCGAGGCAAGGTGCGTGTGTAGGGGACACACCAGGGTTCAAGGCTAGGTGCGCGTGTAGGGGACACGCCAGGGTTCACAGACGAGACAGGGTGCATGTGTGGAGACACACCAAGGCATGAGACAGAGTGCGTGTGTAGAGACACACCAAGGCACAAGGTACGAGACAGAGTGCGTGTGTAGAGACACGCCAAGGCACAAGGTACGAGACAGAGTCCTGAGCGTGCAAAGGGCACGCCAGGGTCAGGCGAGGCAGAGTCCTGCGCGTGCAGAGAGGCACGCCAGGAACAGGGTTCAAGGACCAGGCAAGACAGGAATCAGAGCAGAGCAAAGTTAACAAAGTGTTGTGCAAGAGTAGCACGAAAAGGCACAGTGTGAGAACCAGCGTGAGTGCAAGGGAGCACGGAGACCACGGCTGGGAGCACCGGCAGGTGGTACTGACGATGTCAGTTGCAGGCGGGCACGACTAGAGGCAGCACCGCCGCGGGGCCACGCAGCCAGACCACTATAGCACTGGACGGGGCACGGCTGAGGCACACAGGCGAGCACGGCTAGAGGCGGCACGGCTGAGGCACACCAGGCAGGCACAGACGACCAGGCACGTGCACGGAGGCACGAAGCCACAAGGCAGGGCTAGGCAAAGACACAGGACAGAGACGTGCAGACAGTACGGCAAAGCCTAGTGCGAAAAGTGCAAGGGCGCACGAAACATCAGGGACAATACAAAGAACAAGGCAGAGACCTGCGCATGCAAAGAGCATGCCAGGGACAGGGACAGTCTAGCAGCGGAGCGTAGGCCGAAGTCCAGAGCCGGGCCAAGGAAGGACCTTGGGACTAGACAGAGCGAGGCCTGCACGTGTAGAGACACGCCAGGGACAGGGTACACAGGCAAGGCAGAGTCCTGCGCATGCAGAGAGGCACGCCAGAGACAGGCGAGGCAGAGTCCTGCGCGTGCAGAGAGGCACGCCAGGGACAGAGACATGGAACAGAAGCAGACAAGGACTACAAGGCAAAGCAGAGCAGGGACAGAACATGGCACGAAGGACAACACAAGACATGGCACAAGACAAGAGATGGAATACGAGCACGGAGCGTGTGCAGAGATGCACGACAGAGCAGAGTGCAAGGGCACAGAATAGAGGGAGCGCCCCACAGACCAAACAGCCATGCAGGGACACCACACACAATACTCAGGCCCTGAGCATAGGAAGGGGCGGCCTGATATAGGACATAGCACCTCCTCTTCCAGGTCAGGACCAGGGGAGCACTTCCGGGTTCAGATCCACAGGATAACAGAGCACAGTCACATGATCAGAGTTCCAGACATGACGAGACGACTGCAGATCCAGTGCTGAAACCTAGACAGGTCACATGATCAGAGTTCTAGACATGACGAGATGACTGCAGAATCAGTGCTGAAACCTAGGCAGGTCACATGATCAGAGTTCCAGGCATGACGAGATGATTACCGAACCAGACAGTGCAGGATCTTTAGGAAACGTCACATGATCAGCGTTCCAGACATGACGAGATGATTGCAGAACCAGACAGTGCAGGATCCAGGCAGGGACACATGATCAGGGACTCTAGACAAGACGAGAAGATCACAGAAGGCAGAGCAGAAATGCAGGCATCCTGCAGCTCAGACATGAGGTGAGTGTGCACACTGCTCTAGTGAACATGCAGGACAGCAGACAAGATATGCACATGCACATCGCTCCTGGAGTTCTTGAGACAAAACAGACATGGCAGACATGACAAACATGGCGGACATGACACCTGTCAGGTGAAAAACCGTAGCCCGAACAAATAATGCTAGAAAAGATTGGTAAAGGGTACCACACATCAGGGAGTCAACCTAACAGGAATAATCCTGATAGATGCTGTTTTTGTATAGACTAACATATTTTTAAAAAATAAGGAGTTTAAACATATTTTTAACAAGAATGTTCATCCACAAACAAAACAAGTCCATCCACGAGCTGTTCTGGTAGTAGCTCGACTCTGAGAACATAAAAAAGAACAAAGAATAACTGTAAGGGGAAGGAAAAGAGAATGGTAATGACCCAAAGGCACTAAAGGTGCCACACACTGGTCAAACGGAAGGCTATGTCCTCCTGTAAAAACCAGTGTATAGCAACTCCTCATTGAGGCCCATGGGTGAAAGGCAATCAAGGAGATATATCCACCTGGCCTCTCGTCGGAGAAGCTCATCTGTAAAATTGCCCCCCTTATATTAGTGTATACCCCTTCCAAGCCCATAACTCTAAGGGAGTCCGAAGAGCCCCCATGATGGTCAAGGAAATGGGCAGCCACTGAAGTAATAGATTTACCTTTGCCCTTGTCTGATCTGGCTGTCATTATACTTGAGAGATGTTGCTGCGTACTACGCCGCAGTTCTTGCGTTGTCTGCCCCACGTAGATTTTCTTACACCCACAGACCAGACCGTAAACCAGGTTACGAGATCAACAATTGAAGAATGCGTTCAACTGTAGCTGTGTCGGCAGACAGAGCAGACAGACAGCTCGGTTAGAGATAATCCGGGGACAGACAGAACAGCCCCCACATGGGAAGGTGCCCCTATTATCATGACCTGTTCTAATTCTGGTGACGGGACGCCTAAATTGACTATTGGACAAATAGTCTTTTAGGTTTTTCGCCCTCCTGGCCACCAATCTGGGTCGTTCATCGACAAAATGTCATAGTTTTGGTTCGCTCAACAGTATATCCCAGTTGTTTCCAAGGATCCGAAATATATCGTTCCACTGGTTGTTGAATCTTGTGATCAAATTAACCTGGTTAGATGATGCTCTTACCCGTGGTTTCAAAACATCCTCCCTGGATTTGTTCATAGAGAATTTGAAGGCCCCTGATATGATCCTCTTCGGGTACCCTCTTTCACGAAACCTGTTGGTAAGTTGACGAGATTCTTCAATGAAGTCCTCGGTACGGCTGCAATTTCTCCTGAGTCTTATAAATTGTCCTTTTGGAATTCCCTTCCGTAAATGTGCGGGATGAAAACTATCGAAGTGCAATACATTATTCGTTGCTGTTTCTTTATGAAATAGTGTTGTAACTATACGATTTTGGCAAATCCCTAATCTCAGATCCAGAAAATCAACCGAGCTGTAAGAGAAAGCAGATGTTAACCTGATGTTCCAGCAGTTCTTGTTTAATCCCTCAATAAAGTCATTAAGCTGTATGGGGGTCCCAGACCAGATGATAACAATATCATCGATATATCGATGCCACTTGATCACAAATTTGGAATAGCTGTCCTGTTTGTATACATGTGTCTCCTCCCACCACCCCAAAAAGCGGTTGGTGTAGGAGGGTGCACATTTGGCCCCCATGGCGGTCCCAGACACTTGTTTATAATATGCTCTATCGAAAACGAAATAGTTTTTCTCCAGGACAAATTTTAATAATTCCAAAATGAAGGCATCATGACCTCTATCTCCCATAGTCTGACGTACTAAGAAATAGGAAACTGCTTCCATACCCAAATTATGTCTAATATTGGTGTAGGGTGCCTCTACATCGAGGGTTACTAGGATGGCACCATCCGGTATCTCCAATGTTTCCAAAAGGAGTATAAGATGTGATGAATCACAGACATATGATTCCAACTTCTGGACCAAGGGCTGCAAGAAAAAATCCAAGTAAGAACACGGTTTCTCATACAGAACCCCCAACCCAGAAATAATTGGCCTGCCTGGTGGCTCCGTAACAGATTTATGCACTTTTGGTAACAAATAAAATGTTGGTATCTCCGGGTGGCTAGTGGTTAGAAAATCAATTTCTCTCTTATTGATGATACCACACGTATGGGCCCTCAGTAGTAGTCTATCTATCTGCCCTTTGAAAATGGTGGTGGGATCAGAGGGTAACAGTTGATAGTACTGGGCATTGTCAAGTTGCCGCCGGGCTTCAAGACAGTACATGGTTTTGGGCCATAGGACGATGTTACCGCCCTTATCGGCTTCCTTTATTTCAAAGAGATCATTATTTTTCAAACTATTCAGGGCCAATCTTTCACCTTCACTCTGACGATATTTATCAATTTTCAATATCCTAATGTCCCTACATGTTTTATCAAAAAAAAAATTGAAATGTTGGGAACAAAGAGAAATTGGTAGTTACCTGAGAAGGTAACCTACCACTGAACCTTTTTCTCATTTGTTCATTTTCATTTTCTGTTAGCAAATCTAGAAGATCACGGAACACCTGTCTATCCTGGTCTGAGAGTTGATCAATAAGTGACGGCTGTTGATATAACATCTTGAATGTTAATTGTCGACAAAATAAATATAAGTCTTTTATCAACTCAAATTTATCGAGGCAACTCATAGGTGAGAAGGACAAACCCTTTGTAAGTAGTTTGATTTCCATTTCCGATAGTTTATATATAGACAAATTAATAATACGCAGCTCACCTCCATTAGAGTCATGATTATTCTGGGGACTTACATCTAGTACCGTCTCCGGTTGTTGAACCTCGTTTCCCTTTTTGAGCTCGGAGACCAAGCCCATAAGTTCCTGTTTCTTTTTATACGGTGTCTTAGGTTTCCTTCGCCCCCTTCTATGCTGCTTTCCCTGTCGCTTATATCGGTTGATAAAAAATCACTACTCAGGGTAGGTGCAGTTACATTGTCGGTCTCGTTGGTCCTAGTACCAGTAATCTATGGTGTCTTTCGCCTCATGTTTCCCTGGTGTGACCATCTAAATACCCTCTGTTTATCCAGGTCCATCCTATCTCCTTGGAATTTGCTCTTTTTTCCCCTGATGATGTCTTTCTCAAAACGGTCTATCAACTTCTTAGGTTGATTTTTAAAAAGGTCCACTTGTGCTTTTTTGTCAAAAGCATCAAGTTTACATTCTTTATCCCTGATCTCTTCCCTAATTTTAGACAAAAAAACCCTATCTTGCTCAATCAACATATCAATGATTATATATGAACACTTTTTTAAACCAGTCTCCCATATGTCCTTGAAGTCTTGGTCAACCTCCCATGCCGGGAAAATTTGAACTCTCAAACCACATGGTATAAGGCCAAATCTTTTATATTCCTCTAGACTTTTTATGTTCCACCATGTCTTAGTCAGTTTTTTGTGTAAGTTTGTCAAATCAGACGTCACGCTCTGAAAGCTAGTATCAATACTACCATTGATGGTTGCAGTACCACTAGTTGAGACAAAAATCTCCCTAACCTGTTTCTGCCAAGCCGCCTCTCTGGCATTAAGGTCCATAACAATGGCAAAGTTATGTGCCACCACTACAAGGAAACCTCACTAAAGGTGAGAAAAAGACATTTAAGAAAAACAATAAGTGGGCACCATCAAAATGATATCAATAAGAATATTACTACAGGGATGTAAAATAGACCAAAGCAGTATGAAAAAAAGACCATGCATATATGTAGGATCACCACACAAAGTACAAATGTATCGTATTTTTTGGACTATAAGACGCACCGGACCATAAGACGCACCCTAATTTTCAGAAGGAAAATAGGGAAAAAAATAATAATGTGTCAAATGGGGGTCCATCTTACAGTCCGAATTCAGCTTACCTGGGAAGGGATCCGGCACAGGTGGAGGAGTGGTCACAGGGGTCATTCAGTGGTCCAGGCTCGTGCGGTGGCGGCTCTGTGCTGGGGCAGGTTGGTTGTGCTGGAGCAGCTGGGCTGTACTGGGGCAGCTGGGCTGGGCTGTGCTGGGGCAGGTGGGCTGTGCTGGGGCAGGTGGGCTGTGCTGGGGCAACTGGGCTGTGGCAGCTGCGCTGGGGCTGGGGCAGCTGTGCTCGGGCTGGGGCAGCTGTGCTCGGGCTGGGGCAGCTGTGCTCAGGCTGGGGCAGCTGTGCTGGGGCAGCTGTGCTGGGGCTGGGGCAGCTGTGCTGGGGCTGGGGCAGTTGTGCTGGGGCTGGGGCAGCTGTGCTGGGGCAGCTGTGCTGGGGCTGGGGCAGCTGTGCTGGGGCTGGGGCAGTTGTGCTGGGGCTGGGGCAGCTGGGCTGGGGCAGCTGGGCTCGGGCTGGGGCAGCTGTGCTGGGGCAGCTGTGCTGTGCTGGGGCAGCTGTGCTGTGCTGGGGCAGCTGTGCTGGGGCTGGAGAAGCTGTGCTGGGGCAGCTGGACTGGGGCAGGTGGGCTCTGTGGGGTGAGGGTGGCAGCTCTCTGTGCTCCAGTGCAGGGCGGCGGCTCCGCCGGCATTTCCTCCTAGCCCGGAGGCCCCAACACGTCCCTTGCTGGCCGCCGCCATGTTGCAATGGCCTCCAGGAACATGGACACCGGGAAGATGGCCGCCGGTCTGGGGACGGCGCATGCGCAGGTTCAGATCTCGTCCCGAGATCTTGGGGGACGAGATCTCGTTGCCAAGATTTGAATCTCGTCCCCCGAGATCTCGGGACAAGATCTGAACCTGCGTATGCGCCGTCCCCAGACCGGCGGCCATCTTCCCGGCATCCATGTTCCCGGAGGCCACCGCAACATGGTGGCGGCCAGCAAGGGATGTGTGGGGGCCTTAGGGCTTGGAGGAAATGCCGGAGGCTCCCGCATCGGAGCACAGCCCGCTGCCACCACCGCACTACAGAGCCCCGCGGCACCCGCACCAGCCTCCAGCCATGATCGGAGGTTGGTATATTGCGACCATAAGATGCACCCCCCACGTTCCCCCAAAATTTTTGGGGAAAAAATTGCATCTTATGGTCCGAAAAATACGGTATTTAAAAAAAAAAAAAAAGTGTTCATATATAATCATTCATATGTTGATTGAGCAAGATAGGGTTTTTTTTTATTAAAATTAGGGAAGAGGTCAGGGATAATGAATCTAAACTTGATGCTTTTGACAAAAAAACACAAGTGGACCTTTTTAAAAAACAACTTAAGGAGTTGATAGACCGTTTTGAGAAAGACATCATCAGGGGCAAAAGAGCAAATTCCAAGGAGATAGAATGGACCTGGATAAACAGAGGGTATTTAGATGGTCACACCAGGGAAACATGAGGCGAAAGACACCAAAGATTACTTGTACTAGGACCAACGAGACCGACATTGTAACTGCACCTACCCTGAGTAGTGATTTTTTCTCAACCGATACAAGCGACAGGGAAAGCAGCATAGAAGGGGGTGAAGGAAACCCAAGACACCATATAAAAAGAAACAGGAACTTATGGGCTTGGTCTCCGAGCTCAAAAAGGGAAACGAGGTTCAACAACCGGAGACGGTACTAGATGTAAGTCCCCAGAATAATCATGACTCTAATGGAGGTGAGCTGCGTATTATCAATTTGTCTACATATAAACTATCGGAAATGGAAATCAAACTACTTACAAAGGGTTTGTCCTTCTCAGCTATGAGTTGCCTCGATAAATTTGAGTTGACAAAAGACTTATATTTATTTTGTCGACAATTAATATTCAAGATGTTATATCAACAGCCGTCACTTATTGATCAACTCTCAGACCAGGATAGACAGGTGTTCCGTGATCTTCTTGATTTGCTAACAGAAAATGAAAATGAACAAAGGAGAAAAAGGTTCAGTGTTAGAATACCTTCTCAGGTAACTACCAATTTCTCTTTGTTCCCAACAATTCAAATTTTTTTTAAATAACATGTAGGGACATTAGGAGATTGAAAATTGATAAATATTGTCAGAACAATCTGAGTGAAGGTGAAAGATTGGTCCTGAATAGTTTGAAAAATAATGATCTCTTTGAAATAAAGGAAGCCGATAAGGGCGGTAACATCGTCCTATGGCCCAAAACCATGTACTGTCTTGAAGCCCGGCGGCAACTTGACAATGCCCAGTACTATCAACTGTTAGCCTATGATCCCACCACCATTTTCAAAGGGCAGATAGACTACTACTGAGGGCCCATACGTGTGGTATCATCAATAAGAGAGAAATTGATTTTCTAACCACTAGCCACCCGGAGATACCAACATTTTATTTGTTACCAAAAGTGCATAAATCTGTTACGGAGCCACCAGGCAGGCCAATTATTTCTGGGTTGGGGGTTCTGTATGAGAAACCGTGTTCTTACTTGGATTTTTTCTTGCAGCCCTTGGTCCAGAAGTTGGAATCATATGTCCGTGATTCATCACATCTTATACTCCTTTTGGAAACATTGGAGATACCGGATGGTGCCACCCTAGTAACCCTCGATGTAGAGGCACTCTACACCAATATTGGACATAATTTGGGTATGGAAGCAGTTTCCTATTTCTTAGCACGTCAGACTACGGGAGATAGAGGTCACAATGCCTTCATTTTGGAATTATTAAAATTTGTCCTAGAGAAAAAATATTTAGTTTTCGATAGAGCATATTATAAACAAGTGTCTGGGACCGCCATGAGGGCCAAACGTGCACCCTCCTATGCCAACCTCTTTTTGAGGTGGTGGGAGGAGACACATGTATTCAAACAGGACAGCTATTCCAAATTTGTGATCAAGTGGCATCGATATATCGATGATATTGGTATCATCTGGTCTGAGACCCCCCTACAGCTTAATGACTTTATTGAGGGATTAAACAAGAACTGCTGGAACATCAGGTTAACATCTGCTTTCTCTTACAGCTCGGTTGATTTTCTGGATCTGAGATTAGGGATTTGCCAAAATCGTATAGTTACAACACTATTTCGTAAAGAAACAGCAACGATGTATTGCACTTCGATAGTTTTGATCCCGCACATTTACGGAAGGGAATTCCAAAAGGACAGTTTATAAGACTCAGGAGAAATTGCAGCCTTACCGAGGACTTTATTGAAGAATCTCGTCAACTTACCAACAGGTTTCGTGAAAGAGGGTACCTGAAGAGGATCATATCAGGGGCCTTCGAATTCTCTATGAACAAATCCAGGGAGGATGTTTTGACACCACGGGTAAGAGCAGCATCTAACCGGGTTAATTTGGTCACAAGATTCAACAACCAGTGGAACGATATATATCGGATCCTTGGAAACAACTGGGATATACTGTTGAGCGAACCAAAACTGCGACATTTTGTCGATGAACGACCCAGATTGGTGGCCAGGAGGGCGAAAAACCTAAAAGACTATTTGTCCAATAGTCAATTTAGGCGTCCCGTCACCAAAATTAGAACAGGTCATGATATTAGGGGCACCTTCCCATGTGGGAGCTGTTCTGTCTGTCCCCGGATTATCTCTAACCGAGCAGTCTCTCTGCTTTGTCTGCCCACACAGCTACAGTGGAAGGCGTACTTCAATTGTCGATCTCGTAACCTGGTTTACGGTCTGGTCTGTGGGTGAAAGAAAATCTACGTGGGGCAGACAACGCAAGAACTGCGGCGTAGAACGCAGCAACATCTCTCAAGTATAATGACAGCCAGATCAGACAAGGGCAAAGGTAAATCTATTACTTCAGTGGCTGCCCTTTTCCTTGACCATCATGGGGGCTCTTCGGACTCCCTTAGTGTTATGGGCTTGGAAGGGGTATACACTAATATAAGGGGGGGCAATGTTACAGATGAGCTTCTCCGACGAGAGGCCAGATGGATATATCTCCTTGATTGCCTTTCACCCATGGGCCTCAATGAGGAGTTGCTATACACTGGCTTTTACAGGAGGACATAGCCTCCCATTTGGCCAGTGTGTGGCACCTTTAGTGCCTATGGGTCATTACCATTCTGTTTTCCTTCCCCTTACAGTTATTCTTTGTTCTTTTTTATGTTCTCAGAGTCGAGCTACTACCAGAACAGCTCGTGGATGGACTTGTTTTGTTTGTGGATGAACATTCTTGTTAAAAATATGTTTAAACTCCTTATTTTTTAAAAATATGTTAGTCTATACAAAAACAGCATCTATCAGGATTATTCCTGTTAGGTTGACTCCCTGATGTGTGGTACCCTTTACCAATCTTTTCTAGCATTATTTGTTCGGGCCCCGGTTTTTCACCTGACAGGTTTGAAACTATATGGCCATTCTGTTAATATTCAGGTTTATACCTGATAAGTTTGAAATCGTATAGCCATGCTGCTAACAGAGACTCTCTTCTTTATGCCTGGTATTAGAATATATGGATAAGATTTAAATGGGTTAGCCTGCACATTTGTACTTATATAAAAACCTCTTTGGGGTCATTTACTACTATATATATGTGATGTTACCCAAATTACAAACCTCTATACCCCTATACATGTATAACAAGTGTTCATCTTACAAATCTATTTGTACCTTCATCAACACATTTTGGTCACATCATATATGCGAGCTTATGACCCTTTTTAGAAATTCATGTGTATTTGTACTAACACATCATGATTATATGTGAAGTTCTCGTTTATGGTGGTCTTTGCAAACCCTAGATTAACATCTTTTATGCTTATGATATTCATTTTCTAACACACTAGTTTGTAGTACCTTCCACTCTCTACAAATGTCCCTATGCTGCTATACATATGCGGACTAGTTCTGCATGTGCATGACCTGCATTATTGCTTCCCAATGCTGTGTTGTGACTTATATACCTCATTTGATTATATGGGTAGTTTGGCTGTATTTAGAACAAATGTTTTCTATGTAATGTTTTAGTGGGTGAGAACTTCGTGGAAAATGCACTTATTCTTTGTGATGCCTTATACCAGTATTTGATAGTATCAACTCTCTGCTCTCCCAGTAAGCAACTACGCATGCGCGGCTTTCCATATGTGATTTGTGTGACCCTTTAAATAACCATGAGTTAGCCATTGCGCCTGCGTGTGTTTTCCATTTATGTGAACAACCTAAGACACGCAAGCGCATTAGGAGTACTATTTTGGATTAGTAGACACCTCTAGGTATCTCACTTTACATTATCGCAACTTTACTGTGCGCAAGCGCACTTTTGAGTAGCGGACACTTCCTGGTGACGTGCCATATATCACCGTTACTCTATGTTGTTTATTTTGGGCGTGCAAGCGCACTGGTTACCCGACTGTAAGTAAGGAACAGTTCCAGGTGAGCTACCATGCGCCACCGCGATATATCTGATGCCGCTTATCCCATGCACAAGCGTACTATGGGGTGTGAGTTTGGGCAGTGAGCACTTCCGGGTGACGTGCCATACATCACTGTTATTCAGTGTTTACTTTGGGCGCGCAGGCGCACTTGTCATTTGACCCTGAGCAGTGAACATTTCCGGGTGAGGTACCATGCGCCACCGCTATGTCTCCTACCGCCTTCATGCCGCAGGCCGTCAGCTGGTAAAGATCTATTAGTAATTATCTGGGTTTAAATAGCTGTGTACAACAGAACCAGACACATCCACCTTGAGAAAGACACTCTAGGTGTCGGAACGCGTGGGTCTCCACACACCACTTTGGCTGCATGAATATATCCCAGATGATGGGGCTACTATGACTTCTCTTTGACTGACTGGTCTGTGGTGATGTATTAGTTCACTTACCTGCTTTTGAGCCACCAGCTCTTTATCACCAGTATCTTTTTCAATTCAGGACACATGTGTTTGAGCTTCCAGTGGGAGCCTATTGGGGGGCTCTAACCATTTACATCTTGTTCATTTATATATATATGTATTATTTTATTGGGATTACAACTTCAATTCGTTTAGGACATATGAACTTGAGATATCACAGGAGCTTTCTGGTGGCTTAAGTAATCTATTTGTTTGTCATTGATTAGCTTTTTGCTGTCTCTATGTTTACTGGGTTATATTAGCAGCATGCTTATATGACATTTTTTTACAGTGCAATAATAAAATATTTACAGCCAGTGGTTGTATAACATTGACCATCTTCCATGAAATTTTCTTGGTGACCATGCTTGTCCCAACTTATTGTTTTTTAAATGGTTTTAAATTGTGTGGTGTTTTTTGGTTTTTGTAAACAATAAAATAATATTTTTTTAAATACATTTATACTTTGTGTGGTGATCCTACATATATGCATGGTCTTTTTCTCATACTGCTTTATTCCCCAAGGCCCATTTGTACAACCTCTCCGGCCCTGAGCGGGCCACTATGAAGGGGTATATCTCTGACAGCCTTCGTAAAGGGCACATTCAGCCTTCTGTTTCTTCTGTGGCGGCGGGGTACTTTTTTGTTAAGAAAAAAGACGGTGGTTTACGCCCATGCCTCGATTTTTGAGAATTAAATAAAATCACTGTAAGGAATACTTAACCCCTCCCACTTATTCCTGATTTGTACAACCAATTGTCTGGGACAAAGTGGTTCTCTAAGTTGGACCTCAGGGGAGCATATAATCTCATCCATATGCGGGAGGGGGATGAGTGGAAAACTGCATTCCTCACATCTGAGGGTTTGTTTGAGAACTTGGTTATGTCATTTTGGTCTTACTAACGCGCCAGCGATATTTCAGAATTTTATTAATCATGAGTTTTCTGATTTTATTGGGCATGTCATGGTAGTTTATCTGGATGATATCCTCATATACAGTATTTGGCTGATAAACAGAACCACATGGGTCACCTCCATACAGTCCTCCAGAAGCTTAGAGAGAACTCAGTCTTTGCTAAATTGGAGAAGTGCTCGTTTTTTGTCCTTTCTGGGGTTCATTTTGTCTGCTGAGGGGTTTCATATGGACCCTAGAAAGGTACAGGCAGGGGTGGGATTCAAATTTTTAACAACAGGTTCTGTGTTTGTGTGTAGGAAAACCACACCCATTTTAAGCCACGCCCATTTAAGCCACACCTTTTCCTCATATACAAGTAGGGGCACCAAGCTGGCAGACAGTTATGACAGTCGCGAGCCACAATTCACGGAACCGCGAGCCACATGTGGCTCCCGAGCTACAGGCTGGGGACTACTGATCTATTGAGTAATATCCGTAATGAGATGCGAGGCCCAGGACAAAACACGGCAAACTCAGACTGTACAGGAGGAGGCACAGGGCACATAATTGGGCGTCCAAAATAATGAGGCACAGGACACATTTCGTGCTCTGACCTGGCGTTGGTGCAGTCCTGGTACAGGACACATTAATGGGCACAGCACGTATAGGGTATACTTGTAACTTGGTACATTATGGGGCACAGCACACAGAGTATACATGGTACATTTCAGGGCACATTTCAGAGCACAGCACATGGGGACACACAGAGAGGGCATACTAGGTACATTTTGGGGCATGCAGCACAGGCCCAGGGCATACTTGGGACATTGATTTAAGGGCACATTTCAGGGCACAGCATGTCGGGACACAAAGAGGGCATACTAGGCAAAATGTAGCTAGTATGCCCTCTGTGTGTCCCGACATGCTGTGCCCTGAAATCAATGTCCCAAGTATGCCCTGGGCCTGTGCTGCGTGCCCCAAAATCATTTTGGGGCACGCAGCACAGGCCCAGGGCATACTTGGGACATTGATTTCAGGGCACATTTCAGAGCGCAGCACGTGGACACACACAGAGAGGGCATACTAGGTTACATTTTGGGGCATGCAGTACAGGCCTAGGGCAAACTTGGGACATTTCAGGGCACATTTTTGGGCAAGCAGCTGCACACATGGTTTAACACTGTCATGTCACCTTGGGCTCTGACCTGGCATGGCCTGGAGGGGTACACACAGGCTGCGTCTGAAGTCCCGGCGGCGGTTGAACAGGCCTCCTGGATAGCCCCCGCACTGCACGCACCATCCTGCTACACCGTGCTGCACACACACTGGCAGCACACCACTGCACCAGTAACCGGGATGATGAGGATGATGGCACGCAGGCCGCACAGCTCACACTGGGTAGGTAGCGGCGCACGTAGCGCGCGGTGACGACTCCTCCAGACCAATAGCCACACTGCACTGCCGCAGGTATCAGTGCGCGGGGGCCGCTGGGGTCCGGCAGGGTGTGTGCTCAGTCAGAGAGCACGGACGTATCAGTGCGCGGTATCCGGCAGGCGGGGCTAGGTCTAGGAATTCGAAGCAGAGCAAGAGTCCTCCTCATTCTCTCCTTGCGTGCTGGCACCGCTGCAACACAAAGTACTGGATCGCGGCTCTGAATCTCCCCGGTTCGGGGAACCGGCTGCTTTTTTAACAACTGGTTCCACCGAACCGGGGAGAACCGGCTGAATCCCACCCCTGGGTACAGACTATCGTGGATTGGGTGCAACCCAGAGATCTCAAAGGTCTTTAACGTTTTCTGGGTTTTGCCAATTACTATAGAAAATTCATCAAGGGGTTTTCTCAGGTGGTCAGACCCCTCACTGATTTAACGTGGAGGTGGATGCCTCGGAGGTGGGAGTGGGGGCGGTGTTGTCCCAGAGACCCACCATGTTAACCAATTTAAGACCATATGCCTTCTTTTCAAAAAAGTTTTCCTCGGCAGAAAGGAATTATGATGTGGGTAACCGGAAACTATTGGCCATTAAACTGGCTTTTGAAGAATATAGCCATTTTTTTGAGGGGGCTGTCCATCGTATCACAGTCATTATGGACCTCAAGAACCCGTCTTACATTGAATCTGCCAAACGTTTAACTCCAAGACAGGCGAGGTGGTCACTTTTTTTTCTCGATTTCAGTTTTCTATCACTTTCAGGCCTGGGTCCAAGAATGTGAGGGCTGATGCTTTATCTCGCAGCTTGGATCCAATATCTCCTCCCGAACACCTCTCCTCCAATCTTCAGTGTGGAGTGGTGGTGGCTGGTGTTTCTTCAGCACTGGAGCAGGAGATTTGCAAGGCCAAGTCTCTTGCTACTCCGTCCGCACCGGATAATAAATTCTTTATGCCGGTCCAGTTTCGTCTAAGGGTGCTGCGGGAATTCCACGACTAGGCTCTATGTGGACATCCTGTAATCTCCGTCATGCGTAAAGCCATTGCTAGCCTGTTTTGGTGGTCCTCTTTGGCTTTTTATGTTGCAGTGTTTGTGTCCTCCTCTGAAACATGTTCCCATGCTAAAACCTCCTGTATCCGGCCGTCTGGGGAATTGGTGCCATTGCCAATTCCAGATAGATCTTGGACGCATCTGTCCAGGGCTTTTATCACCGATCTTCCCTCTTCTAATGGCAAAACTGTGGTTTAGGTAGTTGTGGATAAGTTCAGTAAACTGGCGCATTTTGTACCGTTGGCAGGACTGCCTTATGCTGAGACTTTTTCAAAACTATTCATTGAGAATGCTGTGCGAATACATGGTGTGTCTATGAGTGTCATGTCTGATAGACGGGTACAGTTTGTGTCGAAATTCTGGAGGGCTTTTTGTAAAAGGCTGGGTATAAGTCTGTCCAAAGGACCAAATCAGTCTTTGGATCAGATATTATGGTGTCTTGCCACGTCTAGACAGGATGATTGGTGCTCATCGTTACCCATGGCAGAATTCGCTTTTAATAATTGTGTCAATCAGTCCACTGGCACTTCCCCGTTCTTTTGCAATTATGGTTTTCACCCTCACTTTGGCGAGTTTTCCCGGTTGGATTCAGGGTGTCCAGGGGCACATTTGGCCATTCAGCAGTTGGGGGAGGTCTAGAGGGAGGTCCAGAGGAGCATTGGGGGGTTCAGAGCAAATACAAATTTTTTGCGGATAAACGATGCTCTGTGGGGCCGGCATTTCCGGTGGGGGATAAGGTATGGTTATCCACAAAGAATATAAGGTTAAAGATTCCTTCTGCTAAGTTGGGTCCCAAGTTTATTTTTCCATATGAAATTTTGAAGGTGGTTTATCCTGTTGCCTTTCGATTGTACCTGCCTCCGTCGCTGCGGATCCCCAATGTGTTGAAGCTATTGGGGTCGTCCTCTGGTGATTCTCCCTCGCACCCACCACCTGTTGTGGTGGATGGCCAGACTGAGTATGAGGTTAAACGGGTCATGGATTCTCGTATGCTCTGCCGGTCACTTCAGTACTTGGTCCATTAGAAGGGGTATGGTCCTGAGGATCAGTCGTGGGTACCAGTGTGCTCGGTTCATGTGGATCGGTTGGTCCGGGACTTTCACGTTCAGTATCCAGGGAAACCTGGGGGTCCGATGGCCCCCCATTGAGAGAGGGGCACTGTAATGATCCATGCCTGGGTTTGTTTCTTGCTATTCTCTCCCCGGGCTGGTCATGCGGGGGTTATAATAATAATAATAATAATTTTTATTTATATAGCGCCAACATATTCCGCAGCACTTTACAATTAACTTTCTCTGCCTCGTTTTGGGATCTGTTTGGCTATTTCAGCCCGCAGCTGCATGCAGGAAGCATCAGCTATAGTTCCTGCCCCTGGCTTGAGCGACTGACCCATTACACCCTGATTTGTTCTCTGCCCGTTTACTTAGTTCCCATGCTTTCCCATTCCTGCTACCTCGCTTGTCTTGTTGTTATCTCCCTGTGCTGTGACCTTGGTATCTGACCCGGCTTGCCCTCTGACCTGTTTTACTGTCTCACGTCTCTGGCATCTCTGCTCCCGACTGGCTCCGACTTCTCTGGCTTGCATCTGACCACGTTTATTGCAGTTTACTCTGGTACTGCATTTCCTGTCCATTCCTGACCAGGCTTGTCTGACCTCTCTCACACAACTTAGTTGTGCCTGTGCTGCCACACGGTGGTGTTACGCTGTGAGTGCAACTTTTCTTTCCTCACCAGCACCACCTGGTGAAGATTGCGCGATACTGCATTGCAGCAGCATTACAGAAGCTTTTCTGTTGTATTTACAAGCGCTAAGTTCTGGCCAGTAAACCAGCGTGATCGACAATATTGAAATCATCTGATGCTTGTTTCCCGACTTCTTTAGAGTATGTGCACACGTTCAGTAATTGGAAGTGCTTTGGATGCAGCACATGTCCGCTGCGTCCAAAGCGCTAATGGCTATTGAATGCAAGTGATTCCGCATGTGTTCATTGAGCTGTGCGGATTCACTCTGTCCAATACATTGTAAGGCTTATATTTATCTTGCTGAGGCTCACATCTCCACAAGACAAATAGACATGCTGCATTCTGTAGAGAGGCGCCGCATGTCCGTCTTCACGGGTGAGCTGCGGGCGTCTGTGCACGCATCCACCCACAAACACACACAGTGTAGTGAAGCACCCCCCACACAGTATACTGCAGCCCTCTACACACATACAGTATAATGCAGTCCCCCCCCACACACAGTATGGTGCAGCCCCTCACATACACAGTATAGTGCAGCCCCCCACAAACTCGCTATAATGCATACACACACACTATAATGCATGCACACTATAATGCATACACACACACATAATACTTACCTCTCATCCACGTTCCCCATTGCTTTAGCTTCTGCAGAGTGTCTCAGCAGCTCCACTGCAGGCACTTGCTGCTGAGTCAGAGGCAGAGGGGGAGTGAGGGGAGAGGGAGCATCACATGACACTCTCTCCTCCATCATTGCATTCAACTGTATTGGCATCATCTATGATGTCAATAAGTTGAATGCGGGATTCGGCAAGGCGCCGGGCCCCTCTTACTCAGGAACCCCATAGCGGCTGTGTAGTGAGCCACAATTAGTGGGGGCTCTAGGTGGCTGCCTGGTCTTTCTGCCCCTAAAGCCGGTCCTGCAAGTAATTTTTGCATCATTTTTTTTGTGATGCATGAGGTTTCATTTTTGTCACTGTCAATTTTTTTTGGCTCAAACTGGGCAATACTGGTGAGAACAAATTGGATATTAGTATCAATATTTCCCCTTTTTTATTGACCAAACAAAGGACAACACATTTAAATGTGTTCCTAATTTTGCATCAATTATTTTTAAATATTGGATTTTTTAATATTTTTTTAAGGGGGGGAGGCACCAGTAGCAGCGATTTGGATTCAGTGGCTTTTTTATTACTTTTTTAAGTGTTTTATTTATTTTTTTATTTTACACATTGTAGACCCATGATGTAATAAAAGCCACTTTTGTGCAGGGGACATTTCAATATTTACAGCTTACTTCCCTTGTAACTGGGGCTGGTGTATTAGCTCCAGTTACAGGGAAAATGCAACCTCTTGCAAGGTTCATGGATGTTACAGATAATTCACATGATCCTTCTACAGCAACATACATGAATTAGATTTCTGAATGAGTCTTAACCCCTTTCCAAGTTGGAAATTTATGCCGACGTCGGACTCCCTCCCTTGGATGTAAGCACCGGCGCTGAGCACACATCTTTCCTGGGACATGTCAGCTGTTTTGAACAGCTGACATGTGCCTGGAATAGCCGTGGGTGGAATCACGATCCACCCATGGCTATTAACCCATTAAAAGCCGCTGTCCAACCCTGACAGCAGCATTTGACTCGTGCTTGCGGCAGGGTTACCGATTTGCTGGCATGACAACCAGAGGTCTTCTGGAGACTTTTATGGTTGTCAGTGCCGGCTTGCTGTGAGCACCACCCGGTGGTCAGCACTCATAGCAAGTGAGTAATTCTGCTATATAGAGGCGATCTGATCATCGCCTCTATGTAACATAGCCGATTGGGTTATGGCAGCTTCTAGTATTCCATGGAGACTATTGAAAAGAAAAGGGGGAGACAGGGCGCTTCCAATGCGTAGGTCTGTATGGAAAGTAGATGAGTGCACAGCAAGTGTTAGGCTCACCTGATAGGGTTGTGAGAGTCACAACACCTATAATCGCATAAAACAGCTGCAGCAGTCTGCACAAGGTCCAAGGACTTGGTACAAAGAGAAGGCTGGTAGTGCAATAAGAGACTGCGCTGCTGTGGTAGAATTCAAGGTATCTTTATTGCCAACGCGTTTCCTGAGCCAGTCCCAGCTCACTTCATCAGGGCATGTTACAGAAGCAGGGGTATATATACACATAAAAAAAAAAAGGGGGAGGCACCAAGAATAGTGAGGTGACACGTCAGCATGGATACATATACATGAATCATACAAAACAATAAAACTTTATTACAACCATATTAAAAACGATGTTTAAAATGCCATAAAAAGAGTGTTGGTATAAAAACGTGATTAAAAAATAAAAAGACACGGGGGGGATCACGAGGTAAAAGATTAAAAAAACGGCTCTCGAGTCCTGGGGTGGATTAGAACTTGCCTCAGAGGATATAACTCATGGTATTAGTCCACTATGCTACATGTGAAACTGGAAAGTAAGGGGAAAATGGTTAAAATCATGTGTAAATAGCTAAAACTAGTCTCAAATATCTTTTTTCTAGGTGGAGAAAAGAGAAGAACAACAAGAAGAAACTCTCTGGAATAGGTGATATAAAAATGGTTAAAAATTGAGTGTTAAGACATAATAAAAATAAAAAACATTTAAAAAAAAAAAATTATGGGTAAAAAAAAAAAAAAATGCATAAAAATGTTTTTCTTTAAAAAACGAAGATGATGATATAAAGGAATTGAAAGGATAAGATATTAAAACACAGGGTTGAAATAAAATCAATAAAAAACATCATTGATGATATTAAGACCATTGGGCTCAATAGATTTGAGTTTGTAGATCCAAAAAACTTCCTTTCTGCATAGTGATTGAAACCTATTGGGGATGTGGTCTGGTATTTGATCAATGGGATAAATGGTGGCTTTACTGAAATCTCTGGAATGTGTGGTGTCAAAGTGTCGTGAAAGTCTATGTTTTTGGAAGCCTATTTTGATATTGTGACGGTGTGAATTCATGCGTCAATGTAGCGCTTGTGTAGTGCGACCTACATACAATCTGGGACAAGGACAGGAAATTACATATATAACATGAGAGGAATGACAAGTGAGGTGGAATTTGAGGGGAAATTTTTCAAGTGTAATGGGGTGGACAAACACAGACGTGCAGTGTGAAATGGTATGACAGCAAGCACAATTAGGACAGTGACACTTATAAATCCCTGGTGATGAAATGGTTTGGGTAGTAGGCTTCTGGGGTAGAAGTCTACTTGGAGCCAGAATATTCTTTAATGACCTGGCCTTTCGGAAGGTGATAGCAGGTTTGTCTGGAAGGACCCCATTAAGTATCGGGTCCTTCTTAATGATGGGCCATAAATTATTTAGAACATCTCTTATACTGTTCTGTTGTGAACTGAATGTTGTAATAAAATTTGTTCTAAAGAGTTCAGCATCATCTTTCTTTTGTTTAGCCAGAGATTTGGTTGTAGATTTATGTATTTTAGGAAGATGATAAATGAAGGGAGTGGATGGATTTTTATTGACCAGAAATTTCTTCTCTTGATCATTGATGGTTCCTTCAGTAAAAGCTTAATTGATTAAAAGGTTATAAGCAATGGTGGCAATAAAAATCCATCCACTCCCTTCATTTGTCATCTTCCTAAAATACATAAATCTACAACCAACCCCCCAGGTAGACCCATAATTTCTGGCATAGGGTCCCTTACAAGTAACTTGTCCTTTTTTATTGACCGAATAATGCAACATCATGTTCTCTTGTTACCCAGCCACCTGAAGGACTCCACTGAATTGATTAATCTGGCTGATGATATGTTATGGAAAGACTCTTATTATTTTATTTCATTTGATGTATCTGCTTTATATACAAACATTGAACATGAGTTGGGTCTTGAATGTTTTAACAGGTTCCTTTTATCAGACATTCGTTTATCTGTTGCACAAAAAGCTTTTATCTACAAAGGGATGGATTTTATTTTGCATAATAACTTTTTTACTTTTCTGGGGGAATTTTATCACCAGACACGTGGGACCGCTATGGGATCACGAGTAGCACCTACGTATGTAAATCTTTTTATGGGGGTCTTTGAACAAAATTTTATCAACAATGAGACTTTTAATAAAGGCATCATTTTATACAGAAGATACATTGATGACCTGTTCTTAATCAGGGACAATGACGATTTAGATGTGGGTGCTCTTATTTGTTCCATCCAGAATAATCCATGGGGCTTGACTTTTACCCCACATGTTAATAATCAGTCCATGGATTTTTTAGACATCACATTTTTCATCAGGGATTCCGAGATTTGCAGTAAAACATTTTTTAAAGAGGTGGATTCTAATAGTTATGTACATTTTAAGAGTGGACACTACAAAAAATGGCTTTTTAATATTCCTCACAATCAGTTCCAAAGGATAAGAAAGAACTGCACTAATGATGAGGATTTTAACACACAATCCGAGGTCCTGAGGGAAAGGTTCCTTGCTCAGAGGTATCCCAAAAAACTCATTAGTTCTACATGTGATAATGTTTTTAAAAATTTTAACCAGAATATTCTCCTCAGCAAATCCCTGGCTAAACAAAAGAAAGATGATGCTGAACTCTTTAGAACAAATTTTATTAAAACATTCAGTTCACAACAGAACAGTATAAGAGATGTTCTAAATAATTTATGGCCCATCATTAAGAAGGACCCGATACTTAATGGGGTTCTTCCAGACAAACCTGCTATCACCTTCCGAAAGGCCAGGTCATTAAAGAATATTCTGGCTCCAAGTAGACTTCTACCCCAGAAGCCTACTACCCATACTATTTCATCACCAGGGATTTATAAGTGTCACCGTCCTAATTGTGCTTGCTGTCATACCATTTCACACTGCACGTCTGTGTTTGTCCACCCCATTACATAACACTTGAAAAATTTCCCCTCAAATTCCACCTCACTTGTCATTCCTCTCATGTTATATATGTAATTTCCTGTCCTTGTCCCAGATTGTATGTAGGTCGCACTACACAAGCACTACATTGTCGCATGAATTCCACCGTCACAATATCAAAATAGGCTTCCAAAAACATGGACTTTCACGACACTTTGACACCCCACATTCCAGAGATTTCAATAAAGCCACCATTTATCCCATTGATCACATACCAGACGTCATCCCCAATAGGTTTCAATCACTATGCAGAAAGGAAGTTTTTTGGATCTACAAAGTCAAATCTATTGAGCCCAATGGTCTTAATATCATCAATGATGTTTTTTAATGATTTTATTTCGACCCTGTGTTTTAATATCTTATCCTTTCAATTCCTTTATATCATCATCTTCGTTTTTTAAAGAAAAACATTTTTATGCATTTTTTTTTTTACCCATAATTTTTTTTTTAAATGTTTTTTATTTTTATTATGTCTTAACACTCAATTTTTAACCATTTTTATATCACCTATTCCAGAGAGTTTCTTCTTGTTGTTCTTCTCTTTTCTCCACCTAGAAAAAAGATATTTGAGACTAGTTTTAGCTATTTACACATGATTTCAACCATTTTCTCCTTACTTTCCAGCTTCACATGTAGCATAGTGGACTAATACCATGAGTTATATACTCTGAGGCAAGTTCTAATCCACCCCACGACTCGAGAGCCATTTTTTTAATCTTTTACCTCGTGAACCCCCCCGTGTCTTTTTATTTTTTAATCACGTTTTTTATACCAACACTCTTTTCATGGCATTTTAAACATCGTTTTTAATATGGTTGTAAAAAAGTTTTATTGTTTTGTATGATTCATGTATATGTATCCATGCTGACGTGTCACCTCACTATTCTTGGCGCCTCCCCCTTTTTTTTTTATGTGTATATATACCCCTGCAATGAACTTCTGTAACATACCCTGATGAAGTGAGCTGGGACTGGCTCAGGAAATGCGTTGGCAATAAAGATACCTTGAATTCTATCACAGCAGCGCAGTCTCTTATTGCACTACCTGCCTTCTCCATGGTGACTATTGAAGCATGCCAAAAGTTAAAAAAAGTTTTTTAAAAAATAAAAAAATAAACAAAAGTTCAAATCACCCCCCTTTCGCCCCATTCAAAATAAAACAATAAAAAAAATCAAACATACACATATTTGGTATTGCCGCATTCAGAATCGCCAGATCAATATAAAAAGGATTAACCTGATTGCTAAACGGGATAGCGAGAAAAAAGTAAAAACCCCAGAATTAATTTTTTTTGGGTCGCCGGGACATTGCATTAAAATGCAATAACAGGCAATCAAAAGATTGTATCTGCACCAAAATGGTATCATTAAAGACGTCAGCTCAGCAAGCAAAAAATAAGCCCTCACCCAATCCGAGCTCACGGAGACGCTGCAGGTATTGGAAAATGGCGCAATTTTTTTTTAACAAAGTCTGGAATTTTTTTCACCACTTAGATAAAAAAGAACCTAGGTATGTTTGGTGTCTGTGAACTCGTAGCAATCTGGGGGAATCATAATGGCAGGTCAGTTTTAGCATTTAGTGAACCTATTAAAAAAGCCAAACAAAAAACAAGTGTGGGATTGCACTTTTTTGCAATTTCACCACACTTGGAATTTTTTCCCATTTTCTAGTACATGACATGGTAAAACCACTGGTGTCATTCAAAAGTACAACTCGTCCTGCAAAAAACAAACCCTCAAACGGCCATATTGATGGAAAAATAAAAAAGTTATGGCTCTGGGAAGAAGGGAGCAAAAAGTGAAAATGCAAAACCAAAAATACCCCTGGTCGTTAAGGGATTAAATACACCTGCATTGCATTGTTCTTTCATGCAACACTATGCATTAGCCATTTAGCTTTTATGATGGCCTGATACTGAAAGGATTCACAGTCAGATATACAGTATGCCTCATGAAAAATGTGTGAGGTTGAAAAATATGCCTTTCAAGCAATGGCTGAATATTTGGCAAGAGAGCGGAGTATATTGTATTACACAACAATGTGGCTAGGTAAAGCTGAATGTCTACTTCAATCCACTGAGCAATTAATACAAAAGGTGCTACTCAAGTTACCTTGCAAAATCTTAACAAGAGGCTTTAATGAATTTCTGAAATGCATCACTGGAAAACAGTGAATGAAGCATATGTTTAGTGCAGACCATCAGGTAGCCCACAACCACCACTGATGGCTATTTAGCAAAATACAATTTATTATGGACTGTAAGACGGAGGAAGACATGCAGTATTAAAAAGGAATCTGTCCTGACAAAAAATGATATTAACCTACAGATATGAGGTTATCCTGCAGGTTTATAAAGTTTTAAAGCAGAAAAGCTACCACACTGAAAGCCCGGCTGCCAGCAGGTGGTGAACTTATTGCTCCCGTGAGTCTTGGCTTTCAATCACAGCGGCACAGCCAGCGCAGCTTTAGTTACCGCTTAGTACAAAGTGAGTAGTGGCTGTAACTACGCCCCGGCACTGACTGACAGCCAGCTCAGCAGTGCATCAGTGCTAGGGTGTGGTTACAGCCGCCGCTCACTATAAACTGATGTGGTGACTGATGTGGCTCAGGCTTACCTCTGTGACTGAAAGCCTGAGGCTGCCAGGAGGAATAAAGTTAATTTCCTCCCGGTAGCAAGTCACTTTTTGTGGTAGCCGCATGGCTTTAGAATGCTAATAACCTGCAGATTAACCTCAAAACTGCAGGTTAATAGTGTTTTCATTATGATAGGTTTTCTTTAAGCACCAAAGTTAAGATGCTAGACACAACTTACCAGCACAAAAAAGTCTGGAATCAATATTGACTGCAAGAGAGGCAATATACTAATTGTATGGTTCATCTGATTTTTATATTGTGCTGTATTTTTTGCATAGTTCTAGCTTTTGTACCCAGAGTCGGACTGGTCCAACAGATTTCCAGAGGTTTCTCTGGTGGGTCTAGGTTCTTCAACAAAAATAGACCTAAATTGTTTATTAGAAGAGAACCCCTTTTGGAGCTGATAGGGACAATTCAGTCCAGTGACAAAATCCTTCAGCATAATTTTGTTTGGTAGACATAAGCCAAGCATACTTATAACTCTTACTACCTTGTTCAGACAGCTTGTGTAATGATCAGGCCAGTCATGTCTTCAAATTATGGACATGAATGTATGGAATATGTCAGGAGGATTTCACCCCCCATACTATTTATATGTACATATAGAGTCAGGGCCGAAAGTGTTGACACTCTTGAAATTGTTAAAAATTAAGTATTTCTCCCAGAAAATTATTGGCCCATTTTTCTTTTTGTGATTTTAAAAATATAAAAGATGAAAATATATACAGTGGGGAAAAAAAGTATTTAGTCAGTCAGCAATAGTGCAAGTTCCACCACTTAAAAAGATGAGAGGCGTCTGTAATTTACATCATAGGTAGACCTCAACTATGGGAGACAAACTGAGAAAAAAAAATCCAGAAAATCACATTTTTTTTTCATTTTATTTGCATATTATGGTGGAAAATAAGTATTTGGTCAGAAACAAGCAATCAAGATTTCTGGCTCTCACAGACCTGTAACTTCTTCTTTAAGAGTCTCCTCTTTCCTCCACTCATTACCTGTAGTAATGGCACCTGTTTAAACTTGTTATCAGTATAAAAAGACACCTGTGCACACCCTCAAACAGTCTGACTCCAAACTCCACTATGGTGAAGACCAAAGAGCTGTCAAAGGACACCAGAAACAAAATTGTAGCCCTGCACCAGGCTGGGAAGACTGAATCTGCAATAGCCAACCAGCTTGGAGTGAAGAAATCAACTGTGGGAGCATTAATTAGAAAATGGAAGACATACAAGACCACTGATAATCTCCCTTGATCTGGTGCTCCACGCAAAATCCCACCCCGTGGGGTCAGAATGATCACAAGAACGGTGAGCAAAAATCCCAGAACCACGCGGGGGGACCTAGTGAATGAACTGCAGAGAGCTGGGACCAATGTAACAAGGCCTACCATAAGTAACACACTACGCCACCATGGACTCAGATCCTGCAGTGCCAGACGTGTCCCACTGCTTAAGCCTGTACATGTCCGGGCCCGTCTGAAGTTTGCTAGAGAGCGTTTGGATGATCCAGAGGAGTTTTGGGAGAATGTCCTATGGTCTGATGAAACCAAACTGGAACTGTTTGGTAGAAACACAACTTGTCGTGTTTGGAGGAAAAAGAATACTGAGTTGCATCCATCAAACACCATACCTACTGTAAAGCATGGTGGTGGAAACATCGTGCTTTGGGGCTGTTTCTCTGCAAAGGGGCCAGGACGACTGATCCGGGTACATGAAAGAATGAATGGGGCCATGTATCGTGAGATTTTGAGTGCAAACCTCCTTCCATCAGCAAGGGCATTGAAGATGAAACGTGGCTGGGTCTTTCAACATGACAATGATCCAAAGCACACCGCCAGGGCAACGAAGGAGTGGCTTCGTAAGAAGCATTTCAAGGTCCTGGAGTGGCCTAGCCAGTCTCCAGATCTCAACCCTATAGAAAACCTTTGGAGGGAGTTGAAAGTCTGTGTTGCCAAGCGAAAAGCCAAAAACATCACTGCTCTAGAGGAGATCTGCATGGAGGAATGGGCCAACATACCAACAACAGTGTGTGGCAACCTTGTGAAGACTTACAGAAAACGTTTGACCTCTGTCATTGCCAACAAAGGATATATCACAAAGTATTGAGATGAAATTTTGTTTCTGACCAAATACTTATTTTCCACCATAATATGCAAATAAAATGAAAAAAAAACAGACAATGTGATTTTCTGGATTTTTTTTTCTCAGTTTGTCTCCCATAGTTGAGGTCTACCTATGATGTAAATTACAGACGCCTCTCATCTTTTTAAGTGGTGGAACTTGCACTATTGCTGACTGACTAAATACTTTTTTCCCCACTGTATATATATATTTTTTTGTCTAAAATACAGAGGAAATGTGTCATATTTTGGGCGGCATGGTGGCTCAGTGGTTATCATTGCAGCACTGTGGTCCTGGGTTCAAATCCCACCAAGGACAACATCTGCAAGGAGTTTGTATGTTCCCCCTTGTTTGTTTTGGTTTTCTAAGGGTACTCTAGTTTCCTCCCAAACATCAAAGATATACTGATAGGGAATTTAGACTGTGAGCCCCATACAGTGACAACAATGTCTGTAAAGGGCTATGGAGTTAATGGCGCTATATAAATGAGTTAAATAAATAAATATTTAACTTTAGGCCTTTTAGAGATCATTTCATCTTCTACTTGATTAATTGTTCACAATAACAGTAATTTTGACCAGCGGTGCCACAACTTTTACATGCTACTGTATATGTAGTCCAGAAGATAGACCTCTAATCCCGAACTGGTACAGTGAAACTTTATTGACAGAGCTCCTCTAAGAGAAGATCTTTCTCTAGACACTTTCTGCCTATGGCAGATTTTCATTTCAGCATACAGTACTTGTGGGTGGTCAACACGAGGAGATTTTTGGTCCATAGGTAACCGACCTCTGTGACTCCCAAAGATCTTAAAAATTAAGGAGACACGAGGCTAGTCTAGTGAGGTTTTCCACTGTTGAGCGATTCCATAGCCACCTGCTGTGCAGGGAACTGGAATATGATCCTGTTGAAGTAAATAGAGACTGCACTGCCTTGGGTGCCATTATACAGGAAAGATTTAGAAAAGAAAGTAGTGCCAAACCTGGCATGCAAACTCCTTGTCTAGGAAAGTTGGGGTTCTAGAGGCCAAACCACCACTGGTCATTGGTGATGAAATAGAAATCAATAAATACTTTATAGAAGGGAGAATTGACTTCAAATCCTTCGCCCCAAAGCCTGTTTTCACCATCCTGACCAGGCCAAATTTTACAATTATGACCACTGTCAATTTATGAGGTCATAACTCTGGAACACTTCAATGGATCCAAGTGATTCTGAGACTGTTTTCTCATGACATTGTATTTTATGATAGTGGTAAAATTTATTTGATATGACTTGCATTTATTTGTGGAAAAAAAACAAACATTTGGCAAAAATGTTGAAAATTTAGCAAATTTTCAAATTTTTAATTTTTATGTCCTTATTCAGAGAGTCATATCTCACAAAATAGATAATAAATAACATTTCCCACATGTCTACTTTATATCAACACAATTTTTGAAACATATTATGTTTTTTTTGTTAGGAAGTTGTAAGGGTTAAAAGTTGACCAGCAATTTCTCATGTTTACAACAAAATTTGCAAAACCATTTTTTTAGGGACCACTTCACCCTTGAAGTGACTTTGAGGGGCTTATATGACAGAAAATACCCAAAAGTGACACCATTCTAAAAACGGCACCCCTCAAGGTACTCAAAACCACATTCAAGAAGTTTATTAACTCTATAGGTGCTTCACAGGAATTTTTGGAATGTGGAAGGAAAAAATAAACATTTACTTTTCTTTCTCAAAAAATGTCCCTTTAGACCTATTTTTTTTACTTTCGCAAGGATAACAGGAGAAAATGGACCATACAATTTGTTGTGCCATTTATCCTGAGCATGCTGATACCCCATGTGTGGGGGAAATCTACTGTTTGGGCACACGGCAGGGCTCGGAAGGGAAGGAGTGCTATTTCACTTTTTGAATGAAAAATTTGCTGGCATAATTAGCCATATTTGGGGAGCCCCTGATGTGCCTAAAAAGTGGAAACCCCCAACAAGTGGCACCAGTTTGGAAATTAGACCCCTTTGGGAACTTATCTAGATGTGTATTGAGCAACTTGAACCCACAGGTGCTTCACAAAAGTTTATAACGTAGAGATGTGAAAATAAAAAAAGAAAACCTTTTGCCAGATACATTTTTCTAGCTCCAATTTTGCATTTTTATAAAGGTAAAAGGAGAAATTACTAAATTCAATTTGTTGTGCAATTTCTCCTGAGTGTACAGATACCCAGTATGTGGAGGAAAACAACTGTTTGGGTGCACGGCAGGGCTTGGAAAGGAAGGAGCGCTATTTGACTTTTTAAATGTAAAATTTACTGGAATAATTAGCAGAAGCCATGTCATGCTTGGAGAGCCCCTGATGTGCCTAAACAGTAGAAACCCCCCACAATTGACACCATTTTGAAAACTAGACCCCTTTGGGAACTTTTTTAGATGTGTATTCAACACCTTGAACCCCCCAGGTGCTTCACAGAAGTTTATAACGCTAAGCTGTGAAAATTAGAAAAAAACAAACACATTTTTCCCTCAAAAAACATGTTTAGCTACAAATTTTGTATTTTCACAAGGGTAACAGGAGGAAATGGACCCCAAAAATTGTTTTGCAATTTCTCCTGAGTTCACAGATACCCCATATGTGGTCAAAAACTACTTTTGAGCTCAGAAGGGAAGTAGCACCACATTACAATGCAAATTTTGCTGCACTGGTTTGAGGGTGCCATGTTATATTGGCAGAGCCCCTGCAATGCCAGAACAGCAAAACCCCTCATAAGTGGCTCCATTTTACAAACTAAACTTCTCAATGAGTTTATCTAGGGGTGCAGTGATTATATTGACACTACAGGTGTGTCACAGAATTTTATACCATTGGGCAGTGAAGAAAAAATAATTTACATTTTTAAAACTAAAATTGTGTTAGCACCAAATTTTACATTTTCATACTGGGAAAATGGTACCAAAATTTGTTCCACGATTTCTATTGAATGTAGAAATACCTCATATGTGGCTTTACAATACTGCTTAGCCATACGGAGTAACTCGGGAGAAATGGAGCACTATTTGCCTCCTGGAGCGCAGATTTTCCTAGAATAGTTTGTGGACTCCACATATAGAGCCCCTAAGTGCAAGAAAAGCAGAATCCCCCCATTACCCCCCAAGTTACCCCATTTTGGAAATTATACCCCTTTAGGTATTTATCTACAGGTGTAGTGCCGATTTTGCCTCCATGGGTGTTTTCCAGAAACAAGCAGCAGTGGATGTTGCTGAGTGAAAATTGCTAACTGCTGTTGTACTGACCAGTACATTATGCCCAGCTCATGCTTCTGGAGATATGCACCAGTAAATTAGGTGGGCTCTCATCACTACAGGAATGTCAAACATGTGGGCGCTAAATGTGGTTTAGGCACACTGGGGCTCAGAAGGGGGGGGCATTTGGATTTGGGAGTGGAGAATTTGGGGGGGAATCTTTCACCAGAGGTTCCATCTGAATTAAGTATTTCAGAGATTTCCACGGAAACCCCAGTGTAAGCGCGCAGCGCAGAGCACAGGATAAGTGTGCGCCGAGTTTTACTGCGATCTTTGGAAGGCAGAATGCAAAAATCAACAGTGTGTGAAGAATTGGCTTTATTTTTTACACCATTCTTTGTGCAGTATAAGTGATTAGGCGACTTTATTCTTCAGGTCACCTAATCACTTATACCGCTGCGATCACAACGATACCAGATTTATATCAGGTTTTTATGGTTGGCTGCTGTCAGACACTAAAAAACGCTTTTTATTGCAAAAACTAGTTTTTCCATAACCACATTTTGAGAGCTATAATTTTTTCATATTTCGGCCAACAGAGTCATGTTATGTCCTGTTTTTTGTGAGATGAGCTGACATTTTTATTGGTACAATTTTTGGACACATGCAGGGCTGTATTTAGAGTTTATGTTGCCCTAGGCACTTTTAGTGCTGCCTCCCCCATTGGTGAGTACGACTAATGCAGACACTTTGGCGAAAATCGCTGATGTTAGAGTAGCCTTTCTCCCTAGTGCAGCCATTTCCCCAGTGCACCCGTCTCCTCAGTGCACCCGTCTCCTCAGTGCACCCGTCTCCTCAGTGCACCCGTCTCCCCAGTGCACCCGTCTCCCCAGTGCAGCTGTCTCCCCAGTGCAGCTGTCTCCCCAGTGCAGCTGTCTCCCCAGTGCAGCCGTCCCCCCAGTGCAGCCGTCTCCCCAGTGCACCCGTCTCCCCAGTGCACCCGTCTCCCCAGTGCACCAGTCTCACCAGTGCACCGTCTCCCCAGTGCACCGTCTCCCCAGTGCACCGTCTCCCCAGTGCAGCCATCTCCCCAGTGCAGCCATCTCCCCAGTGCAGCCATCTCCCCAGTGCAGCCATCTCCCTAGTGCAGCCATCTCCCTAGTGCAGCCATCTCCTCAGTGCACCCATCTCCTCAATACATCCATCTCCCTAGTGCAGCCATCTCCTCAGTGCACCATCTCCCTAGTGCAGCCATCTTTTCAGTGCACCCGTTTCCCCAGTGCAGTCATCACCTCAGTGCAGTCATCACCTCAGTGCATTCATCTCCCCAGTGCAGCCATCTCCCTAGTGCAGCCATCTCCCTAGTGCAGCCATTTCCCTAGTGCAGCCGTCTCCCCAGTGCACCCATCTCCCCAGTGCACCCGTCTCCCCAGTGCACCCGTCTCCCCAGTGCACCCGTCTCCCCAGTGCAGCCATTTCCCCAGTGCACCCGTCTCCCCAGTGCACCATCTCCACAGTGCACCCGTCCCCTCAGTGCACCCATTTCCCCAGTGCAGCCATCTCCTCAGTGCAGCCATCTCCCCAGTGCAGCCATCTCCCCAGTGCAGCCATCTCCCTAGTGCAGCCATCTCCTCAGTGCACCCATCTCCTCAATACATCCATCTCCCTAGTGCAGCCATCTCCTCAGTGCACCATCTCCCTAGTGCAGCCATCTTTTCAGTGCACCCATTTCCCCAGTGCAGTCATCACCTCAGTGCAGTCATCACCTCAGTGCATTCATCTCCCTAGTGCAGCCATCTCCCTAGTGCAGCCATTTCCCTAGTGCAGCCATTTCCCTAGTGCACCCGTCTCCCCAGTGCACCCGTCTCCCCAGTGCAGCCATTTCCCCAGTGCAGCCATCTCCCCAGTGCAGCCGTCTCCCCAGTGCACCAGTCTCCCCAGTGCACCATCTCCCCAGTGCACCCGTCCCCTCAGTGCACCCATTTACCCAGTGCAGCCATCTCCTCAGTGCAGCCATCTCCTCAGTGCAGCCATCTCCCCAGTGCAGCCATCTCCCCAGTGCAGCCATCTCCCCAGTGCAGCCATCTCCCCAGTGCAGCCATCTCCCCAGTGCAGCCATCTCCCTAGTGCAGCCATCTCCCTAGTGCAGCCATCTCCCTAGTGCAGCCATCTCCCCAGTGCACCCATCTCCTCAGTGCACCCATCTCCTCAGTACATCCATCTCCTTAGTGCAGCCATCTCCTCAGTGCACCCTTCACCCTAGTGCAGCCATCTCCTCAGTGCACCCATCACCCTAGTGCAGCCGTCTCCACTGTGCACCCATCTCCCCAGTGCAGCCATCTCCTCAGTGCAGCCATCTCCCCGATGCAGCCATCTCCCTAGTGCCACCATCTCCCCAGTGCACCCATCTCCCTAGTGTCGCCATCTCCTCAGTGCAGCCATCTCCTCAGTGCAGCCATCTCCCCAGTACAGCCATCTCCTCAGTGAACCCATCTCCACAGTTCACCCATCTCCACAGTGCACCCATCTCCCCCCTCCCTCCCCGCTGGGCTCATTCTCATCTCCCCCTCCCTCCCTGCTGGGCTCATACTCATCTCCCCCCTCCCTCCCTGCTGGTCTCATACTCATTCTCTCCCCCCACTCATACTCATCTTCCCCCAGGCTCATACTCATCCCCCCAGGCTCATTCTCATCTCCCCCTCCCTCCCTGCTGGGCTCATACTCATCCCCCATCCCTCCCGCCCCTCTGGGCTCATACTCATCCCCCCCGCTCATACTCACCTCCCCCCAGGCTCATACTCCTCTCTCATCTCCCCCGCTCATACTCATCCCCCCCGGGGTCATACTCATCTCCCATCACCCCCTGGGCTCATACTCATCTTCCCTTCCCTGTATGCATGGCTGGGCTCACCTTGCGCGGTCCCTGAATGTTTACAGCTCCAGGCGCTGGCATTCTTCCTGTATCACACAGGCTGTGTGTGAGCGGGCACGTGATACCGCTCATTAAGCCCATGAATATGGACGCCACGCCTATGGGAGAGGAGTGGCATCCATATTCATTACTGTAATGAGCGGTATCACGTGACCGCTCACACACACAGCCTATGACAGGAAGAATGCCGGCAGCGCCGGAGACCTTTGGAGCACTGCTGGAACCGAGGAGGTGAGTATGATGTCTTCAAGAAGGGAGGGGAGTGGAGGGGAGGAGAGTGGAGGGGAGGATCCGACCCAGACTTCCATTTAAAAAAAAAAAAAGTAAAAACCTTTGCCCAGTTGCCGCCCCACCGCATCGTCCCGCCCTAGGCACGTGCCCGCGGGTGCCTAGTGGAAAATACGGGGCACATGATATTTTTTGATCGTTTTCTATTCCAATTTTTGGGAAACAGAATGAACAAAAACTAGCAATTCAGGAATTCCTTTTTGTTTTTTGTTTTTTTTTTATACCAATCCGCGTGTGGTAAAATTGGTAAGCTACTTTATTCTTCGGGTCAGTACAATTACCGCAATACCTAATTTATATATTTTTTAATGTTTTGGCATTTTAACACAATAAAAACTATTTTTGTAATTATTTTTGCATCGCTTTATTTTTAGTGCTTTTACTTTTATTTTTCTGCTGATGGAGCTGCATGGTGGCTTGTTTTTTGGGGGACAAGATGACGTTTTCAGAGGTAGCATTTTTTACCTGCATCCATCTTTTTGATCGCATTTTATTGCACTTTTTGTTCGGCAGTTTATGATAAGGCATTGGTTTTTTGCCTTTTTTTATGGTGTTCACTTAAGGGGTTAATTAGTGGGACAGTTTTATAGAGTGGGTCGTTACGGATGCGGCGATGCCAATAATGTTTACTTTTATTGTTTATTTACATAAATAAATGTATTTATTGGAGAAATATTTGTTTTTTTCTTTATTTGGTGATTTTTTAAAAAAATATTTTTACACTTTTTAAATTTTTTTTCTTTTTTAAACCGGTTTTACATTGTCCCATCCTGGGACATCACTGTATGGTGTCAGATCGTTGTACATCAGTACAACGTGATCGCATTGCGTTGTCCTTAAGTAAGCGTGCAGGGAACTGATTACGTGTGCGATGCTCATCTACAGTATGCCACTGTAGTAGTGACAATGGCATCAGGTGGGTGAAATTCCCACGATCAGTGCTAGGACACTCTTTGACTCTATTCTACCACTGTTCTCCATAGCTTCACTCCAAGACACAGACACTGCCACTAGTTTCTACAATGCCACTCTTGCATCAGCCATCGACCCGGTCGCCCCTGTCATGCATAGCAGAGTGTGACAAATCAATAGACAACCCTGGCACAATAACATCACTAAAAAGCTTTGGCAATTATCCAGAATTGCTGAGTGGCGTTGGAGGAAAATGCGCTCACAAGACGGCTTCACCTCATTCAAACAAGCAACACTCGCATTCAAATCAGCTCTCACCTCTGCTAAACAGGCCTACTTTACATCCCTTGTATCTTCCTTATCCCACAACCGCAAACAGTTGTTCAACACTTTTAACTCCCTCCTCCGCCCACCACTGCCCCCTCCGACGCCCCTAATTTCGGCCGAGGACTTTGCCACGCACTTCAAAAGTAAGATAGACCAAGCAAGGTTAGTCTTTGTTGTCCGACTACCACAACCCCTTGGTATACCAGACCAATACCCCAACCCCATAATTTCCCTCTCCAAAATCACTGAAGGAGAGCTTGCTCATCTTCTCACCAAATTACACCTCACCACTTGTGCGCTTGACTCCATCCCATCCCACCTCCTCCCCAACCTCACCACTACACTTATCCCATCTCTAACCCATCTCTTCAACCTATCACTAACTTCTGGTACTTTCCCCACTGCTTTCAAACATGCCACAATCACATTTATCCTCAAAAAGCCATCCGTTGACCTGAGCACTATGCCCAGCTATCGCCCCATATCTTTGCTCCCATTTGCTTCCAAACTCCTTGAGCAGGATGTCCATGCTGAACTTTCCTCTCACTTTGCATCTAACTCGCTCTTCGACAACCTACAATCTGGCTTCTGTCCCCACCATTCCACTGAGTCTTCCCTGACCAAACTTATTAATTACTTACAGCCAAAGCTAACAGACAATTCTCTATACTCCTCCTTCTAGACCTGTCCTCTGTCTTCAACACAGTTGACCACTGCCTCCTACTACAGATCCTCTCATCCTTTGGTGTCAAAAACCTTGCCCTATCCTGGATCTGCTCATATGTTACCAACAGCACATTTAGCGTTTCCTACTCCCACACTACCTCCTCATCTCGTCCTCTCTCTGTTGGTGTCCTTCAAGGCTCTGTCCTAGGACCCCTTCTCTTCTCAATCTATACCCTTGGACTGGGACAACTCATAAAGTCCTATGGCTTCCATGACCATCTATATGCTGATGACACTCAGATCTACCTCTCTGGCCCAGATATCACCTCTCTGTTGTCCAGAATCCCAGAGTGTCTATCAGCCATATCCTCCTCCTTCTCCTCTCGCTTCCTCAAGCTCAATGTGGACAAATCTGAACTAATTATCTTTCCTCCATATCGCATAATTTTCCTACCTGATCTATCTATTACAATAAATGAAATCACACTTTCCTCTGTCCCAGAAATACACTGCCTCAGAGTAACCCTTGACTCTGTCGTGTCCTTTAAACCGCACATCCAAGCTCTCTCCACCTCCTGTCGCCTCCAGCTCAAAAATATTTCCAGAAGCCGTCCTTTCATCAACACTCACTCTACCAAAATGCTTGTAGATGCCCTAATCATCTCCCGCCTTGACTACTGCAACATCCTCCTCTGTGGCCTACCTTCTAACACTCTCGCACCCCTCCAGTCCGTCCTTAACTCTGCTGCCCGACTAATTAATCTCTCTACTCGCTACATTCCTGCTTCCCCTCTGTCATGATCCCATTGCAGGTTTTTGAGCTGCACACCGGGGGGGTTAATGTCTGGAGCTCTGTGCAGGTTTGTGACCTGCACACTTGGGGTTAATGATTTTGGCCTCTTTCTGGTTCTGGGAGAGCTTCTTAAACCCCTGGGAAGCTTCAATCCCTGCCAGTTATACTTTTGCCTTTGGCCTAGTGTGCTGACCCCCGTGTGCCTGTTTGTTGCTATAGCTTGTTTATATGGTTCTGACCCGGCTCTGTTTCCTGTTGTGAGTTTGCCTGTTGATTTTGTACTGCGTTATTATCTGTGTATGACTCATTGCCTGTGACCTGACTACTCTCTGCTCGCCCCTTTGGTACCTTGCAGCTATCTCTGTGTGTGATTCATTGGCTACGTCCTGACTATTCTCCCTGTCTATGCCCCTTGGTAACTTTGTCTCGCAGTTACTCTGCTAGGAATTCTCTTGCAGCTCCTGGCTCTGTGGAGTTTAGGCCACGCCTCTAGCAGTCACGTGCTTCAGGTCCTGCGGCTCTGAAGTATGCATCTACTCGGTTGCTGCCCGATCCACAGGTATCTTTGAGCACTGTTTCGCTTTACTCAGGACACGCACACTGGCTCAGTGAGCAAGTTCAGTGCGGTGTTCCTGACACCCTCTTTGCAAATCCCTTCACTGACTCCCAATTTCCCTGCGTATCCAGTTTAAACTACTAAAACTGACCTACAAAGCCATTCATAACCTTTCTCCTCCAAATATTTCTGAACTAATCTCTCAATATCTTCCCTCACGTAATCTCCAGTCCTCCCAAGACCTCCTTCTCTCCTCCATGCTTATTCGCTCCTCACCCGATCGTCTTCAAGATTTCTACCGAATATCCCACATCCTCTGGAATTCTGTGCCCCAACATGTTTGGTTATCCACCACATTTGGATCCTTCAGACAGGACCTGAAAACCTATCTCTTCAAAAAAACTTACAAACTGTAATGACCACATGGCCACTTCAACACCATCGGAGCTACTGCAACCCCCAAACTACTGTCTCCTTCCCCATAATCTTGTAGAATGTAAGCCTGCAAGGGCAAGGTCCTCTCCCCTCTGTATCAGTCTTTCATTGTTAGTTTGTTTAATGTAAGTGACTTTTGTATTTTGTTGTAACCTTGTCTCATGTACAGCCCCATGGAATTAATGGTGTTATATAAATAAATAATAATAATAATATCTGAACAGGGTGTCTGTGGGGATTTGATACATGGCACCCCTATACAGCTAATATATCTGCTTTGACAATGGCATAGTGCAAGCAATGTACAGAGTGTAACACCCCAACTTCATAAATTGTTTAGTGACCATTCACATGATTGGGAGATAAGCAACAGTGATCAGCAGCGGCCATTAAACTATTGTGTTCCTCTCTGTACATTATTTACATCTGGCTATTTCCAGAGCAGATATCAGCAGATATCAGCTGTTGGGGTTGTCAGATGATGGTCCCCCACCGATTTCATATTGTTCCTGCAGATAGGTCATCAATATACAAGTTCTGGACAACTCCTTTTAAGATGTGTAACATGGCATGGTAGCCGTAGGCAAGATGCTCATACTTCTTGCCCCGACACACTCTCTACTTCACTTAGCTCTTCTGCCTCAACACAGGCAAGCGCACTATCCCGGTAGCCTCTACCTCTTCATTCTCAAAAACAGAGGAACTTTTAATTCTACAGTTTACTGCTTGTTGCTTAGGTTACTGACTACGATGCAGTCTGTCAGCAGTGACCAGTCCCCTAGGCAATGAACACAGCACTTACTAGCTCTTTGCTGTAGAGCTTGCAAGTGCTGCTCTGATGGTGGCCAGTGATCCTGTGCTCCTCCAGTGTTGCACCGTTCTCCAGGAAGTCAGGAGGCAGGGAAGCAGTGAACAAATAGAGAAGATGTTACCAACATTACATGCCCTCTGTCTTTGAATTTGCTCCATTTTTGGTAGCCACAGGACAAATGTTATGGAAATAAAGTAAGGAAGAATATAATAGTTTAAGAGTTAATAAACCTTTACAAACATCACTTTCATATCTTGGAAGCTGTCACCAGCGAGCGTCTTCCTGCACTGAAATTAAATGTCTTTAATAAGCACTTGTCAGAGCACAATATGCAAGGGATTTAATTTACATTTACAAAACCAACTGCAATACACAGAGCCGCATAGTAATTCCAGGTCACAGAGCTGCCGCTCACCACTAAAAGCATTTGTTTCAGATAGTTCACAGAGAACAATGCTACGACACCCAGCATTACTCAGTGTATCATTAATGCAGACATAAACTGCTGCTTACAGCTCACAGTAGGCAGAAAAATAGCATTTAATTAGCACTTGCTTACCATAGTGTACCATAGGAATGGTCTGATTGCCAGCGCTGGGGGGAGCATTGTATATCACCACGGCTTGTGCACCTTTACTGGCGGCCAGGAGGATCTTTTCTGAAAATGTACAATTCCCTCTTTCAATGAGAGCAATCCAAGGTCTAGTTGTGATGGAAAACTTGGTACGTGGGTCACATCCTTGTAGGTTAGGGGATATGGGGATGCCCACCACTCCTTGAGCATCACTCATCGGAGAGTTAAGCCCAAACAGGCCGCACTCACAATACTTCGTTATCGTGAGGTTGTGCAAAGGGCTGGAGTACGAAAAGTTTACATAGGCATTTGCTTCCACTGTGTCCCTGGCTTTAACATTCAGCAGAATACCTATGGTCATGAGCCAGAACAAGCAGGATTCCATCTTCCCAATCATGTCTTCATCTGTTTAGAGTGAATATATTTCATATAATTAATGCTGAGTGATCAGCCCCTGTCCTCCGCAGGTAATCTTCTCCGGCTGGCTGGGGTTTCACTTCTGTATAGGTAACTGACACCACTTCAAGCAACAGAAACCAGGGAGGCGTCATTCTCCATTTCACCTGCCTTATCAAATAAACCCTTGACCAGTACAACGAGCCAGGCTGATTTTAAAGTAAATACGAGCATTTTCCCTTTTCGGAAGACAACATAAACTCACTACCAAATGCTCTCTTCAGTCCCCCCAAAAAAGTGCATGAAAAACTTTAATGAGGGACTCGTTACATGCAAAAAAAAAAAATTGGCTAGTAAGGGGAGCTGGCAGGGTATATGCACAAAGTGCTGGTAAGGTGGGGCACACAGACACAAGCAATAAGAGTTAATAGTAAAGTTTTATCTTCCTTATTTTGTAATAATACTAATGCTATTTTGATAACAGCTTCAATTTGAGTGGTGCAAATACTTGGAAAATACTAGATTATGGGCACTGACAGAACAAACTAAAGGAACTTACATATAGAGATGAAGAAAAAGTTAACTAAATACTTAACGCATAGTTTTTATACATCTTAAAGGGAATTTGATGGCATGATATCGACCCCATAACTACTGTATTTATACGGGCGTGTAGCTCTTTCATAGACAAGTCCAGCAGTTCCTTTACATGGCCAGTCCATTCCTGAAAAACTAGCATTTGAACCAATATACAAATTAAGCTGAAGAGCTATGGTAGATCTATAGCCTCTGTCACTCCATCTCTATTCACCACATAGGGCCACCTGCTCCTGCTTGACCGACAGCTCTTTTGATTGAAGTCACACGGGTGGAGGCCTTGCAAGGCGGGAATAGAGAGAGTTTGACAGAGGCTTCAGATCTACATTAGCTCTTTAGCCTCATTTGCATATTGATTAAAAACGCTCATTTCTCAGTAGCGAAAGGCACAGGCTGGTCATGTAAAGGTATTGCTGATCTTGTCTTTGAAAAAACAATTAGATTCTTTATTAGTTCATGTTAAAAGCAAAAGTAGCTGAGTATAGCAAACCATAAAATGCGAATATGTTGGTAGAGGATTACTCACGATACTCTCCAAGAATGTGACAACAGAGCTTCTTTATTCAGGAACAAAATATGATAAGCTTAACAGATCAGGAATAAATCATTTGTGTGTCTCTCTATCTGTGCAGCATCTACAGCAGGCTGCTTCTCTCATACACAGACACAGGAAAAACAGGAAATACAGTCACATGCTCTCCCTTTGTGAGCCTCTGGGAGGTTTTTTAAACTTTATAAACAGTATACAAATCTAGCAACTGAACACTCAGACAGGAATGGAGTTGTTGCACCAAACATATTCAAGCAGAATATAATGGCAGAGAATGAATGCAACCTGTCTAGGCAACACGTTTCTGACCAGTGCGGTCCTTAGTCTGAGCAAGTATGAGTCTGTTTTTTTATTTTTTTATTTAATATAGTGTAATATATAGAGCCAAAATACTACAATCATAAAGTGTTCAAACAATTGCAAGGTGCAGAAGTACTAGTGCTACATTCATAAACTTGTGAAACTCTCAGTCCCCAGGCAAGAGAAACCAACAACGCCCTCTTTACTAACCAGGCAACAGACTCATTTGGATTTCCATAGTTTTGTGAATGTGAAGCAAGGCTGATGGTAGTTATTGTTCTTCTCGAGGCTTGAGCATGAATTTCTAGGTATGGGATTTTATTCATGCCATGTACAAAAGGAGAGAAATGGCAGTAGGGATTGTCAAAAAATTCTATAATGTAAGATCCACTCAAATAAAAAATAAGTAAAATACTACATTATACAATAGACCAATCTATACGAAGATTTCATCCATTACAAGTTCATGCTTAGAACATACAACACTCCCCTTCACCTCTCCAAACAAACCTATTTCAACACCCTCATCACCTCACTGTCCAATAACCCGAAACGTCTCTTTGACACTTTTCATTCCCTGCTCAACCCAAGAGTGCAGGCCCCAACCACAGAGCTTCGAGCTGATGATCTGGCCAATTACTTCAAAGAAAAAATTGATCATATCCAACAGGAAATTATCTCCCAATCATCTCATACCATGCACTGCCCTCCCTCCCCCACTGCATCTAGCTCACTCTCTGAGTTTGAACCAGTCACAGAAGAAGAAGTAAGCAGGCTCCTTGCATCTTCTCGCCCAACCACTTGTACCAGTGATCCATTTCCGTCACATCTGCTCCAGTCACTTCCCTTGCTGTCACCCCTCACCTAACTAAAATATTTAACTTCTCTCTCTCTTCTGGTATCTTTCCCTCCTTATTTAAGCATGCCATCATACATCCACTACTTAAAAAACCATCCCTCGACCAAAACTGTGCCGCTAACTATAGACCTGTCTCTAATCTTCCCTTCATCTCTAAACTCCTGGAACGCCTGGTCCACTCCCGTCTGATCCGCTATCTCTCTGATAACTCTCTTCTCGACCCTCTCCAATCCGGTTTTCGCTCTCTACACTCTACTGAAACTGCCCTCACTAAAGTCTCTAATGATCTACTAACAGCTAAATCTAACGGTCACTACTCCATGCTAATTCTCTTGGATCTCTCTGCAGCATTCGACACAGTGGATCATCAGCTCCTCCTCACTATGCTCCAATCCATCGGCATCAAAGACACTGTTCTCTCTTGGTTTTCCTCCTGTCTGACCGCTCCTTTACTGTATCTTTTGCTGGCTCCTCCTCCTGTCATCTTCCCCTTACTGTTGGGGTTCCTCAAGGATCGGTTCTAGGCCCCCTCCTCTTCTCCTTGTACAATGTCCCTATTGGTAAAACAATCAGTAGATGAAACGGGAGTGAGACATCAGGTTGCCGCAAAACCGGAGCAGAAGTGAACCTTCGCTTCAGCTCCTGAAAGGAAGAAACAGCCTCCGGAGACCAATTCAGCACATGAGCACCCTTCTTAGTCAAATCAGTCAATGGTTTGGCAATACCAGAAAAATTAGCTATAAATTTACGATAAAAATTAGCAAAACCCAAAAATTTCTGGAGGGCCTTCAAAGAAGTGGGCTGAACCCAATCATAAATGGCCTGTACCTTGGCCGGGTCCATTTCATTAGTTGACGGAGACAAAATAAATCCCAAAAATGAAATCCTCTGTACACCAAAAAGGCATTTTGATCCCTTGACATACATGGAATCCTCCCTCAAAATCTGGAACACAGTCCGAACATGTTCCACATGAGAGTCCCAATACTTGGAAAAGATCAAAATATCATCCAGATAGATGATCAAAAATTTATCCACCAAGTCTCGGAAAATATAATTCATGAAGCACTGGAAGACAGAAGGGGCATTAGTGAGCCCACAAGGCATCACCAGGTACTCAAAATGTCCCTCCGGAGTATTAAACGCCGTCTTCCATTCATCCCCATGTTTAATGCGAATAAGATTATACGCCCCCCTGAGGTCAAACTTTGTAAACCAGCAAGCACCTTTAACTCTGGAGAATAGATCAGAAATCAGGGGTAACGGATACTGATATTTAACAGTAATTTTGTTGAGGGAACAATAGTCAATACAAGGCCTTAATGACCCATCTTTCTTAGCCACGAAAAAAACCCCAGCACCTAAGGGTGAAGAGGATGGTCTAATATGACCCTTCTCCAACGACTCCTTAATATAGGATCGCATAGCCTCGTGCTCGGGTACAGATAAATTGAAAAGTCGAACCTTGGGAAATTTACACCCAGGGCTCAGCTCAATTGCACAGTCATAACTCCTATGAGGAGGCAAAGACGCAGACTTATTCTCACTAAATACATCATAATAATCAGCCAAATAGTCAGGAACATCATGCGACTGGGGAGAGGTGGAGAAAACAGGAGCATCACTAAGGGCACACCGACAACCCCAACTCACCACAGACAGATTTCCAATCCAAAACTGGATTATGGATTTGCAACCAGGGAAACCCCAGAACAATGGTATCATGCAAATTATGCAACACCAATAATCTGCAATTCTCTTGATGGTCTGGGGCGACCCGCATTACCATCTGGGTCCAAAACTGAGGTTTATTCTTCGCCAAAGGAGTAGCATCAATACCCCTCAAAGGGATAGGCATCCGCAGAGGTGTCATAGGAAATCCACAATGTTTAGCAAAATCCAAGTCCATCAGGTTCAGAGCTGCTCCCGAATCCGCAAAAGCCTTAGCGGAAAATGTGGACAGGGAGCAGATCAGAGTAATTGCCAGAAGAAACTTAGGTTGAACACCACCCACAGCAAATGTGTGTGCAAAACGTTTCTCTCATTTAGGCAGACAGAAATAATATGCGAGGCATCACCACAGAAGAAACACAGCTTAATGCGCCTTCTGAAATCCTGACGTTGCTCCCTAGACAAAACTCTATCACATTGCATAGGTTCAGACATTTGTTCAACAGGTGGCAACACCTCTCGTGCGGTTTTGCGTTCACGCAAACGCCGATCAACCTGAATGGCTAATGACATAGAATCAGACCAGAGGGAACAGGAAATCCCACCATAGTATCTTTTACGGTTTCTGACAAACCCTTCCGAAAGAGAGCTGCCAAGGCACTATCATTCCAGGTAGTAAGGACCGCCCACTTTTGGAATTTTTGACAGTACAACTCTGCAGAATCCCCACCCTGACTCAATGCCAACAGGGCCTTTTCAGCCTGATCAATAGCATTAGGTTCATCATACAACAACCCCAAGGCTTGAAAAAATGCGTTCACATTAGTAAGAATAGGATCATCAAGTTTCGAAAAAAACGCCCAATCCTGGGGATCGCCGCGCAGCAAAGAGATGACAATTTTAACTTGCTGCGCGGAGTTCCCCGACGAGTTAGACTTCAAGGCAAAAAATAATTTACAATTATTCTTAAAATTCAAAAATTTAGACCAATGTCCAAAAAACACATCAGGAGTAGGGATCTTTGGTTCAGCAGCATGTGAATGAGCAAGATAGGTGGAAATTCCCCGCACTTCAGCAGTGAGCTGCTCCACATGATCAGACAATTGCTTCATCTCCATTGAGAAAGAAAAAAAAATTCCCCCTACGGCCTCAGAGACATAGAGGAAAAAATATACACAAAAAAAAAAAATTCTGACAAACTTTTTTTTTTTTTTTTTACAATTCTTTCCTGCTATTGAGTACCCTAGGATCTGCGATATGGCTGGTGATTCTGTTATGAATGAGTCACCGAAGGAGGAAAAAACAAAAATACAAGCTAAGTCCAGAAAACCGGAGAGGTTGGTAGCTATCGGATTGCAGACCCCTGATCCTATCCACAACAACTAACAGTAGCCGTGGGGGGTTCCTACGATGCCCTAGACCCCTCGATCACAGCCGGAGAACTAAATAGGCCTAAAGAAAGAAAGGGGAAATCTAAAATGCCCCACAGCAGACCCCAAAGCAATAGGCAGCCCCCAACAAATAATGACGGTGAAGCAAGATGAAAACAGTAACACAGATAGAAAGATAGGTTGAGCAAATGATGGGGCCCAAGCTAACTAAAAAGGACAGGATAGAAAAGCTGCTGTCTGCAATCCGTAAAAAACCCTACCAAAAATGTCCCAACCGTCTGATAGGAAAAACAGGCCCTGCAGTCGCTAGGACTTCAAAATGACTATATCAGAACTCAGGTAAATTCTGAAGAGCAAAGAGACAAACTGATCAGATACAAAAATGGAACTCAGCACACCCACGACCGGGGATGGCTGAACTCCAAAAAACAAGGTAAACAAAACAAAACTAATAAGTTCAATAGCAGAGCAAAAACTTATCTTTGGGAAGCAGGAATCAGACTGGTCTCCAAGAATCCAGCAGAGAAATCACCAGCGACTCAGAAGAGCGTCGGCTGCCTTATATCCAGTCAGAATTTCCTGTTACCCAGTCATCATCTACCAGATCAGGTGTTTGGTAATCAGCCTCACTACCTTCCTTCACCAGAAGAGGGAGTTCATCAGACATCAACAGTGAAGGGGAAAATGAACTCACAACACCCTCCGTTCTGCTGATGACACACTTAACATTATGGCTGGTCCAAGCAATCAGGGCAATTGTTACCACCCACCTTTCGTGTCTCCCCTTTTTCCCTCATAGATTGTAAGCTTCCGAGCAGGGCCCCCAGTCCTCTTGGTATCTGTTATGATCTATGTGATTATTGTTATGCTGTAATGTCTATCGTCTGTACAAGTCCCCTCTGAAATGTAAAGTGCTGCGGAATATGTCGGTGCTATAGAAATAAAATTTATTATTAATATTATTATTATTATTATTATTAGACCATGATACCAATCATCTATGGCAGTGTCTTGACCACCTTTTACTTACCTTGAACTTTAAGTGTCATAAATAAAGTACTTCTTTTTTTTTTTACAATTTTTTTGGTTAGGATAACATTTATGATGCATCAAAAATATCTACCATATGTTAAGTTAAAGCACCACTAACTGAAATGTCTAAGAGACATTTTGTCATGGAGGGCATGACCTAATTAGAAAGAGCCAGATAAAATAAAAGACACTACATCAGCATACAGCCTCGAAGAAGTGGATTAAAAGCAATTATGCTGTTAAATTATTTGATATGTGAACTTGAACTCTGCCTCTCTGTAAAATGAAAGCTCATTTAATTAGAGGATGAGAGGATGACAGACACTGATGTTCTACAACACAATGCGAACTCATCCAATGAAAGTTGCATCACTTATTCGAAAACATAAAAAATATAGTTATCATGAAGATTAGTTTCCATTAGCATTGGCTGGGGGGAAACCTCATGCAGAAGGCTCTAGCATTCTCTGACTTGTGTAAAGATTCACACATTAGGCATAATAGTAATTTGGCTGCTTTTCAATAAAGATGAGCAGACTTGCAAAATTCAAGTTTGCTGTTAATGTATTTTTTTCTGGGAAATTTGATCCATGAATTTAATGTCCCTTAGTATGCTCTGGGGTCTCTATAGGCCCCAGAGTATAATAAATGTAAAATAAATCATTATGGTTATGTTACGGCTCAACTCTCCGACCTGTCCGCTCCTCATCATCACCTGTATGGTCCTCACCACATCTTCTAGTCCCAGCAACTCACTGTGATATCTCTGAGCCTCTCACCATGACCCAATATTTCTGGCTCTGATGAGGCCTGAGAGGATTCTGTGCAAGCGCACAAATGGTCATGACAATATGACATACGCTGTGACCTTGTACATGCAGGCACAGAACTGCCCCCACGTCAGGGAAATTTAAGCGGAAGTGGCATTGATCAGAAGATGCAACGAGGATGGACGGGAGACGGTGATGGGTGGAAGGGTGAGCAGTAAGGTGAGCATAAAGATTTATTAATGTTTTGATGGTCCTTTAACCCCTTGTCAACATTAGACGTACTATTCCGTCCATGTGATCTGGGACCTAAGTCCCAAGGACAGAATAGTACATCTAGCGCGATCAGCTGTGCTCACGGGGGGAGCGCAGCTGATCGCGGCCGGGTGTCATCTGATTATCACAGCTGACACCCAGCACTATACACTCACTGGCCACTTTATTAGGTACACCTGTCCAACTGTGTGTTAAGACTTAATTTCTAATCAGCCAATCACATGGCGGCAACTCAGTGCATTTAGGCATGTAGACATGGTCAAGACAATCTCCTGCAGTTCAAACCGAGCATCAGTATGGGGAAGAAAGGTGATTTGAGTGCCTTTGAACGTGGCATGATTGTTGGTGCCAGAAGGGCTGGTCTGAGTATTTCAGAAACTGCTGATCTACTGGGATTTTCACGCACAACCATCTCTAGGGTTTACAGAGAATGGTCCGAAAAAGAAAAAAAATCCAGTGAGCGGCAGTTCTGTGGCCGGAAATGCCTTGTTGATGCCAGAGGTCAGAGGAGAATGGGCATACTGGTTCGAGCTGATAGAAAGGCAACAGTGACTCAAATTGCCACCCGTTACAACCAAGGTAGGCAGAAGAGCATCTCTGAACGCACAGTGCGTCGAACTTTGAGGCAGATGGGCTACAGCAGCAGAAGACCACACTGGGTACCACTCCTCTCAGCTAAGAACAGGCATCTGATGGCTACTTTCAGCAGGATAATGCGCCATGTCATAAAGCTCGAATCATCTCAGATTGGTTTCTTGAACATGACAATGAGTTCACTGTACTCAAATGGCCTCCTCAGTCACCAGATCTCAATCCAATAGAGCATCTTTGGGATGTGGTGGAACGGGAGATTCGCATCAGGGATGTGCAGCCGACAAATCTGCGCCAACTGTGTGATGCCATCATGTCAATATGGTCCAAAATCTCTGAGGAATGCTTCCAGCACCTTGTTGAATCTCTGCCACGAAGAATTGAGGCAGTTCTGAAGGCAAAAGGGGGTCCAACCCGTTACTAGCATGGTGTACCTAATAAAGTGGCCAGTGAGTGTATGTCAGGGGCAGTCACGGACCGCCCCAGACACGTTAATCCCTGGCACACTGCACTGCGATCAAACACGATCGCAGTGTACCGGGGGTTTAGGGAAGGCTCCCTCCGTGCTTCCCTGTTACCCCACAGCAGCGCGATGTGCAGCGCTGCTGCGGAGGTCTCCTTCCCTGCAGGTCCCCGAATCCAAAATTGCGGCGGGGACCTTCGGGGGCCTACAGGGAGGTGGCTTCCTCATGCCTGCAAAGCGCCGGCATAAGGAAGCCTGCAGCACTGACTGTGACAGATCGCTGATCTGTCACAGCGATCTGTGATGTGACAGATCAGCGATCTGTCACATGACAGTGATGTCCCCCCTGGGACAATGTAATAAAGTAAAAAAAAAAAGTGTAAAAATAATTTATAAAAAATCGTTAAATAAATTAAAAAAAAAATATTCCCTAATAAATTCATTTTTTGAAAATAAAAAAAACAATAAAAGTACACATTTTGTATTGCAGCGTCTGTAACGACCCGCCCTATAAAACTGTCCCACTAGTTAACCCCTTTATTGAACCCCTTAAAAAATTAAAATAAAAGACGAAGCAAAAAATAAAGCTTTATTATCATACCGCCGAACAAAAAGTGCAATAACGCGCCATCAAAAAGACGGATATCAATAAGCATGATACTGCTGAAAACGTCATCTTGTCCTGCAAAAAACGAGCCACCACACAGCGTCATCAGCAAAAAAATAAAAAAGTTATAGCTCGCAGAATAAAGCGATGCAAAAATAATTATTTTTTATATAAAATTGTTTTCATTGCATAAAATCGCTTTATCAATTTTACGGCACTTGGAACGGTGTAAATGCACCCCCCCAAAAGAAATTCATGAAACGCTGGTTTTTGTTCATTCTGCGTCCCAAAAATCGGAATAAAAAGTGATCAAAAAATGTCATGTGCCCGAAAGTGGTACCAATAAAAACGTCAACTCGTCCCACAAAAAATAAGACCTCACATCACTCGGTGGGTCAAAATATGGAAAAATTATAGCTCTCAAAATGTGGTGATGCATAAACTATTTTTACAATAAAAAGCGTCTTTTAGCGTGCAACAGCTTCCAAAAATAAAAACCTGCCATAAATAGTAAATCAAACCCCCCGTTATCACCCCCTTAGTTAGGGAAAAATAATACAATTTAAAAAAATGTATTTATTTCCATTTTCCCATTAGGGCTAGGGTTAGGGCTAGGGCTAGGGTTAGGGTTAGGGCTAGGGTTAGGGCTGAGATTAGGGTTAGGGGTGTGTTGGGGTTAGGGTTGGAGTTAGAATTGGGGGGTTTCCACTGTTTTGGCACATCAGGGGCTTTCCAAACGCAACATGGCGTCCGATCTCAATTCCAGCCTAAAAAGTCAAATGGCGCTGCTTCCCTGCCGAGCTCTGCCATGCTCCCAAATAGTGGTTTATCCCGACATATGGGGTATCAGCGTACTCAGGACAAATTGCACATTAACTTTTGGGGTCCTGTTACCCTTGGGAAAATAACAATTGGGGGTGAAAAGATCATTTTTGTGGAAAAAATATGATTTTTTAATTGTACGGCTGTACAATATGTCATGAGAAACCCATGTCAGAATCACCGGGATCCATGGAAGCGTTCCAGAGTTATTACCTCATAAAGGGACAGTGGTCAGAATTGTAAAAATTGGCCCGGGCATTAACATGCAAACCACCCTTGGGAGTAAAGGGGTTAAGGATCAGAAAAATGGTGACCATAGGCACATAACTAAAAATACACGTTTTGGTTAATACAGATTTTTTTAAAAATAAAGTAGAATTCAATTGCACTCAGATTTATTTGCTCATCTCTACGTTTGAGTCTTTTTATGTGGCAAGATATAATTTCAATATCTATAGTACATTTTTAGTACATATATAGAATTCTTTGGGGGCTTTTTGTGTTGAATTTCAGCGCGAATGAAGAATCTCAATCTGAAGCATTGTAATTTCCTGGCCTAATTTATTGCGGATTAATTAGAAATCTGTTACCTGGAATGTATATAGTTTAACACGAGATCTATGCCAATTCCCTTTGCGGGGCATTATGAAGATATTACATAAAGTTATGGCCTTTGCATGAGAAATACCTAACTGTGTAAAACTGTGAACTTGGTTTCAAATAAATATTGAGATAATTTTCTTAGATAAATATGGCAAACGGACCCCTGACTGTTTTATACTGATTATGGATTCTTCTGTAGAAATAGAAATAAGGAGCCCTACAATAAACAAAAATGTACCCCGTAGTTAATCATTACAACAGACACGGCAGGAAGCCGGCAAGAAAATCCATGTCTAAATCTCCTTCCCCACCATATAGTTTGATTGCTTGGTACATCGATATTAAACTGTGTTACCTGCTGTTCGTTTATATATTTGTACAATCTGCCGCATTGACTGTGACTCTTTAAACAAATCAAATAAATTCTCATTAACCACTTTTACATCTGGAGCTTAGAACTTCTTCATATCTCAAGACATTCGGAAGGAAAAGTTTTCCACATTCTGTACCTGTACAGAAATCGTCTGTTTTTTCTAGACTTTTATAAAAGGTCCTCATTTTAATTACTTAGATTTGGAGAAATTGGATAAGTTCCAACTACTTATCATGTAAAAGGCCCTGTCAGCTTTTTTATTAATTAGTTCTAAGAAATAACAATTTAGAAGCAGATGATTAGATTGCTAAAATTTCATATACTTATTATATCAACTTATCATGTGAATAAAACCACACGGAGATTAGTGGATTTTTCACATAGATTGTTAATTGGCAGCTCAATTTTACCAGTAATACTACAGTCTTCACCACTAAATTGCACGGCTGTTAACATTCATGTTAAGGGCCATATAGTTTTATTGGACAAGCCACAGGGTCAGCCACAAAATTCTGCAACCAACGTGAATAATTCTTCCTTACAGCACATCTATGTAGCTATCTCTAATTGTTGACACAGTGTGTTTAGCTACCTTTCCTGGACCAGAGGTACAAGCTCTGTCTTCTGTCTGTGGCCACCTGCGCCTTCAGTTTTTCATAACAACCCAACAAGATCCCGTAAACTCACTCTCCCAAGCCATGAAGCCCTGCTAATGCTGCAAGACACTGCCTGAGAATTCAGGGAACAGGCATCCACTACTTCTATAGACTATTATCGCTTTGCCACTTCTGCAGTAGGACTCTCTGCCAAACTCAACTCTGCTGTACTAGTTTTGCACTGGACTCTGTGACAAACTCTGCTCTGCAACTGAGTCAACTTTGCTATACCATTGTGCTAGTTCTGCCTGTTCTTTGACTCAGTGGCAGAATTGAGTTTGTCACACACGTTTCTGCATCAGCTTCTACATTGGACTCTGCTGCAGACCCAGCTCAAAAACATCATTGAGTCTACCCCACTCCTTTCTGAATTACAACTTTGCTTCATCGGTTCCAGTGTTTCCAATTCTGCTGCTCCTGTTAACACCCAGACATAACAGCTTCTATCCTCCCTCTTTAAACTTTCTGCACAGACGCAATTTTTCTATTTTACATAGAAATTGTCTATGCCCCAATACCTCACAGAAATTCCTTGCCTTTTGAAGAGTTCATAAGTGTGTGCATCCCATATTAATAATTATATCCTATTTTTCCAACCTGTTTCTCTAGGTGACTCTTGTGCTAACCATTTACTTGCAAATATTAGCTGGTTCTGGGCTGAGTGATTTTCCCATCTGTGCGCTTTCGCCATAACCTCCCCTTCTTCCAAGAGCCATGACATTTTCATTGTATCAACATAGCTGTATGAGAGTTTTATTACGGGATGAGTTGTGGTTTTGAATAACACCATTGTAATGATACAGCATTTAATCTTAATTATCCAGATGTAAATTCCGAAGGCCCAGAGACATAGGCTATTATCTTTATGTTGACTTTCGAATTTGTGTATTTTTTTTGTTAGTCAAGAAAAACAGACTATTGTTTGTACGAGCCTGGATGTTGACTTATGAGTTGATGTTTGTTGTAACTTATTGTTCATTATATCTGGAGGACAATGATGCAGGGTCATGGAACAATTGATATTTGTTAATGTGTTGATTACACATTGTACCAGGCCAGCTAGTTTGTTGACTTGAAAAACAGGGGAGAATAAATTATGCAGACTGATTAAATACTCAAACAATGAGAGATGAGTCCTGCTGGTTTCCTCCTATCCTGTGGAAAATTCCTGAATAAGAGCTGTGAACTATAAAATGGGGATTTGCCTCTGTATCAAAAGAGAATTGCCAGAGCAACAGCCAGGACAACATGGCTCCATCAAGAGGGACACAGATTTGAATTTCTACAGGATGTCAGCTAAGGGGATAATGGCCCCAGCTGTAATAATTGTGCAATTGTTTTTTTTAGTCATATTTGTTAACATACATTGTGCTGTAAAAATCACCTAGCAATATTATCCAACAGATCAATACAATTATGGCATTAACAAATTTATTTTTGTTTTTTAAAATGGGGAAGTTTGCAAAAAAAAGAAAATGTTTTCCACCATTTTTTGAGACCCGTAATGTTATTATTTAAGTATGGAGGCTTAATTTTTGCATCACAAAGTGATGTTTTGACAAAAAAAAAACAGAAAAAAAATACAAAAAATGATTGATTTTAATTATATAATTTTGGGATAGGGTTGAGTTTTGATAGCTCTATCTAAGATCACAGCTGGGGGGGTTACGTAGATCCACCCTGCTGTTACTTTTTTGTAACACAGCCCTCTGCTGCCCCCTATCATCAGGACAATTACTCAATTGACCAATGATTAACTGAGGAGGCCACACACTGTTTCCACTAAGGGTGTGTGCACAAGCTGCGGATTTTTTCTGCAGAAAAATCAGCATTGCTTGGCAGAAACCGCAGGGTAAAACGCATGCAGTTTTCCCTGCGGATTCCTATAATTTGTCCAGCTGAATTGATGCAGATTCTATTGCGGTTTGGACTGTGCGGATTGTGGAGAGAGAGAGAGAAAGAGAGAGAAACAATGCATGGCTGTTGTCAGTTATTTGGCCACTATTAATTTGGAGTTGATTGGAATGTCTTACAGTTATGAAAAATGTGCATATTCTTCCCCTATTAGTCTTGAAGTTGAAAATGTATGTTCCATCAATATCTGATCTATACAAACCCCAATATTCATATCTGAACAATGGAGACAGCTGTCTACAACAGCTTCTGTCTCTTCAAATCTACAAACCTTAGATTCTGTGGCTGTTTCCCCACAATAGATATCATGTTTCCACCATTTGATCATCGCAAATAGTCCCAGCCTCACAGGGGATTTTAATTAGTTTTGTCATTTCTTAGGCTGGTTTCACATTAGCGCATTTTCAGCGCGCGCACGGCCGGGGGTAGCTCCGCCCCCGATCCGGCTCTCTGCCCGGCGTGCCCGCCCCTTCCTTGTAGCGCCGCCTCCTAGCGGACAGCGGCGCCTGCGATCGGCGCACCCTATCTTTAGCATAGGGTGCGCCGATCGTGCGCAGGCCGTGCGCTAGTTGTGCTTTGACCTGCGCTGCGCACTTTTGACGGTGCGCCGTCAAAAGTGCGCAGCGCAGGTCAAAGCGCAACTAGCGCACAGCCTGCGCACGATCGGCGCACCCTATGCTAAAGATAGGGTGCGCCGATCGCAGGCGCCGCTGTCCGCTAGGAGGCGGCGCTACAAGGAAGGGGCGGGCACGCCGGGCAGAGAGCCGGCTCGGGGGCGGAGCTACCCCCGGCCGTGCGCGCGCTGAAAAAGCGCTAATGTGAAACCGGCCTTAGCTATACATAATTTCCTCTCTTCCCCTATGTTAAACATGTAGTTCTATTACCAAAAAGAGGTTTAGGCTGAGTTCACACGTGGCGTTTTTTTCGCGTTTCCGCGGCAGTTTTAACCGCACGATTTTGCCGCGAAAACGTGAAAAATAAGCATCCCATGCATTCCTATGGGATTCCGCAATGCTGTGCTAATGCTGCGGTTTTTACCGCGGCGGAATCGCTTTGTGGTAAAAAACACAGCATGCTCATTAATTTTGCGGAATCGCGGCGATCCCGCACCCATAGGAAAGCATTGTTCTGCTTACTTTCCGCATGTGGCTGTGCACACCATGCGGAAAGTAAGCAGAACAATTGCGGATGGAATCCACGGTCCGGAGGAGAGGAGACTGTCCTCTGGGCTTTGGGTACCATATCCCTGTAAAAAATAGAATTTAAAATAAAAAATATTGTTATTCTCACCTTCCGACATCCCGCGCAGCCTTCCCGCCTCTCTCCACGCTCCCGTTCCCAGTAAGCCTTTGCGAAAATGCCCGCGATGAAGTCCGTTCTCGCGGGATCGCAAAGTCTCGCGGTCATTCGCGCGATGTCATCGCGAATGACCGCGAGATGTCGCGATCCCGCGAGAACGTACGTCATCGCAGGCATTTTCGCAAAGGATTACTGGGAACGAGAGCGTGGAGAGGCGGGAAGGCTGCGCGGGACGTCGGAAGGTAAGAATAGCACCATTTTTTATTTTTTTTATTATTTTTTACATTTTATCTTTTACTGCTGATGCTGCATAGGCGGCCTCAGTAGTAAAAAGTTGGTCACACTCGTCAAACACTATGTTTGATGAGTGTGACCAACCTGTCAATCAGTTCTCGAAGCGATGCTACAGATCGCTTGGAAAACGCTAGCATTTTGCAAGCTAATTACACTTGCAAAATGCTAGTTTTTCCGCGGGAATTTAAAATGCGATTTTCCCGTGGAATGGAATTCCAGAACTCTCGTGGTAATTTCCGTGAGAGTTCCGCTACGTGTGAACTTAGCCTAAGATTGCCAGCATTTTCTCCTGGAGATGTTGTGCTAGAGAGGAGGGTGGTGAATGCCCCCTCCCTAGAGTGGCCTTATGTATTTCAAGTTCTCTATAACTCCCCCTATTTGAGGTGGCACTGTGGGCTAATTTAAGATTGTCCCCCAAGCACATCTTGTGGTGCAACCTCCCTGGATCCCACAGTACCCTCTATTTCTGGGATTCGGAGATAGGCTTCTCTGAGGGGTCAGACAGTGCCATCAGACAGATCTGAGACTCCTAGATAGAAGTAGCCAGATGTGATCCTAAGGCTCCAAACTCACAGGAACTCTCAAGTACCTGCTCTGGATCAGTAACTTGTCCTGTTATCCTACTAGCTAATGAGGGTCCGCAAAGCAGCACATTACCTGTGTTCTGGGCACTCTGGCTATGTAGGCTGTCTCGCTGAGGGACAACAATGCTATCCCATTTGTCTGACAGGCAGTGGACCCTACTTTCCCACCACCCTGACAGACTGAAAATCCTGGTTTTTTTTACCACCCAGAAAGGTTATGGGGCACACCTTTCCACCATCCTGACAGATTAGGATTTCCTATCCCCCTGATAGGAAAGCAATTGCCCCCTCACCCCGACCGACTGTGGGACACAATTTCCCACCATCTGGCAAGCTGGTGATAAGACCTTTCCTGTCTTCCTTGTTACTTAATTATCTGGCCACTACCACCAATCTTGAAACAGTCAGTCGGGAGACTGGTTAACTGCATGCGGCCACCTGCTTTACGATCTCTATGCTTATCCACTTCCTCTACTAACACCTCAGAAGCCGTGCTCATCATGGGGCAACTATTTAAGTCCGTCGTGACAGTAGTCAACTGCACGGGACCACCTGCATCAAGATGCCCCCATTCCTGTTCCCATCGTCCTTAGCACTCATGGTTGCTCCTTTTAGGGGATCCTCAACAACATCACCCGGCAGCGCGACATTGCTGAGTTCTCCTTTACCACAAAACACATTCTCATTATGCATCACATTGACATTCACAGCATCAACCTTTGAAATGCATGACATCAGGTATGGGAGGGTTGTCAGGAATGTTTTTGGCTACCAACCATCCTAGATCAGTTCCCAATAAAACATTTGAGGGGAGGTTCTCGTACACCCACACTTCTCTTACCTCCTTCCTGCATCTCAATCAAGAAAAACACGGGCCATCAGTAAGGGACGACGAACACCCCCAAACCCAGGTGACAGTCAGGGTCTTTCCAGGAATGAGTTCTTCTGGTAACACAGACTCAGGTAGGATGAGGGCTCGATCTGTGCCGGTGTTCATGAGCCCAACAGCAATGGTGTCGCCCACAGTAACGGTTGCAAATTTTCATGTGCCCTCCCAACTTCCCAGTCCACAAAAAGAATAGCTGCAGTAGACCCCTGGGACTCAGCTGTGGGGTTCATCTTCTGCCTCTCCAGGCAGATGAGGATGACGTGACCAGTTTTGGCACAGGTATAGCACCAGCAGGAGTCAGATGCAGGACGTATGCTGGAAGATGGGTCGGGACCTCATGAAGATCAGCCTGCAGGGACATTGTTGGTGGTTGCCATCGTAAAAATTTTTACTACTTTATCTCAAAATTATTAAAAAATATATAACATCATACCTTAAAGAAATGATCACCACTGGGGAGTGCCTTTCCCTACACTGGCTAGTTCTCCCTACCTGACAGCGGAGGTTGGAGCCCTAGGACCTGCGCAATTGGCCCCCCCACTCCACGACGGCTCACCCTGCTAACCCTATAGGGCCCTATAGTGGCAGGGGAGTGAAAAAGAAGTTAAACAGGTAGGTGAGAAAGAAGAGAGGTGTCTAATCTAGATCTTCTTGGCTTGTTCGACGGCGTGTACTACCACCAGCTCAGGGGCACCGTGATGGGCAGCCCCTGTGCGCCCACGTATGCCAACTTGCTCCTGGGTTGGTGGGAGGACACTGTCATCTTTGGTGAGGACAGAACAGCATGGTGGTGCCCCCAGATAATTTTCTGGGGACGCTACATTGATGATATTTTGATTTTTTGGTCAGGGGATGCATCCTCCTTTAATGATTTTGTTCAAGAGCTTAATGTTAATGACATAGGCCTTAAATTCACCTCTGAGGCCAATTTAAGATCCATCAACAACTTAGATATTAACATTTGTAAGGGAGTTGGTGGTTTACTGGAAACAAAAATATTTAGGAAACCATCCTCGACCAACAATTTACTTGACTGGGGGAGTAATCACCTCTTGAGCCTACATAAGGGTATCCCGAAGGGACAATATTTCAGGGTTAGGAGAAACTGTTCCGAACCGTCAAGCCAAGAAGTTGAAAAATAGAGTTCTCGATAAGGGTTAGGCCTGTTTCACACTTCAGTTTTTTTGTGTCAGTTAAAATCCGCCAAAATGGCGGAAAGTGGATCCGTTGCTAACTGATGTGAACGGATGCCACCGGATCTGATGAATGAAGAATTTTAAAGGAACCGCTGCCCGGGAGAGAGAGAGAGACAGAATTTTTTCTGTCCGCCAGAAATGATTTCAGGGTTAATTTTCCGGCTGACTTCATTCCTCCGGGCATGCGCACTATAAAAATGCGGATCCTGCAGCAAAAAAAAACGTTGCATGGTCTATCCAGGCATCTCGGCGGACGCAAAAAAATTGACGGATCCGCAAAAAAATGGATCCAACGGATGGCCATTCGTCAAGATCCGCCGGTAATGCAATTCAATGGGGAAAAAAACGAATCCGCCAAAAAAAATGGCGGATCTGTTTTTTTGCAAAAACGGCGGATTTTGACTGATGGTCAAAAACGGAAGTGTGAAACAGGCCTTACCCGGAAAAGGTTCTTGCCAATGCATTTAAGGAGGCTGAGACATGCACCAGGACTGATCTTCTATATCCCAAAGAGAAGGCAAATGACAAAAAAGTGCGCGTCACTGGGAATTATGATGGTTGTCTATAGGAAGTGCGCAATATAATCACAAAATATTGGGGGATTTTGAAGGCTGACAGAGAAATTTGTGCGTTTCTACTGGACACTCCGGCCATCACAAATAGGAGAGGTAGATCATTTGCAGATCAGTTGGTGCATAGTTTTTATACTCCACCACCAAGAAAGAATACCTGGTTGGAGAGGAGAGCATTGGGTACCTTCAAATGTGGGAGTTGCTCCTTCTGTGGTTTTATTGGAGTTGGGAAAGAATTTTCTAGCGCCTCGACGGGTAGACTTTACCAAAGTAGACATTTTGCTAATTGCAAAACTAGTGGAGTTGTCTATCTTTTCAGATGCTCTTGTCCACTAAACTATGTGAGTAAAACAAAAAGAGAACTAAGGAGACGAATTAGGGATCATCTGGGTGACATTCGTCATGCCAGAGATACCCCAATCTCTAGACACATTAGAGATGTACATCAAGGAGATCTGAATTCTTTCTCTTCTTGTGTCATTGAGGTTATTTTACCGTCAGTACGTAGAGGTGATTGGAATAAAAAGATCCTACAAAAGGAATAAAAATGGATCTATAGGTTGGATACAGTATCCCCAAAGGGTCTGAATGAACAAATGCAATTTAACTGTTTTTTATGATTTTTTGCTGATGTATTGCTTCCTTTTTCTTTGTGCTCCATAGTCTCCTATAAGTGGACCTGAGGTCATTCTTTTACCGCCCCATGCTCATCGGCCTAAACTTTCATGGTTTTATCTGCTCCTATTTTTGAGCGTTACATCTATTGTGTCACCGAATATTGGGTGAGAACATCACATAAAGGAGTTTAATAAGTGACTTAATGCTCGTGAATTTATTAGTTGCTGAAGGGATGTTTGTATATTTTGTGATATCTAAATAATATTAATGTATTAATGATGGTTATGATATGCAATTTAATTGAATATGATATGCCTGCATTGACAGCACCAAATACCATTGAGTTTGTATTATTTGTAAAGCCATTTGTGACTCTATCTGTATAAAAGCGTATTATATCTTATTATACTATGATATTGAGTTGCAACAAGAATTATACACATCCTATAATGTGGTGATGCATCTTGATTTACTAATGAAACCGGCCAAATATTGATTCTCTTTTGGGTGGCGATATATTTAGTAATGACATCAGGCATGCACTAATTAAATCCTCTGCCCCCAGATATGACAATGTCAATTAGAAGGCACATTTGTCCTTGGCCCGTGACGGATGATGATTTCGGGCATGTGCAGTGGACCTGGGCCGTGTGATGACATCGGGAAGGCGTAATGCAGGCAGTCCGGATCTGGGACCCAGGATAATGTCGGACATGCGCAATGTGCCTTGACCTTGTATAGTATCATGTCCGGACCTGCGCACTTCTGGTTTGCCAGAGCAGCTCAGGACATGATAGAGATTATGGACCACATAGTGACGATATCGGGCATGCGCAGTATATGTGGTTGGGACCTGGGACGCATGGTGACATCGGACATGCGCAGTGCACCAGGACCCTGCACAATGTCATATCCGGACCTGCGCACTTCCGGTCTGCTAGCAGCTAGAGCGATTCGGGACATGACAGAGTGCACAGTCATGGACCGCTTAGTGTTATCGGGCATGCGCGGTCTGTATGTAGAGATCTGGTTATTTATGTCCAGACCTGCGCACCTCAGATGGGCGGTCCGTATGACGTTTTTTCTGAATGGAAGCCGGATATCCCCTAACTTGGTACGCAATCAGCTGGCACGCACGCTGTGTCAGCTTTGCTCCTTTCATTCTCTATATAGGGCGGGCATTTCTGTCACTGACTCTAAGCATCATACCAATGGGTGATTGTACCTGACTGCCAAATGACATCTCTTATATCATATAAGCTAAGTACTCCGTTCTATCCTGCTCCTGATGAACCTCGGAAGAGGGGAAACGCGTCGAGTTATTTTATAATTTGGAGTGTGAACTGGCTTTTTCATGGCTGCTTCAACATATCTATTATAAGTGTATTTAACCCTTTACATGCAGATTGCATGATTGAGTGCAATCCTGTAGACATTTTGGAGTATTGCTGGCCTACATTATGGTTGGTTCTATTCATGCATGATAAGGGTAATTATCCTTTTTCATTATAAATTGCATGATCAAGTACAATTTTTTGCATATACAGTGGGGAAAAAAAGTATTTAGTCAGTCAGCAATAGTGCAAGTTCCACCACTTAAAAAGATGAGAGGCGTCTGTAATTTACATCATAGGTAGACCTCAACTATGGGAGACAAACTGAGAAAAAAAAATCCAGAAAATCACATTGTCTGTTTTTTTTTCATTTTATTTGCATATTATGGTGGAAAATAAGTATTTGGTCAGAAACAAGCAATCAAGATTTCTGGCTCTCACAGACCTGTAACTTCTTCTTTAAGAGTCTCCTCTTTCCTCCACTCATTACCTGTAGTAATGGCACCTGTTTAAACTTGTTATCAGTATAAAAAGACACCTGTGCACACCCTCAAACAGTCTGACTCCAAACTCCACTATGGTGAAGACCAAAGAGCTGTCAAAGGACACCAGAAACAAAATTGTAGCCCTGCACCAGGCTGGGAAGACTGAATCTGCAACAGCCAACCAGCTTGGAGTGAAGAAATCAACTGTGGGAGCAATAATTAGAAAATGGAAGACATACAAGACCACTGATAATCTCCCTCGATCTGGTGCTCCACGCAAAATCCCACCCCGTGGGGTCAGAATGATCACAAGAACGGTGAGCAAAAATCCCAGAACCACGCGGGGGGACCTAGTGAATGAACTGCAGAGAGCTGGGACCAATGTAACAAGGCCTACCATAAGTAACACACTACGCCACCATGGACTCAGATCCTGCAGTGCCAGACGTGTCCCACTGCTTAAGCCTGTACATGTCCGGGCCCGTCTGAAGTTTGCTAGAGAGCATTTGGATGATCCAGAGGAGTTTTGGGAGAATGTCCTATGGTCTGATGAAACCAAACTGGAACTGTTTGGTAGAAACACAACTTGTCGTGTTTGGAGGAAAAAGAATACTGAGTTGCATCCATCAAACACCATACCTACTGTAAAGCATGGTGGTGGAAACATCATGCTTTGGGGCTGTTTCACTGCAAAGGGGCCAGGACGACTGATCCGGGTACATGAAAGAATGAATGGGGCCATGTATCGTGAGATTTTGAGTGCAAACCTCCTTCCATCAGCAAGGGCATTGAAGATGAAACGTGGCTGGGTCTTTCAACATGACAATGATCCAAAGCACACCGCCAGGGCAACGAAGGAGTGGCTTCGTAAGAAGCATTTCAAGGTCCTGGAGTGGCCTAGCCAGTCTCCAGATCTCAACCCTATAGAAAACCTTTGGAGGGAGTTGAAAGTCCGTGTTGCCAAGCGAAAAGCCAAAAACAGCACTGCTCTAGAGGAGATCTGCATGGAGGAATGGGCCAACATACCAACAACAGTGTGTGGCAACCTTGTGAAGACTTACAGAAAACGTTTGACCTCTGTCATTGCCAACAAAGGATATATCACAAAGTATTGAGATGAAATTTTGTTTCTGACCAAATACTTATTTTCCACCATAATATGCAAATAAAATGAAAAAAAACAGACAATGTGATTTTCTGGATTTTTTTTTCTCAGTTTGTCTCCCATAGTTGAGGTCTACCTATGATGTAAATTACAGACGCCTCTCATCTTTTTAAGTGGGAGAACTTGCACTATTGCTGACTGACTAAATACTTTTTTTCCCCACTGTATATTCTGGTTGGTTTGCAGTGCTGTGCACAATTGGTTCATTTTGGTGCACATAATTTTATATTTACCACCATGTATGTGTTTGTTGTGCCTATATTTGTTTGCTGTGCCTATATGTTGATGGTTTTTTGCTCTGGCTAGGATTGTATATGGACACATTGTTGTCCTAATAGAGAGAAGATCTCTTTTCAGCTTGATGTATTGTATAGAAACATATACTAACTAATAAACCCCTCCTTGGGTCCAGGTGGGTGGTGGATTTTTTTGCATATATATATTTACTAAGAAAAATTAGACTAGAGAGCAATCCAAGATAAAGGCATCTATTAGATTAGTTCTCTTTCTATGAATGTTTTATGTAACCTATTATAGGTTGTCACAAGAAGAAAGAAGAAATCTCATTTTTTATTTCTATCTGTAAACAAGCAAAGAAGATCTAGATTAGACACCTCTCTTCTTTCTCACCTACCTGTTTAACTCCTTTTTCACTCCCCTGCAACTATAGGGCCCTATAGGGTTAGAAGGGTGAGCCATCTTGGAGTGGGGGGCCAATTGCGCAGGTCCTAGGGTTCCAACCTCTGCTGTCAGGTAGGGAGCACTAGCCAGTGTAGGGACAGGCACTCCCCAGTGGTGATCATTTCTTTTAGGTATGATGTTACAGTTGTGGCCAAAAGTATTGACACCCCTGCAAATCTGTCAGATAATACTCGGTTTCTTCCTGAAAATGATTGCAAACACAAATTCTTTGGTATTATTATCTTCATTTTAATTTTAATTTTTGAAAAAACACAAAAGAGAATGAAGCAAAAAGCAAAACATTGATCATTTCACACAAAACTCCAAAAATGGGCCAGACAAAAGTATTGGCACCCTCAGCCTAATACTTGGTTGCACAACCTTTAGCCAAAATAACTGCGACCAACCGCTTCCGGTAACCATCAATGAGTTTCTTACAATGCTCTGCTGGAATTTAGACCATTCTTCTTTGGCAAACTGCTCCAGGTCCCTGATATTTGAAGGGTGCCTTCTCCAAACTGCCATTTTTAGATCTCTCCACAGGTGTTCTCTGGGATTCAGGTCTGGACTCATTGCTGGCCACCTTAGAAGTCTCCAGTGCTTTCTCTGAAACCATTTTCTAGTGCTTTTTGAAGTGTGTTTTGGGTCATTGTCCTGCTGGAAGACCCATGACCTCTGAGGGAGACCCAGCTTTCTCACCCTAGGCCATACATTATGCTGCAAAATTTGTTGGTAGTCTTCTGACTTCATAATGCCATGCACATGGTCAAGCAGTCCAGTGCCAGAGGCAGCAAAGCAACCCCAAAACATCAGGGAACCTCCGCCATGTTTGACTGTAGGGACCGTGTTCTTTTCTTTGAATGCCTCTTTTTTTCTCCTGTAAAATCTATGTTGATGCCTTTGCCCAAAAAACTCTACTTTTGTCTCATCTGACCAGAGAACATTCTTCCAAAACAGTTTAGGTTTTTTCAGGTAAGTTTTGGCAAACTCCAGCCTAGCTTTTTTATGTCTTGGGGTAAGAAGTGGGGTCTTCCTGGGTCTCCTACCATACAGTCCCTTTTCATTCAGATGCCGATGGATAGTACGGGTTGACACTGCTGTACCCTCAGACTGCAGGGCAGCTTGAACTTGTTTGGATGTTAGTCGAGGTTCTTTATCCAACATCTGCACAATCTTGCGTTGAAATCTCTTCTCAATTTTTCTTTTCCATCCACATCTAGGGAGGGTAGGGCTTTAAACTTCTTGATGACACTGCGCATGGTAGACACAAGAACATTCAGGTCTTTGGAGATGGACTTGTAGCCTTGAGATTGCTCATGCTTCCTCACAATTTGGTTTCTCAAGTCCTCAGACAGTTCTTTGGTCTTCTTTCTTTTCTTCATGCTCAATGTGGTACACACAAGGACAGAGGTTCAGTCAGCTTTAATCCAGGTCAACTGGCTGCAAGTGTGATTTAGTTACTGCTAGAGTTGAGCGAAACGGGTCGAAAAAATTCAAAAGTCGCCGACTTTTGGCAAAGTCGGGTTTCATGAAACGAAACCCGACCCTAGGATGAGGTCGGCCACGAGGTCGGCGACTTACGCGCCAAAGTCGCGTTTCAAAAGTTTGTTTTGCGCTCTTTTTCAGCCAATCAGGATCCACGGACACTGTGGGCAACGTGATGACCTAGGCACGGGTCACCACCATCTTTCAGAAGGGCATGCAAGTGATTGGCTTGCTTTGGTGGGCGTCACAGGGGGTATAAAAGAGCGTGCACGCCGACCGCCATCTTACTTCTGCCGATCTTAGTATAGGGAGAGGTTGCTGCTGATTCTGTAGGGAGAGCGTTAGGCAGGGAAGAAGACAAAAAAACTGCTTCTGCTGCTAGCGATTTGGCCTGCACAACACACAAGTCACTGTGTGTGCGGTGCAAGGGGAGGCTATATTGTGGTGTATCAGTGGTGTTGGTTGTTGGGCTGCCTTTTAAGGCTTCCTGACACGCTGGCATTGCTGTTTATCCACTGCTCCGCAAACTGCTTTTTTAAAAGCAATCCAATCTCCCTTATCCTCTAGTCACTTTTGTCACAGCTGTGCCATCGAGCCTGTCACATAGCGCTCAGATATCAGTGGGACTCACACAATCCACAAGTGTCCAGTGTCCAAAAGTGAGCGCAGAGATTCAAAATCTCCATTAGCCTCTCGTCACTTTGGTCACAGGCAGCTGTGCCATCGAGCGTGTCACATAGCGCTCAGATATCAGTGGGCCTCACACAATCCACAAGTGTCCAGTGTCCAAAAGTGTGCGCAGAGATTCAAAATCTCCATTATCCTCTCGTCACTTTGGTCACAGCTGTGCCATCGAGCCTGTCACATAGCGCTCAGATATCAGTGGGCCTCACACAATCCACAAGTGTCCAGTGTCCAAAAGTGTGCGCAGAAATTCAAAATCTCCATTATCCTCTCGTCACTTTGGTCACAGGCAGCTGTGCCATCGAGCGTGTCACATAGCGCTCAGATATCAGTGGGCCTCACACAATCCACAAGTGTCCAGTGTCCAAAAGTGTGCGCAGAGATTCAAAATTTCCATTATCCTCTCGTCACTTTGGTCACAGGCAGCTGTGCCATCGAGCCTGTCACATAGCGCTCAGATATCAGTGGGCCTCACACAATCCACAAGTGTCCAGTGTCCAAAAGTGTGCGCAGAGATTCAAAATCTCCATTATCCTCTCGTCACTTTGGTCACAGGCAGCTGTGCCATCAAGCGTGTCACATAGCGCTCAGATATCAGTGGGCCTCACACAATCCACAAGTGTCCAGTGTCCAAAAGTGTGCGCAGAGATTCAAAATCTCCATTATCCTCTCGTCACTTTGGTCACAGCTGTGCCATCGAGCCTGTCACAAAGCGCTCAGATATCAGTGGGCCTCACACAATCCACAAGTGTCCAGTGTCCAAAAGTGTGCGCAGAGATTCAAAATCTCCATTATCCTCTTGTCACTTTGGTCACAGGCAGCTGTGCCATCGAGCGTGTCACATAGCGCTCAGATATCAGTGGGCCTCACACAATCCACAAGTGTCCAGTGTCCAAAAGTGTGCGCAGAGATTCAAAATCTCCATTATCCTCTCGTCACTTTGGTCACAGGCAGCTGTGCCATCGAGCCTGTCACATAGCGCTCAGATATCAGTGGGCCTCACACAATCCACAAATGTCCAGTGTCCAAAAGTGTGCACAGAGATTCAAAATCTCCACTATCCTCTCGTCACTTTGGTCACAGGCAGCTGTGCCATCGAGCGTGTCACATAGCGCTCAGATATCAGTGGGCCTCACACAATCCACAAGTGTCCAGTGTCCAAAAGTGTGCGCAGAGATTCAAAATCTCCATTATCCTCTCGTCACTTTGGTCACAGCTGTGCCATCGAGCCTGTCACATAGCGCTCAGATATCAGTGGGCCTCACACAATCCACAAGTGTCCAGTGTCCAAAAGTGTGCGCAGAGATTCAAAATCTCCATTATCCTCTCGTCACTTTTGTCACAGGCAGCTGTGCCATCGAGCGTGTCACATAGCGCTCAGATATCAGTGGGCCTCACACAATCCACAAGTGTCCAGTGTCCAAAAGTGTGCGCAGAGATTCAAAATCTCCATTATCCTCTCGTCACTTTGGTCACAGGCAGCTGTGCCATCGAGCGTGTCACATAGCGCTCAGATATCAGTGGGCCTCACACAATCCACAAGTGTCCAGTGTCCAAAAGTGTGCGCAGAGATTCAAAATCTCCATTATCCTCTCGTCACTTTGGTCACAGCTGTGCCATCGAGCCTGTCACATAGCGCTCAGATATCAGTGGGCCTCACACAATCCACAAGTGTCCAGTGTCCAAAAGTGTGCGCAGAGATTCAAAATCTCCATTATCCTCTCGTCACTTTTGTCACAGGCAGCTGTGCCATCGAGCGTGTCACATAGCGCTCAGATATCAGTGGGCCTCACACAATCCACAAGTGTCCAGTGTCCAAAAGTGTGCGCAGAGATTCAAAATCTCCATTATCCTCTCGTCACTTTGGTCACAGGCAGCTGTGCCATCGAGCGTGTCACATAGCGCTCAGATATCAGTGGGCCTCACACAATCCACAAGTGTCCAGTGTCCAAAAGTGCGCGCAGAGATTCAAAATCTCCATTATCCTCTCGTCACTTTGGTCACAGCTGTGCCATCGAGCCTGTCACATAGCGCTCAGATATCAGTGGGCCTCACACAATCCACAAGTGTCCAGTGTCCAAAAGTGTGCGCAGAGATTCAAAATCTCCATTATCCTCTCGTCACTTTTGTCACAGGCAGCTGTGCCATCGAGCCTGTCACATAGCGCTCAGATATCAGTGGGCCTCACACAATCCACAAGTGTCCAGTGTCCAAAAGTGTGCGCAGAGATTCAAAATCTCCATTATCCTCTCGTCACTTTGGTCACAGCTGTGCCATCAAGCCTGTCACATAGCGCTCAGATATCAGTGGGCCTCACACAATCCACAAGTGTCCAGTGTCCAAAAGTGTGCGCAGAGATTCAAAATCTCCATTATCCTCTCGTCACTTTGGTCACAGGCAGCTGTGCCATCGAGCGTGTCACATAGCGCTCAGATATCAGTGGGCCTCACACAATCCACAAGTGACCAGTGTCCAAAAGTGTGCGCAGAGATTCAAAATCTCCATTATCCTCTCGTCACTTTGGTCACAGGCAGCTGTGCCATCGAGCCTGTCACATAGCGCTCAGATATCAGTGGGCCTCACACAATCCACAAGTGTCCAGTGTCCAAAAGTGTGCGCAGAGATTCAAAATCTCCATTATCCTCTCGTCACTTTGGTCACAGGCAGCTGTGCCATCGAGCCTGTCACATAGCGCTCAGATATCAGTGGGCCTCACACAATCCAAAAGTGTCCACTGTCCACAAGTGTGTGCAGAAATTCTAAATCTCCCCAGTCCTATAGACACCTTGTACCTTGTTTTACATTACTATATAGTTTGTTGGATTTTGTCTACATTTCTACCAAAAATGAGGAAGGCTGGTGGAAGAGGCCGTGGAATTGGGCGGGGGTTGGCAGCTGGTAATGATGGTGTTGGTGGTGGATCTGATGGTAGTGGCAAGAGCAAAATAGGACCGAATGCAGGAGGTGCTGACCCTGCATCATCGTCTGGCTACATAAGGCCTCGAACGCTTAGTTTTCTAGGAGTTGGCAAACCGCTTTTAAAGGCAGAGCATCAGGAAAAAGTTTTGTCTTACATTGCTGACTCAGCCTCCAGCTCTATCGCCTCCTCTTCTTCAGTTGTAAAAAGTAAAAGCACTGAGTCGTCATTGGAGGCTCATGTTCATGAACCACACCTTTCCTTGTGTCCTTCACCCCAACCAAGATTGAAGGATGACGCAGGCCATACTACTGATTACTCCATGGAGCTGTTTTCACATACCATGCCTGGATTATCAAGTGAAATGGTGAATTACCCAGGCCAAGATGAATCTGACATGGAGTGCACTGATGCACAGCCGCTGATGGATGATTCTGCTGGTACATTCACTCAGAGCACTACATTGTCCTCGCAGTGTACAGAGCCAGATTTTGACCCTGATGAGACTCAGGTGCCCCTTCCCGCACACTATACCACCATACACGGTGACACAGAGAAAGGTGCACATGACATAGAAGAGGAGGTGATGGATGACCCAGTTGTTGACCCAGATTGGCATCCATTGGGGGAAGAGGGTGCTGCTTCCAATAGCTCAGATGAGGAGCATCCACAGCAGACATCCACATCGCAACAACTGTTATCTGGCAGGCCCGGAGCACTCCAAAGACAGGTTCCAAACATCAAAAGAGTTGCTGGACAGCTTGTCCAGAGGGTCAAAAGATCACAGCGTGCTAGGCCGCAAAATGTCTGCCAAAGTAGGAAGAGTGCAGTGTGGCACTTTTTTGAACAAAATCCTCATGATCAGGCCAAGGTTATCTGTAAGAAGTGCGCAAAGACCTTTAGCCGAGGGAAAAATCTGAAAAATTTGAATACCAGTTGCATGCTTAGACATTTAACCAGCATGCACTTGCAAGCGTGGACACAACACCAAACCTCAAGTGCCACATGTGCAACTGATCACAACGAAGGTAGTCAGCAACGCTACATTGTTTCCCCCACTGTAAGCCCACCGGTTAGCACAGCAGCAAATGTTGAGGTGTCGTTGCAAGACCACAGCAGTCAGGGAATCCCACTGTTATATCAACGAAAGACTGATTCTAGGCCATCAGAAAGAACACCAACTCCATCACCATCATCAACCCTCTCTCAGTCCACCCTGTCCACCGCTACTTCCACCATATGCAGCTCTCAAGTCCAGCTCACCCTCCCAGACACTATGAGTAGGTCAAGAAAGTACTCAGTCTCTCATCCGCGTACACTGGGTTTGAACGCCCACATTGCCAAACTAATCTCGTTTGAGATGATGCCCTTTCGGTTGGTGGAAAGCACAGCTTTCCGCGAACTCATGGCCTATGCAGTACCACGCTATGACCTACCCAGTCGCCACTTCTTCTCTCGCAAAGCCATCCCAGCCCTCCACCATCATGTGAAAGACCGCATTGTCCATGCACTCAAGCAGTCAGTGAGCGGAAAGGTGCACCTCACAACTGATGCATGGTCCAGTCGGCATGGCCAGGGCCGTTACGTGTCCATCACTGCGCACTGGGTTAATGTTGTGGATGCAGGGTCCACAGGGGACAGCGGTGGTGGGACAGTGCTGCCTAGCCCACGGTATAGGAAACAGTTGGCTGTAGGCGTTCGACCCTCCTCCTCCTCCTCCTCCTCCAGAAGCGAAAGCTCGTCCACAGAGCGCAGTCGTACGAGTACTCCATCTGCAGCTGCCACTGTTGCACACGATGTGTCCCCCTATCGAGCAGCTAGTGGAAAGCGTCAGCAGGCTGTGTTGCAGATGATGTGTTTGGGCGACAGACACACCGCCGAGGTGCTGGCCGAGTACTTGAAGCGACAAACTGAGTCATGGCTGGGCAGTGTACATCTTGAGGCAGGCAAGGAAGTTAGTGATAACGGCCGTAATTTTGTGGCAGCCATAGCCCTTTCAAAACTCAGCCACACACCTTGTTTGGCTCACACCTTGAACCTGGTGGTGCAGTGCTTCCTCAAAAATTATCCGGAGTTAACAGCCCTGCTCCAGAAGGTGCGAAGACTGTGCGCGCACATCCGCCGGTCGCCTGTACACTCCGTTCGTATGCAGAAGCTGCAGCGATTGCTCCACCTTCCCAACCACCGCCTCATTATCGACATTGCAACAAGGTGGAACTCCACCCTGCACATGGTGGAGCGGCTGTGCGAGCAGAGGCAGGCCATAATGCATTTGTGGGAGGATACACGGCCAGGCACTTTGAGAGCAGACATGGAGTTGACAGGCGTGCAGTGGTCGAAGCTGAAAGACCTTTGTAAAGTCCTTCAGTGTTTTGAGGAATACACACGGCTGGTAAGCGCAGACGACGCCATCCTAAGCATGAGCATCCCACTTATGCGTCTGCTCATGCAAACTTTGACGCACCTTAAGGAGCAGGCGTCTGCAGCCAATGTTGATGAGGAGGAAGAGGAGGAGGGAATCCTTGATGACATTCAGCCATTGTCTGCTCAGGGACCTCTCCTGGACGAGGTGGAGGAAGAAGAGGAGGAGGAGGAGGATGATGGGGATGATTACTTAGGGGAGGAGGATGCATCTCGTGGGGCAAGTGAAAATGTTGGCGTGGCAAGGTCTGGTACAGGGTTTGTGCGTGACTGGAGGGATGTGGATTTGCCAGAAAGTGCTCCTCCACCCAGCACTCGCAGTGCATCATTGACACCGGGAACATTGGCCCACATGTCAGATTATGCCTTGCGGATCCTAAAAAGGGACCCCCGCATTGCCAAAATGATGAACGATGACGACTACTGGTTGGCCAGCATCCTGGATCCACGCTATAAAGGCAAATTACAAAACATCATGCCACAGGAGAACCTTGACCTAATATTGGCTAATAAACAAGCAACTCTGGTAAATCGGTTGCTTGAGGCATTCCCAGCACACAGCAGCGGTGATGGTTCTGACACGAGCCGTACGGGCCGGGGGCAGCTTGGCAGAGGTGTTCGTGGTGCACACAGCAGAAGTGGCGTTGGAGACAGGGGTTTCATGACAATGTTGTGGACTGATTTTTCAAATACCGCTCACACAACTGGTAATACTGCATCGATGGAAAGTGACAGGAGACAGCAGTTGTCAACTATGGTTACAAACTACTTTTCCTCCCATATCGATGTTCTCCCACACAGGTCATTCCCCTTTGACTATTGGGCCGCTAAACTGGACACCTGGCCTGAATTGGCCCAATATGCCTTACAGGAGCTCGCTTGCCCAGCTGCAAGTGTGCTATCGGAAAGAGTCTTCAGTGCAGCTGGATCAATCCTGACAGAAAAAAGGACCCGTCTGTCAACCCAAAATGTGGATGATCTAACCTTCATTAAAATGAACCACGCATGGGTTTCCAAGGATTTTGTCCCACCTTCCCCTGATGACACATAGGGTGACAGAAAAATGGCTTGCTTTGGTCCACCTCTTCCTGGTACTTCACCTATTTCGCCTTTTGCATCAGCTGAATGTCCAACATCAACATATGCCACTTTCTAAAACTCCCTAACTGTGCTGCCTCCCCCCCCATGGCCGGGGTCACCACCTACCGCACGACACCGTGCGAGTGCCGTTGCCCTGGACAGGTGGGTAGGCCGACTCTTGGGCGCGGGCACTGGCACAGGGTCCCTCATAGTGCAATCAAGTGTCTCTGACGGTGGTGGTGCACACCCGCCGTCAGACACACCGCTGTACTATGAGGGGCCCAGTGCCAGTACCGACGCCCACGAGTGGGCCCCCCTTGCTTGGGCAGGGCCCCAGCATTTGCAATCTTTACCTCTCCCTGCTCCTCCGCTGTGTAATCTGGGCCGTCAAATCCATACTGTGCCTGACACCGTCTGAGCCTGCCTCCTGAGACATATATTTTGAATGTGTACGCTATCCATACATGTTATCCGGGGATACGGTACCCTTTCTAACCTTTGTGCAATCACGTGCAATCCATACTGTGCCTGACACCGTCTGAGCCTGCCTCCTGAGACATATATTTTGAATGTGTACGCTATCCATACATGTTATCCAGGGATACGGTACCCTTTCTAACCTTTGTGCAATCACGTGCAATCCATACTGGGCCTAACACCGTCTGAGCCTGCCTCCTGAGACATATATTTTGAATGTGTACGCTATCCATACATGTTATCCGGGGATACGGTACCCTTTCTAACCTTTGTGCAATCACGTGCAATCCATACTGTGCCTGACACCGTCTGAGCCTGCCTCCTGAGACATATATTTTGAATGTGTACGCTATCCATACATGTTATCCAGGGATACGGTACCCTTTCTAACCTTTGTGCAATCACGTGCAATCCATACTGGGCCTGACACCGTCTGAGCCTGCCTCCTGAGACATATATTTTGAATGTGTACGCTATCCATACATGTTATCCAGGGATACGGTACCCTTTCTAACCTTTGTGCAATCACATGCAATCCATACTGGGCGTGAGAACGGGTGGCGAGCTGTTAAGCAAGCTACAGCACCTGTCCAGACAAGTACAGGGATTCCCTAGCGAGGAGACTTATTTGATTGTTTTCAATGTTGGGACAGCAATTTTTGGGGAGCACTATACTCTGGAGAATGATAGATGGGGCCCACCATACACTGGAACATTCCAAAGGTGGACATCAGACACTGGAGCAGCATTTACAGGGCCCATTATACACTAGAGCATTAGAAATGGGGCCCATTATGTTTGGAGCATTATTTGGGCCCATAAGACAGTGGAGCTTCATCGATGGGGACCAACATATACTGTAGCATTATGTGGAGCTCATCATATACTGTTTCAAACATTATATGGGACCAATGATTCTGTATGGAGAAATAGATGGGCCTCGTCATGAGATGTAAAAAGTGAGGTATTTTTCATTGTACTATACCGCTATTTATCTGCCGTATCGGAGCATGATGAGTTGTGGTATGTGTTAAAGGGGCGCTCTTTCGCCCAGGGCACATGAAAACCTGCAGCCAGCCCTCCCCCCCCCACAACTTTAGCCAAATAACCCCCATTTTTCAGTGCGTAACTTGTATTATGAAGTTAATTAAGGTTGACAAGCTTAAGTAAGAAGAATTGATGCTTTTGGCATTCAAATGGGCACTGTAGGTGTGTTTCCTGTCCTCCTCTCACTGCCGACTTTTATTCCCCATTGACTTACATTGGGTTTCATGTTTCGGGACGACCCCGACTTTTCCCTATAATCGGACGATCTTGCTCGACCCGACTTTTGGAAAAGTCGGGTTTCACGAAACGAAACGCGACCCTAAAAAAACAAAAGTCGCTCAACTCTAGTTACTGCCAACACCTGTTAGGTGCCACAGGTAAGTTACAGTTGCTGTTAATTACACAAATTAGAGAAGCATCACATGATTTTTCGAACAGTGCCAATACTTTTGTCCACCCTTTTTTTTATGTTTGGTGTGGAATTATATCCAATTTGGCTTTAGGACAATTCTTTTTGTGCTTTTTCATTTAAGACAAATTAAATGAAGATAATATTACCAAAGAATTTGTGTTTGCAATAATTTTCAGGAAGAAACTGAGTATTATCTGACAGAATTTCAGGGGTGTCAATACTTTTGGCCACAACTGTATATATTCTTTAATAATTTTGTAATAAAGTAGTAAAAATTTTTAGCAGAGACATAAGAGTTAATGTGATTCCTTTTGAATTGGTCTTTTGTCAAACAATTTTTGTAGACTGTGATTTCCTTGGTTGTCAGCGTACCTTACTCTCCAGTTGGTGACAGCTGACTTTCGCACCTCAGGAGTATGATTGGCCTCATAGGCGTCTGCAATCTGTGCTGCTTCAGGGGCATCCTTTGGATCATGTCCCAGTATGAATTGGCGCATCTTCAGAGGGAAAAGATGAAGAAACTGGTCCCTCACCCTCAGGTCCTTCAGTTCCTTGAAGGTTTTAACAGTTACTCCTTGGACCCACTGCTCAAAGTTGTTTCTGAGTCCGTCCACCACATCACTATAGCTCTCGTGTGGACCACGCTGGAGGGTCCGTAACTTTTTGCGGTATACCATAGGAGTCAGATGATACTTCTTTATCAGGGCTCATTTAATGGCCTAAGTCTGTGTCTTGGTCTCAAGGGAGAGAGGCTAACACCTCCAGAGATTTGTCTAGGAGTCTGTAATGATGTATAGTAGGTTTCTATGAAGACAGTGGCTAGATGATAGAGTCACAGACACAGGTATACGTGTAAGTAGTTTGTATTAAACAAGCGGCACAGAACAGCACAGGTGTTGGCGGAGCCAGACTATGACAGCAGTGGTAACAGCAGCAGAACTCAGTCCAGTAGATAGCAAGTTGTACACCAGCACTATGTAGATGTAAGCAGACACAGTCTTAAGAATGCAGGCAAGGACAGTCACTTAGCCCTCTCCCTTGCGGGAGGGGAATCTTCGGGCACAGTGCAGTGGCAGAGAAAGTCACTAGGTAATTGATACTGGATGTGTAAAGGTAGCAGGGATAAGTCTCTCAGGTGAAACGCACACAGCAGTCAAGATCTTCAGCGCACACCGTGAGTGCTGTAGTAGCGGTGGAGGCAGGGCTGGAAGGAGCCTTCAGGCCGACACCGTCAGAAGGTCCAGGCGGCGGCAGTTAGGCAGCAGGTAATCCAGGTGGATTCAGCAGGAAGGAAGGAGGTAGCACAGCGTGCAACTCCCAGCTAGCAGATCAGGTACAGAACGAGATATACAAGCAAGGTAGTCACGTCCAGGAAAGCTATTTAAACCCGGCGGGCGGGACCAACAGGCGGTGATGTCACAGGAACCAGTATGGCCGAACGAAGCCAGGTTTAAGGGCAACAGTAAGGGCAAAGTCCGGAACACAGCAGAATAGGAACGATGCTTACATTATTCCCCCCTTAAAGAATGTCCTCCGGACAATCTTCGACCAGGCTTGTCCGGGTACCTTAGATGAAACTGCTCCAGCAGCCGCGGAGCACAGATATTCTCCACCGGTTCCCAGGAATTCTCCTCGACAGAGTATCCTTGCCACTTGACCAGGTATTGCAACTTCCTTCTGAAGATCCGTGAATCCAGAATCTTCTCCACGACATATTGTTCATGTCCATCAACGAGCACTGGAGCTGGAGGAGAGGAAGTACGCCCTGGGAAGGAATTTGGTACAACTGGCTTTAGTAGGGAAACATGGAACACCGGGTGAACCTTCCAGGCAGGGGGTAATTTCAGACGCACCGCTACCGAATTCACTAGAGCCACGATCTTGTATGGCCCTACAAACTTCTGCCCAAGCTTGACAGTCGGTGCCCTCACCCTCAGATTCTTGGTAGACAACCAGACCGTATCTCCCACCCTATACACCGGAGCCGGCCTCCTGGTACGATCTGCTGCTCTCTTATACCTTTCCTGCGCTGTCGTCAAGGTGGTCTTCAGAGCTTCCAAATTCTGCTGTAAGAAAGAAAGATGGTCAGACACAGCAGGCACTGCAGCCTCCTTGGGGAACTGCGGCAAGATGCTTGGGTGGTAACCCTGATTAGCAAAGAACGGTGACTGCTTAGTCGAGGAGTGCTGCGAGTTGTTATATGTGAACTCTGCCAGGGGAAGCAGATCTACCCAATCGTCCTGCAGATGACTTAAGTAGCAACGGAGGTACTGCTCCAGGGTCTGATTCGTACGTTCCGTCTGTCCATTGGTCTGTGGATGGTAAGCCGAAGACAGACTTACTCTAATATCTAGAGCCGCACAGAAACACCTCCAGAACCTAGACGTGAACTGCACCCCACGATCCGAGATCACCTCATCCGGGACTCCGTGCAGACGGACCACCTCTTGAATCAACAAGTCTGCAGTCTGTTTTGCTGTGGGTAATCCAGCGCAAGGGATAAAGTGTGCTGCCTTAGTGAGGCGGTCCACGACCACTAGAATGGTGTTCTTACCCTTGGAGACCGGTAGTTCAACAATAAAGTCCATTGAGATGGATCTCCAGGGACGAGATGGTATAGGCAAGGGTTGTAACAACCCGGAAGGCGACGCACGAGGCGTCTTGAACCGAGCACATACCTCGCAGGATGACACGTATCCCTCCACGTCCTTCCGGTACGAAGGCCACCAGAAGTACCGAGCCAGGAACTCTTGGGTCTTCGTTATTCCACGATGTCCCCCAATCTTAGAATCATGGATCAGTCGGAGGACTTCAAGTCTTGTCACCTCTGGTACATACAGCCGATTCTCCTGTAACCACACTCCTCCACTGAAATTTAGGCTTACTTCGGGGGTAGGTTGCCTTAGCAACGGATCTGCTGCGTATGCTGCTTTGATCTCAGACAGAAGATCCTGATGATGGGTTGCAGAGATGAAATGAGCGGGAGACACAACAGTACTAGGAGACGACTTAGTCACTTCCTCAGGAGCAGCAATCCTAGATAGCGCATCTGCCTTACCATTCCGTGCCCCCGACCTGTAGGAGATGATGAAGTTGAATTGGTTTAGAAACAAGCTCCAACGTGCCTGACGTGGGTTCAAACATCTTACGGACTGCATGAATTCCAAGTTTCGGTGGTCGGTAAGAACTGTAATCGGAGTTGAGGACCCCAGCAGCAAGTGTCTCCACTCCTTGAATGCCGTCACAATCGCCAGTAACTCCTTGTTCCCTACGTCATAGTTCTTCTGCGCCGGGGATAGCTTCTGAGAAAGAAAGGCACAAGGATGAAGAACTGCCTTCTCACCTCCTCTCTGTGACAACACTGCGCCGATGGCGACATCCGATGCGTCCACCTCAAGAGTAAAGCTCAGATCTGGGTCTGGATGTCTTAAGATGGGAGCCGACACAAACTTGTCCTTCAGCCGTGTGAACGCCTCCTGGGCTTGCGGAGTCCACCGGAACGGTACCCCCTTCTTAGTCAGTTGGGTGATGGGAGCCACAATCTCAGAGAAGTTACGGATGAAGCGCCTATAGAAGTTGGCGAATCCCACAAACCTCTGAACTTCTTTCACCGATCCTGGCGCTGGCCACTCCTGGATCACTCTGGTCTTTTGATCGTCCATCTGGAGACCCTGTGGAGAGATGACATAACCGAGGAACTGCACTGTTGCCCTGTGGAACTCGCATTTCTCCAATTTGATGTAAAGATGGTTATGCAGCAGGCGTTGCAGCACTGTCCTCACGTGGAGCCGATGTTCCTCGAGATCACTGGAAAAGATTAAAATGTCATCGAGATACACAACCATAAATACATCAAGCACATCTCGGAAAATGTCATTAACAAAATGCTGAAAGGTTGCAGGAGCATTTCGTAGTCCGAACGGCATGACTCGTGACTCGAAGTGTCCATAACGGCAGCGGAAGGCCGTCTTCCACTCATCTCCAGACCGAATTCTCACGAGATTGTAGGCTCCCCGAAGATCCAGTTTGGTGAATATCTTAGCCTGCTTCACCCTCTCCAGTAGTTCAGAGATTAAGGGTAGCGGGTGCCGATTCATGACCGTTACCTTGTTTAAATCACGGTAGTCCATGCAAGGACGCAGACCCCCGTCCTTTTTCTTCACGAAGAAGATTGGTGCACCCGCAGGAGAAGTAGACGGTCGGATGAAGCCCTTGGCGAGATTCTCGTCAATGAAGTCCTTCAAGGCCTTTAATTCAGGACCAGACAAAGGGTAAATACGCCCGAATGGGATCTCCGCCCCAGATACCAGTTCTATCGGGCAATCATAAGGCCGGTGGGGAGGTAACATATCTGCCCTCTTCTTATCACATACCACTGCCAGATCCTGATACTCCATTGGTAATTGTCCCTCAGTCGTAGCTACTACCTTGGGGATAGCAGCGACCTTAGGAATAGCGGGGTTGCTGTTAGAACTTGGAGGGAACTGCACTTCCCTGGTCTCCCAGTTGATGCGAGGATTCTGAACCTGGAGCCAAGGTAACCCCAGGATAATAGGAAAGTGAGGAGAAGATATTAGTAAAAAGGACAAATGTTCCACATGTTCCTCTCCAACGCATATCTTCACCGACTCAGTCTCCATGGTTACCGGTCCAGATGTAAGTGGTGACCCGTCTACTGTCTCCATCAAGACTGACGACTCCCTCTTCACTGCCCTGATTCCATGCTTCCTTGCAAACGCGATATCCATGAAGTTTCCACTGGCCCCGGAGTCCAACATGGCGGCGCTCTCGACACACCGACCCTGGAAGCAGACCCTCAAGGATAGGTAATAGTGGGAATTCTTCTTAGTAGCGAAGTAGGAGTAAACGACAGATGTCATCGAGATCACCACTGCGTTCAATGGAAGAGATGCCAGCGAATTCATATCGGCAAAGTCCAGGTCTCTCTGATTGTCTCTGCCCCCCGAATTGTTCAGATCTAGGACGCAGGACTCCCCCGCCTCGGAGTTACAATCAATGATAGCTGCAGCCGTCTTACGTCTCCTGACTGGACACTCGGAGATGAAGTGACCGGTCCCCCCGCAGTAGAAGCACAGGTTTTCCTTAAAGCGATGCTCCTTGCGGGCATCAGGAGGATTTCTACGTACGGCATCCACCTGCATCGGTTCGGGCTCGGGCTCGGGATTCCTCCTGATGGTGACATCTCTGGAGGGAGAAGAGAACGGAACAGTGTTATTAAACCGTAGATCAGACCAGCGCTCCTGTCTGCGCTCAGAGAGTCGATTGTCGATGCGGATGCAGTGGTTGATGAAGTCCCCAAGAAGCACGGGCGAATCCCGGCGTGCCAGTTCATCCTTAACTGCCGTAGACAATCCCCTGCGGAAGATGGCCTGCTTGGCTGCCCCGTTCCAGGTGGTGTCTAATGCCCATCTACGGAAGTCCAATGCATACTCCAGCACCGAACGCTTCCCCTGCCGAAGGGTCAGCAGCGTCGTCTCAGCAGTATTAGCTCGGTTCGGGTCATCAAACATCTGCGTCATTGCGGCAATGAAATTGTCCATAGAGTTAAGCAGAGGGTCGTCGGTCTCAATCAAAGGGTTGGCCCACGCGAGCGCCTTACCAGACAGCAGCATGACTATAGTCAGAACTTTGGAGCGTTCAGTAGTGAACTGCGGGGCATGAGCAGCAAAGAAGATCCGGCACTGGTTCAAAAATCCTCGGAATTTATCCCTCTCACCAGCGAACCGGAAGGGTGGAAGCTTCGGGAAGGTCGGTGTAGTATCCCGGGCAACACCTGCTACCTGCGCGGCTGGGGCCTGTTCCAGAGCAGCAATCCGATCGAGCTGCATAGGAACCGCTTGCTCCAACGCCAGAACACGATCACCCTGAAGAGGAACTGCTTGTTCCAGCGCCGTAATCCGATTTGCCAGTCGTTGCAACTGTGCCTCTGCTGCCCCGGCGTTGTGTTCGATACGTTGCTCCAGCGTGTCCAGCTGGGTCCTAATGCCTGCCACATCCTGCCGTATCAAAGCAAGCTGCTTGCTTACACGTTTCTCCAGGGACTCTACACCTGCGGTCTCCATATTGGTGGCTTGTATATCCTGTAATGATGTATAGTAGGTTTCTATGAAGACAGTGGCTAGATGATAGAGTCACAGACACAGGTATACGTGTAAGTAGTTTGTATTAAACAAGCGGCACAGAACAGCACAGGTGTTGGCGGAGCCAGACTATGACAGCAGTGGTAACAGCAGCAGAACTCAGTCCAGTAGATAGCAAGTTGTACACCAGCACTATGTAGATGTAAGCAGACACAGTCTTAAGAATGCAGGCAAGGACAGTCACTTAGCCCTCTCCCTTGCGGGAGGGGAATCTTCGGGCACAGTGCAGTGGCAGAGAAAGTCACTAGGTAATTGATACTGGATGTGTAAAGGTAGCAGGGATAAGTCTCTCAGGTGAAACGCACACAGCAGTCAAGATCTTCAGCGCATACCGTGAGTGCTGTAGTAGCGGTGGAGGCAGGGCTGGAAGGAGCCTTCAGGCCGACACCGTCAGAAGGTCCAGGCGGCGGCAGTTAGGCAGCAGGTAATCCAGGTGGATTCAGCAGGAAGGAAGGAGGTAGCACAGCGTGCAACTCCCAGCTAGCAGATCAGGTACAGAACGAGATATACAAGCAAGGTAGTCACGTCCAGGAAAGCTATTTAAACCCGGCGGGCGGGACCAACAGGCGGTGATGTCACAGGAACCAGTATGGCCGAACGAAGCCAGGTTTAAGGGCAACAGTAAGGGCAAAGTCCGGAACACAGCAGAATAGGAACGATGCTTACAGAGTCCAGGAATTAAATATCGGGCCCATTGGTCCTCAGGCAGCTGGCATTGTCTGCAGGCCTTTTCAAACCCCTGCAGAAATACGTCCAAGTCTCAATCTCTTCCCATCACAGGAAAAGTCTTAGTTACTCACCGGTTAACGGTGTTTTTCGGAGTCCATGACAGCACCACCTGAGAGAGGGGATCCGCCCTTCAGGAACAGGAAACCTACAGATACAAAAGGGCGGCACCTCTCCCACGCATCAGTTGGATTACAGAGCACAAGAGGACCACAATGGTTAATAGCAAAATTATATACAGTACTTTACACAACTATTCTTTACCAGTGTACATACAAGAGGAAGAAGTGCACACCCAAATTTAAACTAAAGGGAGGGAATATACGGGTGCTGTCATGGACTCCGAAAAACACCGTTAACCGGTGAGTAACTAAGACTTTATCGGTCGTCCATGACAGCACCACCTGAGAGAATTACAGAGAGTAAAACTATTTAGGGAGGGACTACAGCCTGCAGTACCCTTATACCAAAAGAGAGGTCTGTGGAAGCACCCAAGTCTAGCCTATAATGACTATAAAAGGTGCTCGGAGAGGACCAAGTAGCCGCCTTACATATCTGGTCAATGGACACTTCTGACCTTTCGGCCCACGAGGTCGCCATGGCTCTGGTGGAATGCGCCCTCAGCTTCCGGGGTGGCGACCTGCCTTTTGAGGTGTATGCTATTGAGATCGCTTCTCTAACCCACCTGGCTAGTGTACTTTTTGACGCTCTACAACCTTTCCTAGGGCTATGATGAGAGACAAACAGGGCATTATCTTTTTACCAGGGATCGGTAACTGCCAGATATTCTATGAGGCATTTCCTAACATCCAAGGTGTGAAGCTTCTCTTCCTTTTCATTAGCTGGATTAGGGAGGAAAGATGGAAGGACTATCTCCTGTGTCCTATGAAAGCTGGAAACTACCTTAGGTAAATATGCCGGATCAGGTCTGAGTATTACCCTATCGTCCTTGAACTGTATATAAGGAGGACGTCTAGATAATGCCTGGATGTCGCTTACCCTACGAGCTGAGGTTAGAGCTACCAGGAAGGCTACTTTATGGGACAGGTTCTTTATGGAAGCTAATGAGATAGGTTCGAATGGGGCTTCTGTCATAGCCGTGAGGACTAGGTTCAAGTCCCACGGCATGAATCTATCCTTCGCTATTGGCCTGGATCTACCTGCTGCCTTAATGAATCTACTGATCCAGTAAGTACCCGCGATGTTGCAGCTAAAGAGGGCCCCCAAGGCTGATACTTGTACTTTAAGGGTACTAGTGGAGAGCCCCATATCCAGACCTTTCTGAAGAAACGCTAAGATTTGGTTTACAGGTGCTGAAGCGCCAGCGACCACTCCAGAGTTCTGCAGGAATTTTTTCCAAATTCTGACATAGATTTTGGTAGTGATGACTTTTCTACTTTTAAGTAGGGTGCTAATCAGGTCTGGGGAGAAGCCTTTTTCTCTCAGTAGTGTCCGTTCAAACTCCACGCCGTCAGATGTAGGCCAGCCACCTGAGGATGGAACACAGGGCCCTGGGATAGGAGATCCGGGATGTCCGGAAGGACCCAAGGGTCGGACACTGACATGGTCCTGAGGCAAGAAAACCAAGCCCTCCTGGGCCAAAATGGAGCGATAACTATCACCCTTGCTTTGTCTCTCCTGATTTTCTTCATCACCAGGGGTAGTAGCGATTGAGGAGGGAAGGCGTATGCTAGCCCGAAGTCCCACTTTATCAGAAAGGCATCTACCGCCAGGGGGTTCTCTCTGGGATTTAGGGAGCAAAATTGTTTTAATTTTCTGTTTTCCCTGGTAGCGAAGAGGTCTACCTCTGGTTGTCCCCATCTTTGTACAATCAGGTCGAAGATGGAGGTGCTTAGGGACCATTCTCCTTGTTTTAGTGGATTGCGGCTTAGGAAATCTGCTGTGATATTTTCCTTCCCTTTTATATGTAGAGCTGTTAAAGATTGAAAATGCTGCTCTGCTAGCCGGAATAGCCGTTCTGCCACATTCATCAGGGGTTTGGAACGAGTCCCGCCTTGGTGGTTGATATAAGCCACGGTGACCTGATTGTCGGAGAACACTCGCACATGATGGCCCTGTAGATACACAAGTAGCTCCTTAGCTGCCTGCTCTACCGCTGTCAACTCTTTCAGATTAGATGACATTTCTATCTGATGATGCTCCCATAGACCCTGTACCAGAATCTCACCCATATGAGCCCCCCAACCGGAAGGGCTAGCATCCGTGGTGATTATGCGGGATATGTCATACTCCCAGGGGACCCCTTTGGATAAATTATCCTTGACTAGCCACCACTCTAGGGACTCCCTTGTGTTTCGGGACAAGGTTAGCTGACCCTCCAAGTAACCCCCAAGGACTCTTTGATGCCTTAAGACCTCGCCCTGCAGTTTTCTTGTATGAAACTGTGCCCACTGGACTGCCGGGATACAGGACGAGAGGGAACCCAGAAGGGACATGGCTTTCCTGAGGGACATGGTAGGGTTATTGCAAGCGTTCAGGACCTGATAGTGTAGGCGAACAAGCTTCTCCGGGGGCAGATGGCATTCCTGTTTCTCAGAGTCTAGGATCAGGCCCAAGAACTGTTGGACTCTCACCGGCTGTAACCGAGACTTTTTAATGTTAAGCAGCCATCCTAACCCCTCTAGGGCAGACATTGCCCTTTGTAGTTGTTCCAGACAATGTTTTGCTGTTTTCCCTATGATCAGGAAGTCATCTAAGTAGGGGATCACAAGAATGTCTGATTCACGTAGATGGGCCATAACTTCCGCTACAACTTTGGTAAACACACGGGGAGCAACTGCCACCCCAAAGGGGAGGACCGCATATTGAAAATGTTGGACTGACCCATCTAGCTGAACCGCCACTCTGAGAAACCGCTGATGGGCTGCATGAATGGGAATATGGTAGCAAGCGTCTTTTAAATCTAAGACCACCATAAAACAGTTTTGAAACAGTAATTTTATTGTTGATTTAATTGTCTCCATCTTAAACGGGCGTATGACCAGGAAATTGTTGAGGGATTTAAGGTTTATTATAGTTCTGAAGGACCGGTCTGGTTTGCGGACCAGGAACAGGGGGGAGTAAAACCCTTTCCCCGTTTCTCCCTCTGGGACCACCGTTAGGACCCTCTTACGGCAGAGATCATGCACCTCGGCCTCCAGGGCAGCTTGTTCTGGTGTGGAAGATCTGAGCGGGGTGACCTTAAATCGATCTTGGGGAACCCGGGCGAATTCTAGGCGTAGACCCGTAGCTATCACCCCCAGTATCCATTTACTATTGGAAATCAAGGACCAGGCTGGGTAGAAGGCAGCTAGTCTCCCCCCTACCGGGGCAACTAGTCATTGGGGAGGTTTTTTTAGTGTCACGTGCTGGACCTTCTTGACGCCCCCCTCCTCCGAACATGAAGCCTGTACCTCTCCTTCTTTTGTCCTCCCATCTGCCCTGATCTCTGGACGGCCTTCTACGGAAATAGCCTTTCCTGGTAAAGGGACGTCTGTAGGAAGGATTCGGTAGACTGGGGAACTTCTTTTTATGATCCCCGGCTTTCTGTAAGAGTTCATCCAAGACTGGGCCAAACAGATATTTGCCCTCACATGGAATGGAGCAGAGTCGTGATCTGGCCTGGATATCTCCTGGCCAGCATTTTAACCAAAGGGCCCTTCGAGCTGCGTTAGATAAACTCGCAGTTCTGGCTGCCATCCTCGCAGAGTCCGTTGAAGCATCCGCCAAAAAAGCTGCCGCACTTTGGATGATTGGCAGCGTTTTCCTGATAGAAGCTCTTGACACTCCGTCCTTTAGTTGGGAATCCAATTGGTCTAGCCAGACCATCATGGATCTGGCCGTACATGTGGCAGCTATCGCTGGTCTTAGAGCACCTGCTGACATCTCCCAAGTTCCCTTCAAAAAGGAGTCTGCTTTCTTATCTAACGGGTCTTTTAAGGAGGCCATGTCGTCAAAGGGAATAGAGGATTTTTTGGAGGCTTTGGCTACTGCCGCGTCCAGTTTAGGGGCTTTATCCCATCTGTTTACCACTGGGTCGTCAAACGGGTACCTCCGTTTGAAGGCCGGAGGTAAGGAGCCTCTTTTTTCAGGTCTCTTCCATTCCCTATCTATTAGGCTCTGGACTTTATCATTTAATGGAAAGGCCTTCCGCTTCCTGGGATCTAGACCCCCGAACATCACGTCCTGAGCTGAAAGTTCCGGTTTTGTGTCTGCTACCCCCATGGTGGACCTTATTGCTTTAACTAGCTTATCCATCTGGTCTAAGGGGAAGCAGAATCGACTCGAGTCTTCCTCTGAAGAAGATGAAGTGGAGGCCGGGGAATCTGAAGAGTCATCGATCCTTAGAGCGGTCGAGGACTCTGAACCTGAGAAACTACATTCTCTTCCCCTAGAGGAATCCTTTTTAGATAGGGCCTTTATCTCTGTCCTGATTATGTCCCTCAGGCTTGTGGTGAAGTCCGGCGTTTCTTCCGCTACCTGTATGGACGGGGGAGAGTGTAAGGGCCTGTCAATCTATCCCAGGGCCAACGTCCCCTTCCACCCCTACCGTTTGTCTCATGCATGGCTGACACAACTTTTTAGGGTGGCCGTCCGGCAAGGGGCAACTACAGAGGGCACATTCCCTGTGCTTCTGTTTTCCCGTAGCTTTCCTCCCCTGCGAACAAAACATAAGGGAACACTGCATCAGGGTACATTCACGGAGATCTCTTACCCATGCAGATGAGGCAGGTACCGGATCACGGAGGGAGGCAGGAGGGTCCTTTAGCCTGGAGGAACTTCTGTGGCTTTGTTCGCCCGTCCGTTTCTGTTTCTTCTGCTGGCCACTCGAATGCGGTTTCACTGTGGCCTGTTTTTGTGGGTGCTCCTGCACCTCGTCCAGCTGCTCTAAGGGGGCTTCTGTCGTATCCATCGCTGGCCTTCAGAAGCACCCCATCAGCGTCACCTCCTGCCTTTTAAGGCCTCCTTGCCCTGGTCAGCAGGGTTCTCGCGTGCACCCCCCACCCGGGACCCCCCTGTGACCCTCCCCTCGCTAGCTCCGGTCCTCCCCGGCCACCGCGCGCCGCCTAGGACCGCCGCGCACACGCAGCGTGTGCCGTAAGCCGCCCGGCACCCGACTTCCGGTTTCGGCGTCCCCGGCCCCGCCCCCTCCGCCGCGTCACTTCCGCCGCCCGTCTGAGGCCTGCGGGGGACGCGCAGAAGGAGCAGGCACGGCGCCCCCCAGCTCAGGCCAGGCCACAGCCCCCACGCGCGCCGACCTGCGCCGCCGACCGGGCGCCACGCCGGAAGAGAGAGAGAGCGGCCACGGGGAGAACGCACCAGGAGGGGCCCGGGTCATACATACCTTCTGGTGCGGCAATATGGAGGAGGCTGTCCACCGGACCCCTGGCTCCCACCTTCTCTCACCACCGTCGTGGAGACCTGCCCGGCCCCACCGTGGCGCTTCCAGGGACCCGAGCTTGACCGAGGTAGGAGACCCCCTCGCTACCTGGGTCGGTCAGCCGGCCTGGGAATCCCTCGGCGACTCCATGATGGATGATCTGAAGGAAGTCCCGTCCTCTAGGAACAGGAAACCAACTGATGCGTGGGAGAGGTGCCGCCCTTTTGTATCTGTAGGTTTCCTGTTCCTGAAGGGTGGATCCCCTCTCTCAGGTGGTGCTGTCATGGACGACCGATAAATATTCAGGATGGGTTTTAAGTGAACCTGTCATCAAGATTTTGCTAAGTAAACTACAGAAACTGTAAGCTTGATGCTGTTACACTGATTAAAATGATACATGTGTTGAAGAAATCCATCTTGAGATTTTCATCCTTGGGGAGGGTCTTTATTTTGTGCTCTCTGGCCTCATCTTGATTATTGTGGCCAACCCTCAGAGCAAGTGTTGGTGCAGTTACTGGCAGATGTTGGCTATGTAATACAGCTAGCATTTGCTTAGTATGGTACGGGCTCATCTCCTGAGCCCTCTTCATAAAACAGGAGCACAACAAAATTATACCCTATGTCAGGGAGGGGTTAAACGGACAAAAAATAATAGTCTGGCCAAGAAACACTTCTGTCCTACATTAAAACCTTCAGCAAATCCATTTTTCTTAGGAGACACACCTTCATAAACTGCTAAAAAAAATAAAGGAAACACTTAAACAACAGAATGCAAATCCAAGTAAATCAAACTTCTGTGAAATCAAACTGTCCACTTAGGAAGCAACACTAATTGACAATCAATTTCACATGCTGTTGTCTAAATGGTATAGACAACAGATGGAAATTATTGGCAATTATCAAGACACCCTCAATAAAGGAGTTGTTCTGTAGGTGGGTACCACAGACCACATCACAGTACCAATGTTTTCTGGCTGATGTTTTGGTCATTTTTGAATGTTGGTTGTGTTTTCACACTCGTGATAGCATGAGACGGACTCTACAACCCACACAACTGGCTCAGGTAGTGCAGCTCATCCAGGATGGCACATCAATGCGAGCTGTGGCAAGGTTTTCTGTGTCTGTCAGCGTAGTGTCCAGAGGCTGGAGGTGCTACCAGAAGACAGGCCAGTACACCAGGAGACGTGGAGGGGGCCGTAGGAGGGTAACAGCCCAGCAGCAGGACCGCTACCTCTGCCTTTGTGCAAGGGTGCAAGGAGGAACAGGAGGAGCACTGTCAGAGCACTGCAAAATGAACTCCAGCAGGCCACAAATGTGCATGTGTCTGCACAAACGGTTAGAAACCGACTCCATGAGGATAGTCTGAGTGCCCGACGTCCACAGATGAGGGTTGTGCTCACAGCCCAGCACCGTGTGGCCCTCCAAAGAAATGCCACCCCACACCATTATTGACCCACTGCCAAACCTGTCATGCTGAAGGATGTTGCAGGCAGCTGGTCGCTCTCCATGGGGTCTCCAGATGCCATCACATCTGTCACATGTGTTCAGTGTGAACCTGCTTTCATCTCAAATTTGCCAATCCTGGTGTTCTGTGGCAAATGCCAAGCATCCTGCACGGTGTTGGGCTGTGAGCACAACCTACATCTGTGGACATCGGGCACTCAGACCATCCTCATGGAGTCGGTTTCTAACCGTTTGTGCAGACATATGCACATTTGTGGCCTGCTGGAGGTCATTCAGCGCTGTGATTCTGACCCCAGGGTCTCTTAAAGGGATCATTGGTATGGAAGTTAGGGCAATTCCACTAAGCGCTCTGGTTCTGACTCCAGACTCTCTTAAAGGGATCCCTGGTATGGAAGTTAGGACCGTTCCACTCAGCACTGTGGTTCTGACCCTAGGGTCTCTTAAAGGGATCATTGGTATGGAAGTTAGGACAATTCCACTCAGCGTTCTGGTTCTGACCCCAGGCTCTCTTAAATGGATCCCCGGTATGGAAGTCAGGGCAATTGCCTTCCATTGCTCTGGTATTGACCCCAGGCCTCTATTAAAGGGATCATTGGTATGGAAGTTGCAGGATTTGGGAATGTTTAGTTTGCAAAAGAGAAGACTGAGAGGAGACTTAATAGCTGTCTACAAATATCTAAAGGGCTGTCACATTGTAGAAGGATCAACTTTATTCTCATTTGCACAAGGAAAGACTAGAAGCAATGGGATGAAACTGAATGGGAGGAGACACAGATTAGATATTAGAAAAAACTTTTTGACAGTTAGAGTGATCAATGAGTGGAACAGGCTGCCACGAGAAGTGGTGAGTTCTCCTTCAATGGAAGTCTTCAAACAGAGGCTGGACAGACATCTGACTGGGATGATTTAGCGAATCCTGCTTTGAGCAGGGGGTTGGACCAGATGGCCCAGGAGGTCCCTTCCAACTCTACGATTCTATGATTCTATGATTAAGTCAGGGCAAATCCATCCAGTGCTTTGGTTTTTGACCCCAGGCCTCTCTTAAAGGGATCCCCGCTATGGAAGTTAGGACTGTTCCACTCAGCGCTCTGGTTCTGACCCCAGGCCCCTCTTAAAGGCATCTCCGGTATGGAAGTTAGGGTAAATCCCTCAGCGCTCTGATTCTCACCCCAGGTTTCTATTAAAGGGATCATTGGTATGGAAGTCAGGGCAAATCCATGCAGTGCTCTGGTTCTGACCCCAGGCTGATGGGATGATGTGGGATATTAGGGGTAGTAGTCCGGTGGCTCTGGCTGACGGGATGATGTGAGATATTAGGGGGAGTAGTCCGGTGGCTCTGGCTGACAGGATGATGTGGGATATTAGGGGTAGTACTGTAGTCCGGTGGCTCTGGCTGACGTGATGATGTGGGATATTATGGGTGGTAGTTCGGCGGCTGTGACGGGATGATGTGGGATATTAGTGGTAGTTGTCCGGTGGCTATGGCTGACGGGATGATGTGGGATATTAGGGGTAGTAGTCCGGTAGCTCTGGCTGATGGGATTGTGTGGGATATTATGGAGTGGGCAGGGCTATACACTCAGCTTTAAATCATATAATCATTATAATTTGTTATAACTAACCGTAGTTAGTTACTATGCCCGGGCAGCGCCGGGCTCTTCAGCTAGTTCCTTCATAAAACCAGCACATATGGAAGAATCCTGCTGATTGCCTACAGCATTTTAGGCAGACCTGCGCTCTGTTCCTTTTAAATGTTGCCAACAATCTAATAGTATAATATAACTAATGATGAGCGAGTATACTGCTGCATGATTTGCGGCTGCTAGACAGCCTGAATACATGTGGGGATTTCCTAACAAACAGGCAATCCTCACATGTATTCAGGCTGTCTAGCAGCCGCAAATCATGCAGCTACGGAGACAGAAACTAAATCTCTGAGCACATCCAAATACTCGGAGATCACCTGAGCATACTCGGGAAATTTATTTATTTATTCTTGAGTAATGAGTATACTCGCTCATCACTAAATATAACCTTTTAATTTTAAATAACGTGTAGTTTTTTGTGTTTAATTAATAGATACCATCCTAAAACATTTATGAATTTTAATCCATTCTTCCCCATCTTATGTGACCCACCACCATTCCCCATGTTTATAATTATTCCCTATTTGGATGTTATCAATTAGCAAATATCTGTATTTCTTTGAGTTAGCCCCCTTCATATTTTCTCTCAAGTGTTCCATAAATCTAAATTGTGCAGTGTTCTGTAACTCAAGTGTTTTTTAACTGTTTCAAACTCCCCAGTGATCCTTCCCCTAAATTTGCATACTTATTTTAAAATTATATTATCCAAAAGCGAACCAGAGTGTAATCCAAAATATTTAATTTTATTAATAACTAGTGTTGAGCATTCCGATACCGCAAATATCGGGTATCGGCTGATATTCGCTGTATCGGAATTCCGATACTTAGTTCCGATACTTTTTTCATATCGAATACCGGAATCGGAAGTTCCCATAATGCTAGGAGCCCGCTCGATTTGATTCAGCCAATGGGGATCCTCAGAAGTGTGGGCACATCCTGTTAGGCATGTAGGCATGTTAACTACTGGCATGGCTGCTGAAATGATGTCATGATGCACTATAAAAACCGCTGCAGCCGCCATTTCTGGTCACTCTGCTGTGAATTCAGTTAGGGACAGGCTGCTGTTGAAGACTGTGAGGGACAGTTAGAAATAGCGATCAACAAAAATATCTATTGCTCTGCCCAGGCTACATAATCCACCACTGTAGCATTTTTGTAGCCCAGCAGCGCTGTTTTAATAGCTGTCTGCAAGGGCTGTGTGAGTGCAGACCTACGCTGTGTAGTGTGTCCTGCAGGCACGTCTGCTTGTAGGCCGCCCAGCGTGTGTCTCTGCCTCATACACATTTTTCTTTTATTGCTGCTTTTTTTTTTCTCCTGTATAGTGTGCTTCCATACGTATCCATATACGTTGGTTGCAAACACTAAAGGAGTGGACAGCGGAGCCTTTCAGCAGCCTTTCAGTGCTATAGCCCATTTCTCTGCACTGTTTTTGGCTGTCTGATAGGTCTCTCTGTGTGTGAGTGCAGCTCACGTTGCAGTGTGTTCTACAGCCACCGCTAGCTGTAGTCCGCTCAGCGTGCGTCACTGCCTCATAGATAGTCCTTTTTTTGTAGCTAATTTAGCCAGATTTTTACTCCTATATTAGTGTGCTTCCAACCGCATCCATTGTCATTGGTTGGTTGCAAACACTATATAGGATTAGATAGAGGAGCCTTTTTGCTGGCTTGTGCCCTTCAGGGCCAGCCAGACTAGTATCACCCTATTTTTTGGAACCTCATCAATTGCATTGTAGGTTAGCTTCCTGCATTGTAATCGTTCCAAAAAGTTTGTGATACTATAGCTTTCAAACTTTGGTCACATCCTTTTCTTCCCCCCCCACCCCCCAAAAAAAAGGAAATAAAGTTCACCAAACACTCCACTTTACAGTTTTGTAGGCCACATTAGATCATATTAAAGTGTAGTACACACACTCTTAGCCAAATTAGTGTTTCTTATACTGATTAGCAGGTGTTCAGGAATAAGAACACTAAGCCACCCCTTTTTTACTTTTCTGCCTATCTTTATCAGTCTACCAAGATGAAGAAGGCAGGGAGTAAGGCACGTGGTCGTGGCCGTGGAGTTTCAGCAGGGAGAGGACGGGGGGATTCAGCAGGGAGAGGACGTGGGGATTCGGTGTCTGCTGCGGCCACCAGTGACCCGGCATCCCCCACTTTTACCAGGCAACAGTCCTTCATGCGCAGCTTTGTAGGACCTCGCCGTACCCCACTGCTGCGTGACGAACAAATTGAAGCCGTTGTCGGATGAATGGCAGCTAACACATCCACTTCAATGACTTCCGCATCCTCCCAAGGCCAGAGCACTGAAGAGCAACCATCTGTCTCTTCACCACCTGCCAAATTGCCCAGGCAGTCTGAGAGCCCTGGACAGGAGCCATCTCAATCTTTACTTCTGTTCTCAGAATCTGTTGGCTTGGAAAGAGGTGGCGAGCGTGAAGAAGAGGGAGTATGCAGTGATGCGCAACTGCTTTGTCCCTCTGAATCTGAAGAGGCGGGTGGGCCAGTGCCTAGTGTCAGCACACCTCAGTGCTCATCTGATGATGATGAGACTCAGTTGCCAATTTCTGGTGCGTACGGTGCTGGCGAGACAACCCAGGACCAGCCGGTGCTTGAAGAGGGGAGTGGAGATGATGAGGTCCTTGACCCATCATGGCGTCAGCCACAGGAAGGTGGTGGGAGCAGCTCTGAGGAAGAGATTCCACAAACGGCCAAAAGAGGAGGGAGAGGGCGGGGGCAGACTTGGTTGCCTGTAGCCTCCACTTTGGCACCCATGAGGAGCAATCCTCTTCCAAAACAGAAAACGGGCGCTCCCAGGACTTGCAGTGCGTGGTCTTTTTTTGACACAGTTGCAGATGACATTTGCTTTGTCAAATGCAAGCTGTGTCATCAGAAAGTGAAACGAGGAAAAAATGTGAGCATCCTCAATACCACAAATATGTGGAAACATGTGCGTACCAAGCACGAGGTGGAGTTACACAGACACACTGAAGATGTAGGCCAACCTTCAGCAGCACCTACCACCTCTTCAGCTCGTGTTGGGGCCTCTTCCTCCAGCTCACACACAGCTGGTTCGGCTTCCTCACTGGAACGCCATGGAAGAACCACTGCCACTGTTGTCCAGAGACCCAGTGAAATTCCACCCACTGAACCACGTTCGCAGTCATCAGCACACTCCCAGGCCACTCACCAGCAATCGGTAGCACAGGCATGGGAGAAAAAGTGGCCATACTCGGCAAACCATCCCCGAGCACTGGCTCTGAATGCCGGCATTGCCAAACTACTGGCCCTTGAGATGCTGTCATTCAGGCTGGTGGAGACTGACACCTTCCGGAACTTTATGTCATTGGCAGTTACACAATACAATGTGCCCAGCCACTTTTATTTCAGCAGGCAAGCCGTCCCTGCCCTGCAAAAGCATGTGGAGGGAAAAATTAAAAATGCGCTACTAAACGCCGTCAGTAGCAAGGTCCACCTGACCACCGATGTGTGGACCAGTAGCCATGGACAGGGACGATACCTTTCCCTCACTGCCCATTGGGTCAATGTTGTGGAGCCGGGTACAGATCTGGAGAGTGGCTCTGTACGTATTCTGCCAACTCCAAGGATTGCAGGAATGCAGTCTGTACATATTGAGTCCTCCTCCTACTCTAGTTCCTCAGAATCAGCACTGCATGAGCCTGTTAGGCCAGATATGAGCACAGGTGTGGCCAAACGTCAACAGGCCGTCCTTAAATTAATTTCTTTGGGGAATCGAAGCCACACAGCACAGGAGCTCTGGAATGCCATCAAGCAGGAGAGCGATGTGTGGTTTGTGCCAGCGAATCTCCAGCCAGGTTTGGTAGTGAGTGACAATGGCCAAAATATAGTGGCAGCTCTAGGCCTAGGCAACCTCACTCACATACCATGTCTGGCACACGTGCTCAATTTGGTCGTGCAGAGCTTTCTGAGGGACTATCCGGATCTTGATGCACTGCTGCACAAGGTTCGCCTAGAGTGTGCTCACTTGCGGCGTTCCAGCATGGCAAGATCGCGCATTGCATCTCTGCAACGCCGATTCCGCCTGCCAGAACATCGCATCATATGTGACCTCCCCACCAGAAATGCCATCTGCTTCTGGCAAGTCTGCGCAACGTGCTTCCACACAAAGGCCCAGGCAGGGGACACTTAGTGAGGAGGATGACGAGAAGTCAATGGAGGGGGAGGAACACATCTCTCCAGAGGAGGGAGGTACACAAGGCTCTAGTAGTCAGTGTGTACAGCGAGGGTGGGGTGATGATGAGCAGGCAGAGATGCTGCCTCAAGCTGGGGACAGCGTTTCCGGTCCAGTTGGCAGTCTGCAGCACATGGTTGATTTCATGCTGCAGTGCTTGTTAAATGACCGCCGCATCGCCAACATTCTCCACACAGCTGATTATTGGGTGTACACCCTCCTAGATCCTCGCTACCAGGACAACTTACAAAGCCTCATACCACAGTTGAACCGGGAGCGAAAAATGCAGGAGTACCAAGAAACACTTGTGCAGGCCATCATGTTCTCCATTCCCCCCGCAAGTGTTGCTGGTAGTGCTTTTCAAAGCAGCCATGTGGGTAGAGGCAGTGGAAGAAGCTCTGCACAAAGAGGTAGCAGAGGCAGTGCCGCAGGACAAGGCAAGGCCAGTATGGCCCAAATGTGGAAAAGTTTTGTGGGACCGCCACAAACGGCTACACCATCACAGACGGCTCCAGTCAGCAGGAGGCAACGTTTCCGTCAGATGGTGACAGACTACTTGTCTTGCCCTGTTAGTGTACTCCCAGACGGCTCTTCCCCGTTCAAGTATTGGGTCTCTAGCTGGATACATGGCCAGAGCTTAGCCAGTATGCATTGGAGGTGCTGGCTTGCCCTGCTGCCAGTGTATTATCGGAACGTGTCTTTAGTGCTGCAGGTGGTGTGGTAACAGACCGTCGCACGCGACTATCGGACGATAATGTTGACTGGCTTACTTTTCTGAAAATTAACAAGGCCTGGATCTCACCTGAATTTGCCAGTAGAGTTGAGCGACTTTTGGTTTTTTAGGGTCGCGATTCGTTTCGTGAAACGAGCAAGATCGTCCGATTATAGGGAAAAGTCGGGGTCGTCCCGAAACACGAAACCCAATGTAAGTCAATGGGGAATAAAAGTCGGCAGTGAGAGGAGGACAGGAAACACACCTACAGTGCCCATTTGAATGCCAAAAGCATCAATTCTTCTTACTTAAGCTTGTCAACCTTAATTAACTTCATAATACAAGTTACGCACTGAAAAAAGGGGGTTATTTGGCTAAAGTTGTGGGGGGTAGGGCTGGCTCCAGGTTTTCATGTGCCCTGGGCGAAAGAGCGCCCCTTTAACACATACCACAACTCATCATGCTCCGATACGGCAGAGAAATAGCGGTATAGTACAATGAAAAATACTTCACTTTTTACATCTCATGACGAGGCCCATCTATTTCTCCATACAGAATCATTGGTCCCATATAATGTTTGAAACAGTATATGATGAGCTCCACATAATGCTACAGTATATGTTGGTCCCCATGGATGAAGCTCCACTGTCTTATGGGCCCAAATAATGCTCCAAACATAATGGGCCCCATTTCTAATGCTCTAGTGTATAATGGGCCCTGTAAATGCTGCTCCAGTGTCTGATGTCCACCTTTGGAATGTTCCAGTGTATGGTGGGCACCATCTATCATTCTCCAGAGTATAGTGCTCCCCAAAAATTGCTGTCCCAACATTGAAAACAATCAAATAAGTCTCCTCACTAGGGAATCCCTGTACTTGTCTGGACTCCTCGTCGTCCCCATCTTCCATCTCACTGCACAGTATTTCAACTTTGCAAGTGCTGTGATCCTGAGCAAGCAGGGGGAGGCCCACTCGTTGGCGACGGCACTGGCACAGGGCCCCTGATAGTACGGTGGTGTGTCTGATGGCGGGTGGGCCGAACCTGCACTTTCATCTGCAGCTTCCTCTTTGTCACCGTGTAAGATGGAACTGTATATGGGAAGGGTAACCTGAGTTTCATCAGGGTCAGATTCAGGCCGTGTAGCATGCGAGGGGAATGTAGTGGTCTGGGTCAATGTACCAGCAGATTCATCGAGCAGTGGCTGGGCATCAGTGCACTTGTGTCGCCCCCAGGAGTACGGTCGCCACAGTGGCATTACCTTCTTCCTAGGGAGTGTGATGTCATGCTTGGGAGCAACGAACGATCTCTCTAGCAGGTTAACTGATTGGGCGGCGTTATTCCCACGAGTCATGACTCTCCAAACAGCGTTCATGAAGGCAAAGTGTTTGTTTTACGTGGTCAGTATGGTTGCAAAGCTGAACCTTAAAGGAATGTCCAGAAGGGCACCACCAGGAGTGGAGCCTACGGTTAAATTCGACTCCACCTGGGAAACCTCAACCATGCCAGCTACAGAACAGATGCACACATTGCAAGCTTAATTCCGTTAAAGAACGAGACTCCGTCATGCCCCGCGGTCCGAGTCCGGCTTACTAGAGGGACACGTGAGGCTCTGGCACATGAGATTGGCCAATAACTGGTGTGTCATGCCATTACATGTCCGTGGCTGTATGTGCGCTACACTGAAAAGGCCAGCGTTTGTCGCTTACAGGTGCAGATAACCCGCTGAACAACGTTAGTGATGGGGATCACTGATGACAATTATTACCCGCGAACAATGATTTCCCAGTAAGTGCAGGTCAACCGCAGTTCCGGAATTAGGCCTAACCGTCATTCCTGAAAAAATGAAAAACTTACGTGTGCAAACCACAGGTGCTGTAGCTTGCTTAACAGCTCGCCAGCCGTTCTCACGCCCAGTATGGATTGCACGTGATTGCACAAAGGTTAGAAAGGGTACCGTATCCCCGGATAACATGTATGGATAGCGTACACATTCAAAATATATGTCTGTACATCAGGAGGCAGGCTCAGACGGTGTTAGGCCCAGTATGGATTGCACGTGATTGCACAAAGGTTAGAAAGGGTACCGTATCCCCGGATAACATGTATGGATAGCGTACACATTCAAAATATATGTCTGTACATCAGGAGGCAGGCTCAGACGGTGTTAGGCCCAGTATGGATTGCACGTGATTGCACAAAGGTTAGAAAGGGTACCGTATCCCCAGATAACATGTATGGATAGCGTACACATTCAAAATATATGTCTATACATTAGGAGGCAGGCTCAGACGGTGTTAGGCCCAGTATGGATTGCACGAGATTGCACAAAGGTTAGAAAGGGTACCGTATCCCCGGATAACATGTATGGATAGCGTACACATTCAAAATATATGTCTGTACATCAGGAGGCAGGCTCAGACGGTGTTAGGCCCAGTATGGATTGCACGTGATTGCACAAAGGTTAGAAAGGGTACCGTATCCCCGGATAACATGTATGGATAGCGTACACATTCAAAATATATGTCTATACATCAGGAGGCAGGCTCAGACGGTGTTAGGCCCAGTATGGATTGCACGTGATTGCACAAAGGTTAGAAAGGGTACCGTATCCCCGGATAACATGTATGGATAGCGGACACATTCAAAATATATGTCTTGACATCAGGAGGCAGGCTCAGACGGTGTTAGGCCCAGTATGGATTGCACGTGATTGCACAAAGGTTAGAAAGGGTACCGTATCCCCGGATAACATGTATTGATAGCGTACACATTCAAAATATATGTCTATACATCAGGAGGCAGGCTCAGACGGTGTTAGGCCCAGTATGGATTGCACGTGATTGCACAAAGGTTAGAAAGGGTACCGTATCCCCGGATAACATGTATGGATAGCGTACACATTCAAAATATATGTCTATACATCAGGAGGCAGGCTCAGACGGTGTTAGGCCCAGTATTGATTGCACGTGATTGCACAAAGGTTAGAAAGGGTACCGTATCCCCGGATAACATGTATGGATAGCGTACACATTCAAAATATATGTCTATACATCAGGAGGCAGGCTCAGACGGTGTTAGGCCCAGTATGGATTGCACGTGATTGCACAAAGGTTAGAAAGGGTACCGTATCCCCGGATAACATGTATGGATAGCGGACACATTCAAAATATATGTCTTGACATCAGGAGGCAGGCTCAGACGGTGTTAGGCCCAGTATGGATTGCACGTGATTGCACAAAGGTTAGAAAGGGTACCGTATCCCCGGATAACATGTATTGATAGCGTACACATTCAAAATATATGTCTATACATCAGGAGGCAGGCTCAGACGGTGTTAGGCCCAGTATGGATTGCACGTGATTGCACAAAGGTTAGAAAGGGTACCGTATCCCCGGATAACATGTATGGATAGCGTACACATTCAAAATATATGTCTATACATCAGGAGGCAGGCTCAGACGGTGTTAGGCCCAGTATTGATTGCACGTGATTGCACAAAGGTTAGAAAGGGTACCGTATCCCCGGATAACACGTATGGATAGCGTACACATTCAAAATATATGTCTGTACATCAGGAGGCAGGCTCAGACGGTGTCAGGCACAGTATGGATTGCACGTGATTGCACAAAGGTTAGAAAGGGTACCGTATCCCCGGATAACATGTATGGATAGCGTACACATTCAAAATATATGTCTGTACATCAGGAGGCAGGCTCAGACGGTGTCAGGCACAGTATGGATTTGACGGCCCAGATTACACAGCGGAGGAGCAGGGAGAGGTAAAGATTGCAAATGCTGGGGCCCTGCCCAAGCAAGGGGGGCCCACTCGTGGGCGTCGGTACTGGCACTGGGCCCCTCATAGTACGGCGGTGTGTCTGACGGCGGGTGTGCACCACCACCGTCAGAGACACTTGATTGCACTATGAGGGACCCTGTGCCAGTGCCCGCGCCCAAGAGTCGGCCTACCCACCTGTCCAGGGCAACGGCACTCGCACGGTGTCGTGCGCTAGGTGGTGACCCCAGCCATGGGGGGGGAGGCAGCACAGTTAGGGAGTTTTAGAAAGTAGCATATGTTGATGTTGGACATTCAGCTGATGCAAAAGGCGAAATAGGTGAAGTCCCAGGAAGAGGTGGACCAAAGCAAGCCATTTTTCTGTCACCCTATGTGTCATCAGGGGAAGGTGGGACAAAATCCTTGGAAACCCATGCATGGTTCATTTTAATGAAGGTTAGATCATCCACATTTTGGGTTGACAGACAGGTCCGTTTTTCTGTCAGGATTGATCCAGCTGCACTGAAGACTCTTTCCAATAACACACTTGCAGCTGGGCAAGCGAGCTCCTGTAAGGCATATTGGGCCAATTCAGGCCAGGTGTCCAGTTTAGCGGCCCAGTAGTCAAAGGGGAATGACCTGTGTGGGAAAACATCGATATGGGAGGAAAAGTAGTTTGTAACCATAGTTGACAACTGCTGTCTCCTGTCACTTTCCATCGATGCAGTATTACCAGTTGTGTGAGCGGTACTTGAAAAATCAGTCCACAACATTGTCATGAAACCCCTGTCTCCAACGCCACTTCTGCTGTGTGCACCACGAACACCTCTGCCAAGCTGCCCCCGGCCCGTACGGCTCGTGTGAGAACCATCACCGCTACTGTGTGCTGGGAATGCCTCAAGCAACCGATTTACCAGAGTTGCTTGTTTATTAGCCAATATTAGGTCAAGGTTCTCCTGTGGCATGATGTTTTGTAATTTGCCTTTATAGCGTGGATCCAGGATGCTGGCCAACCAGTAGTCGTCATCGTTCATCATTTTGGCAATGCGTGGGTCCCTTTTTAAGATCTGCAAGGCATAATCTGACATGTGGGCCAATGTTCCCGGTGTCAATGATGCACTGCGAGTGCTGGTTGGAGGAGCACTTTCTGGCAAATCCACATCCCTCCAGTCACGCACAAACCCTGTACCAGACCTTGCCACGCCAACATTTTCACTTGCCCACGAGATGCATCCTCCTCCCCTAAGTAATCATCCCCATCATCCTCCTCCTCCTCCTCTTCTTCCTCCACCTCGTCCAGGAGAGGTCCCTGAGCAGACAATGGCTGAATGTCATCAAGGATTCCCTCCTCCTCTTCCTCCTCATCAACATTGGCTGCAGACGCCTGCTCCTTAAGGTGCGTCAAAGTTTGCATGAGCAGACGCATAAGTGGGATGCTCATGCTTAGGATGGCGTCGTCTGCGCTTACCAGCCGTGTGCATTCCTCAAAACACTGAAGGACTTTACAGAGGTCTTTCAGCTTCAACCACTGCACACCTGTCAACTCCATGTCTGCTCTCAAAGTGCCTGGCCGTGTATCCTCCCACAAATGCATTATGGCCTGCCTCTGCTCGCACAGCCGCTCCACCATGTGCAGGGTGGAGTTCCACCTTGTTGCAATGTCGATAATGAGGCGGTGGTTGGGAAGGTGGAGCAATCGCTGCAGCTTCTGCATACGAACGGAGTGTACAGGCGACCGGCGGATGTGCGCGCACAGTCTTCGCACCTTCTGGAGCAGGGCTGTTAACTCCGGATAATTTTTGAGGAAGCACTGCACCACCAGGTTCAAGGTGTGAGCCAAGCAAGGTATATGGCTGAGTTTTGAAAGGGCTATGGCTGCCACAAAATTACGGCCGTTATCACTAACTACCTTGCCTGCCTCAAGATGTACACTGCCCAGCCATGACTCAGTTTGTCGCTTCAAGTACTCGGCCAGCACCTCGGCGGTGTGTCTGTTGCCCAAACACATCATCTGCAACACTGCCTGCTGACGCTTTCCACTAGCTGCTCGATAGGGGGACACCTCGTGTGCAACAGTGGCAGCTGCAGATGGAGTGCTGGTACGACTGCGCACTGTGGACGAGCTTTCGCTTCTGGAGGAGGAGGAGGAGGAGGGTCGAACGCCTACAGCCAACTGTTTCCTATACCGTTGGCTAGGCAGCACTGTCCCACCACCGCTGTCCCCTGTGGACCCTGCATCCACCACATTAACCCAGTGCGCAGTGATGGACACGTAACGGCCCTGGCCATGCCGACTGGACCATGCATCAGTTGTGAGGTGCACCTTTCCGCTCACTGACTGCTTGAGTGCATGGCCAATGCGGTCTTTCACATGATGGTGGAGGGCTGGGATGGCTTTGCGAGAGAAGAAGTGGCGACTGGGTAGGTCATAGCGTGGTACTGCATAGGCCATGAGTTCGCGGAAAGCTGTGCTTTCCACCAACCGAAAGGGCATCATCTCAAACGAGATTAGTTTGGCAATGTGGGCGTTCAAACCCAGTGTACGCGGATGAGAGACTGAGTACTTTCTTGACCTACTCATAGTGTCTGGGAGGGTGATCTGGACTTGAGAGCTGCATATGGTGGAAGTAGCGGTGGACAGGGCGGACTGAGAGAGGGTTGATGATGGTGATGGAGTTGGTGTTCTTTCTGATGGCCTAGAATCAGTCTTTTGTTGATATAACAGTGGGATTCCCTGACTGCTGTGGCCTTGCAACGACACCTCAACATTTGCTGCTGTGCTAACCGGTGGGCTTACAGTGGGGGAAACAATGTAGCGTTGCTGACTACCTTCGTTGTGATCAGTTGCACATGTGGCACTTGAGGTTTGGTGTTGTGTCCACGCTTGCAAGTGCATGCTGGTTAAATGTCTAAGCATGCAACTGGTATTCAAATTTTTCAGATTTTTCCCTCGGCTAAAGGTCTTTGCGCACTTCTTACAGATAACCTTGGCCTGATCATGAGGATTTTGGTCAAAAAAGTGCCACACTGCACTCGTCCTACTTTGGCAGACATTTTGCGGCCTAGCACGCTGTGATCTTTTGACCCTCTGGACAAGCTGTCCAGCAACTCTTTTGATGTTTGGAACCTGTCTTTGGAGTGCTCCGGGCCTGCCAGATAACAGCTGTTGCGATGTCGATGTCTGCTGTGGATGCTCCTCATCTGAGCTATTGGAAGCAGCACCCTCTTCCCCCAATGGATGCCAATCTGGGTCAACAACTGGGTCATCCATCACCTCCTCTTATATGTCATGTGCACCTTCCTCTGTGTCACCGTGTATGGTGGTATAGTGTGCGGGAAGGGGCATCTGAGTCTCATCAGGGTCAGAATCTGGCTCTGTACACTGCGAGGACAATGTAGTGCTCTGAGTGAATGTACCAGCAGAATCATCCATCAGCGGCTGTGCATCAGTGCACTCCATGTCAGATTCATCTTGGCCTGGGTAATTCACCATTTGACTTGATAATCCAGGCATGGTATGTGAAAACAGCTCCATGGAGTAATCAGTAGTATGGCCTGCGTCATCCTTCAATCTTGGTTGGGGTGAAGGACACAAGGAAAGGTGTGGTTCATGAACATGAGCCTCCAATGACGACTCAGTGCTTTTACTTTTTACAACTGAAGAAGAGGAAGTGATAGAGCTGGAGGCTGAGTCAGCAATGTAAGACAAAACTTTTTCCTGATGCTCTGGCTTTAAAAGCGGTTTGCCAACTCCTAGAAAACTAAGCGTTCGAGGCCTTATGTAGCCAGACGATGACGCAGGCTCAACACCTCCTGCATTCGGTCCTATTTTGCTCTTGCCACTACCATCAGATCCACCACCAACACCATCATTACCAGCTGCCAACCCCCGCCCAATTCCACAGCCTCTTCCACCAGCCTTCCTCATTTTTGGTAGAAATGTAGACAAAATCCAACAAACTATATAGTAATGTAAAACAAGGTACAAGGTGTCTATAGGACAGGGGAGATTTTGAATTTCTGCAGACACTTGTGGACACCGGACACTTTTGGAATTTGTGAGGCCCACTGATATCTAAGCGCTATGTGACAGGCTCGATGGCACAGCTGTGACAAAAGTGACGAGAGGATAAGGGAGATTTTGAATTTCTGCACACACTTGTGGACACTGGACACTTTTGGATTGTGTGAGGCCCAATGAATATCTGAGCGCTATGTGACAGGCTCGATGGCACAGCTGTGACCAAAGTGACTAGAGGATAAGGGAGATTTTGAATTTCTGCAGACACTTGTGGACACTGGACACTTTTGGATTGTGTGAGGCCCACTGATATCTGAGCGCTATGTCACAGGCTCGATGGCACAGCTGTGACAAAAGTGACGAGAGGATAAGGGAGATTTTGAATTTCTGCACACACTTGTGGACACTGGACACTTTTGGATTGTGTGAGGCCCAATGAATATCTGAGGGCTATGTGACAGGCTCGATGGCACAGCTGTGACCAAAGTGACTAGAGGATAAGGGAGATTTTGAATTTCTGCAGACACTTGTGGACACTGGACACTTTTGGATTGTGTGAGGCCCAATGAATATCTGAGCGCTATGTGACAGGCTCGATGGCACAGCTGTGACCAAAGTGACTAGAGGATAAAGGAGATTTTGAATTTCTGCACACACTTGTGGACACTGGACACTTTTGGATTGTGTGAGGCCCAATGAATATCTGAGCGCTATGTGACAGGCTCGATGGCACAGCTGTGACAAAAGTGACGAGAGGATAAGGGAGATTTTGAATTTCTGCAGACACTTGTGGACACTGGACACTTTTGGATTGTGTGAGGCCCACTGATATCTGAGCGCTATGTGACAGGCTCGATGGCACAGCTGTGACAAAAGTGACTAGAGGATAAGGGAGATTTTGAATTTCTGCACACACTTGTGGACACTGGACACTTTTGGATTGTGTGAGGCCCAATGAATATCTGAGCGCTATGTGACAGGCTCGATGGCACAGCTGTGACCAAAGTGACTAGAGGATAAGGGAGATTTTGAATTTCTGCACACACTTGTGGACACTGGACACTTTTGGATTGTGTGAGGCCCAATGAATATCTGAGCGCTATGTGACAGGCTCGATGGCACAGCTGTGACCAAAGTGACTAGAGGATAAGGGAGATTTTGAATTTCTGCAGACACTTGTGGACACTGGACACTTTTGGATTGTGTGAGGCCCACTGATATCTGAGAGCTATGTCACAGGCTCGATGGCACAGCTGTGACAAAAGTGACTAGAGGATAAGGGAGATTGGATTGCTTTTAAAAAAGCAGTTTGCGGAGCAGTGGGTAAACAGCAATGCAGGAATGTCAGGAAGCCTTAGAAGGCAGCCCAACAACCAACACCACTGATACACCACTATATAGCCTCCCCTTGCACTGCACACACAGTGACTGGTGTGTTGTGCAGGCCAAATCGCTAGCAGCAGAAGCATTTTTTTTGTCTTCTTCCCTGCCTAACGCTCTCCCTACAGAATCAGCAGCAACCTCTCCCTATACTGAGATCGGCAGAAGTAAGATGGCGGTCGGCGTGCACGCCCTTTTATACCCCCTGTGACGCCCACCAAAGCAAGCCAATCACTTGCATGCCCTTCTGAAAGATGGTGGTGACCCCTGCCTATGTCATCACGTTGCCCACAGTGTCCGTGGATCCTGATTGGCTGAAAAAGAGCGCAAAACAAACTTTTGAAACGCGACTTTGGCGCGTAAGTCGCCGACCTCGTGGCCGACCTCATCCTAGGGTAGGGTTTCGTTTCATGAAACCCGACTTTGCCAAAAGTCGGCGACTTTTGAAATTTTTCGACCCGTTTCGCTCAACTCTAGTCGTGACTAGAGACCATGTAGTGACCCATCAGCGATCCTTACCAGCGTATCATTGTCAGGATTGTCAGGACCTATGTGAAACGGGACCCTTAGGCCAGAGCTGTCAGTCAACTGTCACTAAATGAACAATTACTATTTATTTTCTTAGATAGTGTGACTGAACAACACTCTTATGCCTAACGACTTTTAAGTGGAAATCTGGCCTTCTGAATTGCCACTGAAACACAGTCTTAGCACAAATGATTTGGAGTGGCTAATTGGGCCTTGTGGCTGCAACACTATATTAGGCCTAACAATATTTAAGTCGAAATCTGGCCTTCTGATTTACCACTGAAGCAGTTTTAGTACAAACTATTTGGAGAAGCTAATGGGGCTTCCAGAGATTGCCACACAGTTTTTGCACAATCTACTTTGCACAATCTACTTCGATGCTGGAAAATCGATTTCACACAGGATAAGATCACCTTCAGCAGCACCAGCTCTAGTGCAGGAGTGACCTCTCTGTACTGTTACACTGACCAAATGGCACCAGCAAAACAAGATATCCACTTTTATATGGCCAGGGACATGTGACTTTGGCAACCAATCACAGAAGACCTTGTGTCATTATGTTGTGGATACTTTTGAAACGCGACTTTGGCGCGTAAGTCGCCGACCTCGTGGCCGACCTCATCCTAGGGTCGGGTTTCGTTTCATGAAACCCGACTTTGCCAAAAGTCGGCGACTTTTGAAATTTTTCGACCCGTTTCGCTCAACTCTATTTGCCAGTCCTCTTCCAGAAAAAATAATTGGCTGGCAACAGGATCCAGGTCTCCTGTTGTGTTCATGTTTCTATGACCTGAACTTTATTTCCTGGGCTACAGCAACGCCCGTTGTTGCTCAGAAGTGCTGTCCACACAGACAAAACACTCGCTCATGTGTAAGTGGGGTTCGGTAACGTCAGCTGATCCCCTGCTGTGTGTATGGCAAAGTGTCCTGCTCCCTCCACAGTCACACAACCTCAGATTTACACCTGGCTCCAAGTAGGCCTTGGCCTGCACCCTGATTGTCCCTGGGCTCCAACAACGCTAGTTGGTGCTCGGAAGTGCTGTCCACACAGAAAAAAAACACTCGTTCATGTGAAAGTGGGGTTCGGTAACGTCAGCTGATCCCCTGCTGTGTGGAGGGCAAAGTGCTGCTGCCTCCAAATTGTAACTACTTCAGATTTAAACATTCTCTGATTTGGCCTCTGTCTCTAGTATTTCCCCTGACCTCCAACACCGCCAGTTCCTGCTCACAGTTGCCGTCCACGCATTCCACACGTGTTCCTGTGTTCCTGGTGTTCTGTTATGTGAGCAGATCCCCCAATGTGTATCCGGCACTGTCTCTTGCGCTGTCCACCTTCCCACTGCAAGCGGTGGGAATGTGGACAGAGCAGGAGACAGTGGCAGACACACATCAGGGGCTCTGCTGACATTACAGAACCCCAGTAACACAGGAACACGTGTGGATTGGGCAGACGGCTGCTGTACGCATAAACTGGAGGTGTTGGTGGTCACGTGAAATCCTGGAAACAGAGTGGAGACAGATGCCTAATTGGAGCACGTTGACAGTCTGTTGTAGCCTACAAACAATCTAAAACTGCCACCAAGTAGGCCTCGGCCTGCACCCTGGTTCTCCCTTGGCTCCAACAACGCTAGTTGGTGCTCGGAAGTGCTGTCCACACAGAAAAAAACACTTGTTCATATGAAAGTGGGGGTCAGTAACGTCAGCTGATCCCCTGCTGTGTGGAGGGCAAAGTGTCCTGCTCCCTCCAAAGTCAAAATACCTCAGCTTTACACCTGGCTCCTAGTAGGCCTCGGCCTGCACCCTGATTGTCCCTGGGCTCCAACAACGCTAGTTGGTGCTCGGAAGTGCTGTCCACACAGAAAAAAACACTCGTTCATGTGAAAGTGGGGTTCGGTAACGTCAGCTGATCCCCTGCTGTGTGGAGGGCAAAGTGCTGCTGCCTCCAAATTGTAACTACTTCAGATTTAAACATTCTCTGATTTGGCCTCTGTCTCCACTCTGTCTCTAGTATTTCCCCTGACCTCCAACACCGCCAGTTCCTGCTCACAGTTGCCGTCCACGCATTCCACACGTGTTCCTGTGTTCCTGGTGTTCTGTTACATGAGCAGATCCCCCAATGTGTGTCTGGCACTGTCTCCTGCGCTGTCCACCTTCCCACTGCAAGCGGTGGGAATGTGGACAGAGCAGGAGACAGTGGCAGACACACATCAGGGGCTCTGCTGACATTACAGAACCCCAGTAACACAGGAACACGTGTGGATTGGGCAGAAGGCTGCTGTACGCATAAACTGGCGGTGTTGGTGGTCACGTGAAATCCTGGAAACAGAGTGGAGACAGATGCCTAATTGGAGCACGTTGACAGTCTGTTGTAGCCTACAAACAATCTAAAAATGCCACCAAGTAGGCCTCGGCCTGCACCCTGGTTCTCCCTGGGCTCCAACAACGCTAGTTGGTGCTCGGAAGTGCTGTCCACACAGAAAAACACACTCGTTCATGTGAAAGTGGGGTTCGGTAACGTCGGCTGATCCCCTGCTGTGTGTACGGCAAACTCTCCTGCTGCCTCCAAAGTCAAAATAACTACGAATTACACCTGGCTCCTAGTAGGCCTCGGCCTGCACCATGATTGTCCCTGGGCTCCAACAACGCCAGTTGGTGCTCGGAAGTGCTGTCCACACAGAAAAACACACTCGTTCATGTGAAAGTGGGGTTCGGTAACGTCGGCTGATCCCCTGCTGTGTGTATGGCAAACTCTCCTGCTGCTTCCAAAGTCAAAATAACTCCGATTTACACCTGGCTCCTAGTAGGACTCGGCCTGCACCATGATTGTCCCTGGGCTCCAACAACGCTAGTTGGTGCTCGGAAGTGCTGCCCACACAGAAAAACACACTCGTTCATGTGAAAGTGGGGTTCGGTAACGTCGGCTGATCCCCTGCTATGTGTACGGCAAACTCTCCTGCTGCCTCCAAAGTCAAAATAACTCCGATTTACACCTGGCTCCTAGTAGGCCTCGGCCTGCACCATGATTGTCCCTGGGCTCCAACAACGCCAGTTGTTGCTCGGAAGTGCTGTCCACACAGAAAAACACACTCATTCATGTGAAAGTGGGGTTCGGTAACGTCAGCTGATCCCCTGCTGTGTGGAGGGCAAAGTGCTGCTGCCTCCAAATTGTAACTACTTCAGATTTAAACATTCTCTGATTTGGCCTCTGTCTCCACTCTGTCTCTAGTATTTCCCCTGACCTCCAACACCGCCAGTTCCTGCTCACAGTTGCCGTCCACGCATTCCACACGTGTTCCTGGTGTTCTGTTACGTGAGCAGATCCCCCAATGTGTGTCCGGCACTGTCTCCTGCGCTGTCCACCTTCCCACTGCAAGCGGTGGGAATGTGGACAGAGCAGGAGACAGTGGCAGACACACATCAGGGGCTCTGCTGACATTACAGAACCCCAGTAACACAGGAACACGTGTGGATTGGGCAGACGGCTGCTGTACGCATAAACTGGCGGTGTTGGTGGTCACGTGAAATCCTGGAAACAGAGTGGAGACAGATGCCTAATTGGAGCACGTTGACAGTCTGTTGTAGCCTACAAACAATCTAAAACTGCCACCAAGTAGGCCTCGGCCTGCACCATGATTGTCCCTGGGCTCCAACAACGCTAGTTGGTGCTCGGCAGTGTCTTTGGCGTGGGTACTCCCTGTTGCCCAGCCTGGTTCCAGCACGCCAGCTGTTTCTGGGTAGTGTCAAGGTCACTATGCCACCAATCCGTTGTCCTGTCATCTTGCGGCCGGGTTAGCCGACTCTACGGTGCCTGCAGTTTAGGTGACTCCTATGTGGGCTGCGGGAACTGGCACTGAAGGCTGGATCCGTAGTGCCAATGGGACATGGACCCCCTGTAGGACTGTGGGTTTCGGTAACTGCAGCCGGCTTGCGGCCTGGCTACTTTGCTTTGAATGGGTACCTTCTGCTACCCACCCGGGTTCCGGCATTGTCAGCTGGTTCTCGCCAGAGCCTTTGGCCTAGGTGCCTCCATCTTGGTATCCGAAGGTCCAGCACCATCAGCTGGTCCTTGGTAGTGCTTTCTAGCACAGGTACCTCCTGCCTAGTAACCGTGGTCCAGCACTATCAGCTGTTCCTCGGTAGTGCCATTGGCTCTTGCAGCTTTTGCTACCCATCTGGGTTCCAGCACCGTCAACTGGTTCTCGGCAGTGTCTTTGGCACGGGTACTCCCTGTTGCCCAGCCTGGTTCCAGCACGCCAGCTGTTTCCGGGTAGTGTCAAGGTCACTATGCCACCAATCCGTTGTCCTGTCGTCTTGCGGCCGGGTTAGCCGACTCTACGGTGCCTGCAGTTTAGGTGACTCCAATGTGGGCTGCGGGAACTGGCACTGAAGGCTGGATCCGTAGTGCCAATGGGACATGGACCCCCTGTAGGACTGTGGGTTTCGGTAACTGCGGCCGGCTTGCGGCCTGGCTACTTTGCTTTGAATGGGTACCTTCTGCTACCCACCCGGGTTCCGGCATTGTCAGCTGGTTCTCGCCAGAGCCTTTGGCCTAGGTGCCTCCATCTTGGTATCCGAAGGTCCAGCACCGTCAGCTGGTCCTTGGTAGTGCTTTTTAGCACAGGTACCTTCTGCTTAGTAACCGTGGTCCAGCACCATCAGTTGGTCCTCGGTAGTGCCATTGGCTCTTGTTCATTCTGCTACCCATCCGGGTGCCAGCACTGTCTGCTGGTTCTCGCCACAGCCTTTGGCCTAGGTGCCTCCATCTCGGTATCCGAGGTCCAGCACCGTCAGCTGGTCCTTGGTAGTGCTTTTTAGCACAGGTACCTTCTGCTTAGTAACCGTGGTCCAGCACCGTCAGTTGGTCCTCGGTAGTGCCATTGGCTCTTGTTCATTCTGCTACCCATCCGGGTGCCAGCACTGTCTGCTGGTTCTCGCCAGTTTCTCAGCCTTCTTGTACATTCTGCTACATTTCCAAGATCAAGCTTTTTGAAATTGTCTTTGGTAATGCTTATTGATCTCCAAGACGACGACCCTGATGACGACGACCCTGAAGACCACACCAAAGAAGACCAGAAATATGACCCTAAATAATAAGACCAAGAGGACAAAGAACATGAAGACAACCACCAAGATACAGAACAAAAGACAGAAGAACAAGAAGCAGAAGAAGCAAAAGCAGAAGAACAGAAAGCAGAAGAACATTAAGCATAAGACTAAAAATAAGCATAGAAGAAATCAAAATTATAAGCAGAAGAAGACTAAGCAGTAAATGGGGGTGAGTCCGTTCCTCCTCGTGGTGCCCCTGGAAAAATGCCTGCTGCTGCAGGCCAAACTGAACGAGGACAAATCCTGTTGTAAATCTTTAGTGACAGGCAGAACGTAAGGTGTAATCTTATAACTTTTATAGATAAGTATTACAGGAATGCCTGTCACCATAAGAAAAGGAAGACAAAGAAGAATAGGAAGAAGATGAAGAAATAGCATATTAAAATTAATAATAGCTGAATAAGAAGAATATGAAGAATGGAAAAAAAAAATTAATGGGAAGAAGATGAAGAAGAAGAAGATGAATAAGGTGAAGAAAAAGTTGATGAAAAAAATGCTACTGCTGCGGATCATGAAGGAGAAAGTGTGGGAGAAGTACAAAAGAAGGTGAAGAGCATGGAAGTTGTGAAACATACATATCTGACAAAATATAAAAAAGGTTAACATAGTCAATATCTTTTTAACTCCGAACGTCTTGAAAAAAAAATTGGAATTAATGCTATGCCATGTGATTTGAATAAACCACTATGCCTTTAATGTCTCCTCCACCTCCCACAATACATTCTACATGATTCTTATTTGTTTTCAATTATGTAGAATTAGCCAACAAGGAAATAAAGGGCTTTTTTAAATTCCGATACCGGAAGTCCCATTGACTTGAATGGGACTTCCGGTATCGGAATCGGCGATACCCGATATTTTTTTCGTATCGGGCGATACCATTCGATACGATATTTTTGGGTATCGAACGGTATTGCTCAACACTATTAATAACAAATCACATAATGCCGTAGTAATGAGACAATACAAACAATCAAGTGGCTGCCAAGCTACAATAAAAGAAATGCACTGGCTGAGTAATAAAGTATATAAGGTGCAAAGTGCAAATATATGTAAACAAAACTTTGTGCAAAAATGCAAACTATTGTAAATGTAATCCTTCTGAAAACACAAGTGTCTTGAGCAGAAAAAGGTAAATGCCCTAATGCCCTCAGTGGGGTGTGATATAAATAGGTGGTATGTACCTTTTAAAACATTTTTTTTTACTAGAAAACCAATGCTAATAAGGCCTCTATTCATGGCTTTTATCATTATCTTGGTTAAAACCAGTGAAGTGTATATAGCCAGTGGGTGACATCGCCATTTGATCACATCTAGAACACAGACATTGTAGTGAACTAAAGAAGGAAACTTACACATAAGGAAGCGAGAATCCAGTCACCCCAAATGCCAATAATTATTATTTTTTTTTTAATATTTATTTATAACCGTCTGCAAACAAGATAAGAATCAGTAACATACATAGCACATATAAAGACAAAGAAGGACATAACAATATCCAGAAAGTGTAGCTTGAAAGGCTCAAAAGGAAGACGGGGTTATTCAGTATAAGGCCGGGATCACACACAGCGAGATACGGCCGAGTCTCGCAGGTTAAAACCAAGCTCTGGCGCCGGCACTCCGTAGCGGAGCGTGCAGCCGCACAGCAATACATGGAGCCGCACACTCCGCTCCGGAGTGCCGGTGCCAGAGTTTGGTTTTAACCTGCGAGACTCGGCCGTATCTCTCTGTAGTGTGACTCCGGCCTAACAGTCAGTCCTGACCCCAACTCCCCCCCCAGGCAAGTCTGAAATCCTGCAGGTTTAATCAAGTAAGCCTAATAGGTGTGTTATCAGATATAAGCTCTCTCATATACCAATCGGTGAATTGAAAGCAACCATGTAATTGGAGCGTCCCACGGGGCCTGGGGGTACTCGGTACTGGGCCCGTTGACTTCAAAGGGGGACGGTGTCACGGCGGCAGCGACCCGGCGTGGCATCCAGTAATAAAATAGGGGAAAGTTGTGTGGTATTTATGAGGTAAAAATGAAAATAAAGTTATTAGATGGTGAAATACGTGATGCCACCTGTGGTAATCTAGTCAGAGGTGACCAGCGCTGCGGTGTTGCTTCTCTGGGATGGATGTTGGGCGCAGCTATGATTTTGTAGCCCTCCACAGGTAGGGCTGTAGTCCCAGGGCAAAGATGTTAAATAAATAGTAAAAGTGGCTGTAAACGTTGGGGTGCAGATAAATGAGAGAAAGACACAGAGAGGTGCAATTTCTTTACCTTTTAGTGGTAATAGGTTGCAGTCCGGAGTACCACATACAGGTGATAGAATGAGTCCGGCTCGCCTGGAGGCATTCAGGGGATCCACCTTGCCAGGTGGGGATTTAGGACCTTCCTTTCTGCGCTATGTGTGTGGGTCTCCGCTGTATATAACTATGCTGCGACCCTCTATTCGTGATGGTTTCACTAACTTGTACAGCTGTCAGCGTGAGCCTATTCCACGGGTACTGTTCTCTTCACCGTTGGCCCCGGGCTCCTTATCCGCTGCCGTGCCCTCAGGTGATTAATGTGCAAAGGAATTTACAATCCCCTGTACTTTCAGATTCTGCTATCAGGACTTACAGTTCCTGTCAGCCTAGGACTCTGATGTCCCTTTTCTCTTTATTAGCGCTTCACTCAGGGGTCTGCTATACGCAGTATTTTAGCTTACCTAGAGTCTCTCAGTCTCTGCTCTTGTCCTTTCCCTCTTCACAGATCAGCTCTGCCTATCGAGCTCCTCTCAGATCAGCTCCCTGTCTTCATCTGACAGGATCTTCCAGAAAGATCTCTTTACCTCACGTCCTCACGTTGTAACTGTCCTTTTTTCCTCACAGCTGCTTCGTTTCCATGACAACTCCCTCAGCTCACCTCTAGCTGACTCACCACCCCCCTCTGCTGGCCAGAATTTATAAGGCATCTCCCTTTTCTGACCTGCAGTAGGAATTGTGATTTTTAATCTCTGTTACCTGGCATGGGGGTCCCCTTTCTGCCTCCAAGCATGACTTCACCTCTTAGAGGGAGGCAATATCATTGTGACAACCGGACTCTGGGGTGTCACATAATGCTTGATGCACCGATAGTGGCTGCAGATCAATAAAGGAGGTCCAAGTGAGGAAAAAACGTTCCATATGACTTTCTTTATGAAGTGTGGACTCAATCCAATACATTTTAAACAAATATGTTACCTTCGAAGAAATTAGATTTAGTGAAGGGGTTGCGTCCTGTGCCCACTTCGAAGAAATTAGATTTAGTGAAGGGGTTGCGTCCTGTGCCCACAAATGCAGAATACTCTTGCGGGTAGCCGATGCCCAAATAGATAAAACACGTCGTTGTTGAGCAGAGGATATTAAATAACGCCCATTCTGGAGATAATGTAAAGTGAATGTTGAAGGTGTTAGTGAGATGGCGAAGAAGCATATCCCAAACCACCTATATCTTCGGAAAATCCCAGAGACAATGAAAGATGCCAGCTGGAGAGTGTAAACACTTTAGACAAGAGGGATTAGCCGATAGACACATCCTAGATTTGACCTCCGGGGAGATATAAGTCCTATGGAAAATCATGCGGGCCATAGTTGAGTAGCTGCCATATAGCAATAAAGAGTTTAAATGTAGAGTGGCTTTCAAAAGATCAGTCAGTCTATAACTAGATAGTTGTGATACCCATCTGCCCAGGCCTGGTGAAGAATCTGACCATGAAAAAAAAGTTTGATTGATTTATAGATAAGAATTAGCAAATAAACTCCTGCACGAGCGCCAAGGGAGATGAGATGGAGAGGACAGGTTCTGACACTGTCTGGTATGCCTTGGAAGACCGAGTCAACGTAATGCTTAATCTGAGTAGTAATAAAAATTTTACCCACTAAGATTGAATATTCGGAGATAATACCATCCAGAGAAAGAGGACATTGAGCAGTTGTCAGAAGATTGCAGACCAGTCTGCGCCCTCTCTCCCCCAGCACTCGGTAAATTGGGGGTGGGGCCTGCCTTCTAAGAAGAAAGGGTTACCTTGAAAGGGAAGGAAAACTGAGGAATAAGGGTCTAGTCCGCTGATCCTTCTAGCATGACGCCATGCCAATTCCACAGACCATAGCAGAGGATTATCCCTGATTGCAGTGGGAACTCTATTTTGTTGTAAATGGAGTAAGGCAGGAAGACTGATCGGTCCAGACCTATACTTAATCTATTCCTCCACCTCATATTTAAAGAGTGACAATCATTGATCTAGGGCTGCCCTTTTCATTTAATAAAAGAGTGGGTAGCTCAAGACTAGCAATGTTTCTAAATATTAACTATTAACAATAGTAACCAGAAGTAATTCTAATACCTATTAAAAGGACTCAACTTTGTGAAATACTGTATTGCAGCATAAGATCCCACAATCTTCCTCGGCCCGTCTAGCAGGTTTACACGATCGTATAAAACATCATTCAGAATTTCATCCAGAAAAGTGGGACAATTTTTTATCTCACTTGCCATCTGCATACAATCATTTACAGTTTTCCATAATTGCAATGTAGTCATAAAAATCAGATGCTATACTGTGGCTCTGTGTAGCAAATTATTTTTTTTGAGCTCTCAGACTTGAATGGAAATCTCATCTGAAAATACGGTCATGTGAATGAACCCTGAAAGAGAGATCTTGCCCGCTCTCGGAGCTTACGACCATTTTACCAAGCTGTTGCTAAACGGTAACCACTGTAGTCAGGTTAGTGTCATAATATTCTGTGAGGCAAATATGGGTTCAAAATCCTCACTAAACCCTCAAATTAATTCCTTGAGGGGTCTAGTTCCCAAGATCATTTGTGGGGTGACTTGTGGGGAATTTCTGCTGTTTTCACATATCAGGGGCTCTTCAAATGCGACATAGCATTCACAATCTATCCCAGGCAAATAGCAATCTTTCCTTTTCTAGCCCTGCCATGTGCCCAAGAAGAAGTTATTGACCAAATATGTGTCATAGTTGTGTTAGGGACAAATTGCATAACAAATTTTGGGATCTGAAGTAAAAGAACAGAATAATCCAGCTCACCGCACTGCCTTGCTGGTAGGATCCAAATCCTGCGCACGGATTTGACTAGGCAGTCAATCAATAGTAGAAAAAAAGAGAAGAAAGTTCCAGCGCCAGGAATGGAAAACTAAAAATCCATTTTATTGTGCCAATGCATATTAAAATTCCAGCAGGTACAGCATATCAGTCGGATGACTGCAGAGCAACGCGTTTCGACGCCTCAGGTCTTAATCATGTTGAACATGATTAAAAAATTATGGGATCTGGTTTATTCATTGTGAAAATTACAAATTTGGGTCTAAAACAACATTTAATAATGAAAATAACTTGGCACTCAACTTCTAGTATTCATGAGATTGGAGAAGAATTTTATTTAGGCAGTCTGCAAAAACGTTTCGGCCAACAACATGGCCTTCGTCAGTCCGACTGCTTAAGATAATTAGGTAAGGCGGTAGTGTAGTAAAGGATGTGTCAATTCCTTTTGTGAGGACTGTGATGGTGAGCCATCCAGCTCACTATTAAGGTGAGGTTCTATGTAATAGTATCATATAAAGAAATATCCAATTCACTGTTTAGGCAAAAAAAAAATCTTTACTTATAATGGAGTTGCCTGTATGATATGCCCATGGAAAGCCAAAATCCTGTTATATGCAAGAGTGTAGAAAGTAGTACAGCTGGCTTGTTATAGCAATGAGCACTTTGTTTTACATGGGTCTGTCAATACAGCAGGTCCTATTTAGGCGCTGGTGTGTAGGGATCCAGACGTGGTTTCCACCACTAGTCACGTTGCTCAGCAACAAAATTTTGGGGTCCATTTTCTCCTGTTAACCTTGTAAAAATAACAAATGTGGAGCTAAGGCAAAAATTTTGTGAAAAAAGTTAAATGTTAATTTTTTTCTTTTCACATTGCTTTATCTCCTGTGAAGCACCTGAAGGGTTAATAAACTTCTTGAAAGTGGCTTTAAGTACCTTGGGGGGTGCAGTTTTCAGAATGGTGTCACTTTTGGGTATTTTCTGACATATAGGCCCCCAAAGTCACTTTACATGTATGGTGGTCCCTAAAGAAATAGTTTTGTAAATTTGGTTGTAAAAATGAGAAATCGCTAGTCGAATTTTAACCCTTATAACTTCCTAACGAAAAAACTATATGTTTCAAAAATTGTGCTGATATAAAGCAGACATTTGTATTTTATGTGACATAACTCTCTGATTTAAGGGCATAAGAATTAAAAGTTTGAAAATGGCAACATTTTCAAATTTTTCACCCAGTTTCCAATATTTTCACAAATAAACGCAAGCCATATCGGAGAAATTTTCCCACTGACATGAAGTACAATAAGTCATGAATCAATAAATCAACCAACCTCAGAATCAGGATTTTGCCGTGCGCTGCACACTTTTGAAGGTGCGCCGTGCGCGCCGAAATGCAACATGCTGCGTTCAGCGCACACGGACGCATCTTCAAAAGTGCGCAGCGCATGTCAAAATCCTGCTAGCGCATGGCCAGCGCACGATCTGCGCACCCTATGCTAAAGATAGGGTGCGCAGATCGCAAGCGCCCATGTGCGCTAGTAGGCGGCGATGACCGGATGGGGCAGGCAGGGAGCCGGCAGGGGGCGGTGCTTAGCGGCGGCCGTGCGCAGGCTGTCGCAGCGCTGTAAAGCGCAAATGTGAAACCGGCCTAAGATGGATCCCTGTGCCTTCTTTTCTCGAAAATTTTCCCCATCTGAACGTAACTTTGACGTGGGTGAATCTGGAATTGTTGGCCATGAAGTGGGCATTTGAAGACTGGAGACATTGGTTGGAAGGAACTAGGCATCAAGTTGTGATCCTCACCGACCACAACAATTTGATTTATCTTGAATCAGCCAAGCACGTGAATCCTAGACAGGCTAGGTGGGCCTTGTTTTTCACACGTTTTAATTTTGTGGCCTCCTTTCTTCCGGGCACTAAGAATGTTAAGGCGGACGCCCTTTCTAGGAGTTTCTTTGCGGATTCTGTTATTGTGACCGAGCCTACTACCATTCTAAATGAGGGTGTAGTTCTTTCCGCCATCTCACCCGATTTGAGACGTACTCTGGAGACATTTCAGGAGGAAAAACCTAAACGATGCCCTATGGGAAAATTGTATGTCCCTGACCAGTGGAGAAGAAGAGTAATATCTGAAACTCATTGCTCCGCGTTAGCTGGTCATCCAGGCATTTTTGGTACCAGAGATTTGGTGAGTCGGTCTTTTTGGTGACCTGCCTTATCTCGTATCTCGTAATGTCAGGAATTTTGTGCAGTCCTGTGGGACTTGTTCTCGGTCCAAGCCCTGTTCTCGTTCTAGTGGTTTGTTGATGCCTCTGCCGGTGCCCAGGAGGCCATGGACCCATATCTCAATGGATTTTATTTCTGATCTCCCTGTCTCTCAGAGACTGACTGTTCTCTAGGTGATCTGTGATAGATTTTCTAAGATGGTCCATCTTGTACCACTCCCAAAGTTGCCATCTTCTTCTGAGTTGGTGCCCTTGTTTTTACAACAGGTGGTTCAATTGCATGGGATTCTTTAGAACATTGTGTCGGACAGGAGTCCAGTTTGTTTCCAGATTTTGGAGAACTTTTTGTTCCAAACTGGGAATTCAGTTATCCTTCCCCTCTGCATTTCATCCTCAGACCAATGGGCAGACAGAGAACAAACCAGACTTTGGAATCCTATTTGAGATGTTTCATGTCTGCTGATCAAGATGACGTGGTCTCATTTTTGCCCTTGGCCGAATTCACGCTAAACAATAGGGCTAGTTCTGCCACTTTGATGTCTCCTTTTTTCTGTAACTTTGGGTTTCATCCTCGATTTTCTTCAGGGCAGGTGGAAGCTTCGGCCTCCCCAAGTGTGGATTCTGTGGTAGAGAGAATGCAGCAGATTTGGGACCAAGTAGTGGATAAGTTGTCCCACATAGGACCATTGGTCCCCAGTTTAAAGTGGGTGATATGGTTTGGTTGTCCTCAAAAAATATTCCTATGAAGGCTGCGTCTCCAAAATTCAAGCCAAGGTTCATTGGACCTTATAAGATTTTGGAAATCCCGTTTCTTTTCGTTTGGCTCTTCCAGTTACATTTAAGATTCATAATGTTTTTCATAAATCTTTGTTGAAAAGGTTTGTGGAGCCAGTAGTTCCCATGGCGGCGCCCCCTGACCCTGTATTGGTTAAGGGTAATTTGGAATATGAGGTAGAGAAGATATTGGATTCTCGTCTGGCTATACGGAGACTCCAGTACTTGGTCAAGTGGACAGGTTATGGCCAGGAGGATAATTCTTGGGTCTCTGCTTCTGACATTCATGCCGAGAGATTGGTTCGTGCTTTTCACCGGGCCCATCCTGATCAACCTGGTGGCATGGATGAGGGTTCGGTGACCCCTCCTCCAGGGGGGGTACTGTTGTGAACTCTCTCGATTGGCTTGTGAGTCGGGGCTCCCTCTGGTGGTTACTGTGGGTAGTGGAGCTGGCCGAAGTCTGCCACCTGACGATGATGATTGGAGATCAAGGGTTACTGACTGGAGTATTTAAGTGAGCAGGCTTCCTTCAGTGGCTGCTGGTGATTAGTTTCTTTCTGTGCATTCTGAGATCTGCTGTCTCCTGCCTGATCCTGCATTTTTCAGTTAAGTTGTTCATTTGCTAATCCTTTGCATCTGATCTGGTTTTGCCTCTTTCTGCTTTGCTTTGAGGGTTCAGCGTGCTCCCTGTTGGAGCAGTGCTGGACCCCGCTCCATGTGTTACAGTTTGTCAGTTTGTTCAGTCCCCTGTTATATTAGTCTCTTTTGCTCTGCTGCCAGTTCATACCAGAATGCTGATATAGTGGGGGAGAGGTCGTGAGACCTCAGTGTTTTTGTACATCAGATGTGTTGGATTTTTTAGGGTTTTTGCGTGATTACAGACAGTGTCTTTCCTATCTAGTCAGTTTGGGCCCCATCATTTGCTCAGTCTATTTTCTGCCTGCGTTTGTGTCTCATCTTGTCTCACCGACAATATATGTTTGGGGGCTATCTATTCCTTTGGGGTGCTACTCCGGGGCAGTTTAGATTTCACCTTTCTTGCTTTAGGCTTAGGTAGTTCTCCGGCTGTGACCAGGCGTCTAGGGCATCGTAGGTATGCTCCACGGCTACTGCTAGTTGTGTTGTTAGGATTAGGGGTCTGCAATTCGCTAAGTTACCAACCTTTCTGGTTTCCTGGTGGCCTAGCCTATTCCTGCCATCCTCCTCGGTGACCAGTTCATAACACTTAACATTGTTAAAGCGACATCCAAGCTCACATATGACCCCAGTGCAATCAGACAGGTCAGAATAGAAGTCACAACAACCAAAAGCGGACCGGAAATTAAAACTGAGGAATAATTAATCGGTGAGTACATTACTGTAATTACAATATTCTACATATACATTTACACAGGTTAAGGGAATAAGGTTTCATGGGATGGTGGGGTGATCAGCTTTATATTGGTAACAGAGGCTCTCGTCTCCTCTTCTTTCAGGACACATTAGGGGCTTGACAGAAAAGGTATTTCCCTTCTGTAGTAAGAAGACATCCTCATCAGGACTCTAAAGTAACAAGTTGAGGTTCTGTTCATTATGTTTGGATTGACTCTAATTTTGTCTTGTGTTCTAGTCAAATTCACAAAACATTAGTCTTTTGATATTACCCCGATGTTTTATTGTTTACAAATTCCTGTGCCATCTTCCACTACCTCCTGTAAAGAATGATTACTATTAGTCTTTAGGCAGTAATAATGCTCTCTTGGTTAGACTACATATTTGTAATTGTTGCCAAATAGCTTTGTCTTACCCCTTTCTCATGAAGGACCTGGCCAGGAGTTGAAAACGAGACACTAGCAAGCTACAGTCCTTGATGGACTTACACATAGTCTTTACTTATCTACATACCCTATCATGGTTGCGCCTCTAGGCATCATCATGAATCAATTGCTGTTGACAAACTTACTTAGGAGTCTCAAGTCATTTCTCCATAAGGGCTGGCAGGTGTGAGGACTCTATTATGGGTGCGGGAGGGGTTGGTTTTCCTTAAAATACAGTATGGAAAATGTGTCCAGAAAGACTTTAAATGGGACACAAACAAATCTACGAAGGGAAAAATATTAGGAGTAATTGATTTCTGTATGCTTCCAGAACACTTACCATTAAACAAGTGATATATAACTCAACAGTTCAGCAGTTATTTCACAAAAATGTAATCTTCCTTGACGCATAAGCTAATAAACAGATGCATTTTAAGCAGAACTTAAAAAAGGATCATAAAAATGTTGTGTAGCTTGCACGAATGGACGACATAAAACCTTCACTGTAGAGCACTGTGCCAGGCAATAGTTACTTTTCTTTAGCGGACAAAAAGCCAATGTTTAGATAATGAGGACTATAAAAATTACAACGCACAACAAATTTCAGGGAAGTTCTTGTTCTCTGAGAAAATTTTATTGTATCTTATGGATTTTGATATGCTGAACACGAATATGTGCTCCAAAAGTCTGTATCACGTAAGGTTTTTAAGAAGCAACAGTTTATAGTCTACATTATGACATCCGAGACACTAAATACATGTGCATCAATGTCAGTAGCAAAAGCAATTGTTCAAAAGTGTTTTGCAGATGACTTTCGTTTATAATCCTTGTCAGATGCTTCTCGAATAAGATTCCAGCAATAGTCAGCCAGCACTGACATATTCCACGTTCCCCGGTACCTTTTCTCCATCAGCGCAATGTCTTGGCGAAATCCTTCACCGTGTTCATCGCTAAAGGCACCAAGATTGGCTGGAAAAAAGTCCAAGTGAGAATGTAGAAAATGCATTTTTAGTGACATATTGGATTTCAGCAAATGATATGCTGTGAGAATGTTGTCCATGAGTTGTTCAAGGTTCGGTGCCCTGCTGTTGCCAAGGAAGTTGAAGGTCACATCTTTAAAGGTGCTCCATGCCACTTGTTCAGCATCTTACAAAAGACCATCAAAGCTACTGTCATTCATTATATCTCCGATCTGTGGGCCAATAAAAATACCTTCTTTAATCTTTGCATCACTTATTCTTGGAAATTTCTGTCACAAGTAAGAAAGGCTTCCGATTCTTTGTTCATTGCTTTGACAAAATTCTTCATAAGCCCAAGTTTAATATGCAAAGGAGGGAGAAATATCTTTGCTGGATCAACGAGAGGATTATGTTTAACATTCTTCTGTCCAGCAACCAGGTTTTCGCAGAGTGGCCAATCCTTTTCTTAAATAGTGCATTTCTCATGCACAACTGTCCCACTCATAAATAAAGCAACAATACTTGGTATATCCAATCTGCAGTCCACGAAGTGCAACAACTTTTAGATCACCACATATGTTCCAGTTGTAATTTCTATAATTAATGTGGGTCAACAGTAACTCCATATTCTCATATGTTTCTTTCATGTGTACAGCATGTCCAATAGGTATAGGAGGAGAGGTATAGAAAGATAGATATTTCCGTTGTGTAGTAAAACAGCCTTCAGACTTAAAACTGACGAGTCAATGAACAGTCACCAATCCTTCGGGTCATGTTCGAATCCAAGAGCACCAAACAACCCAAAGACGTTGTTGCAAAAGGTTGAATTGTTGATATGGTTGAAAAATTGATTCCGTTCTTGTAGCATTGATCTCAATTATTCTGTCTGCCTCTGACAATTTCAAATCTCTGACCAAGTCACTCAGATCAGCTTGACTGAACAGATGTGGATTAGATGTAGAAGGCTCAAAGTCTGGGTCTGCAGTAGTTTCATTTTCCACTGACATTGTTAGTTCATCTTCGTCATCCTCCATTGTCCATACTTTGGGTGGCTTTGGAACATGAAGACTTTCATCTTTTGGAACTGGTCTTATGACTGAAGGAAGATTAGGATATTATATTGATTTCTTGTTCTTTGCTTAATATCCTGTTACATTTCTAAAGCAGAAGTAGCAATCTGTTACATGATCTCTCTGCTCTCTCCATATCATTGGTACAGCGAACAGCATTGAAGGTCGTGATACATTCAGCCATACTCTAAGTATGTCAGTATTGTCTTTTGATTCCTCCCCAATTTATTCTAATAGAAGTCCATCCTCCTCAGTAATACCAGGTCCTAAGAGATGCAATAGCACTAGCGCTTTATAATTAGCATTTATCTATACTAATATATTTACACCATGTCCAGAACTTACTGCCCATATTCACTTTACTAGGTATTTGTATGTGTTGGTCTTTTCTGTTTCCACTGAGCCTTTCATTTCATCTTGTCTTCATATATAAGTTTTTTTTTAACTATATGTATTTATATGTGCATTTTTAATAAAATTTGTTATAATTTTTAATAGGACTATTACTCTCTTTTTTGTTGTTGTCCTGCATAGTATTTATGGAGTGTCCTTCATATATTGCACCTATTATACGCATAGGTATCTGCCTCAGTATTACTGCTGTCAATCAAGTCTAATAATTAGAATCAATTAAAACCACACGAAAAAAGTGCAATATAACACAATCCACAATAAATTAGGCAACCACAAAACAATTGACAATACTGACCATATACTAAAATAGGCATACTCAATATTCCACAATAACTTGAGACCGGTATCATGTCAAAAATAGTGTAGACAGTAGGTGTACAAACTATCTAACATTGAAATATTGAATGTAACCATCTTTCATGAGGCTGACAACAGTATAAATCAATGGGCGTCCCTATAGAAAGTGTGATGTGCCTGGTCTGCAATAAATGCACTTATTGTAACCAAAATGAAGACGCACTGTGAGGTCAGAAATTACTTACAGGCTATGGCCTTGCAACTGAAGATGGATAGACAAAAAAAAAATCATGATAATTAATCTGGTTAAAGTCAAAGGCTCAGTCACAAAACAGCAATCCCTGTGATAGAGCTAGTATATTAAAAATGAAGAGAGCCTTGAATGGAAGTTTGGATAAGGTATGTTGTGTCAAAAAGGACACACAATAGCACCTTTTTTAATTTTTAAAACTTACTAAATTTTCAAAACATAAATACAATGACACTTGTATTTGTGTTTTGAAAATTTAGTAAGTTTTAAAAATTAAAAAAGGTGCTATTGTGTGTCCTTTTTGACACAACATACCTTCTCAATTTCAGTTGTGTCAAGAGTGAATCCATTAAATATATCACATATAGCATTAAACAGTAGGCATAACCAAAATTTGTACTTACAGTTACAATAAAAATAACATTGAAATGTAAAGAAGAAATCAGATTATAATAGAGGAAATCAGAGAGAAAAGAGAAGAAACAAGAAGGAGGTGGGTAAGTACTGACAAAAGAGACAATGAACTAAATCCAGAGGCACCGGAACTGCCTAATCAGTTGTCTCCGATGAGAGCCCGATATTCATTGGGGGATTAATATTCCATCCAATGATACCATGATTTGTAAAATTTCCCATATGAGTAGCTTATTGTCGAGGTTAATTCCTAAATTAGCATTATCTCATTCATTTTAGCAAAACATAGGGAAATTGTTAGGATGGTGTCTTTTTTCCCCACAACAAAGGAATGCATGCTCTAGCAGATGTAATTAAGTGTCTCAATATAGAATTTGTGTAGATTTTAAGAGGGATGTCGCTGTGATGGAGAAGGACTAGAGCCGGATTTAGGTCTGTGATAAGATTTGTGATTTTACTAATCACTAGTTCAACTTACTCCCAGAAAGGGGAAAGAAGCTTACAAGACTAGAAAATATGCATTAGGTCGCCTTCTTCCTTCCCACATCTCCAGCACATAGGACTGACATCAGGGAATATCTCATGCAGGCAGGCTGGGACACTATACCTTCGCGATAACAGTTTATAACCGGCCACACAATAGGAACTTTCTTTCAAACTCTACCCAAAAAAGATTTTTTTATATTTAAGTTTGTAAAAGGTAACAATCAGTTTCTATGCATGTCTCTAATAGTGATGAGCAAATCACCTCATAACAAAAGTAATAGTTAGCCCTTAAAAAGGGAAGTGATTAGATGAGTATGGTCAAAGATGGTCAAAAAGAGGCCCAGGAACAAATAATACAAGTGGGGAAAATTAGGAATTAGTGCTACAGTGTTGGCAGCGGATTATTCAGTATACTCTCCAAGCGTGTGACAACAGAGCTTCTAAATTCAGGAACAATATGCTTAAGATAGGAAACAATAATTTGTGTGTATCTGTGCAGCATCTACAGGAGCCTGCGTCTCTCATACACAGACACAGGAAAAACAGGAAATAGTCACATGCTATCCCTGTGTGAGCCTCTGGGAGTTTTTTTTTGTTCTAACTTTATTAACAGCACACAAATCTAGCAACTGAACACTCAGACAGGAATGGAGTTGTTGCACCAAACATATTCCAACACCCCCACTCAACAACTACTTATCCTGTTAGTCTCATTGCGGTTCTGAAGTCCACAAACTTGGCTCTTGATAATGGCTTTGTCATACCATCAGCTATCATATTGTCAGACTCTCAATAAACAAACTTGAGTACACCACGTTCCACTAAGTCACGTAAGTGGTGATTTTTTAACATCAATGTGCTTAGTCCTTGCACGAATCTTCTAAAGATTGCTTAAACTGCTAGCAAGTTTAATGCATTCCTTGGTTGTCCTCATAGATAACTGTTGGTTGAGCTAATGGCTCGCTGAAATCTTCCAAAAGTTGTTTCAACCAAATTACTTCTTGATTTGCATAAGCAGCAGACATGTATTCTGCTTTTGTAGAAGATAATGCGACTGACAATTGTTTTCTGCTGGACCAAGAAATTGAATTTTCTCCTAACTTGAACAAATAACTACTTGTTGATTTCCGGTCACTTGAATCTCCAGCCCAATCTGCATCCACATAACCTCTGAGAGTGAGATCTCCAGATGCAGATATCTTAAGATTTAGCCTTTGAGTTTCTTTAAGATATTGAAGAAATCTCTTTGGCGTGGCTTGCTTACACGTCGGAAGAGAATTCAAACTGTGGCTGTGATATCTGGACGAGTTGTGGTTGCTATGTACAGAAGCCCCCCAAGGCTTGTCTGTAACTCTCATTGCTGGGTAGCAGATCTTCTCCTTCCAACTTTAAGTAGGATGGATCCATTGGTGTTGACGCACCTTTGGCTTCTGACATTCCAAACTGGTTAAGTATTGGGGAAATTTTAGAACTTTGGTTGAGAAGAAAACTCCCATCTTCCTCTGTCTGGATTTGGATTCCCAAATAATACGTCACATTTCCAAGGTACTTAGTTTCAAAGTGATGGTTGACAATTTCACCTAGCTTTGCAATTTCTTTTCATTGTGGTAGCTCAGTAAGCTCCCATGTCTGGAATTGGTGAAGGGACTTGTTAAGTCTGTCTATGGGAATGGTGATTCCACAAAACTTTGAAGTTAGATTTCCTACCAGTCTCCACGTTCCTGTCCCTTTCCTTTGGAAACAAGTGTATTTACCTGGGTATGGGAAAACCCTAGGAGTTACTCGGTCCATTTTTACTATCGGATACAGGGCTGAGATCGTAGCTCATAGTATTATCAGTAGGGTCATTTGAGGCATTATAAAAGGCTATCATACATTGTAAACCTGTTTGGTCTTGGTCTGAGGGGAATTGTCCCTAAATGGGGTCTGGCAGTTGCGCATGCAGTGCAGTTGGATTTATTATTTGCTCTGCCGTATATTTCTTTCTGTATAACCTGTTTCTATGGCTAACTTCTCCTCATAACTCATTTCCCCAAATACTTTTAACCTTGATTTTTCTATTGCTGGCTCTTGGGGGGCTTTCTTCCTTACTTCCTTAGTAAGCAAGGAAGGAAAATCTAAAGAGACCACCCTAACAGTAGACAAACTTAGATTCCATCTCTTCATTAGCAGCATTTACCCACTGCTTCTCGTGAACAGGCAGCTTTTGAATCTCTTGTCATGACTGTGGCTCTGGTTCAGGAAGTGTTCTGACCATATAAGAAAGGCGTCTAGCTGGGATACCTTTGTTTGTCCTTTTTGATCTCCTGGCTGGAGGTTGACTTGGTTCTTCTGTGTCTTCCTTGGTGGCTTCAGAGCTTATCCACACTTCAGTGTTTTCCTTTTCAGCATTTGGGTTTGGCGAATGAGATCATAGAATCGTAGAGTTGGAAGGGACCTCCTGGGCCATCTGGTCCAACCCCCTGCTCAAAGCAGGATTCGCTAAATCATCCCAGTCCGATGTCTGTCCAGCCTCTGTTTGAAGACTTCCATTGAAGGAGAACTCACCACTTCTCACCACTTCTCGTGGCAGCCTGTTCCACTCATTGATCACTCTAACTGTCAAAAAGTTTTTTCTAATATCTAATCTGTGTCTCCTCCCATTCAGTTTCATCCCATTGCTTCTAGTCTTTCCTTGTGCAAATGAGAATAAAGATGATCCTTCTACAATGTGACAGCCCTTGAAATATTTGTAGACAGCTATTAAGTCTCCTCTCAGTCTTCTCTTTTGCAAACTAAACATTCCCAAATCCTGCAGCCTTTCCTCATAATACAGGGTTTGCAGAACGGCCACCATTCAGAAGTCAATATAGAATCACTGCACACATAAAATATGCTTTAGTGAGCTTTTTTATTATTTATTTGACGGTGATGAAGCGACAGCTGACGTTTCGGCCTAACAACGGCCTTTATCACATAGTCGCCCTTTTGAAGTAGAGTTTTGGTAGTCACCGGTTGATAGTTTATCACTGCTAGGCAATATTTCAGAAGAATGCGGATTATCCAATATAGCCAATAGTCCATTCTTCTGAAATATTGCCTAGCAGTAATAAACTATCAACCGGTGACTACCAAAACTCTACTTCAAAAGGGCGACTATGTGATAAAGGCCATTGTTAGGCCGAAACGTCAGCTGTCGCTTCATCACCGTCAAATAAATAATAAAAAAGCTCACTAAAGCATATTTTGTGTGCAGTGATTCTATATTGACTTTATATTGACGGGACCAGAGGCTCCCTTTTCACTAGCACCATATATTCATTATACTAGTCGAGTGCTAGCCATCTTCCATATGTACGGTCACCATTCTGGTCGCTCTTTTCTGAACTTGCTCCAGTTTGTTGATGTCTTTTTTAAAATGTGGTGCCCAAAACTGGACACAATATTCCAGATGAGGTCTGACCAAAGAGGAGTAGAGGGAAATAATGACTTCACGTGATCTAGACTGTATGCTTCTGTTAATACATCCTAGAATTGCATTTGCCTTTTTTGCTGCTGCATCACACTGTTGACTTATTCAGTCTGTGATCTATTTGTATACTCTTTTTCACATGTGCTGTTGCTTAGCCCTATTCCTCCCATTCTGTATATGCTTTTTTCATTTTTATTGCCCAGATGTAGTACTTTGCATTTTTCCCTGTTAAAAACCATTCTGTTAGGTGCTGCCCACTGCTCCAGTTTATTTATATCTTTTTGAATCCACTCTCTCTCTTCTCTAGTATTAGCTAGATTCTTGTTCTTGCTTCTTAGGTTGAATAACTGGTGTAACTTCATGGAATTTGAGCGATACGTTTTCATCAATCACTACATCTACTGATTGTTACTGTGTTGGTCTCTGGGTGAAGGATTCTGTATCCCTTTTGAGTTTCGCTATAGTGTGTATACTGATATAAGAGGGGACTCTGAGATAACAGGTCGTATCTGTCCAGAAGGGGAACTGGATATTCCAGAGCCATGTGGCGTTACATTGGGAATCAACGTCTCTTGGGCAAGAAGGGGGCCACCAATATCACTGCAGCTCCATCCTCCTGGATTTTCCCAAGGACCCTTGGGATATGAGGAAATGAGTATAGAAGATCTATTTCCCAACTCTGAAACAAGTCTTCTACTTCCTCTGGGTTGTCGCTTGGATCTATAGAGAACGTTGTTAATTTTGCATTCTTTCAGGTTGCGAATAAATTTGTGTATGGAATACCCCCTTTCCAGTTTAGCTGATGAAACACTTCCAGATTTAGCTCCCATTCTGAAGACCAGACTTTTTTCCTGCTGAGAAAATCTACCACATTGTTATTGAAGCCCTTCAAGTGAACCGCTGAGATGGAAAGAAGGGTTCTGCCCACGGAATTATTTGCTCTGCTAGGGTCTGCAGGAGTTGGCCCTTTGGACCTCCCTGGTGATGTAGGAAGGGAACAGTTGTGACGTTGTTTGAGAAAATCTTCACATGATGATCTCTGACAATATTCTGGCATTGTTTGAGTGTCTCCCATTCCGCCCTTACAGCTCTGTAATTGGATTATTTTTTCCGATCTTCCAGGGACCCTCCACTTCTGCTCCTCAGCTTATCTGGCTGGCATCGGTGGTAATATGGATGAAGGGGAATAGGATCCAAGGTACTTCTTCCTTTGCAGAACAAGATGAAGGGATCAACTGTTGGGGTCTGTTTGTCCCGGATGCGGTGATACCAAACGTGTTTTATTTTTTATTCATAAAAATATTTATTTATGGGTACAATATATATATAAAGTTAGTCATTTTTAATTTTTTTTTTACAATTTTTAAACTTATTTTTTCTTAGTCAATTTATGGGACATTTGCTTTCTACAGTCTGATCACAGTTCTAATGCATTTCACAACTGACAGTCTGCGCTCACAAACTTGTTAGATCATGCACTGAGCATAGAGAGCTGGAGCCTGGTGAACCAGATGTCGACATGACAATATCTGGTTACCATAGCAACGATCGGGCCCCTGTGATGACGGCGCTGGGCCATTGATGGGAGATTAGATAATACTTCCTCCCTGTGCCTGCTAAATGCTTCAGAATTTATGAGATTAAACATCCGGGAGTGGCACAATCAGATGACACCCAACAGCGATCATGCACGTGCACAAATTGAAGTATCGATACGTCCAAGGTCGGTAAGTACCTACCAACCTTGACATATAGTAACATAGTTATTAACGGTTGAAGAAAGACTTTAAGTCCATCTAGTTCAACCCATATCCTATCCTAACTTGCTCTAACATGTTGATCCAGAGGAAGGCAAAAAAAAACCATGTGGCACACAGTAAGCTTCACATTGGGGAAAAAAATTCCTTCCTGACTCCACATACGGCAATCAGACTAGCTCCCTGGATCAACGCAATTTCAAGGAAACTAGTGTATATAACCTGTAATATTGTACTTTTCAAGAATGGCATCCAGTCCCTTCTTAAATTTTAGTATGGGTAAGTCCAAGGTCATGAAGGGGTTAAAGGGGTAATCCCATCTCTAAGTTCCTACCACAAAATGTAGTAAATTTAATATTAGCAAATACCACCAATTAGAAATGTATAGCTCTTCTGCTTTGCTATGTCACTTACCCCATGTGCAGGGCATTGCAGTAGCTTAGGTATCCATGGTTACAACCAGTAACAGCTGTCACTAAGAGTGGTCGTAACCATGGATACCTAAGCTACTGCAATGCCCTGCACATGCGGTAAGCATGAGGACTAAGTAAAAAGAAAAAAAAAACAGCTCTCCGCTCTATTGGTCTGTCTGTCATTCCAAGGATGTCTTCTAAGGATAATATCTGAAATATGCCTGAAAAATAACTTCCTGCTATAGATGCTTCATTATTATTATGCTTCACTACTACTATCAATCTGACAATCGATCTGCTTCGTCCACAGGTATGTGTCCCGGCTGCAATACCCTCATCACCCATCTTTCCTGAACCCCAATCAATCACCCCTGTATCTGTCTATCACTGGTATGTGTCCCGGCTGCAATACCAGAGCTGTGGAGTCGGAGTCGTGGAGTCGATGCTCATTTTGGTGGAGTCGGAGTTGGAGTCGGTATAAAATGGACCGACTCCTACTCCAAAAATATATAATAAATTGGGTACAGTAGTTCAATGCAGAATGTGCTGAATATTTTTTTCTTAGGAATTTGGGAAAGTTATGAAATGTCCTCTAAATGGCTGTTCTATTCCTGACCTAAGGCTACATTCACACACAGCGGTTTTTGAGGATATGTTTTTCAGCTGCAAAAGCAGATCAGCTTTTTAAAAAACCGCATCACCTGAAAGGTTTTTGAGCTCATAGATAATGTTTTCAATAGCAAAAGCAGATTAGAAAAATGCCACACAAACTGACATGCTCATTCAGCCCAAAAACGGATCCTCACAAAACAATGTGTCTGAATGTCATATCTTGAAACTCATTGTCTTTGCTGGGATGCCCAGAGTCACTGCATTTTACTGCAAAAAACTGATCTGCAAAAATGCTGTGTGTGAATCATGGCCGTAGCCAGTGAGGGGTCGGGGGGGGCAGCTGCCCCCCTAGAAGCAGGGGCATGCAAAACCCACTTGTATGCTGCAGTGCTCCCGTCCTGCACTGACTCCAGACTGCAGGGGGCAATCTCCCCTCCTCTGCCCTGTCTTCTGCTGTCTTCACCAGAGAGAGGAAGGGGAGGGGATCAGGATCCGATTCCTGGACCCCAAGCTGGAGAAAGTGAGAAAGTTGTACACACGCTGCAGCTTGCAATAAGAGATAGTCTGCAAGAGGGACATGCTGGAAATCTGATTGGAAAAGTGAGGAAATTGGTTATTGCCGCCAGAACCCCTAAAATTGATTCCATCTTGAAGAGACGTGCTGGGAAAGGGGCAATTGTCGATCAAGCCACTCGGTGGGGCAGCACTTATTTAATGATTGAGCGATTGCTTGAACTAAAACTGTTTCTTATAGATATGGTGAACCCTCAGGTAACCCTAAATGAAGGTCAATGGACACAGGTGGCTGAATTGAAGGAATTGCTTAATTACCCATTTACAGTGACTAAAAAAATTACAAGTTGGGGATTTAACTCCTGGCATTTTCATAAGGGAGTGGAAGAACTTGCTATTTTGCTGTCCCAAAGAGGAGGTTTAATCGCAGATGGCATTTCTGCTTCAATGAAACGGAGAGAGACACAGCTATTGGAAAATTTTTTTTTTTCTGGCTGCTGTTTATGTGGACCCAAGTCATTGTATACTGCTTGATGATCAACAGCTTACTAAAGGAAAAGAAGCTCTGACTGAGGTAGCAGTTAGGATGAGTGGCCTACAGGAGGACTGCCAGGGGCAAGAGGACTTGGGTCCTGACAGTGCTACTGCTGCCATATCTTCATCCTCATCAGATGAGGAGTTTGACTTTGACAAGTATTTGGATGACATGGAGCAGGCAAAGCGTTGCAGAAAGGAAAAAGATTTCACTCCGTCTCCTATAGCAAGCAGATTGATCATATTTCAGCAAAATGTTTCACTTGCTCTCAAAGAAATAGAAAAATTCAACCGTTCATCAAAACTGACTGTGCATGAGTCAATTCCTTTATACCCAGAAATTGTTAGAGCTGTTGCCCATGTGGTTACGGCTTTGCCTCCAACCCAAGTTAGTGTAGAGAGGTTGTTCTCTAGCCTTAAAATTATTAGGTCAGATTTGAGGTCATCTATGAAGGAAGATCTGATGGAGGCAATGCTTTTTCTTAAAACAAATTCATAGACTGCACAAATGTTATTTAGTATATTTTTGTTGAAAACTGTTTTTTGCCACTTACATAGTTTATTACATAGTATTAAATATATATACATACATGTAATCGATATTACATAGTGTATTATATATTTACAATTTATTAGTTTTCGTGTTCTAAAGTTGTATTCTAACAAAAATATATTATGTTCTATCTAAATATCTTGATTATTGTATCATAAAAATGATTAAATGTCTGATGTTCACATTGTACTACAATAAATTTTTCACTTAAATATAAGCAATATATGTGGGAGTTGGAGTCGGAGTTGGTGTAAGGGAAATTGAGGAGTCGGAGTTGCAGGTTTGGCTTACCGACTCCACAGCCCTGTGCAATACCCTCATTAGTGAGTCATCACCTATCTTTCCTGAACCCCAATGTGACCATTTCCTGTTTTTTTTTCTGACTTCTAATTAATAGTCTCCTGTGTCTGTCCAGTCTCCATACCGCTCCTCCCTCCTTCTGATCACACCTGGCCTGTTTGATGTGCAATTGACTTCTTATAAAATCAGACTCTAAGGTCTGTCTGGACCTCAGTCTGTTTGTCATGCCAAGGATGTCTTCCAAGGATCATATCTGAAATATGCCTGAAGTGACCAGAAAGTACAACTAACCACTGCATATAAATGTACTAAATTTCTTTTGCCTTCTAAATTACTCTCACCATGCTGACATACGCTGTAACTGTTTTGGCTCCTTTAATCCTCACTCTCCTTCGCTATCCACAAACCCCAGCACCCGCTAACCAAATAGTTATCTCTCCTTCCCTCTTGCCTTCCCACCTGACCTCCTCTGCTGAACTGCTCCTCAATCTCAGAGCTCTCCTAATAAAATACAAAACAAGCCACCGACCCTCCTTCTCCCACATGCTCTCCCTCTCTCTGCTTCTCCTCACTGTTGGCAACATAACTCCCAACCCTGGACCCCCACAGCCCATACCTCCCATTACTACCCCCTTCTGTCGCTCCCAAACCAACACAAACACCAGAAATCTTTCACACCTCAAATCCGTGCCCTTGACAACCAACACCCTGCTCCAACTCTCTGGATCACTGTGGAATGCCCGCTCCGTCTGCAATAAACTCCATGTGATTCACAACCTCTTTACCTCTCGCAATTTTTCCTTTCATGGCCTCACCGAAACATGGCTGACACCCTCCAACGCCACCTCCCCTGCTGCGCTTAGTTACGGCGCCCTCCACTTCACCCACACGTCTCGCCCTGGCAACAGACATGGTGGAGTGTGCCTTCTCCTTTCTTCCAACTGCAGCTTCAACCCAATCCCACCTCTACCCTCCCCTTTTGCTGTCCACTCTCTCTGCATCTACTCTCCCTCCAACCTTCAAGTAGCCGTCTTATACCGACCTCCGGGCCCGACCACTGCCTTCATTGACCAATTCTCTACCTGGATCCTTCACTTTCTCTCTGCTGACATTCCCACCATCATCATGGGTGACTTCAACATCCCCATTGACACCCACCAGTCAGCAGTCTCCAAACTCCTGTCCCTTACTTCATCTTTTGGACTTACTCAGTGGTCCTCCTCAGCCACCCACACAGATGGACATGCATTAACCTGGTCTTCACCCGCCTCTGCTCTCTAACTTCACCACCTCCCCTTTCACTCTGACCACCATCTACTCATTTTCTCATCCCTGTCCTCCTCACCTATCACCCATGTCCAGCAACATGCGCACCCACGTAGAAACCTCCCACACCTAGACACCCACACACTGACTATTCTACCACTGTCCTCCATATCATCACTCCACAACACAGACACTGCTTTCTACAATACCACTCTTGCATCAGCCATCAACTCGGTCGCCACTGTCATGCATAACAGAGTGCGATGAATCAATAGACAACCCTGGCACAATAACACCACTAAAAAGCTTCGGCAAGCATCCAGAATTGCAGAACGGCACTGGAAAAAAATGCATTCGCAAGACAACTTCACTGCACTCAAACAAGCCACACTTGCATTCATATCAGCTCTCACGTATGCTAAACAGGACTTCTTTACATCCCTTGTATCTTCCTTATCCCACAACCCCAAACAGTTGTTCAACACTTTTATCTCCCTCCTCCGCCCAGCACTGCCCCCTCCGACTTCCCTAATCTCTGCCGAGGACTTTGCCGCACACTCCAAAAACAAGATAGACCAAACACGGCAAGTCTTTATTGCTCAACCACCACAATCCCTTTGCATGCCCGACCAATGCCCAAACCCCATAACCTCCTTATCTAACATCACTTAAGGAGAGCTTGCTCATCTTCTTGCCAAATCACACCTCACCACTTGTGCACTTGACCCTATCCCATCCCACTTCCTCCCCAACATCACCACCACTCTTATCCCATCCCTAACCCACCTCTTCAACCTATTACTAACTTCTGGTATCTTCCCTTCTGCTTTCAAACATGCCACAATCACGCCTATCCTTAAAAAGCCAACCCTCGATCCAACAGCCACGTCCAGCTATCGGCCAATATCGCTGCTCCCATTTGCTTCTAAACTCCTGGAGCAGCATGTCCACTCTGTACTTTCTTCCCACCTCTCATCTAACTTGCTCTTTGACAATCTACAATCTGGCTTCCGCCCCCATCATTCCACGGAGACAGCTCTGACCAAAATTACCAATGACCTATTTACAGCCAAAGCTACGGGACAATACTCTATACTCCTCCTTCTAGACCTGTCCTCTGCTTTCAACACAGTTGACCACTGCCTCCTACTACAGATCCTCTCCTCCTTTGGCATCAAAGACCTCACCCTATCCTGGATCTCCTAATACCTTTCCAACCGCACATTCAGCATATCCCACTCCCACACTACCTCTTCATCCCACCCTCTCTCTGTTGGAGTCCCCCAAGGCTCTGTTCTAGGACCCCTACTCTTAATCTATACGCCTGGCCTGGGGCAACTCAAAGTCCCACTGATTCCAGTATCACCTTTATGCCGATGATACGCAGATCTACCTCTCTGCTTTCCAGAATCCCAGAGTGTCTATCAGCCATATCCTTCTTCTTCTCCTCTTGCTTCCTCAAACTCAGTGTGGACAAATCTGAACTAATCATCTTTCCCCCATCTCACAGATCTTCCTTACCCGATCTTTCTATAACAATTGATGACATCACGCTTTCCCCCGTACCGGAGGTCCGCTGCCCCGGAGTAACGCTTGACTCTGCCCTGTCCTTCAAACCGCACATCCAAAGCTCTCTCCACCTCCTGTCGCCTCCAGCTCAAAAATATTTCCAGAATCTCTCCCTTCCTCAACCCTCAATCTACTAAACTACTTGTGCATGCCCTCATCATCTCCCGCCTCGACTATTGCAACATCCTTTTCTGTGGCCTCCCTGCTAAAACCCTTGCACCTCTCCAGTCCATCCTCAACTCTGCCGCCTGACTAATTCATCTCTCTCCTCAATACTCCTCCACTTCTCCCCTCTGCAAATCTCTTCACTGGCTCCCATTCCCTCAGCGTATCCAGTTCAAATTACTAATACTGACCTACATGGCCATCTACAACCTGTCTCCTCCATACATCTCGGAAATAATCTCCCGATACCTTCCCTCACGTAATCTCCGGTCCTCCCAAGACCTCCTTCTCTCCTCCACACTTATTCGCTCCTCACCCAACCGCCTCCAAGACTTCTCCTGAATCGCCCCCATTCTCTGGAATTCCCTGCCCCAACATGTCCGGCTATCAACCACACTTGGATCCTTCAGATAGAACCTGAAAACCCACCTCTTCAGGAAAGCCTACAACCTGCAATGATCCCTGCTGCCTCCTCACCACTAGAGCTACCGCCTCACCATCACTCGTGTTCGGGACGGCAGAACGCACTAAATAATAAAGTGCGTTTGCCACCCGAGGTCCACCGTGCAGAGGTATTACACTGCTGCTATGTAATGGCAGACGCATAACATGGTGGTATAACGCACGCGGGTTGAACGTCACCCGGTGTGCGCTGGGCGGTCTCTGTTACTTCACAAGGAACGACTAGGCGTTAAATACAAAGACCGAGCCTGTTGACGTCACAGAACTCAGCGGAATGCACGCACGGTATATGGTCACAGGACTCGGGCCCAAGACACAGGGTTAGCATCCCTCTAGACCTACCGTGCGTGCGGCATCGCAACCTCGGACGCAGATAAGTACTGCTGACTGCAGCGTGGCGACAGACACTGCCGCTGTACGACAATGCCCGGTAGCAGGCACACTGTCGGACGCTAGTACCGTGGGTGATATGCACTGTGGCCTGTCGCTTGCCACTGACTGGCACTGACTATCACTAGTTCCCTATCCACACCCGTAATATCAGAGGGAGGGGAATCTTAATGAGTCATTTGCAAGTCCATGCATCTGTCATCATTAACACAGGTAGCAACTAGTCTATACTAGCGCATGGCGGAGCGGCCATGCAAACCTTTTATAGCCAGGACCTTCCAGAAGCTTCCAGATCGCTGAGATGGACCAATCAGATATGGAGGAGGACCTGTGCATGTGATTCCCAATCTCCAATAGGAGATCGTCTCGTGAGCATGCTCAGTGGAGCAACGGAAGGACTTAGCCTCTGGAGTGGTTTGCTGCTGAGCAGCCTGCGTTGCAATTGCTGGCCCAGAGGTGGCAGCAACAGCCAGACCCACAGAGCTGGTCTGAGCAGAGCGTCAGAAAGGACGGGACTGCTGAGAAAACTCCTCTGCAGTCGATGGAGAATGGGAGACCGCTGAATGCAAGGCTCTGGATTCCTGCTGTGCCGCTGCAGGAACCCGACGCCTAACAACTGGAGCTGCTGCAACCCCCCAACCTACTGTCTCCTTCCCCACCATCCTGTAGCATGTAAGCCTGAAAGGGCAGGGTCCTCTATCCCTCTATATCAGTCTGTCATTGTTAGTTTGTTTACTGTAAGTGATATCTGTAATTTGTATGTAACCCCTTCTCATGTACAGCACCATGGAACCAATGGTGCTTTATAAATAAATAATATTAAAAAAAAAAGAAAAAAGTTATAGCTCTCAGAATAAAGTGATTCAAAATAAAAAATTTTATACATTTATGACACACACCGGTTTTGGGGTTTAACAGTTGCTTTTACTTCAGCAGGAATGGGAATTATAACTTGGAACAAATAAGGAACAGTCTCTCATGGGTAGTCCACGGCAATTACAGTCCACACTTAGATGCTGAGATGTGATTGGGGTCTGGAGCTTTAAGAGCACTGGACAGTGTCTTTTGGTATTTTACAGAGGGAGGTAGACGCAGCAATTAGAGGTTACAGACCTGTACTTGGGGTTAGCTCCACAGTGTGTCACGGCACGTGCACGAGTACTTATAGGTGAATGTGGAAACTGTGGTGAATCCTGTCATAAAGACTGTAGGTGTGCTGAATCCTGTCAGCAATACTATACATGTGGTGAATCCTGTCAGAAATAGAATGATGTCTGTACAGGTTAGAGGGAACTCAGGCTTTTACGCCTGCAGGAGATCTTGAGATAAAAACCTCCGTCACATGTGTTCTGCTCTCCCTGAAGGCATCCCTCAGACTAAAGAACATTCCAGACTTGCCTGGAAAAACAGCTCCTCCTATTAACCATGTGACTAGGAGCTGGCCAATAGGAGACCAAATTCACATCTCAGATCCTTACAAAACAATAATTCAGTCATTGCACACCTTCACCATTAGATGGCGACAGAACATGAAAAATGCTTTGCATCTTAAATGAAGGTGACTAGAAATGGAGAATTACCGCTCACAAATAATGTAGAGAGCCCGTCAGAGTGTGAGCAGTAGTGTACAGAAGCAACTCACAATTCAGTATTACTTAATCCCTTTACCACCAAGGGTGGTTTGCACGTTAACTCCCGGGCCAATTTTTACAATCCTGGCCACTGTCCCTTTATGAGGTAATAACTCAGGAACGCTTCAACGGATTTAGGCGATTCTCAGATTGTTTTCTCGTGACAAATTTTACTTCACTTTAGTGGTAAATTTTCTTCGCTATAACTTGCGTTTATTTAGGAAAAAAACGGAAATATGGCGAAAATTTTGAAAATTTAGCAATTTTCAAACTTTGAATTTTTATACCCTTAAACGAGAGTTATGTGACAAAATAGTTAATAAATAACATTTCCCACATGTCTACTTTACATCAGCACAATTTTTTTTTGTTAGGAAGTTATAAGGCTATGTGCAGGAGGTTAGCGTGCACTCAAGTCCAATGGCGAGGTGCAGGTGTAACGGACCAGTAGGTCCTAATACCAATAATAGTCTAATTCACCGCACACTCAGAGGGATTTATGCAAATAAGTGCTTATTTTATTATATACAAAACGTGGGAGCCAAACAAGAATATATAGCACGAAGTAGAAGCGATATAATTAACACGACGTTTCGGCTCAGTCCGAGCCTTTATCACTTTTATCGCTGAATTGAAAGTCGGATCTTTGAATAAAGAGGAATAGAACTCCCAAGAGAATAGCCCAAGAAAGATGGCTGTTGATAGGGTGCTATACAGCGGCGCTCCCACGCCTAGCTGCATGACGCCATTGCAGCTAGGCGTGGGAGCGCCGCTGTATAGCACCCTATCAACAGCCATCTTTCTTGGGCTATTCTCTTGGGAGTTCTATTCCTCTTTATTCAAAGATCCGACTTTCAATTCAGCGATAAAAGTGATAAAGGCTCGGACTGAGCCGAAATGTCGTGTTAATTATATCGCTTCTACTTTGTGCTATATATTCTTGTTTGGCTCCCACGTTTTGTATATAATAAAATAAGCACTTATTTGCATAAATCCCTCTGAGTGTGCGGTGAATTAAACTATTATAAGGCTATGTGCACACGTAGCAGAAAATTTCTGCTTAAAAACCAGACTCCCTTCCCAGAAACCGCGCGTTTTTTTCTGCGTGTTTTCTGCATGGTTTTTGCGCAAAAAACGCGCAGTTTTTATGCGTTTTTAACACGTGGTTCCAGACCCATAGAAATAGCCAGAAATGCGGAAAAATCCACAAAATTAATGCGCATGCTGCGTTTTTTACCGCAAAGCGTTTTTTCCGCAGTAAAAAACGCATCAATATGCACAAAAAATGCATAGAAATGAATGGGAAGGTTATTTTTAGCGTTTTTATAGCGGAGTTATTGACAAATCCGCTAAAAAAAACGCTATGTGTGCACACAGCCTAAGGGTTAAAAGTTGACCAGCAATTTCTCATTTTTACAACACAATTTAATTTTAGGGACCACATCACATTTGAAGTCACTTTGAGGGGTCTATATGATAGAAAATACCCAAAAGTGACACCATTCTAAAACCTGCATCCCTCAAGGTGCTCAAAACCACATTCAAGAAGTTTATTAACCCTTCAGGTGCTTCACAGGAATTTTTTGAATGCTTAAAAAAATAGGAACATTTAACTTTTTTTCACAAAAAAAATTACTTCAGGTTCAATTTTTTTTATTTTACCAAGGGTAACAGGAGAAATTGAACTGGAAAAGTTATTGTGCAATTTGCCCTGAGTACGCAGACACCTGATATGTGGGGGGGGGGGGACCACTGTTTGGGCGCATGGCAGAGCTTGGAAGGGAAGGAGCGCCGTTTGACTTTTTCACTGCAAAATTGGCTGGAATTCAGATCGGATGCCATGTCAAGTTTGGAGAGCTCCTGATGTGCCTAACCAGAGGAAACCCCCGACAATTGACCCCATTTTGGAAACTAGACACCCCAAGGAACTTATCTAGGTATGTGGTGAGCACTTTGAACCCTCAAGCTCTTCACAGAAGTTTATAACGTACAGCCGTACAATTAAAAAATCATTTTTTCCACAAAAATGATCTTTTCACCCCCAATTGTTATTGTCCCAAGAGTAACAGGACCCCAAAAGCTATTTTGCAATTTGTCCTGAGTATGCTGATACCCCATATGTGGGGGTAAACCACTATTTGGGCGCATGGCAGAGCTCGGAAGGGAAGCAGCGCCATTTGACTTTTTTGGCTGGAATTGAGATCGGCCGCCATGTCGCGTTTGGAAAGCCCCTGATGTGCCAAAACAGTGGAAACCCCCCAATTCGAACTCCAACCCTAACCCCAACACACCCCTAACCCTAATGGGAAAATGGAAATAAATACATCTTTTTTAATTTTATTATTTTTCCCTAACTAAGGGGGTGATAACGGGGAGTTTGATTTACTATTTATGGCGGGTTTTTATTTTTGGCAGCTGTCGCACGCTAAAAGACGCTTTTTATTGTAAAAATAGTTTTTGCATCATCACATTTTGAGAGCTATAATTTCTCCATATTTTGACCCAGAGTCATGTGAGGTCTTATTTTTTGCGGGACGAGTTGACGTTTTTATTGGTACCATTTTCGGGCACGTGACATTTTTTGATCGCTTTTTATTAATAATAATAATAATAATTTTTATTTATATAGCGCCAACATATTCCGCAGCACTTTACAATTAAGCGGGGACATGTACAGACAATAAATTCAATACAAGTTAAGACAATTCAAACAATGACATTAGGAGTGAGGTCCCTGCTCGCAAGCTTACAATCTACAAGGAAATGGGGGGACACAGTAGGTGAGAAATGCTTGTTAATTCAGGTCTGGCAATTATAATAGGGATTTTCATATAAAGCTGCATGATCCGGTCATCAGCCCGTGTGTTTAAGCGCAATAGACAAGTATCAAGTGCAGTTATCATGTGCATGAAGGGTGTGGAGACAGATGAATAATAGGGTGCAGATTCAGAATAATATTTGGAAGGAGGGAACAGGGCAAAGTTAGCTTGCTGAGTAGTTGATGTGATAGGCTTCTTTGAAGAGATGGGTTTTCAAAGCGCGCTTGAATAGGTCAGGGCTAGGTATCAGTCTGATCGTCTGGGGAAGTGCATTCCAGAGAGCTGGAGCAGCACGAGAGAAGTCTTGGAGACGGAGGTGCGAGGTTCGGATTACGGGGGATGTTAGTCTTAGGTCATTTGTAGAACGGAGGGCACGTGTAGGGCGATAGACAGAGATGAGAGAGGAGATATAAGGCGGTGCAGAACAGTGGAGAGCTTTGTGGGTGAGAGAGATGAGTTTATACTGGACCCTGTAGCGAATAGGTAGCCAGTGTAATGACTGGCACAAGATGGAGGCATCGGTGAAGCGGCTGGACAGAAATATGACCCTGGCTGCCGCATTCAAGATGGATTGGAGAGGAGAAAGTTTGGTAAGAGGGAGACCGATCAGAAGAGAGTTGCAGTAGTCCAGACGAGAATGAATAAGAGCGACAGTAAGAGTCTTAGCAGTTTCAAAGGTGAGAAAAGGTCGGATTCTGGAGATGTTTTTAAGATGCAGGTGACAAGAGCGACTGAGTGATCGGATGTACGGAGTAAAGGAAAGTTCAGTGTCGAATATGACCCCAAGACAGCGGGCATGCTGCTTGGGAGTTATGGTTGAACCCTCCAGGGTTATTTCGATGTTAGGTAGAGTGAGGTTAGTAGAGGGGAGAAACACAAGAAGTTCAGTTTTAGAGAGATTTAGTTTCAGATAGAGGGAGGACATGATGCTAGAGACAGCAGACAGATTTTATTCCAATTTTTGGGACACAGAATGAACAAAAACCAGCGTTTCATGAATTTCTTTTGGGGGGTGCTTTTACACCTTTCCGTGTGCGGTAAAATTGATAAAGCGGTTTTATTCTTTGGGTCAGTACGGTTACAGCGATACCTCATTTGTCGTTTTTTATGTTTTGGCGCTTTTATGCAATGAAAACAATTTTATATAAAAAATAAATTACTTTTGCATCGCTTTATTCTGCGAGCTATAACTTTTTTATTTTTTTGCTGATGACGCTGTGTGGCGGCTCGTTTTTTGCGGGACAAGATGTTTTCAGCGGTACCATGGTTATTTATATCCGTCTTTTTGATCGCGCATTATTGCACTTTTTGTTTGGCGGTATGTTGATAAAGCTTTATTTTTTGCTTTATTTTTTTTTTAAGGGGTTCAATAAAGGGGTTAACTAGTGGGACAGTTTTATAGGGCGGGTTGTTACAGACGTGGCGATACCAAATATGTGTACTTTTATTGTTTTTTTTTATTTTCAAAAAATGAATTTATTAGGGAATATATATATTTTTTTTTTATTAGCGATTTTTTATAAATTATTTTTACACTTTTTTTTTTTAACTTTATTACAATGTCCCAGGGGGGACACAACGGTCATGTGACAGATCGCTGATCTGTTACATCACAGGTCGCTGTGACAGATCAGCGATCTGTCACAGGCAGGGCTGCAGGCTTCCTCATGCCGGCATGAGGAAGCCGCCTCCCTGCAGGCCCCCGCCGCCATTTTGAAGTCAGGGACCTGCAGGGAAGGAGACCCCCGCAGCAGCGCTGCACATCGCGCTGCTGTGGGGGTCTCAGGGAAGCACGGAGGGAGCCCCCTCCCAATGCTTCCCTAAACCCCCAGTACGCTGCGATCATGTTTGATCGCAGTGTGCCAGGGGTTAACGTGTCGGGGGCGGTCCGTGACCGCCCCTGACACATAGTGCCGGGTGTCAGCTGTGATAATCAGCTGACACCCAGCCGCAATCAGCTGCTCTCCCCCCGTGAGCGCAGCTGACCGTGCTAGACGTACTATTCCGTCCTTGGGACTTAGGTCCCAGGTCACATGGACGGAATAGTACGTCTAATGTAGGAAAGGGGTTAAAGGGACAGACACATTCTGGACTGGGTCACTACAGCTTCAATGTTACTGGTAGTGCAAAGGCTCTGGAAAAGCAAAAAGGCTCCTCGCCCACCCATAAAGAAATCCAGCGAATTCTGCACTCCCAAATCCAAATTCCCCCCTCCCTTCTGAGCTCCAATGTGATTAAACATTTAGAGTTCAAAAGATTTGGTATTTCTGTAGCTCTGACAGCTCACTTAATTTACTGGTGCGTTTCTCCAGAAGCATGAGCTGGACATAAAGTTTGGGGCACTTCAACAAACTGGTCACTACACCGGCAGTTTGCAATTTTCACTCTGCAACATCCACTGTTCCTTGTTTCTGGAAAACACCCATGGAGTCAAAATCATCACCGTACCTGTAGATAAATCCCCAAGGGGTATAATTTCCAAAAATTGGGTCACTTAAGGGGGTATCCTACTCTTCTAGCACTTAGGGGCTCTGTATAAGAAGTCCACAAACTATTCTAGGAAAATCACTCAAGGAGGCTAATAGCGCTCTGATCCTCCAGAGTCTCACCGTATAGCTAAGGCCTCTTTCAAACTTCAGTTTTTTGACGTCAGTCAAAATCCGCCACTTTTCTAAAAAACGGATCGGCCCCTTTTTGGGCGGATCCGTTTTTTCCCCCCATTGATTTGCATTAGTGGCGGATTTTGATTGATGGTCGTCCGTCAGGTCCGTTTTTTGACGGATCCGAGAAAATTTTATCGGCTCCCGGGCGGACCAGACGGACACTGCAACGTTTTTTTTTTTTTTTGACGGTCCACCATTTTTAACCGCGCATGCCAGAAAGGTGAAAACCGGGAGCAGTTTTAACCATGTAATGCCAACCGGGAGCCGCTAAAATTCTCTCTCTTCCAGGCCGTGATCTCGCTCCTACTCTCGTCCGCCGCGACAATCTCGCTCCTACTCACGGCCGCGATCTCGTTCCTGCTCTCGGCCGCCGCGGCTTCAAAATCAACTCACGGACGCTATTTGCTGCGGTCGCTTTAATTCGTGCTGCTTGGCTTCTCCCACGGATCCGTCCTACAACGTGGTCCGCTGACATCCGTCCGTCACTAAACGGAGACGGATCAGTTGCTTTGAACTTGGCGGATTTCAACTGACCTCCGCCGACAGAGATATGAAACAGGCCTAAGCAGTACTGTACAGCCAAATATGGGGTATTCCTACATTCAGCAGAAATTGTGGGACACATTTTGGGGCCATTTTTACCCATTTCTCAGTGTGAAAATATAAAATATGTGGCTAAAACAAAATTTTGGTGGTAAAAATTTTTTTTTTTTCTTCACTGCCCAATGGTATAAAATTCTGTGACACACCTATGGTGTCAATATGATCACTGCACCCCTTGATAAATTAATTAAGACGTGTAGTTTGTAAAATAGGGTCTATGTGGGGTTCTGCTAAAGTAACATGATACCTTCAAAACCAGTACAGCAAAGTCTTAACTCCAATGTGGCGCTCCTTCCCTTCTGAGCTTCAAAAGTAGTTTTTGAACACATATGGGGTATCCGTGTACTCAAGAAAAATTGCACAACAAACTTTGGGTTCTATTTTCTCCCGTTACCCTTCTCAAAACAAAATTTGGGCTGAAAGAACATTTTTGTGGGAAAAATGTGATTTATTTTATCTTCATGGCTCAATGTTATGAACTTCTGTGTAGTACCACACATCTAGATAAGTTCCTTGAGTGGTCTAGTTTCCATAATGTCACTTGAGGGTTTCCACTGGTTGAGCACATCAGGGGCTCTCCCAACATGACAGTGTCATTTACATTCAAAAAGTCAAATGGCGCTTCTTCCCTTTCAATTGCACAGTAGTTTTCACCCACATATGGGGTATTTGCATGGTCAGGAGAAATTGCACAACAAGTTTTGGGGTTCATTTTTTCCTGTTACCTTTGTGAAAGTTTTTTTTTTAAGTTAATTTTTTCCATCCACATTACATTAATCTCTTTCTGACTTCTCATGTAATAATTCATCCCTGTGCCTGGGATCTATTTCACCAGGATCAGATTATTATGTCATAGCGATCGCCCGCGCATGGGCATTGCGCGGGCAATTGCCGCCGGGTGTCAGCTGATTCTGACAGCTGACACTAAGTGCAGTCACAGACCGCTCCCGGCACTTTAACCCCTAAATGCTGCAAATAAAGGCGATTGCAGCATTCCAGGAGCCAGCAGAGGGATGACAGCCCCTCCACTGCCTTTGGATCAGAGATCCTGCGGTGTGACGTAAGGTCCTGATCATTGCTATGGTGACCAGATGTCGTCAACTTTCTCTGTCACAGCTTGCATAGTATAGAGATGCTGCCGCATAACCATACAAGCGATCAGCCTGCAAAAAATGACTGTCCCATGGTGGGAAAAATAGAAAAAGTAAAAAAAAAAAATAAAAGGTATATTTTTAAATTATAAAAAAAAAAATCAAAAATATTGTATCTACAAATAATTTGCATTAATATAAACAATAAAAGTACACACATTTGGTATTGCCACGTCCGCAATGACTCGACCTATAAAATGGTCCCACTAGTTAACCCCCTCAGTAATCATAAAAAAATAAAAGGCAAAAAACAAACGCTTTACAAATCATGCCGAGGAAGAAAAAGTAGAATAAAACGCGTTAAAAAAGACGGATATAAATAAACATGGTATCACTGAAAACGTCATTTTGTGCCGCAAAAAACAAGCTGCTATTCAGCTCCATCAGCAGAAAAATAAAGTTATAGCTCAGAATAAAGCGATGCAAAAATACTTATTTTCTCAATAAAAATAGTTTTTACTGTGTAAAAGCGCCAAGACATAAAAATACTATATAAATGAGGTATCGCTGCAATCATACTGACCCAAAAAATAAAACTGCCTTATAAATTTTACCACACACAGAATGGGCATAAACCCCTCCCCCAAAAAAAAGAATCCTGAATTGCTGTTTTTGTTCATTCTGCCTCCCAAAAATCGGAATAGAAAGCGATAAAAAAAAAAAAAAAAAAAAAGCACATGCAAAACAAGAAATACTAGGCGCACAGCTATATACTAAAGCTTGGGGTGCAATACAGTAGTAAAAGGAATAATAGTATTGGAAAAAAAGGCACTACTGCAAACAAATGCACACCACAACAAAAATTTAGTTAAAAAATTGTAATGATACAAGCTTTATTGGCACAAAAGGTATTAAAACACACTTAAAACCAAAAACCACATCTGCTCAGGAAAATAACAAAAGGCCCAATATATACAAAATGCATGACATATACCCACAAGGGACAATTAATCCTAAACTTAATGGCTCATGAGGCATATAATATGTCCAGAACACAGGAAAATTGTAATATAAAGTGCATCTAGATTAATCCATATAATCAAGAGGGAAACCCCTCACAAAAAAGAGCAAACCCCCCCCCAAAAGAGAACAACATACCAGCATAATAGCTGGAGATGTTAGAGGGAAAATACCTGCCCCTTAATGCATGAAAGAAATAAAGGTTTAGTTACCAAACATGTCGTGTATAAAAGAGGGCCCAGACCCCCTGAATCGGAGCTCTGAGCAGAATGAGACCGTGGCCCCACGCGTATCGCCCTGACAAGCAGGGCTTCATCAGGGGAAGCCAATAAAGCTTGTATCATTACAATTTTTTAACTAAATTTATGTTGTGGTGTGCATTTGTTTGCAGTAGTGCCTTTTTTTCCCAATACTAGCGATAAAAAAAAGTCATGTGCCTGAAAATACCAATAAATAGGTCAACTCGTCTCGCAAAAAACAAGTCCTCACATGACTCTGTGGGACAAATTATGGAAAAATTATAGCTCTCAAAATACGGTGATGCAAAAACTATTTTATGCGATAAAAAGTGTCCTTTAGTGTGTGACAGCACAAAAAACCAAAGATAAACTCGAAGACTAAAGTCGCCTAACCACTTGGAACGGCGTAAAAAAACAATTCTTCACCTGCTGTTGATTTCTTCATTCTGCCTCCCAAAGATCGCATTAAAGCTCGGTGCACATTTAACTTGCGCTCTGCGCTGAGAGCTTACACTGGGGTTTCCATGTAAATCTCTGAAATCCGAGATTCAGATGGAGGTACTGTGGACACCGTACGACCTGTGATCCGGCGGTGTCTGTCTTTTTAGGATTGCATAAAAGTGCTGTCGGCCACAGTTTGGGGCACTTCTGAAAAGAAGGACACCGTGGAACAGAGGCCAGACAGAGTCCAGAGTAATTCTGCTGCCTCATAGAGAATGGATTCCTCAGGGGTTTCATCTGAATCATGTCACTCGGAGATTTAGATAGAAACCCCAAAGTAAGTGGTCAGCGCAGAGCGCCGGATAAATGTGATCCCAACGTTATGTAAAATGTTCCCAATAAAAGCTTCAACTCAATCCACAAAAAAAGCATGTCCCCACTCAGGTCTGTCATATGTTAACGGAAATATAGGGGCTTCCATGTTCCTGGTATCAGTGACGTGTCAGCAGTCTTCATTAGAATACCTAATCAGAGCACTACATGAAGCTCCCCCCCCCCCCCAACAGGCCGCCCAGGAGCACGAACATATCATTAACTCAAAACTGAAAATAAAGATTAAACAATCACAAGACGGATTTCATCAACCAAGGTATCATTTTAATAAGTATAACAGAGCAGACCTAACACTGTAGGTTACTCAGCACAATCCTGCTGACAGATTCACTTTAACAAGCAAACCACCTTCGTGGCTAAAGGGGGTTAACTCCTGTGAAGCACTTGAAGGGTTAAATAAACTTCTCGAATGAGGTTTTGAGCACCTTGAGGGGTGCAGTTTTTAGAATGGTGTCACTTTTGGGTATTTTCTGTCATATAGACGCCTTAAAGTCACTTCAAATGTGATATGGTCCCTAAAAATGGTTTTGTAAATTTTGTTGGAAAAATGAGAAATCGCAGGTCAACTTTTAACCTTTATAACGTAACTTAAAAACCACTGTAGCTGCACTATTAAAAAGGAGCATACCATCAGAGTATCCTTTATAAAAGGATTGTCCCTCAGCTCAGAACACCAAAACAGTATCTTCAGAGCACAGAGAAAACTGCTAAACAAACGCCGTCTGTGTACATTCATCAATCTCACTATTGTTGACCCCCTCGAGATGTATTCTTAGCAACAAGAAAGAGCCATCCAGAATTGTGTTTTTTTTTTTTTTAACGCACCAGTTTATTGCCAGCAGTCTGCAGATTCTGCGCAAAGCACGCAAGAAAATACAACAATAAAAAAAAAGTAAAAAAAAAAATGACGAAGCATGATTTGGTAATGTGTTAACTAATTTTTGTACAATAAATAAGTACACTAAATATTTCACAAATGGCAAAGATCAATGAAAATAAAATTAATTTAACAAAGAAAAAAAAAAATCACAAAGTTGCTTTAAGGCATAGGAGTAAAATACCTGTATATGAAATGCCTCCTGAAAGTGCAATGAGAAGTACAATTAATGCAAGCACCTTTTTTGAGGTCACATTGGTCAAGAGATGCCCACCATTTCAATTATGGAAATCTATTTATTCCATATAAAATAATGAATACTGTTAATAAATTACAATATAATATTACATTATAATACTGAGTAAAAACCTCTTCCTACATTTTTTTTTTACTAAGCAGAGTTTATTTGTAACATTTTTTAATATTAAGGGATATACAGTTCTTAAAAATGGATGGCTTATCCTCCACTGGATAGAGTACAGTCTCATGTACGTGCCTAAAAAGCTGTGGAGTTCGGGTCAAAAGGCCAGCAGCCAGGCCAGACATCACGGCCTGTAGACCTTGTATGCAGGACATATGAAGGCAGCCTAAGGATGAGCCAGGGTATAAGCAATGAGACTCAGACTATCCACACCAGTCCATTAGCTGCTCCAAGAGGGGAGGCCGAGGACAGAACTAATTGCTTGCAAGGCGATGGAAACAGCGAAGACTGGATTGGCAAGGATGTGGACAGTCTGATCCTCACCAATACAAAATTGATGGCTTATCCTAATGAAAAGCCATGTACTTCTAAAGAATGGATAACAGACTTAGAAGACTATTCAAGTATTAGACATAAAAGCTATATCTAGATTGAGCCTCTGCTGATCCACCTAGGGGTCACCACTGGCTTGGTACATCCAGATGGGAACAGAATGGGCAACTGGCTACCCTCCTCGCTTACGGCTATAGGAAATGGCCAAACTTGCATGCTCAGTTACTTTCCATAGAAGTGAACGGAGAGCTGCATGAATATGAAATAGTGGCAGCCGCGTCTAGGCCTCATCCAAATGGTAGTTTTTTATTTATGTATTCTATCCGTGTTCTCTACAGATAAAACATTTACCCATTATAGTCTATAGGGCTGTTCATGTTTGTTTTTTGTGGACTGTACCATTTTTTACTTAATACATACATAAAAAAAATAAAATAAAACAAATGATAAAACATGGATGGTAGGCTATATATAGGATTGTTATAAGGAATGGATGTTCATTCACACACATACACAAATATATGCAGACAACCAGTAACCTTGTTATAAAGTAAATACATACAATATAAAGCCAATGGTGCAGTACAAAGAAATCCTGTAATACCAGAAAAATAATAAAAATAATGTGATTATAGATCACAGAGAGGACACCCATTTAACAAAAGCCAGAGCGAACTAGATGATAGATGCAATAACAGTGCCACTTATATGTAAGTATGCATGGTTTTGGGAAGTAGTTAATGGATATAGCCCTGGTGGTTATGGGGAAACGTGGTGGTGTGGGTGTGAAGCATTTAGTGTTAAAGGGAATCTTTCAGCAGGTTTTTGCTATGTAATCTGAAAGCAGAATTACTATGTAGGTGCTGAGACCCTGAATCTAGTGATGTGTCAATTACTGGTCTGCATGTTGTCTACGTTTTCTATGCTGTAGATGTAGCAGTGCTCTGAATACAGAGTTGTCTATAACTCTGCCCACACCACCGATTGGTGGGGGCGAGGTTACACTGTTCAGGTTGGCAAGGAGGCACGACACACCTAGTCCTGTAATGATTGATCTGCTAATAAAACAGTGGATTTTAGCGAAACCGCAAAACACAGCTTAGTGACATCGCTGCAATTAGCCTCTCAGCCTCTACATTATGCTGCCCTCATATTATATAGAAAAGGAAATCTGTCAGTTGGTTTTTAAGTTGGCCAGACACATTGGATAGCTGACAGCCGACATTTGACTTGGAGCACTGCGATGTGCTCCATGAAAGCACAGCTGTCATATACTTTTTGCTTATTTTCTTGCCAATATACCGTATTTTTCAGATGAAAAGACGCACTTTACGACAAAATTTTTGAGGAAAGTGGGGGGTGCGTCTTCTAGTTCGGCTGTGGATGGGGTAGGTGGGGGGAGTGCCAGTGGCGGAGGAGTGGGTCACAGGAGGCAGGAGCCGGCGGCTGCAGCTAACACCGTGCCCGCTGTTGAAGAAAATGAATATTCACTGCTCCCCATGCCTATAGTCCTGCTCACCTCTATGCACTGAAGCTGGCGCCAAGAGCTGGAAGGAACTATGGATGTGGGGAGCAGTGAATATTCATTATTTAATCGCAGGCAAATTGTTAACCCCCGGATTCCTGCAGCAGCTGGGCGATCACGTGTGCCCACTATTAAAGAGAATGAATATTCACTGCTCCTCACACCCATGGTAGTGGAGAGCAGAGAATGATCATCCTCTTTAATAGCAGGCACACGTGATCACCCAAGCTGCTTCAGGAAGCCAGCGGCTGCGGCTAACAGTGTGCCTGCTATTAAAGAAAATTATTATTCACTGCTCCCCACGCCCATGTTCTCAGATGAGGGGAGAGATGAATATTCCGGCAGCTGATCTTGGCGTGTAGGAGTTCATGGCAGTGATGTCATGCGATGTTACACACTGAAACTGGGCTGCTGGCATGGACGCAGCGCTGTGAGGGAGCAGAGGGAATGTAAATAGAGTCATTTATTTTTTTATTTCTGCGGCGTGATGGGAGCCATATATACCAGGATGGGAATGAAGGGGCCACGTATACCTGGATGGGGATGTATACCAGGATGGGGGATATTAGTACAGAATTGGGGGACATTACCCCTATAACAGTGTCAGCAGCTGAAACCTCCCCAACCCCACCCTAACAGTGCGTCATGACCACAATTTTTTCTATTTTCCTTCACTAAAACGTAGGAGCGTCTTATGGTCTGAAAAATACGGTACCTAATATACCTGCTGGGAAGCACAGAGTGAAAGTTTTCTATTTTGTTCTTTTGTTATTATGTGCTTATATTACTATGAGTAATGTACATTTCTTTCAAAAGATCATACAGTGGAGGGAATGCTGTGGCTGAAAGGGTTTTCTTCAGTTCGCTGGAGAAAAGGGAAGTTTTATGAACAGCACAGTGAACTGTCAGCACCACCTGAGAGAATGGTTAGTAGGTGTTTGTTCCTATCCCGACACCACAGAGAATGGTTCAGAGTACTAAAAAGCAACAAAACCTAAAATTTTAAAATCTAGCCAAGAAACAAAAAATGTAAATAAAAATACAATATTGTCACATTACATGATAATCTTAAATAGTTTAAAAATATTACAGTAAAAATATCATTTATCATGACTTCAAAATATATGATAAATGACAAAGTGCATCAGAAAACAGACTGATTGAGGAGTTGCATACTTTAATCAGTACTGTCTATAGACGGATAGTATAGTCTGTTTAAGCAAACTTCCACTCTGCTTTCTCCAAGATGACATACGTCTAAGATGCAGATGACATGCAGTCTGTTCCGTGTTCTTGCATATTCCACAAGCTCACCTGAAATTGAGGCAAACGTGTGGTATAATAAAGCTATTTAGGATAAAAAAAAACAGCTAAAGAAATAATCTAAAGTTCTTAAATTGCTTTAGTTAAACAAAATATTTTGCAAATGACTTTCTATTTCTAGCTGCAATCATTCTCCTGCAATGAGAGCATTTACCTTTCATAGTATATAGTTTCCATGGAGCTCAGCCAACTAGTGCTAAGCAGATGCGTTAACTCCTAACATACCAGCCACCTCTCTCCAGCCCATTGATTTATATGCAGATGATAGCTACTTACCTTCCTCACGCTCCCTTTCAGCTTCTGACAGACTGTTTTATAAATCTTGCAAAATCACTGCCTCCATTTGCAGCTTTCGTGCTTTGTGCCCTGGCTGCGTGTTTGTTAAAATTCAGTTATTTCTATATGTAAATACAGTTATAGAAGTGTAGACTCCAGAACAAACCACAGATTGTGGAATGTGTTACAGCAGAACTTGTGCAGAGCTTTATAGTTCTACTATTCACCAGAACTGTCACTCAAGGAGGAGAGCCTGCCCTGCCAGAAAACTGGAAGCGAAGAAGCTGCATGGATCGGAGCTGCTCAAGATACAACTTAAGAATACCTTATTGCAAATATACATTTACAAATTTGGGGCGAAAATAGGGTGCGTCTTAATGCAGATATACCTTACCGGCCACGGTGGAGCAGGGTCACGGCTAGAGGAAGAAAGAATGGAGCCTTGCTGCAGGCTGGGATGAGAGGGTGTTTGGATGTGCGGCGCGCCGCTGGGGGTGTTTGGTGCTGCTGCGGGGGCTCTGACAACATTTTGTGAAAAGCCACAGCCTCTGCAGTTCATGGTTTCCTATGCGGTAAACTCTGGCAAAATGGCTGCCGGGGGCGGCGCACGTGCAGATGGAGATCTCGGGAGATGAGCATGTAAGTTCTGAACAAATATGCTAGAGTAACTCGTCCTGCCAAATAATGATGCATACTTTCACAAAAGTTCCTAACTAGATGCTGAAGTAGTAACTGCTGGAAGATAAGTGCCTCAATATTGAAAAAATTGAAAGGTATAATTTGGAGTCGGGAATAAATGTGCATGCATGAATTTCTATAATCCATAAAAGGTAATCAAAAAGAAAAATGATGCACCAAAAACAGCATTAAAATGTATTAAAAATATTTACTGAAATCATTGCCAGGTACAAATTCATCAACAGTTTCATAACTGGTAAATTACCCTACTTAAGCAAAATGTCCTTTGTGTTTTGGAGCCTGGATATGGAGAGACATTCTACAATCCTGGAATAAAGATTAAAGGACATTCCATACCTACATACTAATTGTGTTGCTCCTATGCGTTTTGGAGTTTGGAAAATGATTGGAGGCATACCTGCTAAGAAAAACTTCTAAATTCCTGGAATAAAGATTAAACAACATTTTGTTTAACTCCTTAGTGACCAAGCCAAATTTTTTAAATCTGACAGGTATCACTTTATGTGGTAACTCTGGACCGCTTTAACATAACCCATTGATTTTGAGACTGTTATTTCGTCGCACATTATACTTTATGATAGTGGTACATTTATATCAACATTTTTTGTATTTATTTATAAAAATCTGAAATTTTACCAATCAAATATTTCCCTCATGTCTGCCTTACATCAGCACCATTTTTAAAATGTTATTATATGCTGTGAGCATTTTAGAACGTCTAAAAAAGTAGCAGCAATTTTTCATTTTTTTAAGGAAATTTACAAAACTTATTTTTTTTAGGGACCTATCAGGTTTTGAAGTGTCTTTAGGGGTCCTATATATTGGAAACCCCCACAAGTGATACCATTTTAAAAACAGTGCCCCTCAACGTATTTTAAAATTGCATTCAGGTAGTTTATTAACCCTTCAGATGCTTTTCAGGAATTAATGCAAAGTGACATGACAGGAATGAAGATATTTATTTTTACCATCTAAATGCTGATAACTTATGAACAGGCCGCTGTAGCCGGCAGACTAAAGCCATTATTTGGCCATGAACTGCCATGGCAAACATCAGGACCACATAATCAAGATCTCAGGGTGCCGATGGAGTTAAAGAGGAAACCCCCATACTCTGTTAACTATCCAGATACTGTAGTCTTTGACAGCAGCATTTAAGGGGTTAACCCCTTCATAAGGAGGTATTTTCGTTTCATTTTTTGCTTCTCTTCTTCCCAGGGCCATAACTTTTTTATTGGTCAATATGGCCATGGGAGGGCTTGCTTTTGTGGGACGAGTTGCACTTTTGAACAACCCCATTGGTTTTAAACACATCAAGTACTGGAAAACGGGAAAAAAATTTCAAAGTGTGGTGAAAATGCAAAAAAGTGCAATTTGTGGTTTTGCTTTTTCACTATGTTCACTAAATGCTAAAATTGACCTGCCACTATGATTCTCCAGGTCATTACGAGTTCATAGATACAAAACATGTCTTGGTTCTTTTTTATCTAATGGGTGAAAAAAAAAAATCTAAATATTATTTAAAAAAAAAAAAAAAAAAAAAAAAGCGCTATTTTCCAATACCTGTAGCATCTTTAATTTTCGTGATCTCGGGTTGGGTGAGGGCTTATTTTTTGCGTGCCGAGCTGACGTTTTTAAAAGATAAAATTTTGGTGCAGATACGATCTTTTGATCGCTCCTTATTGCATTTTAATGTTGCAACCAAAAAATTGTAATTCTGGCATTTTTACTTTTTTTCTCATTACGCAGTTTATCGATCAGGTTAATTTTTTATATTGCTAGAGCAAGCGATTCTGAATGCGGCGATACCAAATATGTGTATGTTTGATTTTTTTTAAATAGTTTTATTTTGAATGGGGTGAAGGGGGGTGATTTGAACGTTAAGTTTTTTTTATATTTAGAAAAAAAAAAAAGCTGCCATAACCCGATTGCATCTGCTACACATACAGGTGATGATCAGATCGCCTGTATGTAGCAGAATTGCTAACTTGTTATGATCACTGACCACTGGGTGGCACTCACAGCAAGCCCGCAGTGACAACCATAGAGGTCTATCGGAGACCTCTGGTTGTCATGCCAACCCATCGGCGACCCAAGATCATGTGATCTGAGCACTGATGGGCGGGATCTCCGGCGCCCTTGCCGGATGTGCGTATTAAATGCCGCTGTCAGAGTTTGACAGCGGCATTTAATGGGTTAACAGCTGCGGGAGAATCGCGATTCCTCCCGTGGCTGTTAGCGGCACATGTCAGCTGTACAAAACAACAATGTCGGAAAGGGGTTAAATGATAGTCAGTACCAACACTAATCATGGATGATGCAGCAAGTTGTCAGCAATATTGTACAGGTGAAGCTGACAGCCACAGGATTGTTGCCCATCAGGAGATGCTGGTCTCTTATCCCAGGTCAGTAAAAAGACATATGGATGGTCACTAAGGGGTTAAATATAGTAATTTACCAATTATGAAAGTGTTGATGAATTTGTACCTGGAAATTACAGTAAATATTTTTAATGCACATTAGGCCGGGGTCACACTGGCGAGGAATACGGCCGAGTGAGAGGCGCTAAAAGCTCGCATTAGACACGGACCAATGATTCTCTATGGGGTCCCTCGCACCAGCCGTATATTTCTCATCCGTATTCTACGCTCCGTGCCAATCACAGCATGCTGCGATTGTCAGCGTACTACGCCCGTAGTACGCCAATGCAAGTCTATGGGTGCGCAAAAAATACGGATTACACACGGACCACACATGTGACTTGCGAGAAATACGCACCCGGTGTCTTTTAGCAAAGCCGGCAATTCAGTGCGCGATACAGTAAACTCACACTGACAGGTTTAATAAAGAAACAAAAGAATATATATATACACATAGAATACATATATATATGTGTGTATTCTATGTGTCTATATCTATTCTTTGGTTTCTGTTATAAAACCTGTCATAGGGCTCCATCATATGTCCATTTTGCAAGCCTGTGAGAAAATCTTGCCATACGGATGCCATACGGATTACATACGGATGCTGACATGCGCAAAATACGCGACCACACCTTGATTACGGATGACATACGGAGCACTATTTAGGGGCCATTCATCCGTATTACGCATGTAAAATACTGACCGTATTTTGCGTTGGTTAGTGTGACCCAGGCCTTAGTGGAAGTTATTTCATTTATGATCCCAAAGAGAACAAATGGATCAATGACGCACATGTAGAACGATTGCTCTATGTAAACGGGACAATTTGAGTCTTGTTCCAGACTAAGGCTGCTTTTACATTTCCGTATTTTTGCAGGCCGATTTTGCGGCCCCAATATCTTTCTATGGGACTACAAAATCAGCCCGCAAAAATTCAATGGTGCGCCGTGTAAAAATATTGAGCTTATTTTTCACGGTGTACGGACATGGCGTCCATTTAAATCATTGGGGCCGCAAAAACAAACCGGAAGTTTGTTTTTGCGGTGCTCTGTCACTTCCGGTTTTGCGGAACGCCATTTTTTTTCTCCAATACTATTTCCATAGTATTGGGGGGAAAAAAACGGCGATCCACAAACATTTTTTGCGGCCCGTTATTGCGGTCCACCACAAAAAATGTGGCGATACGGCCTGCAAAAACGGGCCACAATAACGGACCTCAAAAAAATGCGGTAAGTGCAAAACCACTCTTATGGACATCCCAGTAATGGGAGATCCGGCGACCAACAAACAGCAATCATGCAGATATGTGATGAGCTTGTATACCATAAGTGAATACTCATGGACCATAAATGTAAGTTATGTTACAATTTTGGTCTCTAGCAGAGAGGAGCAGAGAAATTAAGGGTGGTTTTACACTTTCACACTAGCGTTTATTCGACGCAGCGCACGGCGCCGCTAAGCCCCGCCCCATCCGGTCATCGCCGCCTGCTATCGCACATGGATGCTTGCGATCTGCGCACCCTATCTTTAGCATAGGGTGCGCAGGCCGTGCGCTAGTAGGATTTTGGCGTGCGCTCCGCATTTTTGAAGGCGCGCCGAACGCAGCATGTTGCATTTCGGCGAGCACGGCGCACCTTCAAAAGTGCGCAGCGCACACCAAAATCCTACTAGCACACGGCCAGCGCACGATCTGCGCACCCTATGCTAAAGATAGGGTGCGCAGATCGCAAGCGTCCATGTGCGATAGTAGGCGGCGATGACCGGATGGGGCGGGCAGGGAGCCGGCAGGGGGCGAGGCTTAGCGGCGCCGTGTCGAATAAACGCTAGTGTGAAACTAGCCTTACCGTATTTTTTTGCGGTCCTTTATTTGGCCTGTTTTTGCGGGCCGTATCGCCACACTTTGTAGTGTACCACAATAACGAGCCGCAAAAAATGTTTGCGGTTCGCCATTTTTTTCACCGGTACTATGGAAATGGTATTGGAGAAAAAAAAACAGCGTTCCGCAAAACCGGATGTGACGGCGTGCCGCAAAAACAAACTTTTAGTCTGTTTTTGCGGCCCCATTTATTTAAATGGGCACGGTTTCCATACGCCGTGAAAAATATCGAGCAAGCTCGACACGGCACACCATTGAATGTTTGCGGGCCGATTTTGCGGCCCCATAGGAAGCTATTGGGGCCGCAAAATCGGCCCGCAAAAATACAGTAAGTGTAAAACCACCCTAACACTACAATAGCTAGTCTGACATGTCCTTTGGTACTCTGTGGCAGCCGGACCACTACAGTGAGAACTTCATAGTTGAAGAAAGCGCAAGACGTGCCCATGATGCTGGCATCTCAGTGCGGGCTGAGAAGCTTGCATGTCCCTGGTCTGGATGCATTGTAATTTGCCATTTAGTCACTGGGCATTGAATGAGCTCCAATTTACATGTCTTACCTTGAACAGAAAGCCAGAGGCTCTCTAGAATCTTATCATTATCACTTGCTCCAGCAGATAGAGAATCGGGCAGATAGTTTATACCAAATAAATGAAAGTTATCAAATATTGGTAAAGAGACGTCTATCGCTATGTCCTGATTTATACCTGTTAAAAAAAAAAAAGAAAAGAAAAGCCAATTCTTTAATAAATATGAGCAAGTTCAGTACAGCTCAAACAGAGGAAGGCACGAGATTAGGAATTCTCTTCTGCAATCATTTTGAAACAAAACCCATCAATATGAAAATTCTATATAAAAAGGTGGTTTGCACAATACTCAAGGTCATATGCTGCTTTGTAATTTATTTAAAAAAAACAAAACAAAACAAACACTGGACAGACTACGACTGACAGTCAATAGTTATTTTAGGTATGTAATACAAACATGACTTTTGATATGATTTTCAAATAGGTGCAGGTCCCACAAGTTCTGTGGATATGCCATAGATGTCCGAGATGGGACTACAATCCTAGAACACCTTTAATTTTCCAGTTCTATGATTGAGCAGAACATTTTATCTAAGTAATAAATTAAAAAGTAAAAACAAAATCCTACTTCTTTATATTGTATGAACCCCTTCCTGACATACATACATGTATGGGTGTATGAAGCGGGAGCTGGAACTGATGGCTGCTCTCTAACAGTAGTATTCAGAGATTGTATGGCCGCTTTGTAAAAATAGATGGCATTTACCGTATATACTCGTGTATAAGCCGAGATTTTCAGCCCATTTTTTTGGGCTGAAAGTCCCCCTCTCGGCTTATACACGAGTCATATACCGGGGGGATCGGCGGGGGAGGGGGAGCGGGGGTGTCAGATCATACTCACCCTTCTCTGCAGCTCCCCTGCTTGTTCCATGCTGTTGGCGCTGCTCTCTTCCTGCTTCAGCTGTCAAATGGAACCCGCTCATTAAATATGCGCTCTCTGCCTGCACAGTCACTGCAGAGCGCAACGCTGATGAGCAGGGGGCAGCGACTGAGGGGAGTATACAGTTTTTTGGGTTTTTTTTGTAAGAGAGGCAGCAGCAACATGATGGGGCCACACACTGTGCAGATAACTGGGGCCACTCACTGTGCATCATAACTGGGGCCACTCACTGTGCATCATAACTGGGGCCACTCACTCTGCAGATAACTGGGGCCACTCACTCTGCAGATAACTGGGGCCACTCACTGTGCATCATAACTGGGGCCACTCACTGTGCAGATAACTGGGGCCACTCACTGTGCATCATAACTGGGGCCACTCACTGTGCATCATAACTGGGGCCACTCACTGGGCATCATAACTGGGGCCACTCACTGTGCTTCATAACTGGGGCCACATACTATGCAGATAACTGGGGCCACACACTGCAGATAACTGAGGCCACTCACTGTGCACCCTCGGCTTATACACGAGTCAGTAAGTTTTCCCAGTTCTTTGTGGCAAAATTAGGGGGGGGTCGGGTCGGCTTATACTCGAGTATATACGGTAAATGGTTTCAGTTATGTTTGGGTGCCCATCAGGTCCCCCATGTCAATACTATGTGCTAATAGGTCACAAATACAAGCTCCATAAAAATTATAAATCTCAGAAAATGGAGAAAAAAAATATAAAAAGAGGGATTTTGGGTTCTTACCATAAAATCTCTTTCTTGGAGCCTTCATTGGGGGACACAGATTTCCATGGGTGTATGCCGCTGCTGCTAGGAGGCTGACACTATGCAAAACAAAAAACTTAGCTCCTCCCTGGCAGTATACACCCACCGACAGGCACCAAGTACCTCAGTTGGTGAGAAAGCAGTAGGAGAAGCAACCAAAAAACTCTCAACATATGTACCAACCCAACAAGGGACTCGAAGACCCAACACGGTACAACTTAAACAGGGAGGGTGCTGTGTCCCCCAATGAAGGCTCCAAGAAAGAGATTTTACGGTAAGAACCCAAAATCCCTCTTTCTTTATCGCTTCATTGGGGGGACACAGATTACCATGGGACGTTCCAAAGCAGTCCCGAGGGTGGGAACAGCAATAAAGGAACGAAGGAAGGGCTTAGGTTGGTCGATGTGCTACCGCCGCATGCAGAACCTTCCTACCAAACGCTGCATCAGACGAGGCCTGGGTATGAACCCTGTAGAACCTCGCAAAGGTGTGCAAAGACGACCAGGTTGCGGCTCTGCAAAGTTGTAAGGCCGAAGCCTGGTGTCGCACAGTCCAAGAAGCCCCCAACAGCCCGGGTGGAGTGGGCTCTCACTCCCGGAGGGGGCCGTTTTTCCTAAAGTCGGTAGGCTTCCAGAATGGTAGAACGAATGCAGCGAGCGATAGTGGATTTGGATGCTGGAAGCCCTTTCCGGCGACCTTCAGAGATGACAAGCAGGGAATCAGATTGGCTAAAAGAAGCGGTTCTGGCAAGGTAGACACGCAAGGCTCTCATTACATCCAGTTTGTGGAGCAACTTTTCCAGAGGATGAGCAGGCGCAGGACAAAACGAGGGAAGGACGATATCCTCGTTAATGTGAAACGGGGATACCACTTTTGGAAAGAAGGCGGGAACTGGCCTGAGCACGACCTTATCCTGGTGGAGGATTAGGTACGGGGAATGATAGGATAAAGCCGCCAGCTCAGAAACTCTCCTGATGGATGTAATGGCGTTTAGGAAAGCCACCTTCCATGAGAGAAGGGACAGAGGAATGTCCTGGATAGGTTCGAATGGCGCCTTCTGGAGAGCGCCAAGAACGAGGTTGAGATCCCACGGATCTATCGAAGAATGATGAGGAGGAGCCACATGGGCGACTCCTTGGAGAAACGTCTTCACCTGCGGTAAGGAGGCCAGATCCTTCTGGAAGAGGATTGCCAGAGCAGATACCTGGCCTTTGAGGGTACTGAGGGAGAGGCCCGCATCCAAACCGGACTGGAGGAAGCCAAGTATGGATGGAATGGAGAACGCCAATGGAAAAACATCGTTATCATCGCACCAATGGAAAAAAGCCTTCCAGTACCTATGGTAAATGCGGGAGGAGGCTGGCTTCCTAGCTCTGATCATGGTTTGAATGACCCGGCTGGAAAACCCTGATTCTCTCAGAATCGTGGCCTCAACGGCCATGCCGTTAAACTCAGAGACTGAGAATTCTGGTGGTAAAGGGGAGCTGTGAGAGAAGGTCTGGAAGCCTCCAGGGGACGTCCGCGAGCATGTTCACCAACTCCGCGTACCAAGGTAGTCTTGGCCAGTCTGGAGCCACCAGAATTACTGGGATGCCTTCTGACTTTATCTTCTTGACCACCCTTGGGATCAGTGCAAGGGGAGGAAACAGGTAAGGCAGTTGGAAATGGGACCACGGAATTACCAGGGCGACGCAACCGATGGCTAGAGGATCCCTGGACCTGGCTACAAAGAGAGGGACCTTGTTGTTCATCCAAGATGCCATGAGATCGATGTCCGGGATGCCCCAACGCTGGCATATCTGATTGAAGACTGTGGGGTGAAGTGACCATGCCTTACGCTAGACCCTGGCGAATCAGGAAATCGGCTGCCCAATTTCCACCCCTGGAATGTGAACGGTGGAGATCGCCGGAACGTGACGCTCTACCCAACGCAGTATCTTTGCCACTTCTGACATTACCTGCCATTGTGAGTACTGCCCTGATGGTTTATGTACGCCACGGCCGTGGCGTTGTCTGATTGAATGCGGACTGGTTTGCCTACGAGGAGAGGCTGCCTACGAGAAGAGGCTGCCAACGAGGAGAGGCTGCCAACGAAGTAGAGCAAGGAAGATTGCTCTGATTTCCAGAAGGTTGATGGGAAGCAGAGTCTCCTGGGCGCTCCAGCGCCCTTGGGCCATTTTCCGATGGAAAACCGCCCCCCATCCTAGGAGACTGGCATCGGTGGTGATGACTTGCCACTGAGGCGGAAGAAAGGACCTTCCCTGGGGAACTGACGCCGGCAATGTCCACCACGTCAGCGATTGTCTTACTCTGAGCGGAAGAAGAATGGGACGGTCCAGAGAAAACAAAGTCTTGTCCCAGACTGAAAGGAGGAATAGCTGGAGAGAGCGAGTGTGAAATTATGCGAAAGGCACTGCTTCCATGGAAGCTATCATCTTCCCCAGGACCCTCATGCAGGACCGAAGGGGAATTGTCCTCGAGCGTTTTAGGGATCGGATCCCCGTGCAAAGGGCTGAAAATTTGTCCTTCGGTAGAAACACCCGGGCTAGATCCATGTTGAAGTCCATGCCCAAAAAGGTCAGACGCTGGGTAGGGTGCAGGATGGACTTCTCTTTGTTGACTATCCATCCGAGGCGGCCGAGAGCATCCAAGGTTATCTGAAGACTTTGAAGACAGTCTTGGAGGGACGAGCCCTTGATCAGGAGATCGTCCAGATAAGGGAAGATGAGAATCCCCCTGGATCGAAGGATGGCCATGACTGTTGCCATCACCTTCATAAAGACACGGAGAGCGGAGGCCAGGCCGAAGGGAAGGGCCGTGAACTGATAGTGATTGTCCTGAAACGCAAAGCGGAGATATCTCTGATGTTGCAGACAAATAGGGATGTGGAGGTAGGCATCCTGTATGTCTACAGAGCAGAGGAACTCTCCGGGTTCCATCGAGGCTATTACCGAGCGCAGGGACTCCATCTTGAAGTGGAGGACCCTCACGTGGCGGTTGAGCAACTTGAGGTCCAAAATTGGATGAAGAGAGCTGTCTTTTTTCGGGACTACGAAAAGATTTGAGTAGAACCCTGAAAACCGTTAGTTTGAAGGAACGGGAACGATAACCCCGGCGGAAAGAAGGGAGGAGACGGCCTGAAGGAACCCTGGAATCTGGGACCGCTGTCTTTGGGGTCGAGACAGGAAGAAGCGACTGTTTGGGGGGGGAACAAAATTCGATTTTGTATCCGGAAGTGATGATTTCTCTGACCCAAGCGTCGCCGACAACAGATAGCCACGCGTCCTTGAAAGAGGAAAGTCTGCCTCCCACCCTCGAAGAATTTCCAGGTGGGGGTGACCCGTCACTTAGAGGAAAATCTGCCGGACTGGGAGCCTGAAGGCCTGACCTCTTGACCTCCAGCGGGGAGCAGGTTTATATGATGGTTTCCTCCGGTCTCTGGAAGCGGAGGGCCGGTCCTGCTGGGATGAACCTTCTGTGGAAGAGAAGGGGCGAAAGGACTTAAACGGCCGAGCAGCCTTTCTGTTGAAAAACCTTCTAGGCCGGGACTGAGGAAGGGAGGTACTGTTACCACCAGTGGCATCCGAAATTATCTGATCCAGCTTGGCGCCAAAGAGCCTAGAGCCGTGAAAAGCCAGGTTGGTGAGCGACTTTTTAGAGGTGGTGTCCGCACTCCACGACTTCAACCAAAGGATGCGGCGTATGGCTACTATGTTGCTATGTTGACCCGGCCGCGTCCAAAAGGTATATACCTGCATGATTAATTTGGTCTGCCAAATCTGCCAGCTCGTCCTGAGGTGCTGCCGCTAAGATGCCCTTGCGAAGAATTTTTGCCCAAGCTGAAATGACCTTCGCCACCCAAGCGGAGGCGAAAATAGGACAGAGGGAGGCGCCGGATGCCTCAAAAATTGACTTAGCCAGAGATTCTATTTGCCTGTCTGTCGGATCTTTAAGCGAAGCTCCGTCTGGGAGGGATAGAACCGTCTTAGAGGAAAGACGGGAAACTGGAGGATCTACCTCAGTAGCTTTGGTCCATTTTGTGACTAGATCCGCATTGAAGGGATATAGCACATCTAATTACTTGCGGCCTGAAAAACGTTTCTCAGGGTGTTCCCAGTGATTGGCTAAGGAAGTGTCGAACTCCTTGTGATTAGGAAAGGTTCGAGAGGGAGGCCTCGCTCGCTTAAAAGAAATAGAGCATTCCTGAGGGGGTGCCTTATCCTCCTTTATTTTGAGGGTTTGGAAGATAGCCGATATGAGATTGTCCACCATATCCCGTGTTCTAGCCATGTTGTCCGCCTCTGAGTCAGATCCAGATTGGGAATCATCGTCTGACCTATGGTCGTCTGATGAGGGAGACGAGAAGCGTAGCCTGGGTGAAGCGGAAGGACCTTGCGAGCTGGAAGAAGAGCCAGACAGAGCCCGCTTCCTAGAACCTCTACCCGGTCTGTCCGTCTGAAGGTCGTGGTCAGGTGCAGGCGACTCACTGTGAGGGGCGGTCGGCGCACAGGTGGCCGTAGACAGCTGAGGTAACTGTTCTAAGACCTGGACCAGAGACTGAGAAACTTTAGTCAAATCAGAGACCGACTGAGACATTGCAACGTCCACTCAGGGGGTGGCGTTCTCTCATTTCGGGGCTCGGAGTGCTCCTGGGGGGCAGACATGGTGGAAGGGCTGCAGGACGGGCAGAAAGGAGACGACTGACCTGATGCCCACTTCTTTTTATAGCGCGCGCAGGCGTAGTGAATAGCGGTGGGTCTAGAACAGAGAGCCCTTGCAGGGTTGAGCATATGTCTATGCGGCAGTAGCACTAACTTGATAGGGAACTGCCGTGGGGAGCTAAGTGTAGCGTCAAACTATAGCAGCGCCGAGCCTACCGAGGTTCAGATGCGGAGCAAATACCTTGTGTCCCCCAAGAAGAGATCCGGTGAAGGGAGAGAGAGTGATCTCTCAGAAATGACAGGAAAACCGCTAGCGGTGGGCGGGGCTTAACGGCCGAGCTGCGTGATTGGATGAAGACCGAGGGGGGGCGCGGCTAAAGGGAGAGACTGACGGCACCAGAGAAAACAGCCATGTGATGGGCTAAAAAAAAGGCGCGAATAAAGCACGCGCAGAGAGGGAGGAAGGAGCTTGCAAAATGAAAGTGAAAGTTCACAGTGCACCTCCCCCCCGAGACTAATGTCGCCCGCAGACATGTGAAGGAACGAGGTAACTGCTGCCTGCAGAAAAAATACCGCCCGGGGAAAAAGGGGGCGGGAAATTCAAACCGGCTATTATAGGAGCCAGTCCTGATAACTGCCATGTGAAAAGAATGCAGGGTGGGAGATTCAAACCGGGGGCTGAACTGCTACAAGAGGTGCCTGTGGAACGCTACAGGCTGAATGGTTCAGCATAGGTCCATTTGAACGCAGGGCTGGTGGGGACATTCAGACAGCTTACCTGATGTCCCTGAAGAGGATGACCGCAGGGACCCACGAATAAAGGGCAGGCCGCTGAGAGAGAAAAATCCTCCGTACCCGCACCATGTCCCCATAGTGCAGAAGACGGCGCCAATTTCTTGCTGGAAGGAGGAACGTCACCGCTGGTGACCGCCGTCTTCCTCTCAGCCCTGTCCCGGGAGAGGGGTGAGGAGGGGAATCGCCTAGGACCGGCCAGCGTCATCAGCCCATAGCACCCGAGGGTGATCGGGAAAAAGTCCTGTCTGCGGTACTGAGAGTTGCGATGTGGGCACTACCACATTGCTCGCTCAGCCGCCTGATATGGGATAGCAGGGTGAACTTACACCGTTTCCCGATGCTGAATCTGAAAAATAAGCGGAAAAGATTAATACACACACAACTAAAGCCTAAAAAGAAATCGTTAAAAGCGGATCTGGGAGATCCCGGTCCGCCTCCTACAGACACTAAGCACAAACTGAGGTACTTGGTGCCTGTCGGTGGGTATACTGCCGGGGAGGAGCTAAGTTTTTTGTTTTGCATAGTGTCAGCCTCCTAGCAGCAGTAGCATACACCCATGGTAATCTGTGTCCCCTAATGAAGCGATAAAGAAATAAGTTTTGACTTCTGTGAGAACAGGATGCAAAAAAAGTAAAAGCAAAATGTGTTAAATCTGGTTGAATTACTTTCAGATAATTAATTGCAGTAATAAAAAAGCAAAGTATTTATAGCACTATGGATTTTATTGCTTACCCAGTATGGTCAGTTCATAGTGGCCAGGCCTGCTGGCCCCTGATAAGCTGGGCCACGGGCTTAGATCCGTAACTTTTGCTGGATGAAGGCTGTACCGTTTCAGAATCTCCTTGTGATTGTAGTCAAATATCTGAGTCAAACTTTCTGGAAATAAGTTGCCGTAGAATAGATGTTCTTCTACACTGTGCTTAACCTCACACCACAAGAGATTCTTCCAGGATAACGTAGGACAGGAGGTCTCATCACTTGTTTCACTGTCTGCACCATGGCTTCCAGCTACTTCATCAGCACATGTAGGAAAAAAAAATGACAAGACAAAAGGTTAAACAGTAGTGATGAGCGAATGTGCTGGTATAAGGTGTTACCAGAGCACGCTCAGGTGCTAATATAGTATCAATAATATGTTTGAGCTGCATGTCTCGTGCACAACACATGAAGGTATTGCCTAAAAACAAGTGATCCCAGCATGTGTTGCTGCTGTGGAACAGCTGTGAGACGTGCAGGCGCAGGGACTCTAACATATTATTCGAGCATGCAGAAGACACGGTTAGTAAAACGAAAAAAGTGGTTTGGTACAGTGTTAGCCAGTAGAAAAAATATATAAAGTGCTCTCAGTGAGAGAAACACTGTTAGTACACGAGCATGGTTGGACTTTAGCACGTTCACTCAACACTACTAAACAGCTAATCCATTCTGTAACTGAAACACCTTGGCACACTGGACAAAGTCTAAAATTAAGTTAACCTATATTGGGCACCATATGGTACTCGAGTCACATGGCACTGCAAAACAGATCACTTGTTACCAATATGAGGCAGACACTAACTAGTTAAAGGGGTTACCCGGCCTTAGAGTGACTGAAGATTTGTAGCTTCTTTGACTGCAGTCTTGTGAATCCTCACATTGTGTGTACTGTACGTGGAGAGGATTCTCTGGTGCATTCTGCAACATTACTGCAAGTAAGCGATTCGCATATTTCCAGCGACATTCCAACTAGACGTGCCTGTCCTCACTCAATACGCTTAAATTGAGCAAAGCCGCGCCAATCTAGTCAGCAAGCGATCACATGTATGCAAATCACACCGCTGTGGTCACATGCCCGCGACCAGAGAATCATTACAGTGCACAATGCTAAAAATGTGAGGATGCAAGTCTACAGTCACTCTAAGGCCAGACACCCTTTTAAGTGCTTGTCTGCAGGAGCGCTAGAGCTGGTGGAAGGAGCAATGAGGTTTGGTCTGATATAGAGTCTTCCTCACTTAAGCACATAACGGCTTTGCAATTTACATGGAAGAGATTAGACAAGAAGAGGAGCTTCCATTAAAAGCAGCCACCAAAAAAAGGCTTAGTTCAGTAAGGAACCAGGAAAGATATCTGCCTAGATGGAGCAAATCTGGAGGGAGAAGTACTAGAGTGCTTTCTGCTTGGTAATGGGTAGTGGAGGTCAAGAGTCCTCAAACTACAGATCAAAATAAATCAACTGGAATCTATGGAGCCAGAAGTGCTAAACACTCATGTGCATCAGATCTCTATGATATGCTGTGCCAACACTGTGCACTGCAGGTCACATCATGGTGTCTTGAAGGTATCCTGTCACCAGAAAAACCGTTATTAACCTGCAGACAGATATGGGGTTAATCTGCAGGTTAGTAGCGTTCTAATGCTGACCAGTGCCTGCATGGAGCCGAATGCTGTGGGGAGAAAGCAGCGTTCCCGTTTCAGTCACAAAGGTGGTGCCGATTCAGTCACCACTCTGGGTATACAGAGTGGCGAATCTAGCCATGCCCTCGGACCTATAACGGCGACCGCAAAAAAAAAAAAGCCGCGATTATGCATTAAATTTCTCTTTCCTCTGATGTGATCGCACATCAGAGGAGAGAGCAATACCTCTCTGTGCTCCAGGGTCCCCTCCTGGTGGTCCCGCCGGCGTCCTCCGGTGGGCGCCGCCATCTTGGATCCGGAGAAAACGGCGGGCGCATGCGCAGTGCGCCCGCCGGGAATCTGCAGGCTCTGGCTGGCAGATTCCATTCATTCATTTTGATCACGATGACAAACTATCATCGTGATCAAAATAAACAAAATAGTATACCCCCCCCCCGTTTATCACCCCCTTAGTTAGGCCAACATAACGAAATAAAGAAAGTATTTTTTTTTTCAGTTTTGCATTAGGGTTAGGGTTGGGCTAGGGTTAGGGCTAGGGCTAGAATTAGGGCGAACTAGGATTAGGGTTAGAATTGGGATTAGGGTTGGGATTAGGGTTAGGGTTGGAGCAAGAATTGAGGGGTTTTCACTATTTACCAACTTTGGGGGTCTAAAAAAAAAAAAAATCACTTTTGTGGAAATAATAAAAAACTTTATTTTCACGGCTCTGTGTTTATAAACTTCTGTGAAGCGCTTGGGGGTTCAAAGTGCTCACCACACATCTAGATAAGTTCCTTAGGGGGTCTAATTTCCAAAATGGGGTCACTTGTGGGGGGTTTCCACTGTTTAGACCCATCAGGGGCTCTGCAAACGCAACATGACGCCCGCAGACCATTCCATCAAAGTCTGCATTCCAAAATGGCACTCCTTCCCTTCCGAGCTCTCCCATGCGCCCAAACAGTTGTTCCCCCCCACATATGGGGTATCAGCGTACTTAGGACAAATCGCACAACAACTGTGGGGGTATGATTTCTCCTGTTACCCTTGTAGAAATAAAAATTTGGGGGCGAAAAGATCATTTTTTGTGGAAAAAAAATGGAATTATTATTTTCACGGCTCTACGTTATAAACTTCTGTGAAGCACTTGAAGGTTCAAAGTGCTCACCACACATCTAGATAAGTTCCTTAATGGGTCTAGTTTTCCACTGTTTAGGCACATTAAGGGCTCTCCAAACGCAACATGGCATCCGATCTCAATTCCAGCCAATTCTGCGTTGAAAAAGTCAAACGGCGCTCCATCCCTTGCAAGCTCTGCCGTGTGCTGAAAAAGTGGTTTACCCCCACATATGGGGTATCGGCGTATTCAGGAGAAATTGTACAACAAATTTTGTGGTTGATTTTCTCTTTTAACACTTGTGAAAATAAAAAAAAATTGGTTTTGAAGTAAATTTTTTGCAAAAGAAAGTTAAATGTTAATTTTTTCCTTCCACATTGCTTTAGTTCCTGTGAAGCACTTAAAGGGTTAATAAACTTCTTGAATGTGGTTTTGAGCACCTTGAGGGGTCTAGTTTTTAGAATGGTGCCACTTTTGGGTATTTTCTGTCATGTACACCCCTCAAAATGACTTGAAATATGATGTGGTCCCTAAAAAAATGGTTTTGTAAATTTTGTTGTAAAAATGAGAAATCGCTGGTCAACTTTTAACCCTTATAACTTCCTAACAAAAAAAAATTTTGCTTCCAAAATTGTGGTGATGTAAAGTAGACATGTGGGAAATGTTATTTATTAATAAAATTGTGTGACACATCTGTCTGATTTTAGGACATAAAAATGTAAAGTTTTAAAATTGCAAAATTTTCAAAATTTGCGCCATATTTCCGTTTTCTTCATAAATAAACACAAGACTTATCGAAGAAATTTTACCACTAACATGAAGTACAATATGTCACGAAAAAACAATTTCAGAATCAGCGGGATCCATTAAAGCGTTCCAGAGTTATAACCTCATAAAGGGACAGTGGTCAGAATTGTAAAAATTGGCCTGGTCATTAAGCTGCAAACTGGGTCTGTCGCTAAGGAGTTAAAAAACAGATCCTTTCAAGACAAAAAGCATCATCGTGAATGTGGACACAGCCCAAAATGTACAGAGAAGATAGGAGGGACACTCATTTTCTGCTGTACACAAAAGCAGCCACACTAAAAAAAGCTGGACATATTAGACACACACGTAAAAAGTGTTTGGGGAAGAAAAAAAAAACTAATTACATCCAACTCAATCTAATGTTCTAAGAAAAATCACCTTCAACATGTGGCAATTTCGAAGACCTGGTGACAGCGTCCTGGTCAAAGGACAGTGCTACTTGGGTATTTTCTGGTCCAGCATCAGTACTGAAAGAGAAGGAAAAAAAATATTTTAGGGATCAGGGTGGACACGGACGGAAGAGGGCTCCTGTGCAAGAATATTATATGGGTCATTTGCAATTCAATAGATTCTTAAAGTGCCTGTGATAGAAACTGCTTGCAGTTTTGAGGGCAGATGTGGGCCTCCTGACCTCTTGTGCCCGTGTGGCTGCATAGGTTGTACCAATGATGAGATTGCCCCTGTTAAGGATCTTCTTCTGTGTCTTCTGAAAGGGGTCACTGGAGTAGTACGTCTGATTGACAGGAGCACTGGAAGGAGGACAGCAAGCTTTAGCTCTGTTGAACTATGTTGAGCTATGCGTTGAACGGACTGCATTAACGCAATGTGAACCTAGCCTAACACTTTTTTCCAATCTTCCTCTGTCCAATGTCTGTGTTCTTTTGCCCATATTAATCTTTTCCTTTTATTAGTCAGTCTCAGATATGGCTTTTTCTTTGCCACTCTACCCTGAAGGCCAGCATCCCGGAGTCGCCTCGTCACTCTAGATGTTGACACTGGCGTTTTGCGTGTACTATTTAAAGGAGTTGTCCGGGCTTTTCACACAATCTCAGTGCATATCTGGGCTGCAGAATGCTGACAATAAGTAATTTACCTTCTGTGGCCAGTTTGCAGGGTTTCCAAGATATCATCTCTTGCTTGTAAGAAAAATGTCCGGAGGGGTGCTTTCTGGCATTGAAATGAGAACTGGTCGTTTCCTCCTACTCTACTAAAAACATTCCCTCTATAGCAACAACCCCACCCTCCATAGCAACAGGCCCTCCCCGACCACATGAAGAAGCCTAGCCCTCCTCACACAGTAACAAATCCTCCCCCTTTAGCAGCCTCAGTGCAGAGAGCAGGACCACCCAGCTGCTCCTCCCCCAGACACACGCTGAACAGTGATCTATGGAAAGTGAAACTAGTGAGGAGGAAACGACCAGTTCTCATTTCAATGCCAGAACACACCCCCCCCCCCCCCGGACGTTTTTCTTACAAGCAAGAGATGATATCTAGCAAACCCTGCAAACTGGCCACAGAAGGTAAATTACTTATTGTCAGCATTCTGCAGCCCGGATATGCACTGAGATTATGTGAAAAGCCCGGACAACCCCTTTAATGAAGCTGCCGGCTGAGAACCTGTGAGGCGTCGATTTCTCAAACTACAGACTCTAATGTACTTGTCTTGTTGCTCAGTTGTGCAGCGGGGCCTCCCACTTCTCTTTCTACTCTGGTTAGAGTCTGTTTGTGCTCTCCTCTGAAGGGAATAGTACACACCGTTGTAGGAAATCTTCAGCTTCTTGGCCATTTCTCGCAAGGAATAGCCTTAATTTCTAAGAACAAGAATAGACTGTCGAGATTCACATGAAAGTTCTTTTTTTCTGGCCATTTTGAGAGTTTAATGGAACCAACAAATGTAATGCTCCAGATTCTCAACTAGCTCATAGGAAGATCAGGTTTATAGCTTCTCTAATCAGCCAAACTGTTTTCAGCTGTGCTAACATACTTGCACAAGGGTTTTCAAGGGTATTCTAACCATCCATTAGCCTTCTTACAGTTAGCAAACACAAAGTACCATAAGAACACTGGAGAGACGGTTGTTGGAAATGTGCTTCTACACACCTATGAAGATATTGCATTACAAACCAGACGTTTGCAGCTAGAATAGTCATTTACCACATTAACATGTATAGAGCGTATTTCTGAATCCTTTAATGTTAGCGTAATTGGAAAAAACTGCTTTTCTTCCAAAAAAAAGGAAATTTCTAAGTGACCCTAAACTTTTACAAGGTAGTGTATACACATATACAAGTATATGAAACTATGCTTTGTACAGGTTAACAATACAATAACCTATCCTCTCCCAATGGGTATTGTGAGTGGGAATGTAAGTGGGAGTTATGTTTTTCTTGTTAATGACAACTAAACCCAAATATTGATTTGATTGCAGCGATTTATTCCAAAAAGTATGCAACCAAATATTAAGTTGAGCGTGCCAACAATTTTTGTCTGCTCCATTTTGGGGGTTTTGTGTGAAATTATGTTGAATTTGCCTTTTTTCCCCTCCATTTTTTTTTCAATATACACAGAGGAAATAAACATGTGTATAACAAAACATGTGCAATTGCAATAATTTTCTGGGAGAAATACTTTATTTCCTGGTACAATTTCAAGGGAGCCAACACTTTCAGTCATGACTGTACAGTGTACATACATACACACTATATACTCGTGTATAAGCCGAGATTTTCAGCCCATTTTTTTTGGCTGAAAGTCCCCCTCTCGGCTTATACATGGGTCATATACCTGGGGGTCGGCGGAGCGGGGGTGTCAGAGATCATACTTGCCCGTCCTGGCGCGTTCTCTGCAGCCCCCCCGCTTCTCCACTGTCTCCCTTCCGGTCTTCAGTGGTCATGTGGTACCGCTCATTAAACGCATGAAAATGCGCATATTCATGAGTGTAATGAGTGGTACCATGTGACCGTTGAAGACCGGAAGGGAGACAGTGGGAGAACGGGGCTGCAGAGAACGCGCCAGGACGGGTAAGTATAGCGATATTCACCTGTCCAGGGTCCATCGCTTGCTCACCGCTGTCTCTGCTGCATCCTGTGTCACTGACGTTTAGGCAGCAGGGGATGGCGTGATGTGATTAGTGCGCGCCGCCCCTCTGCTGGCTGAACAGTCACTGACACAAACAGCAGACAGCGGCGATGGACCCAGATGAGGTAAGTATGGCATTTATTTTTTTTGCAGCATATGGGGGCATATTCTACGGGGCAGCATATGGGGACATAGTCTACGGGGCAGCATATGGGGGCATAGTCTACGGAGCAGAATATGGGGGCATAGTCTACGGAGCAGCATATGGGGGCATAGTCTATGGAGCAGCATATGGGGGCATAGTCTATGGAGCAGCATATGGGGGTATAGTCTATGGAGCAGCATATGGGGGCATAGTCTATGGAGCAGCATATGGGGGCATAGTCTATGGAGCAGCATATGGGGGCATATTCTATGGAGCAGCATATGGGGGCATATTCTATGGAGCAGCATATGGTGGGCATTATCTATGGAGCAGCATATGGTGGGCATAATCTATGGAGCAGCATATGGTGGGCATAATCTATGGAGCAGCATATGGTGGGCATAATCTATGGAGCAGCATATGGTGGGCATAATCTATGGAGCAGCATATGGGGGCATATTCTATGGAGCAGCATATGGGGGGGCATAATCTATGGAGCAGCATATGGGGGGGCATAATCTATGGAGCAGCATATGGGGGCATATTCTATGGAGCAGCATATGGGGGCATAAATTATGGAGCAGCATATGGGGGCATAAACTATGGAGCAGCATAATGGGGCATATCTATGGATTCCACCCTAGGCTTATACCCGAGTCAATTAGTTTTCCCAGTTTTTTGTGGCAAAATTAGGGGGGGGGGGGGGGGTCGACTTATACACGACTATATATGGTAATATATTGCCGTTAAAAAGAAAAACAAATTGCATATATATTCCCACTCACAATAGCAAATGGAAGAGGATATATCATTGTATTATTAACCTATCCAAAAGCGTAAGCAGCAATATTGAAGTCCCAGAAAAGTCTTCAAAGTCTAACTAAAACAACTGGCAAAAACACACAAAAAGGGCCAGCATCATAAGCCACATTCTGATAATTATATGACCCTCTTTTTTTCACTTCTAGCATGTGATGCTAGCTTAAAGGGAATCTGTTAGCAGGATTTTACTATGTAAACTAAGGCCAGCCTGAGATAGGGTCTGCATCACAAATTTCATCCTCTTCACTGATAAGCAGCTCACTGTCTATAGACATTGAACAGAATGCTTTCATCTAAATCTCTGAGTGACATTCAGATGAAACCCCCCAAGGAGCCATTCACTATAATGAGGCAGCAGAGTTAGGGCCCCTTCACATATAGCAACTCACCAGCGATCCCGACAACGATATGAACTGGTCAGGATCGCTGGTGTGTCGCTACATGATCGCTGGTGAGCTGCCAAACAGGCAGATCTCAGCAGTGATCAGGACAGCAATGACGCAGGTAACAAGCGACGCACGTCGCTTAGTTACCCGCAGTGTACGTTAGATACCAGCTCGCTGGTGCAGGGAGAAACCTGATGTTTACCTTGGTTACCAGCTCCAGCTCGCTGGTCTCCCGCCTGCCACAAGCAGCGATGCGTGCTGGCCAGCGGGAGACCAACGATCAAAAAAATGTCCAGGCCATTTGAGCACGATCAGCGATACCCGGCAGGGGGGGCCGGTCGCTGATAAGTGTCACAAACGGCAAGATCGCTGTTGCGTCACAAAACTTGTGACTCAGCAGCGATCTCGCTAGCGATCTTGCTGTGTGTGACGGGGGCTTTACTCTGGATTTCGTCTGGCCTTTTGTGTCCTTTTCAAAAGTGAACAAAACTGTGGCCCACCACGCTTTTGTGCACTTCTATAAAAAAACAAACAAAAAAAAAAAAAAACACTGACACTGCCGGATCACAGGTTCTATGGCGTCCACAGCGTCTCCAGTGCCGGGGGTTCTGTCTGAATTACGTATTTCTGAGATTTACGCGGAAACCATGGTGTAAGCGTTCAGAGGATAAATGTGTCCCAAGCCTTACTATGATCTTTGGGAGGCAGAATGAAGAAAAAAAAAAAAAAAAAACAGCAGGCAAGTATTGGTTTTGTGCAGACAGAATGTACGCCGGTACCAAAAACCTGCGCATTTCCGTATATTACTATAAAATTGCACAGTGCACACATGACTACAGGTACCGGTTGCCCACCAAGCGAAGTCCACGTAGATTAAAAAAAGAAAAAAAAAGGTGTCACTCACCAGTCCTTTTAAAATCCAACTTTATTGTTCAAGATGTTTCATTTTAAATCTAGCCGCAGGGGAGAGAGACACATAGGACGGATGACGGAGAATTGAATTTATTTATTTTTTACGCCATTCCTGGTGCCGTATAAGTGATTAGACGACTTTATTCTTCAGGTCGGTGTAATTACAGTGATACCAGAATTATATCCGTTTTTATGTTTCTCTGCTGTCACACGCTAATATGTTTTTTTATTGCAAAAACAAGCTGCATGGCCACATATATTTTGTTTGTGTAAAAAAAAAAAAGCTTTAATGGAAAAAATTACTTTTGCAAATCTTAATGCTGAGCGCTATAACTTATATTATTTTTCAGCTGTTGGATATGTATGACAGCTTGTTTTTTGCGTGAGAAGATGACGTTTTCAGTTATACTAGTTTTATTTACATTCGTCTTTTTGATTGCATTTTATTACACTTTATATTCGATAAAGCATCAGTTTTTGTGTCTTTTTATTTTTTTTTCTGGTGTTCACTGAAGTGGTTAACTAGTGGGAAAGTTTTATGGCTCGGGTCGTTCTGGACGCTGTGATACCAAATATGTGCACTTTGTTTAGTTTATTTTTGTTTTTACATAAATACATGTATTTATTTGATTAGTATTTTTTCTTCTTTTGTTCTTTATTTTGTTATTTTCTTTTAAATATTTTTACAATTTAACATACCTAATCTTTTTTACCCTGGGACAAACTTTTTAGCCCTGATCGCTGATCTAAAACTGCAATGCTTTTGCATTGCAGGACATGAGATCAGCATCTCTCAGGCAGGGAGAAAGTTTACAGGCCACTGTCCCTTGGTGACCCAGCGGCCATCTTTCAGCCCGGGGTCACTATGGTGACCATCGGTACAACTTCAATCTTTAAGGGACAATTGGATAGATTATTATTAAGGGCTCATTCATGTGGCATTATTAATAAAAAAGAATTGGACTTCTTAACAACCAGTCATACTGTGGTTCCAACCCTATATATGTTACCAAAAGTCCACAAATCTGTCCCCAAGCCCCCAGGTAGACCGATTATTTCAGGGCTGGGAGGTTTGTACGAGAAACCACCATGGTTACTTACCGGTAGCCGGTTTTTCCGGAACCCATGACAGCACACCTGAGAGAGGGATCCGCCCCGCCAAGACAGGAACCTACTGAGATATAAGGGGCGGCACCTCTCCCCCGCTTCAATTGATTACAGAGCATGAGAGGACTTCCCAGTTAGCTACATGTTAATCCACCACCACATCACACAAATGCACCCTACTAATCGTGCACACCCAAACGGTGAAAAGGGGGGGGGGAGGAATATACAGGTCCTGTCATGGGTTCCGGAAAAGCTGGCTATCGAAAAAAAAACCCGGCGGTTGCAAGGAGCGTGTTGATAAAAAAAAGGCGCAAAATAACTGCCCATGAATTAAGGAAAATCAAGCGTGAAGCTGCCAAGATGCCATTTGCCACCAGTTTTGCCATATTTCAGAGCTGCAACGTTACTGGAGTATCAAAAAGCTCAAGGTGTACCATACTCAGGGACATGGCTAAGCTAAGGAAGGCTGAAAAGCGACCACCTTTCAACAAGAAACATAAGATAAAACGTTTCTAAGGTTTTATGGACTGATGAAATGAGAGCAACTCTTGATTGGCCAGATGGATGGGCCCAAGGCTGGATCAGTAAAGGGCAGAGAGTTCCACTCCGACTCAGACACCAGCAAGCTGGAGGTGGGGTACTGGTATGGGCTGGTATCAAAGATGAACTTGTGGGACCTTTTCGGGTTGAGGATGGAGTGAAGCTCAACTACCAGACCTACAGGCAGTTTCTGGAAGACACCTTCTTCAAGCAGTGGTACATGAAGTCGGTATCGTTCAACAAAAACATGATTTTCATGCAGGACAATGCTCCATCACATACATCCAAACACTCCACAGCGTGGCTGGCCAGTAAAGGTCTAAAAGAAGAAACAATAATGACATGGCCCCCTTGTTCACCTGATCTGAACCCATAGAGAACCTGTGGTCCCTCATAAAATGTGAGATCTACAGGGAGTGAAAACATTACACCTCTCCGAACAGTGTCTGGGAGGCTGTGGTGGCTGCTGCACGCAATGTTGATCGTAAACAGATCAAGCAACTGACAGAATCTATGGATGGAAGGCTTTTGAGTGTCATCGTAAAGAAAGGTGGCTATATTGGTCACTAATTTTTTTTGTTTTGTTTTTGAATGTCAGAAATGTTTATTTCTAAATTTTGTGTTGCTCTATTGGTTTACCTGGTGAAAATAAATAAGTGAGATGGGTATATATTTGGTTTTTATTAAGTTGCCTAATAATTCTGCACTGTAATAGTTACCTGCACAAACAGATATCCTCCTAAGATGGCCAAATCTAAAAAAAAACCACTCCAACTTCCAAAAATATTAAGCTTTGATATCTATGAGTCTTTTGGGTTGATTGAGAACATAGTTGCTATTCATTAATAAAAAGAATCCTCTCAAATACAACTTGCCTAATAATTCTGCACACGGTGTAGTGCTTCAAGAAGGTTGAAGGTGAGGCCCAAGTAGCGGCCTTACAAATTTGTTCAATCGATACCTCTGCCTTTTCAGTCCAGGAGGTCGCCACGGCTCTGGTGGAATGAGCCTTGATACCGTCAGGAATCAGAACACCACTAGCTGAGTAGGCTACACTAATGGACTCCCTAATCCATCTGGCAATAGTCCCTTTTGATACTCCATAGCCCTTCCTGGCACCCTGAAAAGCTACGAATAGGGACTGGGACCTCCTCCACTGGCTAGTGACAGATATATAATCTAGCAGGGCTATCTTAAGGTCCAAATTATGGAATTTTTCCTCCTCTGAGTTCTTTGGATTTTCGCAAAAGGATGGAAGGATAATCTCCTGACCTCGATGGAAATCTGATACTTCCTTACGTAGATAAGCAGGGTCTGTTCTTAATATCACCCTGTCCTGAAAAATTTGTGTATAGGTTGGATTCACTGAGAGAGCCTGCAAGTCGTTTACTCTACGGGCCGATGTAAGGGCCACTAAAATGATCGTTTTTTGGGTAAGATATTTTATGGGTAGTTGTTGTAAAGGCTCATATGGTTCTTTTGTAAGGGCCTCTAGTACTAGGTTTAAATCCCACGGGGCTATTCTAGGTATTGGGATAGGCCTAGACCTATGGCAGGATTTGATAAATATGGTTACCCATCTATTTGCTGCCAAGTTGCAATTATAGAGCGCACCTAGTGCAGATACCTGAACTTTAAGAGTGTTTACCGCTAACCCCAGCTGTAATCCTGATTGTAAAAACTCCAAGATGGCACTAATCGGGGGCTCTTATTCTAACGGCTTACCTAGGAATTGCAAGAATTTATTCAATGTTCTGCCGTAGATATTAGTCGTCACCGGCTTCCTACTCTTTAGCAGTGTGGCCACCAACCCGGGAGAGAACCCTCTATCCATTAGAAGGGACCTTTCAAATTCCACGCCATCAGATGGAATCCCTTGACCTGAGAGTGGAATATTGGACCTTGAGCTAGTAGGTCCGGGATTTCTGGCAGAATCCATGGATCTGAGAGGGACATCATTCGTAGAAGAGTGAACCAGGGCCTTTTTGGCCAAAATGGGGCTATTAGAATCACCCTGGCTTGATCGTTCCTGATCTTCCTGACTACTGTTGGGATCAGGGCCACCGGGGGGAACGCATAGGCTAGTCTGAAGTCCCTCGGAATCTGCAATGAGTCCACTGCCCATGGTTTTTCCCTCGGGTTTAGTGAGCAAAACCTCTCTACTTGCCTGTTGTTTTTGTTGGCAAAGAGGTCTATCACTGGTTTCTCCCAAAGCTGTGTTATTTTTTTAAAAACGGACCGATTTAGAGCCCATTCTCCTTGCCTCAGAGTATTGCGGCTCAGGAAATCGGCTTCTATATTTTCTGCCCCCTTTATGTGCAAGGCTGTTAGGGAGTGTAGGTGTTGTCCGGCTCTGCAAAAAATGTCGCTTGCTGCCTTCATTAGGGAGTGTGATCTTGCAACCCCCTGGTGGTTGATGTACGCCACCGTTACTTTGTTGTCCGACATGATACGGACATTGCGACCCCTGAGTAGGGGAATAAAGTGGCTTAGGGCTTTGTTCACTGCCCACAGTTTTCTCAGGTTGGAAGATGCGCCCATCTCTTGAGGCCTCCAGGAACCCTGGGCCACATGACCCCTTAAGGTGTGCCCCCCACCCCGAGGAGCTCGCGTTTGTCAATATTATATCGGTCGTCTGTCTGTCCCATAGCATTCCTGAAGCCAAGTTTGTCCTGTCCAGCCACCATTTGAGAGAGTCTCTGACCTCTAAGGAAAGCTCCAGTCTTCCTTCTAAACGCCCTCTCAGCGATCTTTGTGCTGACAGAACCTCCCCCTGAAGCTGTCGGGTGAGAAATTCAGCCCACCTGACCGCCGGAATACAAGCCGTCAGGGTACCAAGTAGAGACATCGCGTTCCTCAATGTCATGTGAGGTTGGTCTCGGGCAGCCAAAGTCACCTTCTCTATTTTGGTATCCGGTAGCAGACAGGCTTCCTGCTATGAATCCAGGATAAATCCTAGGAAGGTCTGTTTTCTTAGGGGCTGTAGTCTCGATTTTTTGAAATTTATCATCGACCCTAGTTCCTGTAAGGTGTCGGTCACCCAGCTCAACTGTGCCATACAGTGGTCTTCTGAGCTGCCCACTATTAGGAAATCATCCAAATAGGGTATTATGACTGTATCGTGAATTCGGAGGAAGGCTGTCACCTCCGCTACGACTTTGGTAAAGACCCTCGGGGCTATAGATATGCCAAATGGAAAGGCCCTGAATTGGAAATGCCTGAGCACGCCCTGGATATAGAGAGGCACTCTCAAGCATTTTTGATAACCTACAGCCATAAAACAATCTTGATGTAGCAGTTTTATGGCTGTAGCTACCTATTCCATCTTGAAGGTCTGATTTTTTTATCCACCGATTGAGGCCTCTGAAGTTTATGATTGTCCTGAACGATTAATCTGGGTTTTTTTATCAGAAAAAGGGGGGGGGAATAGAACCCCATTCCCTCCTGTATGTTCGGGACTTCAGAAAGGACCTGCTTGTCTACCAGGCTCAGGATCTCCTTCCTGATAGGGGTAACGACAAATGCTGCTTTTGGCTGGCGAATAAAGGGGATCTTCAGGCCTTCTCTTATAATGCATAGGATCCAGGTATTGGAAGAGATCTTTCCCCAGGCCTGAGAAAAGAGAGCCAATCTCCCCCCTACCGGAATGCTGGCGTCATTGTGGGGATTTTTTTTGAAGTGGAGGTGCCTCCACCAAACATAAATCCGGACTCCTTTTTTCTTTTATCTTCCCATCTGCTTCTATCGGCCGGAGGACGACCCCTGTTGAATCATCCTCTCCGAAAGGGCGGCCTTCACTGATCTGCCAGAAATCTGGGAAAGGCTTTCTATCGCTTGCTTTCTCCAGGATATCATGTAAGTTTTTCCCAAATAAAAAATGACCATCGCAGGGGAGAGAGCACAGTTTAGCCTTAGACTGTAGGTCACCTAAACATCCTTTAAGCCACAACGCGCTTCTGGTGGCATTTGATAATCCTGCCGCCCTAGCTGTCAACCTCAGAGTCCGCCGAGGTGTCTGCCAAAAAAGCTGCTGCCCCATGCAGAAGATACATATCTGCCAAAATTTTTTCTCTTGGGACTTTTAACGCTAGTCTCTCTTCTAACTGCTGCAGCCAAATCATTAGAGAACGTGCTGTGCAGGTGCCCGCTATTGCCGGCTTCAGTCCTCCTGCTGTTGCTTCCCATGCATGCCTTAAATAGAAATCTGCTTTTTTGTCTAGAGGGTCCCTAAGAACCCCTGAGTCTACCAAGGGCAGAGACGATTTTTTGGAAGACCTGGACACCGCTGCGTTGATCTTTGGGACCTTGTCCCATATTTCTGCGTCCTTGTGCTCAAAGGGGTACCGTCTCTTAGAGGAGGAGGGAAGAGCCCCTGATCTCTCGGGTTTCCTCCATTCTCTCTCAATGAGTGCTTGGACCTTTTCAATAACTGGAAAGGTCCGTTATTTCCTCTCTTGTAGTCCCCCAAACATGACATCCTCCAGGGATTTAGCCGCTTTTTCTTCCTGTAGGCCCATCGTTGCTCTGATGGCCTTAAGGAGAACATCCATGTCTTCTACTGGAAAAAATGGCTTAACACCCATGTCACTGTCTGAGGAATATGAGGAGGATGGGTGTTCGGTCTGAGACAAGGCCGAAGAGGAGTTTGACGGAGAACTAGGGGGATTCTTTCTACCTTTTTTCAACAAGGTCTTAATTGAACCTTCCATCTCTGACCTAAGGGCCGATATAAGGTTGGCTGCGAAACTAAGCGCTTCTCCTGCCATAGTTCGCTGGATGCAACTGGCGCAGAGGTCTTTCTGCCAGTCTCTTGCTAGGGGGCTTTAACATATGGCACAATCCCTATTGTTCTTCTTACTCCCCGCTTTCTTAGGCTTTTCCTACAGGGTTAAACATACAACAGGGAAACCCTATTAACAAATTGCTAGCATTCACGAAGATCACTCACCACCCGTAATAAAGGGTACCAGACTCGGAGGCTGCGTCGGAGCACGTGATCTGTGCTCTCTGGATCTTGAGGAGTTCCCCGACCTGCGGCTGGGGTGACTGCTGCTTGAACAGCTTCTGTGCTTGCGGCAGGAGGGCTGTGAGGGAGGCAGAGTTGGCGGAGACAGCGATCGATCCTGCTCTGACTCCATGTTTGACCGCCCACCATGCCGCTCTCCTTGTTTAAATAACCTGCCTCCGTCCTGGTGGGTGTCTCCTCCCCTCCACCCTGCGACCGCCGGCCGACCGCTTCGGAAAAGCCGGCCGACGTCACACCCGGCGCCATGACACCGTCGCCTAGCTGACGTCAGTCTGCGCGCTCATGACCCTTGCGCCGCTGACGTCAGCGGCCGGAAGACGCCTGCGGCTCTCCCTCGCTAGGTGCTCTGGGGGAGCGAGGTCGCGGGCAGGCGCGGGGGGAGGGAGGCGCGATGGAGCCTCCAGGAGCCGCCACGCACGCCCACACAAACCCGGAGCCCAAGGGACCACCGGAGACTGTGCTTCCAGGATCCAACGGCCGGCGCTACAGGTGAGGCACCCTGTTCTTCCCGCACTGGGACGGGCCTGGGACCTTTATCCATGGTAGGCACCGCTGACAGTGGGATTCCCTTCCAGGACAGGAACCCAACTGAAGCGGGGGAGAGGTGCCGCCCATTATATCTCAGTAGGTTCCTGTCCTGGCGGGGCTTATCCCTCTCTAAGGTATGCTGTCATGGGTGAAGGGAAAACCATGTTCTTATCTGGATTATTTTTTACAGCCCATGGTAGACTTTGGAGTCATATGTGCGAGATTCATCACACCTTATACCTCTGCTGGAGACACCAGACAATGCCATTTTGGCCACCCTTGATGTGGAGGCACTGTATACCAACATCGAACACAAACTAGGTATGGGGGTGGTCTCCTATTTCTCGAAACAATACTCTATGGGGGATAGGGGCCATGATGCTTTTGTTCTAGAGTTATTAAAATTTGTTCTAGAAAAGAACTACTTTGTGTTTGATAGGGCCTTTTACAAACAGGTGTCGGGGACTGCCATGGGGGCCAAATGTGCACCCTCCTACGCAAACTTATTTATGGGTTGGTGGGAGGAGACATGTGCGGAAGCTTAACACTTTCTCCAATTTTGTGGTGAAGTGGCATTGATATATCGATGATATTATCATCTGGTCCAGCACCCCAGAACAACTAGGCAATTTCATTGATGAATTGAACAACAATTGCTGACTTACATCTTCTTTCTCCCCTAGCTCAGTTGATTTTTTTGGACCTTAAATTACAGATCTACCAGAACCGCACTGTCACCACCTTGTTTCGGAAACAGATGGCTACAAACAATATGCTGCACTTCAACAGCTTCCAACCGGTAGACCTACGGAAAGGAATCCTGAAGGGTCAATTTTTGCGACTTAGGAGGAACTGCAGTCGCACTGAAGACTATTAGTGAGTCTCACCATCTCACCAACAGGTTTCGTGAGCGGGGATACACGAAGAAAATCATATCGGGAGCTTTTGAATCCTCAATGAACAAATCGAGTGAGGATTCACTAAAACCAAGGGTAAGATCAGCACCAAGTAGGATCAATTTGAGTACAAGGTTTAATAACCAGTGGAGTGATATATATCGGAACCTTGGTGCTAATTGGGGAATTTTATTGAGTGAACCAAAAATACAGCCCAAAGTGGTGGCTAGGAGGGCTAAGAATATAAAGGACAATTTATCTAATATTCACTTTAGACGCCCCACCACAAAATTAACAACAGGCCTCACCAATAGAGGTTCGTTCCTCTGTGGGGGGTGCTCAGTTTGTCATTTGATGATTTCAAATCAGGGTGTCTTCATTTGCCCAAACAGCTATAGTCGAAAGCATACTTAAATTGTTGATTTCGTAATCTGATTTACACTCTGATCTGTGGATGTAAGATCTACATTGGGCAGACGACACAAGAACTACGGCGCAGAATGCAACAGCACCTATCGAACATGTCTACAGCCAGATCTGACAGGTCTAAAGGTAAATCAATTACCTCAGTGGCTGCCCATTTTTAGATATTCACGGTGGCTCTGCTGACTCCCTTATAGTTATGGGGTTGGAGGGGGTTTATACCAATATGAGAAGCCAGATGGATATACAGTGCCTTGCGAAAGTATTCGGCCCACTGGAACTTTTTAACCTTTTCCCACATATCATGCTTCAAACAAAGATACCAAATGTAAATTTTTGGTGAAGAATCAACAACAAGTGGGACACAAATGTGAAGTTGAACGAAATTTAGTGGTTATTTTAAATTTTTGTGGAAATTCAAAAACTGAAAAGTGGGGTGTGCGATATTATTCGGCCCCTTTAACTTAATATTTTGCTGCGCCACATTTTGCTGCGATTACAGCTGCAATTCGCTTATGGTATGTCTCCATCAGTTTTGTACATCGAGAGACAAATTCTTGCCCATTCTTCCTTGGCATACAGCTCGAGCTCAGTGAGGTTTGATGGAGATCGTTTGTGAACAGCAGTTTTCAGCTCTTTCCACAGATTCTCGATTGGATTCAGGTCTGGACTTTGACTTGGCCATTCTAACACCTGGATAAGTTTATTTGTGAACAATTCCATTGTAGATTTTGCTTTGTGTTTGGGATCATTGCCTTGTTGGAAGACAAATCTCCGTCCCAGTCTCAGGTCTTTTGCAGACTCCAACAGGTTTTCTTCAAGAATGGTCCTGATTTTGGCTCCATCCATCTTCCCATCAATTTTAACCATCTTCCCTGTCCCTGCTGAAGAAAAGCAGGCCCAAACCATGATGCTGCCACCACCGTGTTTGACAGTGGGGATGGTGTGTTCAGGGTGATGAGCTGTGTTGTCTTTACGCCAAACATATCGTTTGGCATTGTTGCCAAAAAGTTTGATTTTGGTTTCATCTGATCAGAGCACCTTCTTCCACATGTTTGCTGTGTCTCCCAGGTGGCTTGTTGCAAACTTTAAACAACACTTTTTATGGATATCTTTGAGAAAAGGCTTTCTTCTTGCCACTGTTCCGTAATTGCCAGATTTGTGCAGTGTACGACTGATTGTTGTCCTATGGACAGACTGTCCCACCTCAGCTGTAGATCTCTGCAGTTCATCCAGAGTGATCATGGGCCTCTTAGCTGCATCTCTGATCAGTCTTCTCCTTGCGAGATGAAAGTTTAGAGGGAGGGCCGGGTCTTGGTAGATTTGCAGTGGTATGATACTCCTATTTCAATATGATCGCTTGCAGTGCTCTTTGGGATGTTTAAAGTTTTGGAAATCATTTTGTATCCAAATCCGGCTTTAAACTTCTCCACAACAGTATCACGGACCTGCCTGTTGTGTTCCTTGGTCTTCATAATGCTCTCGGTGCTTCAAACAGAACCCTGAGACTATCACAGAGCAGGTGCATTTATACGGAGACTTGACTACACACAGTTGGACTAAATTTATCATCATTAGTAATTTAGGACAACACTGGATCATTCAGAGATCCACAATGAACTTCCGGAGTGAGTTTGCTGCGCTGAAAGTAAAGGGGCCAAATAATATTGCACGCCCCACTTTTCAGTTTTTTGCTCATCAACCCTATTTTTTGTGCAATCTAACCATTTTTCTCCCCTCCCCCCTCCTTTTCCCCTCACCCTTTGTCCAAATTTTTTGGGGGTACTTGTGCTGTGATAAATAAGATAAGTATTAACTATTAGTTTACCCCCACTAAAGCCACTTTGTCTCTAAGTATTTGAATCTTGGGCAAATGTTAATGCTGATTATACATGTGTTTTAATAGCGCGGAATGCGTGTGTGGCTGTGATAGACTTTTGCGGCCGATTCTGTATTTTCATCCTGCATTGTGTATTTTGGGTCAAACTGCGCATGCGTAATGTTTCCTTCACTTGTAAATGTGTGTCTGATATGTGGTGCGTTGCGCCTTATAACACACAAGGAATGCCTATATATGGCCTTTCACTTTAACCCCTTCATGACCCAGCCTATTTTGACCTTAATGACCTGCCAATTTTTTGCAATTCTGACCAGTGTCCCTTTATGTGGTAATAACTCAGGAACGCTTCAACGTATCTTAACGATTCCGAGAGAGTTTTTTTGTGACATATTGGGCTTCATGTTAGTGGTAAATATAAGTCGATAATTTTTGCGTTTGTGAAAAAAACGGAAATTTGGTGAAAATTTCGCAATTTTCACATTTTGAATTTTTATTCTGTTAAACCAGAGAGTTATCTGACACAAAATAGTTAATAAATAACATATCCCATATGTCTACTTTACATCAGCACTATTTTGGAAACATTTTTTTTTTGTTAGGAAGTTGTAAGGGTTAAAGTTTGACCAGCGATTTCTCATTTTTACAACAAAACCTTTTTTTTTTTTTTTTTAGGGACCACCTCACATTTGAAGTCACTTTGAGGGGTCTATATGGCAGAAAATACCCAAAAGTGACACCATTCTAAAAACTGCACCCCTCAAGCTCCTCAAAACTACATTCAGGAAGATTATTAAACCTTCAGGTGCTTCACAGGAACTAAAGCAACGTGGAGGGAAAAAATGGACATTTTAATTTTTCCAACATAAATTTTCTTTTAGCATCAATTTTTTCATTTTCACATGGGTAATAGGATAAATTGGATCCTAAATTTTGTTGGGCAATTTCTCCTGAGTACACCGATACCTCATATGTGGTCATAAACCACTGTTTGTGCGCACGGCAGGGCTCAGAAGGGAAGGAGTGCTATTTGACTTTTTGAATGGAAAATATGCTTGAATATTTAGCGGTTGCCATGTCGCGTTTGGAGAGCCCCTGTGCGCCTAAACATTGGAGCTCCCCCACAAGTGACCCCATTTTGGAAACTAGACCCCCGAAGGAACTTATCTAGATGTGTGGTGAGCACTTTGAACCCCCAAGTGCTTCAAAGAAGTTTATAACGCAGAGCAGTGAAAATAAAAAAATCCTTTTTTTTTTTGCTCAAAAATGATTTTTTTAGCCCGCAATTTTTTATTTTCACAATGGTAACAGGATAAATTGGACCCCAAAAGTTGTTGTCCAGTTTGTCCTGAGTATGCTGGTACCCCATATGTGGGGAGAAACCACTGTTTGGGCGCACGGCAGGGCTCAGAAGGGAAGGAGCGTCATTTGACTTTTTGAATGGAAAATTAGCTCCGTTAGCGGACACCATGTCGTGTTTGGAGAGCCCCTGTGTGCCTAAACTTTGGAGCTCCCCCACAAATGACCCCATTTTGGAAACTAGACCCCCTAAGGAACTTCTCTAGATGCATAGTGAGCACTTTGAACCCCCAGGTGCTTAACAGAAGTTTATAACGCAGAGCCGTGAAAATAAAAAATATTTTTTTTTCCCTCAAAAAATTATTTTTAGCCCACTATTTTTTATTTTCACAAAAGTAACAGAATAAATTTGGACCCCAAAAGTTATTGTCCAGTTTGTCCTGAGAACGCTGGTACCCCATATGTGGGGGAAAACCACTGTTTCGGCACACGTTGGGGCTCGGAAGGGAAATAGTGACGTTTTGAAATGCCGACTTGATGGAATGGTCTGCAGGAGCCATGTTACGTTTACAGAACCCCTGATGTACCTAAACGGTGGAAACCCCCCACAAGTGACCCCATATTGGAAACTAGACCACCCAAGGAACTAATCTAGATGTGTGGTGAGCACTTTGAAACCCCCAAGTGCTTCACAGAAGTTTATAACGCAGAGCCGTGAAAATAAAAAATATTTTTTTTTCCACAAAAATTATTATTTAGACCCCAATTTTTTATAAAAATATTTTCTTTATTTTATTATATGTCACTACCTATGGGGGTGATAAGGGGGGCGGTGATTTACTTTTTTTTTTTTAAATTTTTATCACTGCGAAAGTGATCAAAATAAATGAATCTGCAGCGTCAGATTCCCGGCGGGCGCACTGTGCATGCGCCCGCCATTTTCCAAGATGGCGGCACCCATGATCCGGGATGGCGGCAAACCGGGTCAGCCAGAGGGACTTCGGAGCCACCGTGCAGGGTGAGAGGGGGTGATCGGAAGGCAGGGGGGACCGGAGGGAAGGCGGGGGGGGGAGCAGATTTTGACAGCGGCTGCCGATCGGCACCGTCAGATGGTGGCAGCGGCCAATCGGCGTTGTCTCTAAGGTGTCCTCTGTGTGCGGGTTGGGTGACCTTTCAGTGACCCTGGTCACCCGACCCGCAGGGGGGCAATCAATTCATGACGCCACATAGGCGTCATGTGTCGTTTTGGCACGACTTTTCATGACGCCTATGTGGCTCACCTTGAATATGGGACATTTTGAACACGCGCAGACTGTTGCTTGTTTGTGCCGGGTACTTGATATGTGACACGTGCATGAGCATTAACTTGATCCGCCGTACTATTGCCCTCTGTTAGTGCGGGCAACTACTGCGCATGCACCAGATCTCTATTTGTGACTTCCGTTTGATACAGGATGAGCGCAAGCGCATTAACAACTTGACCCGCGCCTTCGATCCCTTCCGGGTTGCTTGTAAGATGCCACCGGGACATGGAATACCTACTCCTGCCACCAGCTGGTAAGAATTTTAGATAATTACATAGCTTTAAATAAGCGGTTACCGCAGAACCAGACCTACTCACCTTGAAAAAGACACCTTGAGTGTCGGAACGCGTGGGTCCTCTCACGCCATTTGGCTGCTCTCTAGACTATGGGGCGACTACTCTCTCTTTGTTTGGACTGCGTAGGGTGACGTATTAGCTCGCCTGACTAACTTTTTCCAACAGTTCCCCATTGTATCTGTATGCTATTACTATTCAGCATTGTAACATCGGCGGCCGTGCCTGTCGATATTCCATCAGCGGCGGCACCCGCCGCAGCTCCGTCTCACCTGCGCTTCTCCTCCCGGGTGCTCTCCCGTCCTTCCTCCCGTGCGCCACCCTTAGGCCGCGGGCGCGCGCCCGACCGCTCTCTTCACACGGCGGGGGGCGTTGCAGAGGGGCAGGGCCGTGGTGATCTACTTCCGGGTATAAGGTATTTCAGGCGTCTTCCTTAAGGGGAAGATGCCTGGTAATTGTGTGGTGCTTTTCCTGTCCCTGTCTGCCTTGTTCCTGTCTCCGTATCCTCTATCCCCAGCAGAGACCACGGCCATGACCGAATATATCCAGGAAAACTTGGCCAAGGGTTTCATCCGGAAATCCTCGTCCCCTGCAGGTGCGGGGTTTTTCTTTGTTCGGAAGAAAGACGGATCACTTCGTCCATGTATTGAATATCGGGGCCTGAACAACATCACCGTTAAAAATCGGTATCAGCTTCCACTTAACCCTGAACTCTTTGATCGGCTGAGGGGAGCCCGGATCTTCACGAAGTTGGATCTGCGGGGCGCTTACAATTTAATCCGGATCCGCGCGGGGGACGAGTGGAAGACTGCCTTCAATACCCGTGATGGTCACTATGAATATTTGGTCATGCTGTTTGGTCTCTGCAATGCTCCGGCTGTGTTTCAGGAATTTGTTAACGAGGTGTTTCGGGATTTACTGTATTCCTGCGTGGTGGTATACTTAGACGATATTCTCATCTTCTCACCGATTTATCCTCTCATCAGAGAAGTGTACTCGTGGTCCTGCATCGGTTTCGGGAGAATCGTCTCTACGCAAAGATTGAAAAGTGTCTCTTTGAGCAAACTTCGTTACCCTTTTTGGGGTATATAATCACAGATTCTGGTCTGAAGATGGATCCAGAGAAGCTTTCTGCGGTACTCAAGTGGCCCCGGCCCGTTGGTATAAAAGCCATCCAGCGCTTCCTCGGATTCGCTAATTACTACCGACAGTTTGTCCCTCACTTTTCCACAGTGACCAAACCCATCACGGCCCTGACCCGTAAAGGAACTAAGCCTAACAGCTGGTCTCCCGAGGCCGAGGACACCTTCCTTGCCCTGAAACGATCCTTTGCATCAGCGCCGATCTTACATCGCCTGGTGGCCAGTAGACCCTTTATCCTAGAGGTGGATGCCTCCTCCACCGGAGCTGGGGCGGTCCTTTCCCAGCAGGCACCATCTGGGCGTCTGGTTCCCTGCAGGTTTTTTTGTAAATCCTTTTCGCCTGCTGAGTGTAATTACTCCATTGGTGACCGGGAGTTGCTGGCCATTAAGATGGCCCTGGAAGAATGGCGGTATCTGCTGGATGGGGCAGTACACCCCTTTACTATCTTCACGGACCACAAAAATTTGGCCTATCTGCAGTCTGCTCAAAGACTCAATTCCAGACAAGCCAGATGGGCCCTGTATTTCTCTCGTTTTGATTTCAAGCTTCATTTCCGACCCGGGAATAAGAACATCAAAGCAGATGCACTCTCCAGGTCTTTGCAGTCGCCTGAGGGGGATGAGGGTCCATCATATATCATCGAGCCTACCAAAGTTATCCCCGTGGCTCCTCTAAGTTTCTCTACTCCTCCGACAGGTAAAACCTTCGTTCCTCAGAACAAACGCTCGGAGGTGCTGCGCTGGGGGCATTCCTCCAAGGTTGCCGGGCACGTTGGGACCAAGAAGACCTTCCTGCCTCTCTCCCGTTACTATTGGTGGCCCTCCCTTCGCCGAGACGTGATGGACTTTGTAGCCTCTTGCACGATCTGTGCTCAGAACAAGGTACCGAGAGGCCTGCCTGCTGGTCTTCTTCACCCGTTACCTGCTCCGGAGGCTCCTTGGCAGCAAATCGCAATGGATTTCGTGACGGATCTGCCTCGCTCAGCTGGATGCACTACCATCCTAGTCGTAGCAGAGCGCTTCTCCAAGATGGCCCATTTCATACCCTTGCCCGGGTTGCCGTCTGCCCCGAGGTTGGCCGAGATCTTCATCCACCAGATCTTCAGGATGCACGGACTTCCTCAACGGATTGTTTCAGATCGTGGAGTTCAGTTTACCTCTCGATTCTGGAGGGCTCTCTGTCGGCTTATGGGCACGTCTCTCGATTTTTCCTCCGCTTATCATCCACAGACCAATGGGCAAGTGGAACGGATTAATCAAGTTCTGACGACCTACTTACGTCTCTTTTCCAACACCCATCAAGACAATTGGGTCTCACTCTTACCTTGGGCTGAATTTGCCCATAATAATCATCCCAGTGAATCAACCACCAAGTCGCCATTTTTTGTGTTCTGCTGCCTTTTTCCACATCGTCCGGAGTCCCCGCAGCAGATGCTCTCGCCATGGAATTTTTGCAAGTCTGGAAAGAGACCAGGGAGGCCCTCGTGAATGCCAGTGCCCGGATTAAGAAACATGCGGACAAAAGACGGAAGGACCTTCTTCCATACCATCCTGGTGACAAAGTCTGGCTTTCAACCAAGCATATCCGCCTGAAGGTCCCTTCTTACAAGTTGAGTCCCCGATACATCGGGCCTTTCGAAGTACTTGGACGCATCAATGAGGTGGCTTATGAATTGAGGTTGCCGGCTTCACTCCGGGTCCCTAACGCCTTCCATGTCTCGCTCCTGAAACCTGTGATTCTGAATCGGTTCCAATCAGCTCCCATCGCTTCTTCGCGAGTTGGGTCTGATGACGTTTTTGAAGTAAAGGACATTTTGGCCATGAAAAGTCAGGGGAAAGACATTTTTTCTTATCGATTGGAAAGGATTTGGGCCCGAGGAAAGGTCCTGGGAGCCTCAAGAGAATGTTAATGCCCCTCTTATCCTGAAAAATTTTTTGGCCAATCTCAGAGGGGGGGAACATAAAGAGGGGGGTACTGTAACATCGGCGGCCGTGCCTGCCGATATTCCATCAGCGGCGGCACCCGCCGCAGCTCCGTCTCACCTATGCTTTTCCTCCCGGGTTCTCTCCCGTCCTGCTGCGGTCCCGTGCGCCACCCTTAGGCCACGGACGCGCGCCCAACCGCTCTCTTCACACGGCGGGGGGCGTCGCTGAGGGGCAGGGCCGTGGTGATCTACTTCCGGGTATAAGGTATTTCAGGCGTCTTCCTTAAGGGGAAGACGCCTGGTAATTGTGTGGTGCTCCTGCACTATTCTGGCCGCTATAGTGCTTCTATAGTTCTCTAGCCGTGTCTTTTCCTGGTCCCTGTCTGCCTTGTTCCTGTCTCCGTTCCTTGCCATCCCTCCGGTCTGTCCTCTCCTAGTCCAGTCCCTGCTACCTACTGTCTATCGTCTGGTTTATAGTCTCTTGCCTGGTCCCTGTCTTGCTGGTTCCCGCCCTCTGTCCGCCCGTTGATATTCCTGCTTCTGGGCTCTCTACATCTGTCTTTCCTCGCCTTCCGTGCCTTCCTCCTGCTGCCCTTTTGGCATCCCTCCTCCCCTGGTACCCTCAGCTCAGGTAGTCTCTGTCCTGCATTCCAGTCCGCCAGTATCCTTATCTGTCCTTGAGCCGTCCCTCTTGGTTCCAGCAGTTGTGGTTCTGACCCCTGTGGTCCTGCCCCTAACGATCCATGTATAGGGGTCGGTTATCACCTGGCGTGCTCGGCCCAGGGGCTCCAGATCCGCGATCCAGAGGGTCCACTCATGGACGTTGTCCGCTCCAGAAACGTCACAAGCATTATTGTGTCAGTACACAGTGGCGGTTATGTTTTAATTTAATTTTAATGTTTCTGCCTCATTGAGAATAAGGGACTTACCCGGTCTTATTTCTCTCATCTATGACACTAGGTTAGCAGCATTTCTATGTGGTATCATATGACTGTGTAATATTGAATTTTTGTGGCCAGTGGCTATATATTGGTGAATATTAGATTCTCATCCTTGTGGATCTTACATGTCCTATCCTTTGGGATTTTTAATATCTTTATCTTGTGTGTTTTTTCTGGTTTTGTAATAATAAAAAATATTTTTGCATCTCTGTGGTGATCCTGAACATATGCATGGTACTTTTTCTTTGTGGTTTCATCGACACAACGTGTCCGCATTCGTGTGCTGATGGGAGTACAGAAAGAGCTCCCTACCTCGGAGATGCCTATTGTTGTCACTATTGACAGTGGCATCACAGGGGTTTAAACACTAGCGATCAGCGCTAGCACCAATTATGGGTGTTGCTGCATGGTGTCAGCTCTCATATAGAGCCGACACCCGCATTTAATCGTGGCGGCGCTTGATGTGAGCCCACGCGATTGTCACGCAGTATCTGTACGGCAGGTTGTGGGATCGCAGCTCCTGCACATGTCGGAAAGGAGTCAAAAAGGTCTTCCAGGCTTCAGATATTGATGACCTACAGTGGTTTGCAAAAGTATTGACTTGTAATTCTCAACAATTTTTCCCTTGAATATCTCCTTGGTCTTCATGTTGTTGTTTGGTTTGTGTTGTCTCTTGCTTAATGGTGTGTGTAACTGACAGGCACTTAGATTTGCACTCATGTGGATTTTCTTTCAACAAAAATCTCACTTTAGGAAGGGAATTGCTTTCACGAAAATTTTTTGGGGCTTGATAGGAAATTGGGTGAACACATATGCACATTAGTGATGAGCAAGTATACTCATTGCTCGGGTTTTCCCGAGCATGCTTGGGTGTCCTCCGAGTATTTTGGTATGCTCGGAGATTTAGTTTTCGTCGTCTCATCTGCATGATTTGCGACTTGTAGACAGGCTGAATACATGTGGGAATTTCCTAACAGGCATTCCACACATGTATTCAAGCTTTCTAGCAGTCGCAAATCATGCAGATGAGAAGACGAAAACTAAATCTCCAAGCACGCCAAAATACTCAGAGATCACCAGAGCATACTCGGAAAACCTCGAGCAACGAGTACACTTGCTCATCACTAATGCACATACCAATGTTTAGTTATTTGATCCCATAAATGTAATTTATGCCTACATCTTTCTCACTTCAACTTATTAAAATATTTAAACAGGTTGTAAACAGGCAGAAGAGCACGACTGTTCCATCTGGTATCTGAGATTTTGGGTATTGCAGCTCAGCTCCTGCGAAAGAAAATAGGTGCTGGGGTCCGGGAATGTAACCTACACAGCAAGCTGAGATGTGCTGCTCAAGCTAAACCAGGCACTGTCAAAGCTGAAAGCAGCTGATTGTTAAGGATACGTAGGGTGATAGATGCCCACCAATTTGATTTTGATATTCTATACCAAGATCATTAATATCTGAAGCCTGGAAAACCCCCTTAAGTAGGTCTTTTTCTGATGAAACAGTTTCCTTTAATTAGTTATCATGAGAGATTACAGAGGCAAATCAATGAGAAATTCAGCAGCACCCCATCATCTGTAATTGCATTGCATTCAAGCCACATAAAACGTGCAGCTGTTTCCTGTGAATGGTGAAGATTGCTAAAATCAGGTGCCGAATGGGCTAAAATCCAACGACAAACCAAAGACTAGAGCCTCTTAGGAAGGTAGCACACATAATGCCAAGAGGATGAGCCGCACTTACTGGTCCACTCCAGAGGCTGCCATTTTCCTTCTCTTCATCGGGGTGTTCACTTCCTCCTGATGTGAAAAATATAGTGAGTTAACTCCTGGAGTTCTATCTTCTGTAACATTGCTAAATGCCACTTTATCACTGCATTACTAAAGATTTGCCATAAAAGCATCAGGGAAACTTGAGGGACAACCAATATCCAGCTAACAGTAAAAGAGAAGATGGTAAGCCCAATGGCTTATTTACTAGTGATTATTTTTCTCATTATTTTAGATAGAAATGGCCTGCATCTTAAATAATCCTGACTAGCAATCTAAATAACAATAAAAACCGAGTCACGCAGGGTTTAGTTATGAGACACCTACCATGTAGGATACCGAGGCATTAACAAATGTGCAAGCAGCAATAATGCCCTGAACAGCAACTCGCTTGCGCTCCCTGTAATGAAGCTGCTCAACCATTGCCTTCAGCTCCCTGATTGTGATTAGAATTTCTTCTGCTGCAAAGAGAAACAAAAAACAATCCATAATTATTATGCCATTAATACGTCTTGGGCTACGTGCCCACAATGTGTATTTGGTGCTGCAGCATCTCTGCACCTATTAAGTAAATGTACTTGTTTTTTCCATTGGGTTATTGAGACAGTGGTTTTTGTCTTTTTGGTATGTCATGTTTTAAATAAAGCTGCTTCTTGTTTTTATACTTTTTGGTATTTGACAAATTTTCTTGTGCAGACTAAAAGAATTTAAAAGATGCAGGGGAAAAAAAATAAAAAAAGTGTAACATGGGCAGATTATCTGCATCTGATGAAAGTCTATGGAAAAAATATAAATAAATAAATCAACGTACCCGCAAGAGAATTTAACATGTTGTGGATCTGAAACAGTCACCGGAAGTCAGTGTATGCAGTATAGAAATATAAAACAGAGTGGCCATCAGTTTTATAGAAATTCCCATCACTTTGTTGGAACTGTAAGATGCTGCATTTTTTTTTGCTCAGCAAGAATACGTAGTGCCAAAAAAATCCAGGGATGTGTCGCTTACTGGGCTGCTTGTGTAGGCTTTGACAAAATCAGGGTTTTATAAACTGGACTTGATCACTAAAGGGACTAGTAAAACCTGCCAGATAGTCAAGCATATTCACGAGTTCTATATAACCCCACCAACACCATTGATTGGCAACTTTCTGCCTATACACAGCTGCCAACAATCAGTGGTGTGGGCGGGGTTATACACAACGGAGCATTCAGAGAACTGCTAGTTCTGCAGCAGAAATAATCCAGATTTTATCCAAACTGCAGCAAACAGCCTAATAAGAGACACATGACTGGAATCAAGTTGTCAGCCCCTGCATCATGCTGCTCAGAATGGTTAGCAAAGACCTGGTGACAGATTCCTTTAAAAAGTGAAAACATTTTTGAATTTAGGAGAAATTAAACTATAAAAAGAACGCACTGTATGCACGTACAATAATCAGTCCTGCATCTCAGACTCTCTGGTTGTGAGGTCAGCTATGCTTCATCAGTAAGGCCTCATTCACACTTCAGTTTTTTTGCATCAGTTCAAATCCGCCAAAAAGTTAGAAAAGCGGATCCGTTCTTAACTGATGTGACCGGATGGCACAGGATCCGTTTTCAGACGGATCCTGAAAATGAGGAAGTTTAAAGGAAATGCTGGCTGGGAAGGAGAGAGAGAGAGAGAAAGAGAAAGAGAGAAAGAGAAAGAGAGAAAGAGAAAGAGAAAGAGAGAGAGAAAGAGAGAAAGAGAGAGAGAAAGAGAAAGAGAGAGATTTTTTTTTCTTTTCCCCGGCACCCAGACAGAATTTCGGGTTAATTCAGTGTCTGCAGGATCCGCTGGGAAAAAAAACTTTACAAGCTCTGTTTCAAAATTTTTGAGGATGGAAACGGACAGCAACATCACGGCGGATCCTCACAAAAACGGATGCAACGGACAGCAATCCGTCAGGATCCGCCACTAATGAAATTCAATGGGGAAAAAAACGGATCCTCAAAAGAAAATTGCGGATCCGTTTTTTCCAAAACCTGGCGGATTGTGACTGATTGTAAAAAACGGAAGTGTGAAAGAGGCCTAAGGCAAAAGAAGCAACCAGTAGACTAGTATCTGCAGTGATATTTTGGTACTGGGTTAGCAAACACTGTGCTCACTTATTTTAGGGGACTTAAGGGAGAGTATAGTCATACGAAAGTATCCTCAAACTGCAATGCTTCATTTTTGCTCAGAATTTCGTAATCACAAGTTACCACTCCCAATTTTATAGGACTTCACATGGATGAGATTCAATGGGCAACATGGTTTTAAGTCCCACCCCTGGGACGCCACACTGACTAACAGAACAAAAGGGAGAAGAGTTCTTCAGACATTGTCCCTTCACTGCAGTAAGACACAGCGCCATCCACGTACGTGTAAAGGTTAAACTTAAGTAACCAATTTTAATTGAACAGTTTCAGAAAACTCCTCTAATGACCATGTGAAAATGCCTATAGCTCAGAGTGGTTACATGGTTTATACATTTTTTACATTATGTCGTCCTTTAGAAACATAGTAAAGTATATCTTATTTATGTAGACACTTCAGCAGAGTATATAGTAAGAAATGTAATCTGTATAGCATAGTAAAAAAAATACTAACTTTTTCTATCATTACAGAACTTGGCAAATGTTGGTGGGGTTGGTGGATAGGGATGGTAGCCGCCAATTGTGGTTTTCTTACTAAATTCTCCTTCTTTTTTAGTCTTTATCCATTTTATGTAGTTCTGAACTTTTATATCGCTTCTATACGGCTGCCCCTCATGATGACCTGAAGTAAAAAAAAAAAAAAGTCACATACATGATTCACATCAAACCAGGGTAAGATGTATTAGTATCTCCTTTAGAGGACAAAGTGACCAGGGCTAGCTACTACCTCAGTATTTTCATAGGACTATTCACAAAAAAACAGTTGAATTATATCAGTTTTTATACTGGCCACTACAGCAGTAATAAGGCTGTGTGCCCACGTTGCATTTTTTTATGCGTTTCCGCCGCGGAAACGCTAACATAACGCATCCCATGCAATCCTATGGGATTCCGCAGTTGCTGTGCCAATTTTTCCGCTGCGGAATCGCATAGCGGTAAAATCCGCAGCATGTCCTTTAATTTTGTAGAATCGTGGCGATTCCGCCGCCATAGGAATGCATTGAAACACTCACTTTACGCATGTGGCTATGCCTACACCATGCATAAAGTGAGCGCTTCATATGCAGATGGTACCCAGGGTCTGGAGGAGGGGAGACTCCTCCATGCCCTGAGTACCATATTCCTGTAAAAAATAGAATAAAAATAAAAAATAGGGATATACTCACCCTCTGTCGACCCCCGGAGTCGTCCCGGCCTTCATTGGTGCTGGCGGCAACTTCCGTTCCCAGGGATGCATTGCACCAATGACCTCTGAAGACGCAGCGGTCTCGCGAGACCGCTACGTCATCAAGTGCTTTTCCAGTATGGCCGCCAACATGAAAGTATTTAAAAAAATTAAAAAATAAAAAGGAGGGAATCACAAATATAAGAAAGCATTTATAAGAAAGAATTACATTCAATTATTTTTTTCATTTTAGTGAAGGTCCATATATTAAAAAATTGTAGTGAACAGTTTTCTAAGATCCGTATATCCTCCACATTGTCAGCTTTGGTGATGTGGTTTTTTTTTTGCAGCTTTAAAAAAAAACAAACAAAAAAAAAAAAAAAACACAAAAGCATGGAGGGAATTCCAGGTAACATGGGAAATAAACCCTTTGCAGTCCATGACATACCAGTTATGAAGACCTGACTTTCATTGGTAGTTGTCAGATACCCTTTGTAGGAGCTATCCTCTGGATATTCTTGGATGACGCGCATCTGAGTGCACACCAAATAGGACACTAGCAAAAGATCACACAAAAAGAAAGGAATGTGTATTAATATAGGCTGTATTCAAATACTTCGACTGAAATGCACCATTACACGGCAGCAATTTTCCTAATACATGGGGAGACGGAGTACAAAAAATGTGACCCCCCTCTAGAATATCTATATATTAGAAATGGGCACACAGGCAAAATTCAATTCTGCCCGTTTGCACAGTTCTTCTTGGAAAATTCAATTTGCAGACAAGTTATTCTCTGCAAATGTAATGTTTCTTTTTGTGCTCTGGGGTCTGTACACACCCCAAAGCATAATAAACTTAATATGTCAAAAAAAGATTAGACTCACCTCTCTGGTAAGTCTACTACTTACCGCCACTTGTCTTGTCATAGTTGGATCTACTGATCTCTGTCGCTCGTGCTAGGATCTTTCTGCGCAAGGTCATACTGTTACAAAGTACACCGTTCCCTACTGCCAGCATGCGCAAAACCCTGCCACGTCTCCCGAAAGCCATAAGGCCCAGCCTAACATGAGAAGCACAAGGATTCCAGCAAGAGGGGGATGGATCAGAAGATGGAGTGAGGAGTAGATGTGTGGTGGAGAGTAGCTCAGGGGCCAGAGAGGTGGACGATGAAGGTGTGGATACTTTTTTTTTTTTTAGCCTTCGGATGGCCCTTTATGGTTCAGAAAAATGGTGGCGAGCATCCATCATTTTACTGACTACGCATGGACGCGAGTGACAAAAATGAAAACATTTGTAGATTTTTGTAAAATTTGAGTAGACCTCATTTCTCCTCAAATTAATTTGCTCAGCTGGCCTATATACCGTAAAAAGACAAGGATAGGGTTGTCTCCATGAAACCTTTTCATTTATTGTACGAACTAAAAATTAAAAGTAAACATGCAAGACACACACAGGCCATGAATATTCTGGTCCCAGAATTCCCCTTCAATGTGCCTCTTTGTGGGAAAGAACCTAGTTATTACAGGGACATTACCCCGTGGTAGTCACAGTACCTACTTGGAAGTATATTTTCAAATATATCTGGCTGTGAAGTGGCAAAAATTTCAAGTAGTAATGGCTGATCTGAAGTGCCATCAATCACGTGAACCCACCGAAACATCCAGAAATCTTCCGATTCATCTGATGGAATGACAACAAAAATCGTATTTAGCACTGAAGGTCGACAGCGATATTAGGACTCAAACTCCCATTGTGGGACCCTCAATCAAGGTTTCACACGAACATATGAACTCTTATTGTTATAAAGCTAGAAGAATAGTTTTACATAGGGAAAGCGATAACGGGCTACTCACTGAACCTCAGGCCTTACTTCTGATAACGTCTTCATCTGTTCTCCCAGACGTTATGAACATAGTCTTCCATGTGCATATATCCTGGACTTACCTTTTTTTCGCAATCTTTCGCATCTTCCAACATAGGTTACAAGTCCTATTACGTCGCAGACTTTGTTGTGAGGTAGACTGTTAAATTCAGATCTAAAAATTCATAAAATGACAATTGTTTAGAATCATTTACTTTTATAGCATTTAAAAAGAATTTCTTAGCCGTTTCCTAAAGATCTTTGATTAATTCACATTGAAATTTTGGGTGTTCACCTTTCTTTCAAAAAAGATAGGGCACTTTTTTCCCGTTTACTTAAGAGAGAAATGGAAATTTGTTACGTAATTATGGCTCTACTTTTGTAAAACACTCATAATGTGGTCCTTCAGTTACAGACACTGTTCATGACTTTACACATGTGGTTTACATACGTGCTGTAATCCTCATACTAAAGAAATGTTTTTTTTTGTATTTTTCCCCTGGAGGACATCTATAAACCATCCACATCATGACTGGGCACACTGCCAAGACAAGATAGCCACCATTACAAAGAATATTGGGCTTTTTCTGTAAGTCGCAGGATGTGGCTAGCTTTATATTCCAAGAAGCAACTTTTTGTTATTCTTTGCATAAAAGGGTTTTGGCTAGATATTTCTTAGAATCGGTCATTAGATACCGTACTTTACAACTTTCGAGAACACAATCAGAGATATGAGCCTTTTATTTAGTTCTGATCTTTCTGAATTTTTAAGGGGCATAGCTCACAGGATTCTATGGGAGGCGTGTCTTTAGTTCTGCATAATTACCCTGTGAGCCACACCCCCTTGTAAAGACTAGAAAAATGAACTACGGGAACGGAAAAGGCGCCCATCTGGGGAACCGTACTGTCACTGGGGAAAAAAAAGAGGGACTTTTGGTTCTTACCGTAAAATCTCTTTCTTGGAGCCTTCATTGGGGGACACAGATTACCATGGGTGTATGCTGCTGCTAGGAGGCTGACACTGCAAAATAAGAAAACTTAGCTCCTCCCCGGCAGTATACACCCACCGACAGGCACCAAGTACCTCAGTTGATGAACAAAGCAGTAGGAGAAGATTAACTCTTAAATATGTACTTAAATATGTACCAACCCAACAAGGGGCTCGTAGGCCCAACACGGTACCACTTAAACAGGGAGGGTGCTATGTCCCCCAATGAAGGCTCCAATAAATATTTTACGGCAAGAACCAAAAATCCCTCTTTCTTTATCGCTTCATTGGGGGACACAGATTACCATGGGACGTCCCAAAGCAGTCCCAAGGGTGGGAAAAGACTTAGGGAACGAGAAGGAAGGGCTTAGGTCGGTCGGTGTGCTACCGTCCCCTGCAGAACCTTCCTACCCAAGCCTGCATCAGACGAGGCCTGGGTATGAACCTTGTAGAACCTCGCAAAAGTGTGCAAGGATGACCAGGTCCCGGCCTTGCAAAGTTGCAATGCCGAAGACTGGTGTTGGACAGCCCAAGAAGCCCCTACAGCTCGGGTGGAGTGTGCTCTTACTCCCGAAGAGGGCCGTTTTTCCTGAACGCGGTAAGCTTCCAGTATAGTAGAACGAATCCAGCGAGCGATTGTGGATTTGGATGCTGGGAGCCCTTTCCGGCGACCTTCAGAGATGACAAGCAGGGAATCGGATTGACAAAAGGAAGTGGTCCTGGCAAGATAGACATGCAAGGCTCTCACTACATCCAATTTGTGGAGCGACTTTTCCAGCGGGTGAACAGGCGAAGGGCAAAAGGAGGGGAGACCGATGCCCTCATTAATGTGGAAAGATGATACCACTTTGGGAAGGAAGGCGGTAACGGGCCTAAGAACGACCTTATCCTGATGAAGAATTAGGTAAGGAGAATGACACAAGATAAAGCCGCCAGCTCAGAAACTCTCCTAATGGATGTGATGGCAATCAGAAAAGTTACCTTCCATGAGAGAAGGGAAAGATGAATGTCCTGAATAGGCTGGAAAGGCGCACTTTGGAGAGCGCCGAGAACGAGATTAAGATCCCACGGATCTATCGGAGAATGGTGAGGGGTGCCACGTGAGCAACTACCTGGAGAAAGGTCCTAATTTGTGGCAAGGGAGCCAGTTCCTTCTGAAAAAGAATCGATAGAGCTGAGACCTGGCCTTTGAGAGTACTGAGGGACAGGCCTGCTTCTAGGCCGGCCTGTAGGAAGCCCAGTATGGATGGAATGGAGAACGACATTGGAAAAACATTGTTGTCGTCGCACCAATGGAAAAAAGCCTTCCAGTATCTATGGTAAATGCGGGAAAAGGCTGGTTTTCTAGCTCTGATCATGGTCTGAATGACCTAGTTGGAAAAGCCTGATTCTCTTAGGATTGCGGCCTCAATATCCATGCCGTTAAACTCAGAGACTGAGAACTCTGGTGGTAAAGGGGGCCTTGAGAGAGAAGATCTGGACGGTCTGGAAGCCTCCAGGGGACGTCCGAAAGCATGTTCGCCAGCTCCGCATACCAAGGTCGTCTTGGCCAGTCTGGGGCTACCAGAATTACTGGGATGCCTTCTGATTTTATCTCCTTGATCACCCTTGGGATCAAGGAAAGTGGAGGAAACAAGTAAGGGAGCCGGAACCGAGACCACGGGATTACCAGAGCGTCGCAACCAACGGCCAGAGGATCCCTGGACCTGGCTACGAAGCGGGGCACCTTGTGATTCATCCAAGATGCCATGAGGTCGACGTCCGGAGTGCCCCAACGCTGGCATATTTGATTGAAGATCGAGGGATGGAGAGATCATTCTCCTGACGCTAGGCCCTGGCGACTTAGGAAGTCGGCTGCCCAATTTTCCACCCCTGGAATGTGAACAGCGGAGATTGCCGGAACGTACCGCTCTGCCCAACGCAGTATCCTCGCTACTTCTGCCATTACCTGTCTGCTGTGAGTACCGCCCTGGTGGTTTATGTACGCCACAGCTGTGGCATTGTCTGATTGAATGCGGACTGGTTTGCCCGCGAGGAGAGGCTGCCAGTTGAGGAAAGCAAGGAAATCGCTCTGATTTCCAGAAGGTTGATGGGGAGAAGAGTCTCCTGTGCGTTCCAGTGCCCCTGGGCCATTTTCCGATGGAAAACCGCTCCCCACCTGAGAAGACTGGCATCGGTGGTGATGACTTGCCACTGAGGGAGAAAGGACCTCCCCTGCAGGACTGACGAAGGTATTGTCCACCAAGTCAGGGATTGCCTTACTCTGAGAGGCAGGAGTATGGGGTGGTTCAGAGAAACAGAGGTCTTGCCCCAGGCTGAAAGGAGGGACAGCTGGAGGGGACAAGTGTGGAATTGTGCAAAAGGCACTGCTTCCATGGAAGCTATCATCTTCCCCAGGACCTCATGCAAGACCGAAGGGGAATAGGCCCTGTCCGTTTTAGGGATCGGATTGCCTTGCAAAGAGCAGAAAATTTGTCCCTCGGAAGGAACACCCAGGCTAGGTTTGTGTCGAACTCCATGCCCAGGAATGTTAGACTCTGAGTCGAGAGCAGGGTGGACTTCTCTCTGTTGATTATCCAGCCGAGATGAGTGAGAGTATCCAGAGTGATCTGAAGACTTTGAAGGCAGTCTCGGCGAGAGGAGCCCTTGATCAACAGATCGTCTAGATAAGGGATTATGAGGATCCCTCTGGAGGGAAGGATGGCCATGACGGCTGCCATGACCTCGTAAAGACTCGGGGAGCCGAGGCTAGGCCGTGAATTGATAGTGATCCTCTTGAATCGCAAACCGAAGAAATCTCTGACGTTGCCAACAAACAGGGATGTGGAGATAGGCATCCTGTATGTCCACAGAGCAGAGGTACTCTCCGGGTTCCATCGAGGCGATCACCGAGCGCAGGGACTCCATCTTGAAGTGGAGGATCCGCACGTGGCGATTGAGTAATTTGAGGTCCAAGATTGGGCAAAGTGAACCGTCTTTTTTCGGGACTACAAAGAGATTCGAGTAGAAACCTGAAAACCGTTCGTTTGGAGGAACGGGAACAATTACTCCGGCGGATAGGAGGGAGGAGACGGCCTAAAGGAACCCTGGGTTCTGGGACGGCTGTCTTGGTAGCGGAGACAGAAAGAAGCGTCTCTTTGGGGGGGAAGAAAATTCGATTTTGTATCTGGATGTAAATTTCCCTGACTCATACGTCGTCGACAACAGACAGCCACGCGTCCATGAAAGAAGAAAGTCTGCCTCCCACCCTGGAAGAACTTCCAGGTGGGGGTGACCCGTCACTTGGAGGAGAATCTACCGGAGCGGGAGCCTGAGGGCCTGGAGGGTCGGCCTTTTGGTCTCCAGTGGGGTGTGGGTTTATACGATGGTTTTCTCCGTTCCCTGTAGGTAGAGGGCAGGTCCTGCTGGGATGAACTTTCCGCGGAAGAGAAGGGGCGAAAGGACCTAAACGGCCGAGGAGCTTTTCTGTTGAAAAAACGTCTAGGCCAAGACTGAGGAAGGGAGGTACTTTTACCTCCATGGCATCAGAAATTAACTGATCCAGCCTAGCGTCAAAGAGCCTAGAACCCTGAAATGCTAGGTTGGTGAGCAACTTCTTAGAGGTGGTGACCGCACTCCATGTCTTCAACCAAAGGATACGGTGTATGGCTACTATGTTGCCGTTAGCTCTTGCTGAACACCCGGCTGCATCCAAGGAGGTGGCCAAGAGGTATTTACCAGCATGATTAATTTGGTCTGCTAACTCCGCTAGCTCGTCCCGAGGAGCAGATGCTAAGATGCCCTTGCGAAGAATTGTTGCCCAGGCTGAAATGACTTTCGCCACCCAGGTGGAGGCGAAAATAGAACAGAGGCGCCAGATGCCTCAAAAATTGATTTAGCCAGTGACTATCTGCCTGTCTGTTGAATCTTTAAGTGATGCCCCGTCCGGAAGGGATAGAATCGTCTTTGAGGAAAGACGGGAAACTGGCGGATCCACTTCGGGAGCTTTGGCCCATTTTGAGAGAAGGTCCGCATTAAAGGAATATAGCACGTCTAAGTGCCTGCGGCCTGAGAATCGCTTCTCAGGGTGTTCGGTTAATGTAGCCTCGAACTCCTTGTGATTAGGAAAGGTTTGGGAGGGAGGTCTAGCTCGTTTACAGGGGACAGAGCATTCCTGTAGGGGTGTCTTGTCCTCTTTTATTTTGAGAGTTTGGAAAATAGCCGATATGAGACTATCTACCATGTCCTGTGTTTTGGACATGTTGTCTGCATCTGAGTCAGACTCAGATTGGGAATCTTCGTTTGACCCAAGGTAGTCTTCTGAGGAAGGAGACAAGGAAAGCAGCCTGGGTGAAGCGGAGGATCCTTGCGAGCTGGAAGAAGAGCCAGACAGGGCCCGCTTCCTAGAACTCCTACCCAGTCTGTCTCTCTGGAGGTCGCGGTCAGGTGCAGCCGACTCACCGTGAGAGGCGGTCGGAGCACAGGTGGCTGAAGATAGCTGCGGTAGTCGTTCTAAGGCCTGGACCACTGACTGAGACACTTTAGTCAGGTCAGAAACTGACTGTGACATTGCAACGGCCCACTCTTGGGGTGTTCCTGTGGGGCAGACATAGTGGAAGGACTGCAGGACGGGCAGAAGGGAGACGACTGACCTGACGCCCACTTCTTTTTACAGCGCGCGCAGGCGTAGTGAGTAGCGATGGGTCTAGAGCAGGGAGCCCTTGCAGGATTGGGCATATGTGACACACAAAACCTAAAAAGGAAAAGTTAACTGCGGATCTGGGGAGATCCCGGTCCGCCTCCTACAGACACTAAGCACAAACTGAGGAACTTGGTGCCTGTCGGTGGATGTATACTGCCGGGGAGGAGCTAAGTTACCCATGGTAATCTGTGTCCCCCAACGAAGCGATAAAGAAAAAAGTACGGTAATGACAATCAGGGGAGCAGCGGGAATAAAAATAGAAGTAAAAAGTGGCATATTTCTGACCTACCAACAGGTTCTAATTAAAATGGAAATTATGGGTGGTTTTTAATAAAGTTGGTCTTTTTCTGAAACTTAGGCATATATTCTAACTAACGTGTTAAGGACATGATCTGTGACACTAATATCTGAGTAATATTAGCTTCTCCTGCACTTGTCGCAGCCTTACTGATATCAAAAACAACTTTCCCGTGGTCAAGTATTTTTCCTTTGGATGAGGCCGATTGATAGGTCTGATCACATACTCCTTTGTCATTGACAAGAAGGTGGGATTTCAGAAAGGAAGAGATCAATGCTGAACCAGTATTAGCTATAGTATATACTAGAAAATGCTAAATGCACATCCCCAAGTTGTTCAAATACAGAAAAATTGACCAGCTTGTTTAACACACAACTAGAGATGGGCGGACACCTGGATGTTCGGGTCTGGAAGGTTCGGAAGAACAGTTACAAAAAGTTCGGGTTTGGGTACCAGAACAGTACCCAGACCCAACCCAATTCACTTGAATAGGGGTCCGAACATACACTGCTTGCCACACTGTCATGTGCAAGACAGCGTGGCAAACTAATCACCGCCAGTCGGACAGCTGTGATCGGAGGCATAAAGATAACCTCCAGTCACTGCTGTTGGCTGATGGGACTACTGCTACTGCTGATGGGACTATCAGCTAATCAGCCGCTGCCTGTGCTGTAAACCTGCCCATAGGCCGCCCCGAAGCTCAAACATGTTCCTCATCATAGAGACAGACTGTTTGTACTTTGGGGTGGGACTGTGGGCAGGTCTTTTTGGTTTCTATGTGTTAGAGCAAGAAGATAAGACTCTGCCTGCAGTCCCACCCCGGAGCAAGGGCATATCATTAGCTGCAAACTTCTAACACTAATTACACAAGAACAAAAAGATGAATTTATTCGCCCCAGGTATCATTTTACTCAGTATAAGGCTGGAGTCACACTAACGTAGAATATGGATGAGTGATATGCGAGAAAACATAGCATAGCACTCGGCCCAATGTTAATATATGGGGTAGCTCACATCACGTTTATGTTCTCGGGCGTATTCAGCGTGCGTATAAAATTGCAGCATGCTGCCATTGTCGCCGAGACTCGTCAATGCAAACCTATGGTAAAAAAATCTCACAGCATACACATATATATAATATATATATATATATATATATATATATATATATATATATATATATATATACAGTCATGGCCAAAAGTATTGACACCCCTGCAATTCTGTCAGATAATATTCAGTTTCTTCCTGAAAATGATTGCAAACACAAATTCTTTGGTATTATTATCTTCATTTAATTTGTCTTAAATGAAAAAACACAAAAGAGAATGAAGCAAAAAGCAAAACATTGATCATTTCACACAAAACTCCAAAAATGGGCAGGACAAAAGTATTGGCACCCTCAGCCTAATACTTGGTTGCACAACCTTTAGCCAAAATAACTGCGACCAACCACTTCCGGTAACCATCAATGAGTTTCTTACAATGCTCTGCTGGAATTTTAGACCATTCTTCTTTGGCAAACTACTCCAGGTCCCTGATATTTGAAGGGTGCCTTCTCCAAACTGCCATTTTTAGATCTCTCCACAGGTGTTCTATGGGATTCAGGTCTGGACTCATCGCTGGCCACCTTAGAAGTCTCCAGTGCTTTCTCTCAAACCATTTTCTAGTGCTTTTTGAAGTGTGTTTTGGGTTATTGTCCTGCTGGAAGACCCATGACCTCTGAGGTAGACCCAGCTTTCTCACACTGGGCCCTAAATTATGCTGCAAAATTTGTTGGTAGGCTTCTGACTTCATAATGCCATGCACACGGTCAAGCAGTCCAGTGCCAGAGGCAGCAAAGCAACCCCAAAACATCAGGGAACCTCCGCCATGTTTGACTGTAGGGACCGTGTACTTTTCTTTGAATGCCTCTTTTTTCTCCTGTAAACTCTATGTTGATGCTTTTGCCCTAAAAGCTCTACTTTTGTCTCATCTGACCAGAGAACATTCTTCCAAAACGTTTTAGGCTTTTTCAGGTAAGTTTTGGCAAACTCCAGCCTGGCTTTTTTATGTCTCGGGGTAAGAAGTGGGGTCTTCCTGGGTCTCCTACCATACAGTCCCTTTTCATTCAGACGCCGACGGATAGTACGGGTTGACACTGTTGTACCCTCGGACTGCAGGGCAGCTTGAACTTGTTTGGATGTTAGTGGAGGTTCTTTATCCAACATCCGCACAATCTTGCGTTGAAATCTCTTGTCAATTTTTCTTTTCCGGCCACATCTAGGGTGGTTAGCCACAGTGCCATGGGCTTTAAACTTCTTGATGACGCTGCGCACGGTAGACACAGGAACATTCAGGTCTTTGGAGATGGACTTGTAGCCTTGAGATTGCTCATGCTTCATCACAATTTGGTTTCTCAAGTCCTCAGACAGTTCTTTGGTCTTCTTTCTTTTCTCCATGCTCAATGTGGTACACACAAGGACACAGGACAGAGGTTGAGTCAACTTTAATCCATGTCAACTGGCTGCAAGTGTGATTTAGTTATTGCCAACACCTGTTAGGTGCCACAGGTAAGTTACAGGTGCTGTTAATTACACAAATTAGAGAAGCATCACATGATTTTTCGCACAGTGCCAATACTTTTGTCCACCCTCTTTTTTATGTTTGGTGTGGAATTATATCCAATTTGGCTTTAGGACAATTCTTTTTGTGTTTTTTCATTTAAGACAAATTAAATGAAGAAAATAATACCAAAGAATTTGTGTTTGCAATCATTTTCAGGAAGAAACTGAGTATTATCTGACAGAATTGCAGGGGTGTCAATACTTTTGGCCATGACTGTATATACACACACACACACACACATATACACACACACACATACATACACACAGTATATATTATATATACACACATTCATACACGTGTGAATACATGTATGCATATATTTGTGTGTGTTTTAAAGAATATTTCCATTGAAAACTACATGTAAATGAGTAAATGACAGAATTGTTGTATGCAGGGCTGTGGAGTCGGTAAGCCAAACCTGCAACTCCGACTCCTCAATTTCTCTTACACCGACTCCGACTCCAACTCCGACTCCGACTCCCACACATATTGCTTATATTTAAGTGAAAAATTTATTGTAGTACAATGTGAACCTCAGACATTTAATCATTTTTATGATCCCATAATCAAGATATTTAGATAGAACAGAATATATATTGGTGTACTACCCGGTTTTCATTCTTTTTGGTACAGATACGATATGGATAGACAGATATGGATAAATGGATAGATAGAGCAGATTTCTAATCTGCTTTTGCTATTGAAAACATTATCTATGAGCTCAAAAACCTTTCAGGTGATGCGGTTTTTTAAAAAGATGATCAGCTTTTGCAGCTGAAAAACGTATCCTCAAAAAACACAGGAAAAACGCTGTGTGTGAATGTAGCCTTAGATCAGGAATAGAACAGCCATTTATAGGACATTTCATAACTTTCCCAAATTCCTATGAAAAAATATTCAGCACATCCTGCATTGAATTACTGTACCCAATTTATTATATATTTTAGGAGTCGGAGTCGGTCCATTTTATACCGACTCCAACTCCGACTCCACCAAAATGAGCACCGACTCCGACTCCACGACTCCGACTCCACAGCCCTGGCTGTATGTAAAAGCTCATGTTAAAAACGCATTGCAATCGGACAGCAATCGCACTGCATTTGGATGTCAATCGGATGCTAGGTGTGAGAAATCGGGATTGTACTCGCAATACACTACTGCGACTCTTGGCAGGGAGACTCGGACCGATTTTCATAGGTTTAGTATGATTCCAGCCTAACACTGCCAACCTGACAGTGTCTGCAGGTTACTTAGCAAAATCCTGCTGACAGGCTCGCTTTATAAGGCTGCAAATGGTCAGTGGCTGTTGATAGGCTGCATCGGTCATCTGACATGGTTTGTTGTATGTGACCAGCAGGAGATAGCACACAAATTGTTAAAGTAGCATCAGTCCAAAAAGTATTAAGTTTTTTTTAAATTTTATGTTGCACCCCAAGACAAACAATAAAGGGTTGTCCAGTAGAAGATAACCCCTTTAAAGAGAACCAGTCACCAGAAAAAAAAAAAAAAACACTGTTGATCTGCAGATATGGGGTTAAACTGCAGGTTCATAGCGTTACTAATCTGGCTGGCTCCCACACTTAGCCAAACACTGCAGAGAGAAAAGTAACTTTATTGCCTCGACAGTGTCACGGTTTCAGGCACCGCTCTGAATATAGAGAGCGTCAGCCGCAACTGCGCACCCAGCTCTGACTCTGCATTAGAGCTGGGTGTCAGTCAGTCAGTTACAGCCGGCGTGCTCTATAGTCAGAGCGGTGACTGAAACAAGGCTGGCACATCCCCCGTGTCTGAAATCAGAACACTGCCAGGGAAAATAAAGTTCATTTTTTTTCCCCTGCAGCATTCGGCTTCGTGCAGTCTCCGGGCAGGTTAATAGCATTAGCTTTCTCCATCACCCCATCATGGCCTTCTCCTCATCACTGTCTTCTCTCCATCACTCCCATGATTGCCTTCTCCCCATAACTCCCATGATTGCCTTCTCCCCATCACTCCCATCATTGGCTTCTCCATCACCCCATCATTGCCTTCAACATCACCCCATCATTGCCTTCTCCATCACCCCTTCATTGCCTTCTCCATCACCCCTTCATTGCCTTCTCCCCATCTCTCCCATCATTGCCTTCTCCCCATCACTCCCATCATTGACTTCTCCCCAACACTCCCATCTCCATCACCCCATCATTGTCTTCTGGTGACAGGTTCCCTTTAAGACACCATGATGTGACCTGCAGAGCACAGTCATGTCATAGCATATCATAGGGATCTGATAAGATATGATTAAACTTGAATAGGGCAGAAGATCATATTTGACTATATGTGCACTACAGTTCCATTCAAAGTCTTCCTCATTAATGGAAGCCATACAAATTAGATGGCTGTCAGTGGAATGATGCTTAGGCTGACCGTTTGACAGCCATCTGTGTCCTGTGTAATACAGGAGTGCTCACTTGGCCTAGCACTTCTGGTGTTCTCTTTGAGAAAGCAGCTGACTCACAAATCGGCATGTGACTTCTCAGGAAAAAAAAAAGTGTGATCTGCAATCTTAAATCATTCATGTGCGACCTATATCTTCCTCAACAATCAGTCGGTCAGTGCTCTATACAGAGCCGAATCGGTCAACATCAGTGTATCCAGCCAGATTTATTTTAATGTGTATCAGGCTCCTTAGTACCAAGTGGAGAAATGATAAATGCCTGACTAGGATATTTTGTTATTCACATCACAGGAGGCAATGTAATGGGGTCATTAATTTGTGAAGTTCTTATTGGCTTTCATAGTTAATTTTGCAGGCTACTAGAAAAAATAGAACGCACGTCTACAACATATGTGACATCAATTAATTACCTTGTGACAAACTGATATTTCACAGCTGGTAAATTCCACTCCGGCTTCACCTCACTTTCCGGGATGATGGTGATTTTAGGTGGAGGAGCGCGGGCATTTAGACTTATTTCTAAAAATAAGAGTTGAAGAAAGCCATTGTGATAAAACAATGTTTAGACTTCCACAAAGTAAAATTAAAAAGAAATTATTTTTATTGACACTTTTTTCCGAGGCTTAACCCTAGGGCATTGTTCAGACATCATGAATTTGATAATCTACATTGAAAATCTGTGACAGCTTACAATACATGTACATGCGGAATTCACAATCCGAACATAGAATAAGACAATAGCAGATTTCAGGGCGTGCAGCAGATCTTCAGACCCACAGTTTGTCCAGCTTGCTAGAGAGCTGGTGTAGAGCATAACCGCCAATTTCACACTTTCCAATGCAAAGACTGGAAATTGCAGTAGTTATGTATACAAGTCTGAGGAGCCCTGGCAGGATAACCTGACACTTCTTAATGCCTTTACCATCGGCAATTTTGTTATTGTAATTGTGCTTGTTTTACCATGTAACGCTGTAGCACTTCAAAGAAAACATATATTTCATAGCTGAGCAGAGACTATGCTCATCAGATGTGTAGTCCAAGGACCGGTTCCCTGGCTTACACACACACACACACACACACACACACACACACACACACACACACACACACACACACACACACACACACACGGAGAGACCTGTCAGTCTAGAGGAGCAGGGAGAGGAGTAGCCCCCAAAAAGCCGCCTCTGACTGGTCATTCAAACTGCATCCTCCCCGGCCGGCTTTTAAAACCATGTTTAAGCTAAAAGGCTGCAGCATTTTAGAAGAAATAATAAAAGGGTTGGAAATGGAAAGTAAGTCACCGACTCACACAGCTCATGGTTGGGGCAGCATGAATCAGCTATCAGGTTCCACGTCATAAAAAAAGACTAAGACGAAAATGGTAATTAGACCTACCAGTAATTGTGCTTCCAGGAATCTATCCTGACAGCACCTATGGAGGATGTCCTTCTTAGCCTTACTGGGACAGGAAACAACGAGAGGTTGAAAGGACCCTGCCAGCTCCACCCCTCAATGTCTTTTCTAAGTACCACACCAGGATGGATGCAACAGAATTGATTGATCATTCTTCATACAAACGTTACGACCACATAAGTATAGAATTTCTCAGAAGGGAGGAAACTATCCGTGCTGTCAGGATGAATTCCTGGAAACGCAATTACCGGTAGGTCTAATTACCGTTTTCAACGTTATCAATCCTGACAGCACCTATGGAAAATACCAAACTATGGTGATCTAGGGTGGGACCACTGCATGAAGAACCTTTCTACTGAAGGCCACTTGCTGAGACTACGTTTAGCTTGTTATGGCTCGAGAAGGTACTCAGACTGGGCCCTGTTGCGGTCCTACAGATCTGATCCACTGATGCCCCCCTTTCTGCCCATGAGGTGGCTAAGGCTTTAGTTGAATGGGCTCTTAGTGTCTCAGGAGGAGGTTCTCCCTCATCCTCGTAAGCCAGACCAATCATGAATCTGATCCACCTTGCTATTGTGGATTTTACTGCCTTTTTACCCCCATTTGATCCCTCCTACTGCACAAATAAGTTTGTGTCCCGTTTCCAGTGCCTGGTTGCTTCCAGGTAGTAGAGAACCATCTGCCTAACATCCAAGGAGTGAAAGAACTGTTCCATGGGGTTTCTAGGGTGCTGGCAGACATACGATTTCCTGGTTCATATTCGGGGTTGACACCACTTTGGGGAGAAAATCCAGGTTGAGCCTCAAGACTAAATCGGTCCTCAAATATCCATAGATAAAGTTCCTTGATAGACAGGGCCTGTAATTCTCCTACCCTGTTGGCTGATGTAATCGCTACTAAGAAAGCAGTTTTAAACGAAAGGCGGCTAATGTCCACACTGCTAATTGGTTCGCATGGATGCTTACAAAGTGCATTGAGCAACAGGTTTAGATCCCAAGGTGGTACAGATTTCCTCACTGAAGGTCTCAGCCTTTGTACTGCTCTGAAGAACCTAGCTATGCAGCGGTGGGCTTATAGGGTACTTGATCTAAGGTCTTTGTTGAAGACTGTCTGCAGGAAATCAAGGATCCTGGGAATGTCTGGGCGAGTTGTATCCACCGACGACTCCCCGCAGTCCATGCGGAAACACTTCCAGATCTTATTAAATATAACACAGGTTACGGTTTTTCTGCTTGATTGAAGGGTAGAGATCACTTCGTCAGACAACACCCTTAATTTCAGGACCTGCCTCTCAGGATACATGCCGAAAGCTGTAAACTGTCCGGATTGTGGTGGAATACTGGGCCCTGGTAAAGAAGGTCTTTTCTCCTCGGAAGGAGGTTGGAATCTTCCACTGACATCTTACTCAGCAGAGGGAACCAACTCCTTCTCAGCCAGAAGGGTATCACCAAGATGATCTCTGCTTTCCCTTAGTACTCTCAGAATCAGAGGAAGGGGAGAAAATGCATAGGACAGTTTCCCTCCTCAGAATTGGGATGGTGTGTCAACGCTCGTCAGATTGTCTTGGGGGTTTAGAGAGGAAAAAAATTCCCTGACCTTCGCGTTTTCTCTGGATGTGAAGAGATCCATCCGTGGAACTCCCCAGCACTGACACAGCATGCCGAACACTTTCATTCAGCTCCCAACTCCATTGGAGATAAGTTCTGCCTGCTCAAGACATCTGCCAACCTGGTTGCCTGATCCTTCTAGGTGAACTGCTGAGATGGATAGCACCGTCCTTTCTGCCCATCAGAAGACCTTCCCTGCCAGATGTTAAAGGGCAGGATGTTTTGGACCCCCTTGATGGCGCAAGAACGCCACTGCTGTTGTGTCATCCGACAGGATTTTTACATGCCTGCCCCTAACTACCGACTGGACCTCGAGTAGTACTTGCCATACTGTGTACAGTTCTCTGAAGTTTGACGACCTGGTTCCGATTTCAGGGCTCCATGTTCCCTGGAAATATCTTCCTTTCCGTATGGCCACCCCAGCCTAGCTGATTTGCATCTGTGGTGATTATGGTACAGGGGGAGTGAACCCAAGGAACTCTCGCCTGGAGGTTTTTCCTGATGGTCCACCAGCGTAAAGATCTTCTCACAGCAACAGATAGGGGCCCCCTGCTTACCCCCCGTGAGTGGAATCGACTCAACTGAACGCAGAGAATGCATGATGTCATTAGTCCCAGGATCCTCATTGCCTCCCTGATGGAACAACAGATTCCTGTGAATTGACAGATCCTGTCCCTAATGGCGGACTGCTTCTCTATTGGCAAGAAAAATGTTCTTAGGCAGAGTCTAGGAGAAACCCCAGGAACCTTTTCCTGGAAGAAATCCAACTTCTTCCAGTTTATGACCCATCCTAGTTTCTGTAACATGGCGACCGAGGTCCTGCAGTGCTCCATGAGTTGCTCCTTGGAGCCGGCTATGATCAGGAAGTCGTCTAGGTAGGGAACTATAATGATATCCCTTTTCCTTAGGTAGGCGACTATTTCTGCCACCAGCTTGGTAAACACTCTGGGTGCTGAGGCTAGGCCAAAGGGAAGGCAACGGAATGGGTAGTGACAGACTCTCCCCCGGACCCTCAGAGCAAACCTTAGGTATTGCTGAAACGAAGCAACAATACGCGATACGCATGGGGTTTCCCACATCACTTGTGTCCCGGGACTTATGCCCTCCTGCCATTACAATCTTGATGTCTTCATGGACCATCTCTAGTTGGTGACTTGATTGTTATTTGAGTTTCCCCTCCTGTTTTCCATTGGTGCTATTTTTATTTTCTTTCTCTATATGAGCTTTCATTATAGCTTCTTGTTACACCTTGCAATCTTAGTGAGCTATTTTTCTCTCTTGAAAGGATATCTATCCACAATTGCTCACAGCACCTTTTGGGTTTATTGTGACCTTACATGGGGATTATATTACCTCTTTAGGCTGTGTGCACACGTCTGGAATTCCCGCGGATTTTATGCGTTTTTGCCGCGTAAAACGCAGCAAAAACGCATAAAATAAGCAGCCCATTGAATTCAATGGCATTCCGCACATGCTGTGCTAATGCTGCGTATTTTTCCACGGCAAAAACGCATCGTGGAAAAATATGCAGCAAGATCATTCTTTGTGCGGAATCATGGGAATTCTGCACACATAAGAATCCATTGTTCCGCTTACTTTCCGCATGTGGCTATGGCCACCATGCGCAAAGTAAGCGGAAAATGTGCGGATGGTACCCAGGGTCTGGAGGAGAGGAGACCGTCCTCCAGGCCCTTGGGTACCATATCCCTGTAAAAAAATAAAAAATAAAAAATGGTGGTATTCTCACCTTCCGGCGTCCCACGCAGCGTCCCCAGGCCTCAGCAATGCTCCCGGCATCTTCCGGTCCCAGTGATGCCTTGCGACAATGACCCGAGGTGACGTAGCGGTCTACGTCAAAGGTCATTGTCGCAAGGCATCACTGGGACCGGAAGATGCCGGGAGCATCGCGAGTATCGGGAATGCTGCGTGAGACACTGGAAGGTGAGAATAACACCATTTTTTTTTTTTATCATTATTTTTAACATTATATCTTTTTTACTATTGAGGCTGCACAGGCAGCGTCAATAGTAAAACGTTGGTTACACTTGTCAAACACTATGTTTGACAAGTGTGACCAACCTGTCAATCAGTTTTCCAAGCGATGCTACAGATCGCTTGGAAAACGCTAGCATTCTGCAAGCTAATTACGATTGCAAAACGCTAGTTTTTCGCGGGAATTACTCATGCAGAATTCTAGCGCATTTCCCACGGCAGGGAGTTGCGAAATTCCCGCGGCAATTCCGCAACGTGTGCACATAGCCTTAAACTTCCTGGGGACGCCCAGTTTGGGATTGTGTTATATTATGTATATACAACTTATGTGTCTATGATATACGGTATATTTTAGGGATAATACTTTATTGTGTACATTCTCTGCATATATTATTGCATTATGGCACTTGATAGAATTATGGGACTCGTGATGTATTTTGTCTTTTTAAATGTTTTGTGGTGTTTTTTTTCTTGTCTACTAATACATTTTTGCACATCTATATATGAAAATACAATTGCGCTAGTACTTTGGGTGTGCGCCTGTTATGCACAGTTCTTTTTCTCCTACATTCTGTATACACTTTTCTGTGCATTGTGCATCACCCCTGCACATTGAAACATAATTTTATATGCCCATTAGTAGTGCTCCCTTCCCTGCTTTTCACGGGAACGTGGTAGTACGCGCTTTTTAAGTCTAGGGTACACATCACCGCGTTTTTGTCTATTAGGGGGATTGTAGATCTGATGGACTCCAACTTGAATTTTTTGCATTTTATCAAGCGGTTTAGGGGTTTCCGGTTTATTGCTTTGTTCTCCTTCGAGGGTTTCTTTACAAAAAAAAAAAAAAAAAAAAAGACTGGAGTAGTGGCCTCGCTTTTTTCTTACTCGGGCATCGGGTAATCTCCAATTTTTAGGAGATCTTGAACATATGAACACTGGTTGGGTTCTACGAAAGGGCTGATATTTCTTTGGTTTCTCCTTGGGGAACCCTTTCTTTGTCTCTGATGCAATTTCTAGGATATCATCTAGCACAGGCACAAACACTATTGCCAGAGAAGGGAATGGAACACAGCTTGTTTTTGGACTGTGTATCCCCCGACCATGTCTTTTGCCAAATAGCATTACGGGCAGCATTAGATAAGGACCCATTCCTGGTTGCGAATCTAACTGATTCTGCCGATGTGTCAGCCATGAATTCGGTTGCTAGTTTTAGAAGGGGAAGGGATTTCAGAGTAGCGTCCCTGGGGGTTTTGGACATAAGCGTTTCTTCATGTCATTGACCCATAGATGCATGGATCGAGCCACCAAGATTGCCGCGATGCTGGCACGAATTATGGCCGCCAATGTCTCCCAGGCTCTCTTCAGGAGACCATCCACCTTCCGATCCATCGGCTTTTTTAGGTTGGAGGAGTCCTCAAAGGGGATCGAGGTCCTCTTCGCCACCTTGGCAACTGGAACATTGAACTTTGCGGATGTCATCCCAGAATTTGATATCCTCTGGCTCAAAGGGCAGGCAAAGCTTGAGGTCTCTGGGAATAACCAGTCTTTTTTCGGCATCTTTTCACTCCTACATAATCATTGAACGGATGTGGCTGTTGACCGCAAAGACTGTTCCTCTGGGACCTCAACCCACCAAACATCTCATCCTGCACGGAGAGGGGCTTCTGGGTTTCCTTCACCTGCATAGTGGTTCGTACTGCTCAGAGGCGTTCGTTTGTGTCCTCAGATGAAAAAAAAAAAAAAAAGGTATCTCTTTCCTCCCTCTGGCGGGTCGGCAGACATTTCCCCCCTTGTTCCTGGTCAGATTCACCTGAAAATAGGTTTTCCTCAGAGGACAACTATCTCCCTTGGCCTTTTGGCACGGGGACCACCCTGGGACTGGGTCTGTGAAGCATGCATCTGGACCAGCCCCGAGATCAAGGCTTGGATCTCTTCTCTAGTTATGGACCTGATATCTGATAGTAGAAATGACTGCTCCTCTCTGATGACTTCTTGAGTTGCAGGGTTTGCATAGGTGCTTCTGCCTGGTAGCCTGATGTTACAGATAGCACATCTTCTATCCTTCCCTGCTTTCTTGCTATCCCTTTTGGGTGTTGCTTAAGCGGGTGTTCCCCCCTAGTATACACAGAGTACATGCCAAGTGTTTCTATGTGTGGGGTGAGGGCTTTAAGTGGGTTACTCACATGCCCCTGTTCAGAGCTAGCCTCAGCAGATTTCTCCATGTCCAAGCATACAGTAGGGCAACCTACAGCCATCCAGGACCCTATTTATACAATACCCATATCCAGGGCACCATCCGGATCTCTGCATCGCTGGATTTCTTCCGGCTTTCCACCGTGGAACACACGCTGGCTGCGACCCGGAAGTGCTCTGCCCGGCCTGCAGAGACATAGCGTGAAGCAGGTCCGCAGGAGATTCAGCGTGCCAGAGCCTCCCAGCAGGAGGAAACAGCATTCAACAGGTAGGCTGAGAGACCCCCACACTAGAGGGTGTCAGCCACAGACTGCTTAAAGGGAATCTGTCACCCCATTTTAGCGCTATAAGCTGCCGGCACCGCCATCAGGAGCTTATCTACAGCATTCTGTAATGCTGTAGATAAGCCCCACATGAAACCTGAAAGATAAGAATAACACGTTAGATTATACTCACCGGGGGACGTGGTCGGTTGCGGTGTGTGTCGCAGACCGGTCCGGCGCCTCCCATCTTCAAACAATGATGTCCTCCTCCTTGCTTCTCCCTCGGCTCCTGCGCAGGTGTACTTTCTCTGCCCTATTGAGGGCAGAGTAAAGTACTGCAGTGCGCAGGTACTGGGAAAAGTCAGAGGTCCGTCGCCTGAGCACTACAGTACGCTGCCCTCAACAGGGCAGATAAAGCACACCTGCGCAGGAGCCGAAGGAGAAGCAAAGAGGAGGACGTCATCGCTAGAAGATGGGAGGCGCCGGACCGCAACACCCATCGGACCGGACCGAACGCCGGGGTGAGTATAATCCAACTCTTTTTTTCCTTATCTCTCAGGTTTCATCAGGGGCTTATCTACAGCATTACAGAATGCTGTAGATAAGCCCCTGATGGCGGTGCCAGCAGCTGATAGGGTTAAAATGGGGTGACAGATCCCCTTTAACAGTGGGAAGGGAGAGGCTGTTCCCACGATCCTCACTGGGTCTGCTGGGTACAGCCAGTGATACGCCAAAGGTCTCGTCCTTCCTATCCTCACTAGGACAGGAAAAGACACTGGGGGGGAGGGTCGTTTTAACCCCTCATTGTTGCCTGTCCCACTAAGGATATCCTCCATAGGTGCTGTCAGGATTGATGACCTGGAAAAAAAAAAAAAGTTATAAATTGAAGTGCTATCTTGTTTGAGCCCCTTTTAGAAAGGCTGGCCAGTATGGGGGGGAGGAGTAAAAGATTCTGGGGCCGATTCAACAAAGCTTTTGCACCAGTTTCAATCAGCTCTGCTAAAATGAATGGAGCCGAGGTGGGGTGGGTCATGGCCACGCATGCTCAAATTAATCAAAAGTACCAGCCTTAGTACGCCAGAAATGTTACTCCAGTTTCTGACTACAGTGGCATTCCTGGGGCAGTGCACACTTATAGGGGAGGCACCAAATTCAACAAGTGGAAAGCACCCCTTAATGAATTTGATGTGCTCTGCTCCTGCAAGACTGGTGTAGCGTGATTGTGTCTTGATGAAGGTTTGCTTTTTCTTTGTTCATTGCCCCCCTTTTCCCCCCCAATGGCCAGATCTAGAATTACTGCTCATAACCTTTCGAGTAAATTGAGCTAAACTGCAATGCCAATGGGCATTTTTATTGGCTCTTGAAACCCCCTTAAACTGTAGCTTTTCAACAAACTACTGAGTCAACTTACTCAGTATCCCAGTGACAACCACCTAATTGATCTTTGGTCGGAGCATCAATATCCCCAGCCATCTAATGGAGAGGACAGAACAGGGTGTATTTGGCCATCTCAGTCTGTCCAATAATGACTGAATAGTGGCGTTGCTCACAAGCGACTAATACTCTGTTTAAACTGGAGACACAGGATCTCAGGTCTGTTGACCGGTGGGAATCTTAGAGGTCAGAACTCCACCAACCAATTTCCACTTTTGTAACAGATAGACATTAACTCATTATCAGAGGTATAACCTTTACATAAATGGAGGACTACACACCAATTTTTCCTATGTAATATGATGTAACTGATGTGCCGTTTTCTTACGGCGATATGCTAATTGTGAATAGAGCCGCTTAGTCATGTAAAATAACCACCTAATTTACAGCTTCATCCTAACAGTTCTAAAATGTGTGCTGTCTACTTGGAAATTAATTGACAACGAGCAAAGATGAATGCATACGTACACCAAGTTATTTTCTTCCTTCTCCCCATTATAAATCATAATTGCATAGGGAGACAAATACTGGATAGGAGCCGAACGCGTTGGGCCGCCATCACAGCCTTGATTCTCTAGACAGGTTTATTAGATTATCGAGGGTGGCATGTTCAGTCAACAGCAGAAAGGTATTGCAGATGGATTAGGGAATATTTATTAAGGAAGTAGCTGCCATTACAGGCAGATTAGAAAGACCAGACTCAGACAACTGCACAGTATTATCTGAAATGATGAAATATGGAGAAAATAAAAAGTAACAGATAGGAGCGCTTATTAAGGCAGTTCTGGAAAGCACACGTTTGGTTTTCATTAATAAATAATCCAATGATTGAAGGCAAGATGGCTCAGATATGCGGTTTAAGTAGCAGAAAATATGATTTCAGCCAGTTTTAGGCGATAGATCATATTAGCCGCATAGTGAGGCGTTCACCCTGGCGGTTTGCAGCCAGCCCCTTCCTTGTAATAAGGCCCTTGACTCATCCATCAGTCGTTGACAAGTAATTTGCTTAGTTCATGCAGAGAAACAGAAACAAATCCTATCTCCTTGTCAACAGGCGATAGTTCACGAACAGGGGACGGGAGAAGCTCAGGATTAGCAGAGTATCGCATGTCTGAACACTAGTGTGGACCCATCATTACAACAAGATGCTGCTCATGGATTTACAACCAAGCATGTGTCTCCTTGAATTGCAAGTTTTTTTTGCATTTTTCAAAAAAAAAAAAAAAAAAAAATAATGAATAAGCTAAAATATACAAAAAACCCAAACCACAAGTACCTGTAAAATCAAGGACTATGTCATCTTAACCACATGAGAGCCCCTGGAACGGCGCAGACACAGGAGGAGAGCATAGGCTTTATTATTTTATTGGCACCAAACATTTAGATCAAAAAGGGGTTGTCCTCGTAGTGGAAGTAATAAGTACATTAGCAACAACAGACTGGACTCAGACCCTACTGTTTGTATTGAAGCATATAATGAGCCTGTGCAAAGGTCAGTGTGCAGGAAGGCCGAACAGGGCAATTGGTGGATCCTGCTTTACCAGCTGCCACTGCAATCCTGCCTCTGCTGGATATGTAGCCTGCTGAGTACACTTCCTAAAGACTGGAAGCAGGAGTTAAAAAAAAAAAAAAAAAAAAAAAAAATCCCAGTGGTCACTTTGAAAAATACAAGATTACCACGTTTATTTTAATACAGCTTAAAAGGAATACATGAAAAAAAATGTAAAACAAAAGCCAAACATATTATACAAAAACATGATGTAAACTATTTGGTGCTTATTGACAACACATTCCTTTTAAGCCTTTAAATTTAGGGCTAAGTCCGGCTGTGGGAGATCATTTCTGCTGCTTGGCCTCTTCCGATAGCTGCTTTGAGACGAGATGTAAAATATAATGTAGGCTACAACTTTCCGTTTTGTTTCAGGAAATCACACACGTACGGTAGATTAGCAGGAGAGTTTTTAAGTTTTCCTGCCTGATATTAAAACGAACATTTTAACTCCTTCCCATCCAGTGATGCACCTGTACATTCCTCGTGGACTTTTTATGAAGTCCAGCCACATGTGGAGTTCATATGAGAATATTATTTTGATGATATACTGTGATATAGTATTGCAGTATATAAAACAAGGAACTGCAGATTTAGCCCCCTAAGTGGACTAAAGAAAAAAAAAAAAAAGTGAAAAAATAAAGTTTGTAAAATAAGAAAAAAGTAAAAAATAAATACAATATTTAAAATTTGAATCAATCCCCTTTAGAAATTAAACAAATAAAAATTAGCTTTTTTTTAATTTATGAGAGCCAATTTATCAAAATATAAAAAGTAACTAGCCAGTATGGTCAACATTGTAAAGCGGAAAAGAAAATTAAATACAAAAACGTCCCTGCAAAAACACAAAGTAGTAAAAAAGTCAAATGTTATTAAAAACATTTCTTAACTACAGAAAAAAGACAAGCCCTAAAAAAAACAAACAAAAAAAAAAAAAACATATCTGAAAAACGTTGAATACCTCCAGTACAGAGGCCAGGCAGTGTCCATACAGAGACTCCGTCGAGGCTGCTGCTGGGAGTTTTTTTTTTTTTTTTTTAAGATTTTTCAGAAAGGGAGGGGTTACATTACTGATAACGCAAAAAGGATGATGCACAATTTTATTGAAACAACTTTTGTAAGAACTTGGCTTTGTAGTGGAGAGGCACATAGGTCTCTAGCTAGGTTTCTGTGGTCCTTACTGTGTCATGATTAATGTCCACAGGCCTATATCTCAACTGGGACCAGGGACAAGAGGCTGTCCGGCAACTTTGTGAAATAATAGGACTGCATGAGCTAGCTGTAATCCTTATGCACCTCTACAGATTCATAGAAAAAGTCATTAAAGGGAATCAGTCAGCAGGTTTTTGGTATGTAAACAGAGAACATGAGGTAGGGATTACAACACTGAATTAAATGATGTCTCACATGTCAGGCTGTGTGCTGTTTACTTACACTGAAGGTTTAATCACCTAGTCATTATCACTGGCTGGACTACATCATGCATGCTAGTCTGACTCTGCCCCCCCATGTCATAAGCAGCTCACTGTCTATAGACAATGCAAATACAGAGTCTGGTCTGGGCAGCTGTTTCAGTTCTGCTGCATTGCCAAATCAAAAAACTCTGTGCCATAACTGCTACACCAAGTAATCTAAGTGATACATAGTTGGATTCAGGGTCTCCTTTGCCTATATTATGCTGCTCTCAGATGTGGTAGTAAAAACCTGCTAACAAGTTCAATAAGCATTGGGAAGCAACTTGCAGAAATACTTTACCAAGGGAAGGCAGTCTCTTCACCTGCGAATTCCCTGGAGTTGGGAGCGTTCTAGAGACATAACTCTTCTTCACAGCATACTGTTGCAGCAAGACTACATTGTTAACCTGGAGAGTGTTGTACCATTCTGGACAGAGGGAATTCCAAAGTACAAGAGACATCATACCAGAGTGATCGGCAACCTCAAAGTATGCCTGAAAAGAAGGAAATGGTTATTAAAAAACAGATCTACTCTTTCATGTGAGTAGTAAAATAAAAAAAAAAATAAAAAATAAAAAAAAAGCACTAAAAATGTAATTTTCTGATTATGCACTCATTTTAAGCACTTCATGACCAAATTTTCATTTTTGTGTTTTGGATTTTTTCCTCTCCTTCTTACAGGAGTAATAGCTTTTTTTATATTTCCATAAACATAGGCTTACATTTTGCTGGAAGAGATGTAGTTTTGAATGACAGGTCATTTTACCATATAATGTAAAGGGGGAAAAAAATTGTGCAATGAAAGGGTGAAAGAAAACAAAGCAACTGAATCATTGTTTTTAGGGTTTGGTTTTTTTTATAGCATGCAAACTGCAGTAAAAAACAGCAATGGGATTCTACAGGTCAGTACGATCACAGCTATAGACTTACGGTATAGTTTTTGTTCTTTTAAGTGAAAAAAAAAAAAAAAAAAAGAAAAAAAAAAGCTTTGGAAAGGAAAAAAATAAACCTTTTTTTTTATCATTTTCGGAGACGTGCCTTTTTTTATAATTTCCTGCTGATAGACCTGTGTGATGATGGCTGTATATTTTGTGAAGCGAGCTGTATTTTTTATTAGCACCATTAAGGGGTACATTTTTAGGACCAACGCAGTGACAAAAAAACATCAGTTTTCTTTTTTAATTCTTGCAGTTAAATAATTTATCATTGAACTTTTGATAAGACGCGGGTTCGGTGTGCGATTCTGCATCAAAGGCAGAGACATATCATATGACTTCAATGTACTTCATGTGTCATGAAGTGTTAGGGTATGTGCACACGTTGCAGATTTGATACACACTACCCTGTTCACAGGAACTAGCACAACTCAAATAACATATACCGCAAAAAAACACCCCACAATTCAATTAAGAAGAGGAGATCAGTGAGTTTTTAAAGCTAAAAATCACATTTTATTAAACAATGAATAAGAGTACAGAGTATATACACCTAAAAGGCTAAGGGTATGCAAAATAACAGACTATCAGTGTAAATTAATCTCCGTGGGTCAGCAGTCTATTAACCGGGGCGGCAGACCAGGGCAGCGGTTTCACTCACAACTTGTAAGTGTAATCTTTACTATGACATTACGCATTCATTCATGACTCTTTTGGCAGGACACTGTTGTGATGCACTTGTCTAGTTGGTTGGGCGCTTTATGTCATTAGAGCTCTTATTTGTGTGCTCTTTTTTCACCTGTGTGTGGTAGCAGGAAGCATTGCATACCCTTGGCCTTTTAGGTGTATATACTCTGTACTCTTATTCATTGTTTAATAAAATATTTGATTTTAGCTTTAAAAACTCACTGATCTCCTCTTAATTGATTTGTGGGGTTTTTTTGCGGTATACGTTGCAGATTTGCCTGCAAAATTTTCTGTGCAAATTCTTCGTCTCTTGGCAGAAAACGCAGTTAAAAATCTGTGCGTTTTTGATGCGGATTTTCATGTGTTTATTTAATCCGGATTTGTATGCGTTTTTGTCAGCTAAATAAAGATATATTATTTAACAAACAAAAAAGAATTGTGATGCCATTTCCTTGTCCAACCTCTTCTTTTACATACTCTATTGAAGAATGGAATCCACTATTGGATTGGTAGTCGTGGGCCAGATGAATGGCCACCAAGGTCTCCTGATCTGACCCCCTTAGACTTTCATCTTTGGGGTCATCTGAAGGCAATTGTCTATGCTGTGAAGACATGAAATATACAGCATCTGAAACAACGGATACTGGAAGCCTGTGCTAGCATTTCTTCTGCGGTATTGCTATCAGTGTGTCAAGAGTGGGAGAAGAGGGTTGCATTGACAATCCAATACAATGGGCAACACTTTGAACACATTTTATAAGTGGTCATAAACTTGTAAATAACTCATGAAAGAAGTTACATTAAAAACAAGCACACCATTGTTTTTCTTGTGAAATCCTCAATAAGTTTGATGTGTCACATGACCCTCTTCCCATTGGAAAATAAGTTGGATCCAAAATGGCAGACTTCAAAATGGCTGCCATGGTCACCACCCATCTTCAAAAGTTTTTCCCCTCCCATATACTAATGTGCCACAAACAGGAAGTTGATATCACCAACCATTCCCATTTTATTTAGGTGTATCCATATAAACGGCCCACCCTGTATAGATCTATAGATAGATGGATACATATATCGATAGATAGATGGCTAGATAGATAGATAGATATAGGATTAACATCACGAGAGTTACGATTAAGAACACGTGAGGGATATTGGAGCCGCCCGTGATGTGGATGACGTGGACGGTTTGAAATCGCTACCTAGGCATTTTAAATTGAAGCATAATTGTAATCCTGCTGATCTAAAGATTTGGGGGATTGATCGGATCCGTTTGGGAGGCTGAGGTGGTGTTGCTGTACGGCTTCTTACACATCGGGAATGTCGGTGATTACGGTTTTGGACACGTTAGCACCGGTGGGCTTAAATGAGCAATTAAGTTTCTCTTTTTTATAGCTTTGGATTTGTTTTTAATGTGTGTGTGTTGTGTCTCTTTGTATTTTAGTAATCTGTTTCATATCAGTGAGTATGTCTGAATATCTTCCCCTTTGGACCCCTGAAGAGTCTTCTGATTGGACAGGAGGAATGATTTTTATCAAATCAAAACGGCATTTGAAGCATTATATATATTTGTATCCGAAAAGTCATTATGATGTTCTTTATTCTATTTATTTTTTAGTATTTTTGCACTTTGTTTCTATGCACTTGATTAAATAATTGGTATATGCATGTTCATTCGATTACCTTATATATACACTCACTGGCCACTTTATTAGGTACACCATGCTAGTAAGGGGTTGGACCCCCTTTTGCCTTCAGAACTGCCTCAATTCTTCGTGGCAGAGATTCAACAAGGTGCTGGAAGCATTCCTCAGAGATTTTGGACCATATTGACATGATGGCATCACACAGTTGGCGCAGATTTGTCGGCTGCACATCCCTGATGCGAATCTCCCGTTCCACCACATCCCAAAGATGCTCTATTGGATTGAGATCTGGTGACTGAGGAGGCCATTTGAGTACAGTGAACTCATTGTCATGTTCAAGAAACCAATCTGAGATGATTCGAGCTTTATGACATGGCGCATTATCCTGCTGAAAGTAGCCATCAGATGTTGGGTACATTGTGGTCATAAAGGGATGGACATGGTCAGCAACAATACTCAGGTAGGCTGTGGCGTTGCAACGATGCTCAATTGGTACCAAGGGGCCCAAAGAGTGCCAAGAAAAAATTCCCCACACCATGACACCACCACCACCAGCCTGAACCGTTGATACAAGGCAGGATGGATCCATGCTTTCATGTTGTTTAGGCCAAATTCTGACCCTACCATCCGAATGTCGCAGCAGAAATCGAGACTCATCAGACCAGGCAACGTTTTTCCAATCTTCTACTGTCCAATTTCGATGAGCTTGTGCAAATTGTAGCCTCAGTTTCCTGTTCTTAGCTGAGAGGAGTGGTACCCAGTGTGGTCTTCTGCTGCTGTAGCCCATCTGCCTCAAAGTTCGACGCACTGTGCGTTCAGAGATGCTCTTCTGCCTACCTTGGTTGTAACGGGGGGCAATTTGAGTCACTGTTGCCTTTCTATCAGCTCGAACCAGTCTGCACATTCTCCTCTGACCTCTGGCATCAACAAGGCATTTCCGGCCACAGAACTGCCGCTCACTGGATTTTTTTTCTTTTTCGGACCATTCTCTGTAAACCCTAGAGATGGTTGTGCGTGAAAATCCCAGTAGATCAGCAGTTTCTGAAATACTCAGACCAGCCCTTCTGGCACCAACAATCATGCCACGTTCAAAGGCACTCAAATCACCTTTCTTCCCCATACTGATGCTCGGTTTGAACTGCAGGAGATTGTCTTGACCATGTCTACATGCCTAAATGCACTGAGTTGCCGCCATGTGATTGGCTGATTAGAAATTAAGTCTTAACACACAGTTGGACAGGTGTACCTAATAAAGTGGCCAGTGAGTGTATATTGTGTTAGATATGTGCACTTTGTTATATAATTATTGCACTATTTAATCAGTGGTGATTGTTTTACACATGATATTATATGTTTGGATACAATTCTATTATCCTCTTCTACACATCATGTTTCTAGGGTGATTACATAATTTTGTTTTAGATTTAAAATATATTTGCTGCATTTATATGTTCCAATAGCGCTTGTTTTTCATAACGGTAGTGAAGGGGCGTTTCTTTACTCCTGGTCACGTCTTGGCACTGGAGATCCCTAGTGCGCATGTCCCCTGTGCGAGAACAGCTGGAGCGCCAGTTCCGTCGCCGTTTAATGACCTGTGCGGGTCAGTGACGTCACCGGGTAACCCGCATTGCCATTTTGGCGCCTTCAGCTGACGCAATTTCCGGGTCTTGCCTTCCGGTGACATGCGCCGATTATGGCGATTCTCCACAGCTGTTGTTGGGGTTTATAAGGGACATGGACAGATCACATCTCAGCCCCCTGACGAAACCCACACAGGGGTTACACGTGTGACGCACAGTACAACTATGGGCATTGCAGTATTCTGCTCTGCCCTCAACAGGGCAGAGCAGTGCGCCTGCACCGGAGCCACAACAGGCAGCAAAGAAGAGGGCGTCACCGTTAGAAGATGGGAGGCGCCGGACTGCAACACACATCGGACCAAGACCGAACTGCCCCCCCCGGTGAGTATAATCCAACTCCTTCTCTTTCAGGTTACATCGGGGGCTTATCTACAGCATTACAGAATGCTGTAGATAAGCCCCTGATGTTGGTGCCGGCAGCTCATAGTCGAAAAATGGGGTGACAGATTCCCTTTAATTAATCTAATGTGATTTATAGTGTTTGCTGTGGTAATAAGACTTGGATTATGTTATACGATACATTACACTTGTTACATTTAAATTGACACTGCTACAGTTATCACTAATTTACCATTCTGGTTATACTTGAAGCACTGTCACTTTATTGGGATTTGCATATCCTGTTACCTTATCTTGCTAGGTTGTGCTGCTTGTTTGCATGTGGTTTGCTGCACCTGAGTCTTTGTCTTACTAAAAACCCTGTCTATGATATGACTTTTTCTTATGTCTGTTGTTTCGGTGCCTTATATTTATTAGTCAAATAAAAATTCTGATTTTACTCTTCTTTGGTGGATGTGGTAATATAATTCTTTGTGAACACATGCATCGTCCGATGGGAGGACTAATGCCCCATCATCATAGTGTGACATCATTCATAGCCGAATGTCAGCAGAAGTCCCATCAGACGATGCCTAGCTACACAGACCCACAGACACCTGTACACAGACCAGCACGTATTCACCGCCCACACACTCTTCCTCCTCCCCCCTATCTGCAGCGTTTCTCGCACGCAACTCCGCAGCAAAACCGCAAATCTTTTTACACCTGAGGCTTTGCTGCGGATTTGACTGACTCAATGGAAGTCAATGGGTGAAAAAACGCTGCAGATCCGCAAAAAGAATTGACATGCTGAAAAAAAAAAAAAAAAACCTGCTGCAATTCTGCGTGGATTTTTCTGCAGCATGTGCACACCAATTTCCCATTGACTAACATGGATTGCGCACTACACTGCGGATTTGATGCAATTCTGCACGTCCAAAAACGCTGCATAAATGCATTAAAATCTGCAACGTGTGCACATAGCCTTAAATGCCGCTGTTGGAGATTGACAGCGGCATATAAAAAGTTTGCGGCAAGTGTTTTCTGTATAACAAATTTGCCTTTAAAAAAAACTAGCCAGGTGATCTGTAGGCGTTGGTATTGTGTTTCTCTAAAATACAGAGTTAATGATATATGTGTGGTTATGCTTTGTAGAGTTAAAGGGATACGGCCAACTAATGTAATGGCATATTGTTAGAATATGCCTATACTTTACAACTAATAAGGAACCCAGCTCTGGGACTTCCACCAATCCAGTGATTGAAGAGGATGCAAGTCTTGGTGGGCTCTAGGAGGTTGAAATCCCACTGATCATAGTGATGGCATATACTAGTGTATTGTGTCTGACAAATTAAAGGTCAACAGTCTGTATCAATATCTACTGAAGGCCTTTTCTTACTTGGTAAGGGTAATCTGTTCTCTGCTCAGGTTTGCCGAAATATCGAAGTCTGGATTTGTGCATGACCCGTACACGCAGAGGAGGTAAGGTTATTTTTGAGAGCCCTGTCATTTCCAGCTTCTGCAATGAGCAAACTTTGGTCTCTATGAGGAAACAAACAATGTGGCATTAGTCATAACCAACACATTCAATAAAAGGCATGATGCAGCAAAACACATATATGCCTGAAATAAAAGGAAACTGCAACAGCTGTAAGACTTCTAGAGATATTGTCTAAATGATACAGCTAGAACTACTAAAACTGTGAGGAAAGCCTTATAGTCACGCATCATCTAGTCTATCGAGATGTGAAACGCTTCCCCTATTTTCTTATAGCATCATATATTTGGGGAAGGTAATGTTTACCACTGGCCACCAAACATTCTAACTTCCCCCTCTGATAATATGCTTTGAGATGATCTTAAAGGACGTGGGTCATCAATAGGAGATTGCTGGTGCTCCAACATTCCCTTCAACCAGCTGACTGTTTCTATATACAGTAGCTGCTGTCAGAAGATATACAGGGCTTACATTGGTGGTGGTCCAACATGGACATCGACAAGTCAATATCTACTCTGGCAGAAGCTGTAAAGAAATAATCTGAAGAACTTACGTTGATGGTGGTCCGACACCCCCATGGGCCAGCCAATATCTGGTCTGGCAGTTGAAGAAAATCTACGGAGCTTACTTTGGTGGCTGCTGAGTAATATAATTTATCTCCTTATGGATTTGTTATCCATATGCAAGTCCTGGAAGTCCTACCCTTACATCCTATATATCAAACAATCTGACTAGTCTGATGTAGAGTTCTTGTGATCACACCAAAATTATAAAATAAATCCCAAGGGCATTATTTCTACAGTTTCGTACATATACAATAAAGATGAGAGGTGTTCGTATGACAGTTCCTGGTTTCCTCTTTACAAAAGGGGATGTGGCGCCACCAAAAGATTTTGTGCCGAAGATAAAATTAAGCCATCAACCACAAAGCAGCATTTTATTGATTGATCGCTAGGCAATGATTAGGAACAAATCGAATAGGAGCCGAACCATAGCCAAAAGCCGCTACACATTAAACACAGCCGTGGTGTTCCGCCCTGTACACCGCTTACATCCGGTCGCCACCACTGTTAATAACAGCTGATTGGTGGGAGTGCCGGGTGTTGCTTATATTGATGAATGACCAATCATCAATATCATAATAAATTGACAAACCCTTTAATACTGACTGTATTTAATAGAAAGTGAGGTGTAATTAAAGGGTCACTTCTATTACTGGACTACAAATCATTTCATGCAATACTATGCAGGTGGTGTATTCAGTATGTAATTACTGGGAGTTACACACAAACTTGCTTATCACACTTTATGCAGCAACATAGCTATGGGGGTCTATTCACTTATATCAGTAGTTTGATCGTTCAAAACAAGAAACATTAAGGGGTTTTCCCACTACTGGACATACCGAGCTTTATCCATTCAGGATCCCAATTAAAATGTAATCCAGTTGATACACCCCTCCCACAGGGGCACCATTCTAGCAATATCACCACTGTCCCATGATGGGCGACATGACTGTCATGAGGGGCCGATGGGTTATGACAGTCAAGGGTCTGCTGCTGATCTGAAGGGCCACAGTGTTTTCATCTCGGTCCTCGAGTGAAGCTTAGTCACAGGCTGAGCTCAAAAGGAGACCAAGATTTTCACTATAGAAATATATATCAAATACAATCAGTGTGTGATATACAGGGTGATTATAAAAGATTCACTGGGTTTCAAAGAGGTATATTTCAACAAGCATTACGTGCACCATAGTGAACAAAAACTCTCCAAGTCTAGCCCATAATGCATACAACTGTTCTGTGTGTCCTCCTTTTGTTAAATGACATACCTATGCGGCAATCCAGGTTGACCCAAACACACTGCGGCATGTCCCCATTGGTGGTCATTAGAGTGGCGGTTACGCAGGTCGGGAACTTGTCCAGTGTTGATGGAAAAGGCGGCACGTACACAATGTATCTGACAAACCTCCAAAGGAAGAAGTCACACTGTCAGAATGGGAGACCTTGGGGGGGCGCATCTGAAGAGTACCAAGTAAACACTAGTTCAGAGCCCAATCTACCAGTTTGGGAATTCATTGCTAAGCTAGGAACGCACCTTTGAATGTCAATGGGGAGGAGGGGAGGAGCTCAGTCTTGCTGGAAAATGAAGTTTCGGGAATCAATTGCCAACTCTGGAAACAACCATAACTAACATATCAAGGTATGATGTACCCATTACACTCTTTCAGCAAAAAATAAAAAAGGGCCTGTACACCTTTGCTCGAGATTGCACAGAAAACATTTACTCTCAGAGGATCGCTTTCGATTTCCACAGTGGCATTGGGATTTTATGTTGCCCATATTCCGACTCTTCACCCTTCCACTTAAAAGGGGTTGTGCCATGAACAAAAGTATATTTTAACCAACAGATCTTAGAATAAAAATGAACTTCATAATGTAATGTGTTTAAGGCCAGGGTCAGACTTGCGAGAAACTTGGAGGAGTCTCGCACGTCAATATCCGGCACTGCTGCCGGCACTCGGGAGCAGAGCGTGCAGCTGCATAGAAATACATACAGCTGAACGCTCCTGTCCCGAGTGCTGGCGGCAATGCAAGATATTGACATGCGAGACTCCTCCAAGTTTCTTTCAAGTCTGACCCTGGCCCCAAAAAATGCCGATATAATCTTATAAATGTGCCACTGTGTAATGTCTGTGTCTGACCATAACACATCTCCTGGGCAGGGGAGGACGCAAAAGAGTATACAGACTTTACAGCAGGGGATCATAGCTGATTCTTTCTTTGAGGTAAAATATTGTTTAAAAACAGGAAGGGAAATGTTTTACCTCACAAAAAGGATCATTTGTGATCCCCTGCTGTCCTGCCTGTATACTCTCTTTTGCTTCCTCCCCTGCCCAAGAGCTGTGGTATTATCAGACCATGTTCCTGTACGGTCAGACACAGCCATTACACAGTAGGGGCAAATTTATAAGATTCTCGGCAAAAAGACATTTTTGTTTGTTTAAAACACAACCAATAGTGGAGTTTATTTTTATTCCAAAATTTGTTGATTAAAATATACATTTGTTTGTGCCACAAGCACTTTTAAGTGGAAGGTTGCCTCATCACTGAACACTAGCCAAGAGGAGAATTCGTCATCTTCCAATGCTGACTTAAAAAACTGCACAGAATACGTAGCAGATGTCTGGGTCAGCTGGCTGTAAATGTTGCAGTAGTTGTATGCGATATGGTTTCTGAATCTTACAGTCCGCTAAGGAATGACAAGTTCGCAACGTGTTCATTTCTGTGGGCTATGTGCTAAGGTCGCTAGAACCCTCGGTTGCCCGGGACTTTTACATTAGCATCCTGTGTCCTTAAATTGTCAATACCACCACAGAACGCTCTGGTGACCAGATGGGTCACATTCATTCTGTCTTTGGAAAGCTCACCGCATGGTATCAATTGATTAACATTTCTCATACTCTAACACAAAATGCCTCTCTCTTGCATAGTCACCACTTTGGTATCTGATGCCGCCTTGTCACCTGGTGAGTCACAAGTGAGTCTGCACACGCGAGTTACAAACAGAGATAGATACACACACCAATGCACTTGAGGTATAAGTTCTATTTTGTCACATTTATATTATTTAGTTTAGCCTACATTCGTAAAGGTTCAGTCTGTTGAATTCTAAATTTAACATGATTGTTAGAAGCCGTAAAGAGAAAGGAAAAATTAAAAAAATGACAGACTTTTTTTTGTCAAAGCATTGCGTATTAGGGTCTTAGGAAACACAAAGCAAAAATACATACACAAATGTAATTGTAAATATATATATCAATTTTTTTTCACCACTTAAATAGAAAAATAAAATGAGAAGAAAAAAAAACCCACAGAGCGATAGATATCCCTATATCAGTGCATGCTTCATATCACTCTAATCATATTGAAGTGGACATTCAGGCTTCCAGGTCATTCACCACGCTATGAACACAGTAAGATAATAAAAAAAAAAAAAACTAGCATTTTTTTATGGGCATTCCAGTGCATTATATGCTAAAATGAATGGTGCCACGGAAAACTACAATTCTTTCTACAAAAAATAAGCCAGCATACGTCTAGGTCAACAGAAAAATAAAGAGTTGTGGCTATTGGAAAAGGTCAAGGACCAAACGAAGGACAAAAAAGTCACTGGTTCTTACAGGGTTAAAGTCCCAAACCCTGTTTTGCCAGAAAATGTATGGCATGTTGTATTCTACAACTTTAATATGCAGTGATAGGGATCTGGAGTGTTTATATTTATGGTATGTATTTTTATTAATAATTTGTCAATCAATGTAGATTTTATAATCATCTGTAAAATCTAATACAGCAAATATATTTCAATTGTACTTAAATGTAATCTGTAATAAAATATGCATTGGATTTTACCAAAGATTTGTGTCAAAAATCTGTTTTTTGTAATTTATTTAATTTTTTTTTTTTTTTTTTTTGGGGGGGGGGGGGGCACCTTAAATTGTCAGATGTTTATTATTTTATAAAGTTTAAAAAATCACTTGAGCTCTGGATACAATATGCTTTTATATTTATCCCCCAGGATTCTCTAGAAGCCCTAAAAAACTGCCAAAAAAAGCAGATCATAAATGTAACAAAATAATAAAGTCTGCCAAAAATCGCTTGTAAAAAATGCCATCAAAAGCACTTGAAACAAACAAGATTGATAGTCTTCTGAAAATAAAATTTTATATATATATATATACACACATATACATACACACACACATACACACACACTATTGTTTAAAGTGTCACATTTTGTCATTTTTTTTATCAGTTTACATGTAATAGGATGATCTCAAAAAAGTGACCATTAAAAAAGAAAAAAAAGCCAACTTCTCCCAATGCAAGATGGGCATTATACAGTTAAATAGCCCGAAGAACCAATAGATATAGTCTCTGAAGTTCACAATAGTGTATAAAAGAAAAAAAAACCTGTCTGCTTTTCATCCTGTGAAGGGAAAAAAAAAAAAAAAAAAAAAAAAAAAAAGAGCAGATAATTTTAATCCTTAGGCTACGTGCACACTGTGCGGGTTACAATCCGCAGCATGTCAATTCTTTGTGCGGATTCCGCTGCGGTTTCACACCTTGTCCATATGAGGTGTGAAACCGCAGGACTTTTGACCTGTGGATTTACCTGCGTTTTTTTACAAATCTGCGGGGACAAATCCGCAGCATCTAAAAACTACGTGTGCACATAGCCTAACGGCATCAGTTTTCATGCATCAAAAGATTTTAATATTTACAAGACGAAAAAAAAGTTAAGATCTGCAACAGAACTGTAAAAATCGGATGCTACATGGTTGATCCGTATGGGATCCAATTTTTTTGTGCATCCAAAGACTTTAATAGTAAAGTCTGATGGAAAATAGGAAAGACAAGCATGTACAGCAATAATATACAAGCGGGTATTCGGTCCTTGTAAGAGAAAAAAAAAAAAATCTCAACAGCATGATTTACTAACACTGCTGTGAGTGCTGTCTCGTTTCATGAACAGAATTCAGCCTGACAATACGGCTGTGTGACTGAAGCCCCAAGATGATGCAGGAGAAGCTTGGCCAATTCTGTATTTTTTTATATGAGATAATCACGGATGGCAAAAGCTGATAACACAGACCCAACGCTGATGAAAATCAGAGGTTTTTTTTATTTTGTGACGTCTGAATGAGGCCTTATGCATCGCCACTGAAGCAGCAAAAATCTGTCAGAAATATGTGATGTTGATGGTTTTGATCTCCTGTGCGGAGTACTTCAATGTGTCAATGTACAAGTTTTACAAAAAGTAGCAAACTGTAGTCCACAGAACACGTTGTGACAATCTGGCTAGTGATTTCAGCATTAGGAAGTAAAGGGAAGGTTTCTATTCATTAGGCCGTGATACAATAGAATTTTCTTTTAGCCGCAATTTTCCTAAAACGTTTTTTTCGACAGAAAAATACATATTATAAATTGTGTGAACACGGCCACACACTAATAAAGCGGAATTTAAATAAATACAGTATTGTGGATTGGCAATCAAAAGGATTCCGCTCTCTTTGCAAGTTAGATTTAGTAGCAAGATATACAACTGTGAAATAAAAGTGAGCGAAAACTGCCCACGTGTCCTGTTCGCTATGGCCGCCACAAAAATATCATACTTCCAACAAAAAAAAAAAATAAAAGACTGCAGAACATGGTATACGTAATATGTCAAAATTGGTTTTATTTCTACGTTTAAAAATAAAAGTGAACTAAAATTCATTAAAAATGCACAAGGCCAAGAACAACAACAAAAAAGAAATTAATAGTTGACCCGGTCAGAGCATAGCACGAGTTTCATCATAAGTTCATGTATTAGAGACAGGACGCTACACAGATAAAATACGGCTTCAAGAAAAACAGTAAGTGATACAGTGGCTGCAGGAAATATTACAGGGCCAGAAGGAGTCAGAACGAAGAGCAGGCAGACCCCACGGCCCACGCGTGTGACATATATATAGCCGTCCTCACAAGAATTTAACTAGTTCAACACAATCAATATAATCAAGGGGTTTCTCCAAATTCTGTAAATGCAGAAAATGAGTTGACGGTCAGCACCTAAATATGGTGGGCGGCCGCTGGCGAGGAGTAAGACACAATATAGAGAACTTGCACCTCCTAATAATCAGGGTTTTATTGACAAACAACAAAAGCGCACGGCATAGAGGAGAACGGATGAACTATGCCATTTTACTGAGGTACAGAATATCTCTACGACCTCTCCGTCAGAGTCGGCGGTAATACAGGCCATTATCGGGGCTCGTGGTACCACAAAGTGTAAGGGAATGTGCACACGCTGCGGATTTGGCCGCGCGGATTTTGTAAAATCTGCAGGTCAAAAGACCTGTGGTTTTGCCCTGCGGTTTTTCATCTCCACAATGGAGGAGATGGTAAACCGCAGCGGAATCCGCAGAAAGAAATGACATGTCATTTCTTTCTGCGGTTTCAAACCCGCAGAAAAATCCGCACCGTCTGCACTGCGGTTTTATATTCCCATAGGGAATAATGGTACTGTACACCGCAGCAATAACTGCTGCGGACCCACAGCGGCCGGAACTGCAGCAGAATCCGCAGCGTGTGCACACACCCTAAGAATACAGCAACTGTATCATAGAGGATACTGGGACCCAGCGCTGGCAGAATATAGTGACAGAGCGCTGTCTAATTCACTAGAAAACCCTGGTGACCACACCGCGCTCTACAAACCAGTAACCAAAGGGTTACATCGCTGGGTGATGACATCACTATCCTGGACTATGACATCACAATAGGGAACATTGCTGGGTGCTGGGCTGATGACATCACAACCAGAGTTGCCAACAGTCCACAATTCGTAAAAATTGGGCACTTTTTTGTCAAACCCCAGAGTGCGACGCCACTGCCCCCCGACACACACCCGGACTCACCGTCCACACTGCCCCCCGACACACACCCGGACTCACCGTCCACACTGCCCCCCGACACACACCCGGACTCACCGTCCACACTGCCCCCCGACACACACCCGGACTCACCGTCCACACTGCCCCCCGACACACACCCGGACTCACCGTCCACACTGCCCCCCGACACACACCCGGACTCACCGTCCACACTGCCCCCCGACACACACCCGGACTCACCGTCCACACTGCCCCCCGACACACACCCGGACTCACCGTCCACACTGCCCCCCGACACACACCCGGACTCACCGTCCACACTGCCCCCCGACACACACCCGGACTCACCGTCCACACTGCCCCCCGACACACACCCGGACTCACCGTCCACACTGCCCCCCGACACACACCCGGACTCACCGTCCACACTGCCCCCCGACACACACCCGGACTCACCGTCCACACTGCCCCCCGACACACACCCGGACTCACCGTCCACACTGCCCCCCCGACACACACCCGGACTCACCGTCCACACTGCCCCCCCGACACACACCCGGACTCACCGTCCACACTGCCCCCCCGACACACACCCGGACTCACCGTCCACACTGCCCCCCGACACACACCCGGACTCACCGTCCACACTGCCCCCCGACACACACCCGGACTCACCGTCCACACTGCCCCCCGACACACACCCGGACTCACCGTCCACACTGCCCCCCGACACACACCCGGACTCACCGTCCACACTGCCCCCCGACACACACCCGGACTCACCGTCCACACTGCCCCCCGACACACACCCGGACTCACCGTCCACACTGCCCCCCGACACACACCCGGACTCACCGTCCACACTGCCCCCCCGACACACACCCGGACTCACCGTCCACACTGCCCCCCCGACACACACCCGGACTCACCGTCCACACTGCCCCCCCGACACACACCCGGACTCACCGTCCACACTGCCCCCCCGACACACACCCGGACTCACCGTCCACACTGCCGCCCTGGCCCGCTGCCCGGCTCCTCCACACCTCCCCGTACGGGTCCTCGTTGTTCCACAGCGGCAGATAGTGCCCGCGCTCCCCGCTCAGCGGCCTGTCCGGTGCCCGCAGCTCCAGCCCCTCGGGGGCCGCCTCCTCCCGGCCGGCCTCCAGCTCCTCTATCCACACCAGCCCGCGGGCCACCTGCTTCTCCAGGTAGCGGTAGGAGCAGCGGCGGACGATAACGGAGCAGCCGTAGCGCAGCCGGTTCCTGTGCACCAGATGCCGGAGCTCCGGGGACAGCAGCCAAGTGTCCTGCTCGGCCCCGTCCCACAGGGTGACGTCGTAGCCGTAGCCGGTGGTGTCCGCCAGGTACCGCTGCACGGCCAGCACGGTCACCGGCACCGGCTCCAGCACCGCTACCCTCAGCCGCAGGGACAGCTGTTTCCGGGTGCGCTGCAGCCAGGAGCCCGAGGCCTGTCCTGCTGGAGGACTGGGGGAGCGCCGGGCCGAGGGACCGGGGCTTCCTGCATCAAACTCGGAGAGCGGCTCAGTCATGTCCGCCCCGCTGTGTGCCCGGAAAGCTGAGTGAGGACCCGCCGCCCCGAGCCGCGGACAGCCGGCAAGTGACGCGCAGCCAGGAACATTTGAAAATAGCACGTAAACTCGGGACGTGGCCAAACATCCCATAGCCCTGGGTGACGGACACCTGCAGTGCTGTATGGAGGCGGGATGCGCGGCGGGGCCAACCATCAGCAGCGGTCTGCACGCAGTGATGGAGCTACACGTCAGTCCTGTGCACAGTGCAGCACTGGGGCCGGGGGCGCTGTGCCGGTATACGGTGGGCGGGAAAGGGACAGTGAAGAAAACGGCTGGTCAATTCTGCGGGTTGGAAGCTGAAAATGTAGTATTTATCACGGCTCCATAGGAAAGCATATGAGTTCGGTGTTTGTGGTCGCTTTTCTTTTTTCTCTTGTGTTAATCGTTGACTTTTTTTTTGCTTTTCAGTTGTTCATTATGGAGCACGTGTTACATGAAGAATTTTGTGCAGATCCCTTTATTTTTGTAGCACAACAGAAAAAAAGGCATATATCCAATGACTCCGGGCTGGATGGTGGGGTCTGAGTACAGATACCACAAAGAGACACGACTGCAATGGCAGTGAGGCCCAGAGTTTGCCTTTCTGGTAAATCCTCTTAAAGGGGTTGTCCAGGCTTTGGGGTACATGACTACGGTCATCCTATGTGACTGCAGACAGGGCCGGGATCGGGCAGGAACCCTCTGTGCGTCATGTGTCGACTAGACATGAGCAGCTGGGTGCGTCTAGTCGGAATGTGGCCGGAAATATAGAATTCACATTGCCATCACACAACTGCCACCACAGAATCCTCCTCTGCGAGGATTCCCAAGTCTGCAGACACATAGAGTGATTGCAAACTTGTACCCCAAGGCTGGACAACCCCTTTAAGTGGCATCCTGTGACATTGGCCTACTTACTAAATGACCAAGATGTTCCCTCCGGAAAGTGACACCTCCCAGGCTGTCAGCACACCTGGTAAATCCCCCGGGTTTACCCCGAAGCTTCTTGGACATGAGGCTGCCATTAGGCCAGGTTCACATGTTGCGTATTAATGCAGATTTTCGCGCACAGATTTCTAAATGAAAATCCGCAACTTTTCTGCATCTAGAATTACATCGTATTGTCAGCACTTATCAATGTGGAAAACGCTACAGATAAGAGAAGCTGCTGTTTATTACAAGCAGATCCTGCACAGAAGAGTATCTCTGTGTCAGTATTAGGCCGACAGCTGTCTACGGTGGATGTATCATGGCTGCCAACTTTTACAGAACAGATAGAGGGACAAGCTTTGCTTGGCACTGTGTGGCAAATTTTGCTACACCCATCTACAATCTCTTATTTCCCTGACAGGAGGAGAAGTCAGAGGGGGCATAATAGCAGTGAGGGACATGGACCCAAATCTGGGATTGCGGCCCTATCTCAAATGGTTGGGACGTGTGGATGTCATTTTTGTTCATTCATAGTTGTAGCAGCCAGAATTTTCCTATTTTTACATAAACTTCACTATACGACATCTTGATATATTTGTGTCTGTAACACTGTGTTCACATGTCCTGATATTTCCGGTACTGGAAAAACCAGTACCAGAGATATCATTGTACTTGTCTGTAATACTTGTGGCAACCGTGTGTACCGTATCAGTACCACATGTACCGGCGCCTGGTGCTGAAGACAGCTTTCATCATTCTCCCCTGCTGGCACTGGGATCAGCACTAGCAGGGAACAATGTTGAGAGTTGTATTCCACTGATAACTGCGAGAACATGGGAGTATTAATCAGCCGCTGCCTGCCTTTTTGATAACCAGTCAGGCAAAACTGACAGCTGTGGGCAGCAGTCCTCAGCTGTCAGCACTGGCAAGGTTGGTTATGAAGCATAGAGGGGTCCTCACACTGTTTTATATTATTTAAATAATTAAAAAAAAGCATGGAGCCCCCCCATTTTTGACAAGCAGACAACTGGGGGCTGGTATTCTCATGCTGGTAAGGGGCCATGGAGATTGCCCCCCCAGCCTAAAAATAGCAGCGTGCAGCAAAGAAAAGGCACATCTATTAGATGCTCCAATTCTGGTGCTTTGCCCACTTGCCCTGTAACGGTGGAAAGTGGGGCTCATATTTGTGGGGTTGATGTCACATTCGTATCGTCAGGTGACATCAAGCCCACAACTTAGCAATGGAGAAGCATCTATAAGACACCTATCCATTACTAATCCTATAGTTGTATGGTAAATAAAGACACAGCCAGAATAAAGTTCTTTATTAGAAATGACTAAACACAGTTTTCCATTTTTATTTAAAAATAACAAACACAGTTATACTCACCTAACAGCTCACTAGCAGAAAACCCTTTTATGCTTAAGGGTTCTTTTACACCAACCGTGTTTTTGCTGGCTGTTTTTGCGGCCCCAATAGATTAGTCGCCCGCAAAAATTAGCCTTGTGCCGTACGGTCATGAGGGCCGTATTTGCGGTCATGAAAAAGATTGAGCCTGCTCAATCTTTTTCACGGCTTACAGACACAGCCCCCATTGAAAATCAATGGGGCCGCAAATACAACGGAAGTTTGTTTTTGCGGTGCACTGTCACTTCCAGTTTTGCAGAACGTTGTTTTTTTTTTCCAATAATTCTTCCATATTAACCTGAAAAACTGCCATCCGCAAGTTTTTCGCTGTCCGTTGTTGCGGCAGACCGTGATAATTGCGGCGGTACGGCCCACAAAAAACCCACTAAGTGTAAAAGAAGCCTAACTCGTGTAAAAGCAGTTAATTAATTGTCCTATAGATTTTATGCCAGGGTAAAACCGTTTACTTTGCTGTTTATTATGCCTCATTCATGATCTGCTTTGACAGTCTTGTCAGTGTATATTCAGGTGTGCCTGCTATTCAAATCTATCACTATACATATATCTCTTAATCCCCTCCGCTGTTACCTTTGTATTAACCCCCTCAGCATCATTCCAGTAGCCTTTTCTGTCAGCCAAGAGAATTGTTATGAATTAATACAAGCCAACTGGCCCTCTCTTTCCTACGTAACGTCTATTATAGGGTGAGCCATCGCACGAGAGGGGGGCCCATTCTTGCAATCTTAAGGTGGCAACCTCCACAAGTAGGTAGGGGCTTATAAGGGCACTACAATAGGGCGACTGCACCCTTTCTTCACCTCGGCTTGATGTGACTGGTGAAGTTATAACGCACATCTCTGATCTGTTAAATCCACCTTTTTAATAAGGGGCTCCATTATATCATCTACCCTTATTTATAGCAGTTTGTGTAAGATGTCGATATTCCCTAGGCAATTGATTCCATCACTTATTTACACTCACTGGCCACTTTATTAGGTACACCATGCTAGTAACGGGTTGGACCCCCTTTTGCCTTCAGAACTGCCTCAATTCTTCGTGGCAGAGATTCAACAAGGTGCTGGAAGCATTCCTCAGAGATTTTGGACCATATTGACATGATGGCATCACACAGTTGGTGCAGATTTGTCGGCTGCACATCCCTGATGCGAATCTCCCGTTCCACCACATCCCAAAGATGCTCTATTGGATTGAGATCTGGTGACTGAGGAGGCCATTTGAGTACAGTGAACTCATTGTCATGTTCAAGAAACCAATCTGAGATGATTCGAGCTTTATGACATGGCGCATTATCCTGCTGAAAGTAGCCATCAGATGTTGGGTACATTGTGGTCATAAAGGGATGGACATGGTCAGCAACAATACTCAGGTAGGCTGTGGCGTTGCAACGATGCTCAATTGGTACCAAGGGGCCCAAAGAGTGCCAAGAAAAAATTCCCCACACCATGACACCACCACCACCAGCCTGAACCGTTGATACAAGGCAGGATGGATCCATGCTTTCATGTTGTTTAGGCCAAATTCTGACCCTACCATCCGAATGTCGCAGCAGAAATCGAGACTCATCAGACCAGGCAACGTTTTTCCAATCTTCTACTGTCCAATTTCGATGAGCTTGTGCAAATTGTAGCCTCAGTTTCCTGTTCTTAGCTGAGAGGAGTGGTACCCAGTGTGGTCTTCTGCTGCTGTAGCCCATCTGCCTCAAAGTTCGACGCACTGTGCGTTCAGAGATGCTCTTCTGCCTACCTTGGTTGTAACGGGTGGCAATTTGAGTCACTGTTGCCTTTCTATCAGCTCGAACCAGTCTGCCCATTCTCCTCTGACCTCTGGCATCAACAAGGCATTTCCGGCCACAGAACTGCCGCTCACTGGATTTTTTTTCTTTTTCGGACCATTCTCTGTAAACCCTAGAGATGGTTGTGCGTGAAAATCCCAGTAGATCAGCAGTTTCTGAAATACTCAGACCAGCCCTTCTGGCACCAACAATCATGCCACGTTCAAAGGCACTCAAATCACCTTTCTTCCCCATACTGATGCTCGGTTTGAACTGCAGGAGATTGTCTTGACCATGTCTACATGCCTAAATGCACTGAGTTGCCGCCATGTGATTGGCTGATTAGAAATTAAGTCTTAACACACAGTTGGACAGGTGTACCTAATAAAGTGGCCAGTGAGTGTAGTTGTGGCTTTGCATATAGGGCTTAAGCCACCTATTGTCAGTTATTTTACTGTTTATAATTTAATCGTATTTGGGCGACAAATTAATATAATATAGTAGGTTATATCAAGTGGACTACTGCAGTGGTCAGGAATTTCTATGGCTAAGTGTATATATAATGTATTAGCCAACCTCCTGTTCACTTTAGCTCTTTTTTCTAGCACTCTTGTTTGATATGTACAGTTTACATACCCCGGCAGAATTTTTGCTTTCTTGGCCTTTTTTTCCAGAGAATATGAATGATAACACCTGCATTTGTCACAGGTGAGGATGTTACCTTTAATAGCCATTAAAACCCATTTATGTCAACTTCTGTGCATGTTATCAGGCCAAAATCACCAGGGTATGTAAACTTTTGATCTGGGTCATTTGGATGTTTTGGATTGTCATTATGATTTAACAAGAGAAAACACAGTAGTTTGACAATAAATGGCTTCACCCAACCACTAACCATGTGTGGAGAAAAAGTTTTGGTGTTATCATTCATATTCTCTGAAGAAAAGGCCAAGAAAGCAAAAATTCTGCCGGGGTTGTAAACTTTTGAGCACAAGTGTATTTTTTTACATGTTAATGCGATACCTATGGTGTCACTGGTGCTGCCTAGGGGGCATGTGGACGAGCGCAGAAAATGCAGGAACAGGGCACGCAGTGCACAAGGACCTGAGACTAATGCAGTGAGCACAGGACCTGGCACTAAGCAGTCACGTGACCAGGGGGCGGAGTCACCACACGTGAGTACAGGGAAGGAAACAGAGCGCAGAGTGCAGGACACAGACAGTAAACGTGGTCAAGGAGAGCCAAGGGTCAAAACCCAGAAGAGAGCGTAGTACCTAGGGATAAGACAAAGAATAAACGAAGACAAGCCAAGGGGTCAGATAACCAGGAGGGACAGGGCAGTACAAAGCAGGATGCAGAGGCAAATGTCAGTGGACAAACTGGGTTATGCACAGCAAAGCACAGAGGTACAACGTTTACGGACGAGTAACCTGGGTGTCACGATCCATTTTTGGATCTGTGGCAGATCTGGACTCTCATATTAAAACCTTTTTCCTTTCTGGCCATCGGGAGATAATGTCAGTTTTTTGGCCGCTGGTGTTACTGCATGTGTAGTTAGCCTGCTGGTGAGTTCCCCCCCCCGGTGGCCGCTGGTGTTACTGCATTGTGATTAATTATCTATGCAGGTGGAAACCACTCCCACCTTCCTACTTAAGCTCACCTGGTGCACCAGCTAAGGCTAGTTTCACACTAGCGTTTATTCCACGCAGCGCACGGCGCCACTAAGCCCGGCCCCCTGCCGGCTCCCTGCCCGCCCCATCCGGTCATCGCCGCCTACTATCGCACATGGACGCATGCGATCTGCGCACCCTATCTTTAGCATAGGGTGCGCAGATCGTGCGCTAGTAGGATTTTGGCATGCGCTGCACACTTTTGAAGGTGCGCCCGTGTGCGCCGAACGCAACATGTTGCATTTCGGCGCATCTTCAAAAGTGCGCAGCGCACGCCAAAATCCTACCAGCGCACGATCTGCGCACCCTATGCTAAAGATAGGGTGCGCAGATCGCATGCGTCCATGTGCGATAGTAGGTGGCGATGACCAGATGGGGCCGGCAGGGAGCCGGCAAGGGGCGGGGCTTAGCAGCGCCGTGCGCTGCGTGGAATAAACGCTAGTGTGAAACTAGCCTAACTGTTGGTGATATTGTTCCTCTTTGGAGACCAACCGAGCTGGAGTTCAGGAGCTGACAGAGTTCTGTGATGCTTCAGTGTTATGCTGTTTTCAAGAGGCCAACTCTGCTGTCCTGGAGCATTGCAGCAGAGCAAGCTAAGTCTTGTCTTTTAGTTTATTTAACCCCGAGGTGTCTGTATTACCTTTTCCTTGGGTTTTGGTGCAGTTTACTTTATTCCCTATCTCACCTCCTGGTAAGAGGGTTGAGGGTTTAGCTTAGGGCTAAACAGGAAATAGGGACAAGTCAGGGACTTGGGCCTCACTACCATTAAGTGTACCCCCAAGTTAAGGAGAGTCAGGACCCCCCCCAGCTTTAGGGCAGTTCAGGGGCCCTGGTTCCACGTCCCCTGTTTTCCCCTTACTGCCCCGTGACATTGGGTCAGTAACCACAAACTGAGTATACGGAAGTATCACCGACACCAAATCCAGGAACTGACAACATTAAATAGATGCCCCAGAACCAAAGAGAGACTGACTGAAATTAACCCTGACCTGACCAGGATGGAGACGGAACCATCCTGTCCAGAGTCATGACGGGCACTTTCACATTGTATTGGATAGTAAAAGTTATATCAGAAAGTAAAAGTTATATATCAGAAAAGAGTTTTCTGCCAGTAAGCTGTCTTTTTACACCCTATTCAGATATCTTCTTTTGTAAACCCCTATACTTACCTAACGTCCAATTCCAACGAAGCCCTCGTCTTCTGTAATAAACTGAAAATAAAAAGTAACAATATCCCTCACCTGTCCAACATTTTGTCCCACGCCGTAATCCATGTCTGGGGATAAAGTTTTCAACCTGGACTGTGTGAACCCCATTTGCCACCGCCACAAGGCAAGTGGGAAGAGCCGGGCAAAGCACCAGATCTAATAGATGCGCCTTTTCTGGGCAGCTGCGGGCTGCTATTTTTAGGCTAGGGTGGGTCAATATCCATGGTCCCTTACCAGCCTGAGAATACCAGCCCCCAGCTGTCAGCTTTAGCTTGGCTGGTTGTCAAAAATGGCGGGGACCCCCCAAGACATTTTTTAAAATTATTTAAATAATTTAAAAAAACAGCATAGGAACCACTTTACTCTTGATAACCAACCTTGATAACGCTGATAGCTGAGGGTTGCAGGCCCCAACTGTCAGTTTTGTCTTGATCAAAAATGCAGGGGAACCCACGCCGGTTTATTTATTTATAGCGCAGGTGGCTGCTGATGAATAGTCCCATCAGCATGCACCTTTTCTCGTTTCTAGAGGCAGCAGGAGTAAGCTGATGGGAGTAGTAGTGGCAGCAGGTGTAGGCTGATGGGAGCAGTAGTCCCATCAGCTTCTGCCTGCTCTCGCTATTTTCAGCTGAATACAAATCTCAACTTTCTCTCCTGATCACCGGCAGAGCAGGGGGCAATGAAGAGAGCTGTCTTCACCATCCAGCTCTAGGCAGCAGTACGAACAGTACCGTGGCTTTCACAGGCCCTGGTACATGTGATACTGACGACACATGGTCCATGAACACACTGACATTTACAGACCCATTCATGTGAAGTGTGTAAGTGTCTCCAGTATGTATGAAAACGGTCACCAAATGTACCAGACCCACTGAGGCGGTGTTCACACATAATGTATATACTGTGGTTTTTTTATGCAGTTGTCCACATCAATCTATGTAATAACAAACTTCTCTGGTTATTATATTTTTCGTGGCATTTTCCCTTTAGTTGTTGCATTTGTGGTGCACATGTGAATCAGCCTTTTTAATGTGTTTTTTTTATAGTACAAAAAAGCTTTGATTCTGCATTTAAAAAAGCAGCTGCGTTTTTTACATTTTCTTTTCAGCCTTCCCATAGAAGCAAATAGTAAAACACCAAAACCGCATAGGTCAACAGCGTCTTTAGACGCACAGTGGGCGCAGTTTTCATTAGATCACGTCCAACTTGCTTGGACGTATAAATGCAGTAGAATTTGTGCACAAAAACCACTGAAGAAAACATTGCATTCACACCACATGTGAACACGGCCTAACTGTCCAGTGGAAGTGATTTCATGAAAACCCTGCCCTTGGTGCATCTGAACTGTGCATTTTTGGTGCAATTTTTCTTTATATGCTTCTATGTGGATCCTGAAAAAAAAACACATTAAAAAAATGCAGTGAATTATGCCGAATCAAAGCTTTTCTGTACTGTTTGGCTGTGTGCCCACAATGAATTTTTGACATTGTGAATTTTCATTACTTCAAAAAGGCATCGTCTGTGTTCACACAACATTTTTTCTACTTTTTTCCTGTAGCAATACTTGCTCTCTTGACAGTAAGGAAGCTGCAGAAAAAACAAGTTTCAATTGTTTTTTCTCGCTTTCTTTTGCTGTGCTTTTTGTGTATTTTTTGCTGAGTTTTTGTCATGCTACATTTGTCTCTTGTGCTTGCTGATAAAGTTTAGTGGCAAAAAAAAATCATATTTTACTTCATTAGGTTTTGGCACAAAACCTGGTTCCTTCCTTTTTTCTCAGCGAAGAGGTCCAGCACTGCAGGACTCTGCTCTGCCCTCAACAGGGCAGAGCAGTGCGCTGGAGCTGCGACTGGAAGCAAAGAAGAGGACGTCATCGCTAGAAGATGGGAGGTGCCCGACCGGACTGCGATACCCTCCAGATCCGAACCGGACCTGGACCGCCCCTGGGTGAGTATAATATAACTCGTTTTTCTTATCTTCCAGGTTACATCGGGGGCTTATCTACAGCATTCTGTAATGCTGTAGATAAGCCCCTGAGGGCGGTGGCCACATCTTATATACCAAAAAATAGGTGACAGATTCCCTTTAATGTTGATGATTATGATGATACTGATCACTATAAATAATCTAATCACTGTCTTGTGCTGGTTGTTACAATTACAGGGACTCCAAATATGTCTGTATTATTTGCTGATTTGTAATGTTTATTTATTTTGATAAGTGCATTTAACATGTCATTGCAATTGTTTTTAATTATTTTTTTAGTAATTTTATAGGTATAAAAAGCAAATATGACTTTTATTTTACCCCTAGAACACAAGTATCCACAAATGCACTAGTATATAGAGATATACAGTACAGTGCCTTGAAAAGGTATTCATACCCCGGGAACTTTTCTACATTTTTTCCACACTTAAGCTTATAGTATTGTTATTTTATGTGATACTAACACAAAGTAGCAAGTTTTTGTGAAGTGTAAAGGAAATGATACATGGTATTTTAATTATTTTAAAAATATAAATCTGAAAATTGAGACGTTCATTTGTCATCAGCCTACCTGAGTCAATACTTTTTAGGACCACTTTTCAGTACAATTACTGCTGCAAGTCTTTTGGGGTAGGTCTTTATCAGCTTTGCACATCTAGAGGCTGAAATTTTTGCCCATTTTTCTTTGCACACTCGCGGTAGCTCAGTGAGATTGGATGGAGGCGTCTGCAAAAAGCAATTTTCAAGTTTTGTCTCAGATTATCAATGGGATTTAGGTTTGGACTGTGACTGAGCAATTCCCACATATTAATATGGTTTGATCTAAACCAGACCTGGGCTAACTGCGGCCCACAGTGGTTCCATGGGCTGCACCATGCCCTTCCTCGCCCGTCGTTCATCCGTCTCCACCCGCTGTCACCGCTATATGCATCCTCAGGATACAGACAGCGGAGAATACTTTTGTGGAGGACAAGGCCGCCATGTGTATTGGGATATTTATATGTACATAAGAGGCTATGTGGGGCTCACACTGTATATATGAAGGCTGTGTGAGACACATACAGTATATCAGAGGCTATGTGGGGCACATGCTGTATATATGGAGGCCATGTGGTGGGCCTGGGGCTCACGCTGTTTGTAGGGAGGCTTTATATTGGAAGGCTTTGTGGATCTCTGCTCCTGTGCACTGAGTCTCAGATGCAGCGCAATGAAATAACAATTCATATTAATATAAATAATTAACATGTTAATTTTGAGCAGAATTAATTTCAGGCTTTTGATTCTGCCCTCCACAACAGTTACAGTCTTGTATGTGGCCCTTGCGCAAAATGAACTGTCGACCTCTGATCTAAGCCATTCCATTGTAGTTCTGTCATTATGCTTAGGGTTGTTGTCCTGGAAGGTGAACCTACACACCATTCTCAAGTCTTTTGCAGCCTTTAGCAGGTTTTCAACCAGGATTGCCCTGTATTTAGCTCCATCCAACTTACCATCATCTATGACCAGTTTCCCCTCTACTGGAAAAGGCATCCCCACAACATGATGCTGACACCACCACATTCAACTGTGGGGATTGTGTTTTCAGGGTGATGTGCAGTGTTAGTTTTCTGAAGTACAGTGTATTGCATTTATCCCCAAAAGTTCTACTTTGGTCTCATGTGACCAAAGCATCTTCTTTCACATGCTAACTATGTCCCCTACTTGGCTTTTTGCATCAAAAATGGCTTTTTTCTTCCCTCTCTTCCAAAAAGGCCAGATTTGTGGAGTATATGATAATAGTTGTCCTATGGACAGATTCTCCCACCTTAGCTGTCTATTTCTGCAGCTCCATGGGACACTTGGTTGTCTTTCTAGTTAGTGCTCTCCTTGCTCTCAGTGCTCCGTGAAATGTTCAGAGCTTGAACTAATTTTTTTATAACCTGACCCTAGTTTACTCTTCTCCACAACTTTATCACAGACCTGTCTGTTGTGTTCCTTTGTTTTCATGATGCTGTTTTGATCTCTAATGTTATCAAACCTGAGGCCTTCACAAAACAGCTGTACTTACTGAGAATAAATTACACACAGGTGGAATCAATTTAGTAATTATCTGCTTCTGGAGGCAATTTGTTACTCAGGATTTTCTTTAAGGCTATGTGACCACGTTAGCGCTTTTAAACGGTAAGGAAATGGGTCTCCTTCCCAGAAAACGCGCGTTTTTTTCCACGATTTTTGCGTGTTTTTTGCGCAACTTTTCCGCGCATCTTTTGGACTATAGGAAATAGCTAAAAACGCGGACCTAAGCGGAAATTAATGAACATGCTTCGTTTTTTACCGCTAAGCGTTTACTTAGCGGTAAAAAACGCATCCAAATGCATTAAAATGAATGGGATGCTTCTTTTAAGCGTTTTTTATGTGGTTTGACCCCGAAAAACGCATCAAAAACGCTTAAAAAAATGCAACGTGGGCACACAGCCTAAGGGTACCAGACTACAAGGGGCTGAACTCAAATGCACATCACAATTTGCAGATTTATATTTTTAAAATAATTAAAAAACTACCGTATATATTTTTCACATGTCACAAATGCTTGCTACTTTATGTTGGTATGTCACATAAAATCCCAATAAAATACATTTAAGTTTGTGGGTGTAACATGAAAACATGTTGAAAAGTTCAAGGGATATGAATACTTTTTCAAGGCATTGTATCTCTATGTATAATTTTCTTTTAATTATGGGAAATACGCTGCATAGTCAAGTAGAGAAAATTGTCTTATACTTATTAGTGCACACCGTTGCTCATATATTGCTGCTACCTCCAATGATACATGTTGGTTGTTCAGATCCCAGTGATACCAGATCCCCAAAAAATTGAAGAATGAGTTATTTAAGTGAATTTTAGGGTACGTGCACACGCTGCGGAATCCGCTGCGGATTAATCCGCACGGATTTTGCAAAAACCGCAGATAATCCGCAGGTCCAAAGACCTGCGGATTGTCTGCGGTTTTGCCTGCGGTTTGGTCCTGCGGATTCACTATCTCCACAATGGTGGAGATAGGAACCCGCAGCGGTTTCCGCAGAAAGAATTGACATGCAATTCTTTCTGCGGATTCAAAACCGCAGCAAATCCGCGCGGTTTTTTCCGCAGCGTCGGCACAGCGTTTTTTTTTCCCATTCAAATGAATGGTACTGTACACCGCAGCTAAAACTGCTGCGTGTCCGCAGCGGCCAAAACCGCTGCGGAAACGCAGCGGAATCCGCAGCGTGTGCACACAGCCTAAGAGTGTACAGAGCATAGAGTTACCGGCCCCACACTCCAGAGTCAGGGGAGGAGGCGCTATGGAGCAGTGAAGACAGCAGGAAAGCCCCCACACCAGCTAGTGAATGGAAGTTTGTGGTTCACAGAATTTTATAACTTTGGGCTATAAAAATTATAAATTATGTTTTTTTTTCTACTAAAATGTTACTTTAGCTCCAAACCTTTCAATTTCATAAGAGGATATGTTTTCTAACTGCCTCCGGTCTTTGAATGACAGGTTACTGCTGAGATTTCACACAGAGGAGCCAGATCATTCATAGACCGAAGGTCGGTTGAGGGGCCGGGAATCACAGATAGGGAGGAGAAGATCTGGGGTACAGTTCATCCCCTGTGCACCGAAATCTAACTACAACAAAATTTCGAATGGTGATTAAAGAAGAACCACAAAAAGGATTTCTTCACCAAAGGTATGGATGTAATCTGTATTACAACGTCATTACAGCCATGTCTTTACTTTACATTACAAAATCGTACTGACAGGTTTTATTTTATGTATCCCAAATTTTTTTAATCATGTGACCAAAAATAAATACACAATTAAACAGTGTATCAATTGTAGTTCACAATATCTAATATACTTGGCTACTTGTACAATATATAGGTTGTTCACCGCAACTACAACTATTTTGTCTTATTCCACAAATATGCAAGCTTCCATGTTCAAACTTTAAGCTAGCGAACGTGTTCTGAAACCATTTAGGCTACGTTCCCACGATGAGCATATGGTGCGTTTTTGATGTTGCAGAACATATGCACCATTTTGGCTCCTATTTTTTAAATTAGGTTACTTGCGTTTTTTCATTGCGTTTTTTTCTAACGTGTTTTTATCATGTTTTTGATGCTACATTTTTTGTCTGTGTTTGGTGTGTCATGCATTAAATAAAAATGCTTTGCTTTTGATACTTCCTGGCTTTTTGCTTTGACAAAACCTTATTGACATACTTAGGTGTGGATTACATGCGTTTTCGATTTGAGTTTTTTAACTGCGGAATTTCCGCTCCTAATGAAAGTTTGTGGGAAAATTCCGCAGAGAAAACTCAATGCATCTGCAAGAGAAATTGTCATGATGCAGATTTCCAACACAAACCCCTGGTCAGTTTACACTGCATTAAAAAGAAGCAGCGTGGGCATGAGATCTCTATAAATCCCATCCACTTTGCTTAAACTGTAAGACGCTGTGTTTTTGACGCAGCAAAAAAATACACAGTGTCAAAAATGCACCAAAAGCTCATAGTCACCAAAGCTGAATTCATGGGTCCCAATGCAGAATCCGGTCATGCCATGCTTGTATCCTCTTATGTAAGACCATTAGTCCAGCAGAAAAGGGTTCAAGCACAACAATCACCTATGAAAACCCACGATCAGGCAGCGCTTGTACGCAGCACATGTCCGCTCATCCAAAGCGCTGCCGGCTTCTGTACGCGTGGTGATTCCGCAAGTGTTCATTGAACCATTTGGAATCACCGCATCCTATCCATTGTATGGGTGATTTTATCTTGCAGAGATCGCGCGCCTCCACAAGATAAATAGACATGCTGCAGTCTGGAAAGACCCGCCGCATGTCCGGTTACGCAGGGACACCAGAGGCGTCCCTGCACGCATAGTGGAGATGGGATTTCATGAAATCCCCTCCAGTATGCTGTAACATCTGGCCACTGCGGGTTGGAAGCTGTGGCTGTATGTGGTGTCCAACCTGCGTTTACTGACCATGGAAACATACCCTTAGAGGGTACAAGACTAGTAATATTTACTTTTATGTCTGCAGCATTATTGGGTTTTATTATTGTGGACGATGCCATTTGGTAGTCACAAGCAGAACTAATGTCCCCTTCAGAATATACATAAGTGCTGATCTGGAAATATTTTTCTTTTTCATTCACATCATTTTAATTTTCTACACATTCTTCTAAATTGATCATGATGCTAGTAATACAGATAATTATTTAATCTGCGCGTAAGCATAAAAAATAAAAAAAAAATTACAGAACAAAGGTGCCGGTGTCGAGAGGGAATTGGAAAGCATCCTTCACTCTATTTGTACTGAAAAAGGGGAATTTTGTGAGCTCACCCAGCAGCGTGATGCATGCATCCGTTTAGGGGAATTACAGATTATTCCTTAGTGTCTACTGAGTTCATAAAAGGCAAACGTGAGTCAGATCCCGCCGGCTATCCGGCTTCTGATAAAAGTTTTGTGTTTACAGAAAAGTTCTGATTTAGAACATGCCTTGGCGCCTATAAGGCGTTCCCCTGTGCTACCCATGGCATGGGCATGTTGGCTCTCTTACGTTTTTTTTTTTTAAAGTTGTAACTTATATAACCTCCCTGATTATTGTGTTGTTGTTCACATTTTACTTAATTATGGGTTTTCCCCCTTTAAAAAAAAAAGATTTAGGCACATTCATTGTGAGGATTAAGGCTCAGTAGCTTGGTCCACTTCTCTCCCTACTTCTGCACAAGATCTTCTATGTCTTTGTATATCAGGTTTTATGTCTCAACTGCTGAGATGGATTCAAGAAATCCATATGGGCAGTTCTTAAGCAACACAGACTATTGACCTTGGTGCATCAGGGAGGTCCAGGTGATACCTCAGAAGCCATGTTGGCAGAATGACATCAGGAGAACCTAACAGGAATGAAGGGATGAGATAAAGCAGAGCTAAGAATCAGTAATAAGTGTGACAGTGTTGTAACCCCCAAGGAAGCAGAAGAGTTAACACAGTGATAAAAATAAAAACAAAAAAAGTGGTACAGCAGAGTTACTCATTATGTTCTGAAGCAGGGCTGATCCAGCAGGGTAGCAGTGTTAAGATAGTAAGATGGCAGAGCTTACTTTGTCACAGAGTCCAATGCAGAAATGATAGCAGCACGTAAAAGTTGACCCATTAGTATCCTACTGTGTCAGAGTTTTTGAAGGACCCCTTTCTAACTGACCACCACACTTACATGCCCCTTGTGAGGTGGCACCAGTCACTTTATAAGGATTTGTTCTGTGACTCTGTAGGTCCTCATGGTCATTACTCTGCTACTTATTTGTAGATGCCCAACTACCCTTCTCCAAGTGTGTAACATGCAAAACTGCACAATACTCTGTGTAGCATAAGAATATGTCTAATATGTCTCAAGTAACCAGGTGGCTAACAGTTCCAATCCAAGTCTAACCAACTTTTACAGCAAGTATGAGTTAGAATAATACATTTAAAGGAGGACACATATACTATAAAGGGGTTTCTTGGTACGTTAGCAAACTTTTTAAAGGCCCAGTTTTAGCGGTCTTTGGCTCCTTGCATAAAATCTGTGTAATAGTGCAATTATGGCCCACGCCATTAACATACATACAGTATCATGATAACAGGTTCTCATTAACCCCTTCACCCCCAAGGGTGGTTTGCACGTTCATGACCGGGTTAATTTTTACAATTCTGACCACTGTCCTTTATGAGGTAATAACTCAGAAACGCTTCCATGGATCCCGGTGATTCTGACACTGTTTTCTCGTGATATATTGTACTTCATGTTAATGGTAAAATTTCATTCATATAACTTACGTTTATTTGTGAAAAAAGCGGAAATTTGGCGAAAATTTTGCAATTTTCCAACTTTGAATTTTTATGCCCTTAAATCACAGAGATACAGCACACAAAAAACTTAATAAGTAACATTTCCCACATGTTTACTTTACATCAACACAATTTTGGAACCAAAATTTTTTTTGTTAGGAAGTTATAAGGGTTAAAAGTTGACAAGCGATTTCTCATTTTTACAACACCATTTTATTTTTACGGACCACATCACATTTGAAGCCACTTTGAGGGGTCTATATGATAGAAAATACCCAAAAGTGACACCATTCTAAAAACTGCACCCCTCAAGGTGCTCAAAACCACATTCAAGAAGTTTATTAACCCTTCAGGTGCTTCACAGGAGTTTTTTGAATATTTAAAAAAAAAATGAACATTTAACTTTTTTCACAAAAAAAATAATTCAGGTTCAATTTTTTTTTTATTTTACCAAGGGTAAAAGGAGAAATTGGACTGTAAAAGTTATTGTGCAATTTGTCCTGAGTATGCTGATACCTGATATGTGGGGGGGAACCACTGTTTCAGCGCATGGCAGAGCTCAGAAGGGAAGGAGTGCCGTTTGACTTTTTCAAGGCAAAATTGGCTGGAATTCTGATCGGACGCCATGTCAGGTTTGGAGAGTCCCTGATGTACCTAAACAGTGGAAACCCCCCACAATTGACCTCATTTTGGAAAGTAGACCCCCCAAGGAACTTATCTAGATATGTGGTGAGAACTTTGAACCCACAAGGGCTTCACAGAAGTTTGTAACGTACAGCGGTACAATTAAAAAAATCATATTTTTTCCACAAAAATGATCTTTTCACCCCCAATTTTTATTTTCCCAAGGGTAACAGGACCCTATAAGTTATTGTGCAATTTGTCCTGAGTACGCTGATACCCCATATGTGGGTGTAAATGACTATTTGGGTGCATGGCAGAGCTCAGAAGGGAAACAGCGCCATTTGACTTTTTTGGCTGGAATTGAGATCTGACACCATGTCGCGTTTGGAAAGCCCCTGATGTACCTAAACAGTGGAAACCCCCCACAATGACACCATTTAGGAAACTAGACCCCCTAAGGAACTTATCTAGGTGTGTAGTGAGCACTTTGAACTCCCCCAGTGCTTCACAAGTTTATAACGCCTGGGCGTGAAAATAAAAAAATCGTATTTTTTCCACAAACATGATCATTTAGTCCCCAATTTTTTATTTTCCCAAGGGTACCAGAAGAAAATGGACCCCAAAAGTTGTTGTCCAATTTGTCCTGAGTACCCTGATACCCCATATGTGGGGGAAAACTACTGTATAGGCCCACGTCGGGGCTCGGAAGGGAAGTAGTGACGTTTTGGAATGCAGACTTTGATGGAATGCTCTGCGGGTGTCATGTTGCCTTTGGAGAGCCCCTAATGTACCTAAACAGTGGAAACTCCCCACAAGTGACCCCATTTTGGATACTAGACCCCCCACGGAACTTATCTAAATGTGTGGTGAGCACTTTGAACCCCTAAGGGCTTCACAGAAGTTTATAACGCCCGGGCGTGAAAATAAAAATATCATATTTTTTCCCACAAAAATGATATTTTTGCCCCCAATTTTTTATTTTCCTAAGGGCAGCAGGAGAAATAGGACCCCAAAAGTTGTTTTGCAATTTGTCCTGAGTAGGCTGATACCCCATATGTGGGGGTAAAACACTGTTTGGGCGCATGGCAGAGCTTGGAAGGGAAGGAGCACCATTTGACTTTTTCAATACAGAATTGCCTGGAATTGAGATCAGACGCTATGTTACATTTGGAGAGCGCCTGATGTGCCCAAACAGTGGAAACCCCCCAATTCTAACTCCAATCCTAACCCCAACACACCCCTAACCCTAATCTCAGCCCTAACCCTAGCCCTAACCCTAATGGGAAAATGGAAATAAATACATTTTTTTAATTTTATTATTTTTCCCTAACTAAGGGGGTGATAACGGGGGTTTGATTTACTATTTATGGCTAAAAGACGCTTTTTATTGTAAAAATAGTTTTTGCATCACCACATATTGAGAGCTATAATTTTTCCGTATTTTGATCCACTGAGTCATGTGAGGTCTTATTTTTTGCGGTACGAGTTGACGTTTTTATTGGTATCATGTTTGGGCCCGTGACATTTTTTGATCGCTTTTTATTCCGATTTTTGGGACGCAGAATGAACAAAAACCAGCGTTTCATGAATTTCTTTTGGGGGGGTGCGTTTACACTGTTCCGCATGCGGTAAAATTGATAAAGCGGTTTTATTCTTCGGGTCAGTACGGTTACAGCGATACCTTATTTATGCCATTTTTTTATGTTTTGGCACTTTTATGCAATGAAACCAATTTTATATAAAAAATAATTATTTTTGCATCGCTTTATGCTGCGAGCTATAACTTTTTTATTTTTTCTCTGATGATGCTGTGTGGCGGCTCGTTTTTTGCGGGACAAGATGACGTTTTCAGCGGTACCATGGATATTTATATGCGTCTTTTTGATCGCGCGTTATTGCACTTTTTGTTCGGCGGTATGATAAATCATTATTTTTTGCTTCGTTTTTTATTTTTATTTTTTAAGGGGTTCGGTAAAGGGGTTAACTAATGGGACAGTTTTATAGGGCAGGTCGTTACGGACGCGGCGATACCAAATATGTGTACTTTTATTGTTTTTGTCTTTTTTTGTTTCCAAAAAATGAATTTATTAGGGAATATTTTTTTTTTTTTTTTATTTAGCGATTTTTTTTTTTTAAATTATTTTTACACCCTTTTTTTTTTTTTTTACTTTATTAGGTTGTCCCAGGGGGGACATCACTGTCCTGTGACAGATCGCTGATCACATCACAGATCACTGTGACAGATCCAGCAATCTGTCACAGGCAGTGCAGAAGGCTTCCTCATGCCTGTGCTTTGCAGGCACTGAGGAAGCCAGCTCCCTGCAGGCCCCCGAAGGTCCCCGTCGCCATCTTGTATCTGGGGGCCTGCAGTGAAAGAGCCCCCGGCAGAGGCGCTGCACATTGCGCTGCTGTCCGGGGCTCAGGGAAGCACGGAGGGAGCCCCATCCCTGCCGATGCTTACCTTTAACCCCCGGTACACCGCGATCGTGTTTGATCGTGGTGTGCAAGGGGTTAACGTGTCGGAGCGGTCCGTGACCGCCCCTGACACATAGTGCCGGTTGTCAGCTGTGATAATCACGGGTCCCATGGACGGGATAGTACATCTTATGTCAGAAAGGGGTTAAGTTCCCAAAGTGTTCTGTACCCTTGTTATAATCTGATCCTGACTACATGTTAATGCTTCTACTCCTGGGTGGTGTCAAGAAGGATACATCTGTTGGTAGATGTGCCCTGGCCTGCAGATACCTAAAAGCAAAAAAAGCTTTTTCATCTCCCAGAAAGCTTTGGCTTGGAAAACACACATTAAGAGATGGGATGAAAAAGTGTAGAGAACCACACCTAAATGGTGGGTGTATGAACAAGGCATAAACAAGAATCCATCTTTCTCCCTATCTACATTAACCGCTTCCCTGATCCTGATTTCTCTTCCTTACCTGGCAAAATTTTACAAATTCTGACCAGTGTGACTTTATGCAACAATAACTGTGGAACGCTTCAACACATCCTAGTAATTCTGAGATTGTTTTAGCAAATTATTTTTGATTATTTATCACATTGTAATTCATGATACTGGTGAAATTAAGTATACATTTTTTACTTTTATTTGTCAAAATATTGGAATTTTGACAAAAATTTCTCAATTTTCAAAGTTTTAATTTTTCTTTTTACCATTAAACCAGAGAGTTATGCCACACTACATAGTTACGGTAATAAATAACTTTACCACATGTTAATTTATAGCAGCATCATTTTTGAAGCATCATTTTTTTTGTTAGGAAGTTAGAAGGGTTTAAAAACTATCAGCAATTTCTAATTTTTCCAACAAAATTTACAAAACATTTTTTTTTTACGGACCACTTCACATTTGAAGTGACTTTGAGGGGCCTAAATGACCATAAATACCCCAGTACCTGAGAGTGACACCATTTTAAAAACTGCACCCCTCAAGTTGCACAAAATCACATTCAAGAAGTTTATTAACCCTTTAGGTGCTTTACAGGAATTAAATCAATGTGGAAAGAAAAAATGAAAATTTTACTTTAGCCCACAAAAATGTTTTAGCCACAATTTTATGATTTGTCCATGGATGCAAAATTGGCTGGACTTGGTAGCAGACATATGTCTCGTTTGCAGACCGCCTCATGTCCTTAAAGGGGTTGTCCGGGCTTTTCACATAATCTCAGTACATATCTGGGCTGCAGAATTATGACAATAAGTAATTTACATTCTGTCACTAGTTTTCACGGTTTTCTAGATATTCTGAACAGAACGTCCAAGGGGGGGGTGTTATGGCATTGAAATGAGAACTAGTCGTAACCTCCTACTCTACTCCAAACATGCCCTCTATAGCAACAACCCCACCCTCCATAGCTACAGGCCCTCCCCGTCCACATGAAGCAGCCCTCATCTCACAGCAACAAATTCTTCCCCTCCAGCAGCCTCAGTGCAGAGACCTGCTCCTCCCCCAGACACACACTGAACAGTGATCTATGGAAAGTGAAACTAGTGAGGAGTGAAAATCTTCCTGTATTCTGGGCCACTCCATGATTACAATACATAACTCATTATCAGTAATTCCTTCCCTCACTGTGCCAGGCTGCAGGCAGCAGTGAGAACAGACTGTGTGATGGCCAGTGATGGGGGTCTGCAGCTTCTAATCTGCACAAGGGATGGCAGTCACTGATGTAATCTGTTCTGTGACAAAGCCTCTGCTGTGTGAATGAGACAGCTCTGTGTCACTGATGTCTTCACACAGCAGCAGATTTGGTGCAGTGTATGTGCGAAGCTCCACCAAACTCCCAGCAAGCTCCAGTGACCAGCACCACCTACTGCCCACTCATTGGCTGGCAGTAAACTGCACCAGCACTCATCTTTATCATTATTCCAGCATTGGAAAGAACACAGCAGTGATCCTGTATTTATGAAAGCAGCACACATACATACAGTGGGGCAAAAAAGTATTTAGTCAGTCAGCAATAGTGCAAGTTCCACCACTTAAAAAGATGAGAGGCGTCTGTAATTTACATCATAGGTAGACCTCAACTATGGGAGACAAACTGAGAAAAAAAAATCCAGAAAATCACATTGTCTGTTTTTTTTTTCATTTTATTTGCATATTATGGTGGAAAATAAGTATTTGGTCAGAAACAAGCAATCAAGATTTCTGGCTCTCACAACTGTAACTTCTTCTTTAAGAGTCTCCTCTTTCCTCCACTAATTACCTGTAGTAATGGCACCTGTTTAAACTTGTTATCAGTATAAAAAGACACCTGTGCACACCCTCAAACAGTCTGACTCCAAACTCCACTATGGTGAAGATCAAAGAGCTGTCAAAGGACACCAGAAACAAAATTGTAGCCCTGCACCAGGCTGGGAAGACTGAATCTGCAATAGCCAACCAGCTTGGAGTGAAGAAATCAACTGTGGGAGCAATAATTAGAAAATGGAAGACATACAAGACCACTGATAATCTCCCTCGATCTGGTGCTCCACGCAAAATCCCACCCCTTGGGGTCAGAATGATCACAAGAACGGTGAGCAAAAATCCCAGAACCACGCGGGGGGACCTAGTGAATGAACTGCAGAGAGCTGGGACCAATGTAACAAGGCCTACCATAAGTAACACACTACGCCACCATGGACTCAGATCCTGCAGTGCCAGACGTGTCCCACTGCTTAAGCCTGTACATGTTCGGGCCCGTCTGAAGTTTGCTAGAGAGCATTTGGATGATCCAGAGGAGTTTTGGGAGAATATCCTATGGTCTGATGAAACCAAACTGGAACTGTTTGGTAGAAACACAACTTGTCGTGTTTGGAGGAAAAAGAATACTGAGTTGCATCCATCAAACACCATACCTACTGTAAAGCATGGTGGTGGAAACATCATGCTTTGGGGCTGTTTCTCTGCAAAGGGGCCAGGACGACTGATCCGGGTACATGAAAGAATGAATGGGGCCATGTATCGTGAGATTTTGAGTGCAAACCTCCTTCCGTCAGCAAGGGCATTGAATATGAAACGTGGCTGGGTCTTTCAACATGACAATGATCCAAAGCACACCGCCAGGGCAACGAAGGAGTGGCTTCGTAAGAAGCATTTCAAGGTCCTGGAGTGGCCTAGCCAGTCTCCAGATCTCAACCCTATAGAAAACCTTTGGAGGGAGTTGAAAGTCCGTGTTGCCAAGCGAAAAGCCAAAAACATCACTGCTCTAGAGGAGATCTGCATGGAGGAATGGGCCAACATACCAACAACAGTGTGTGGCAACCTTGTGAAGACTTACAGAAAACGTTTGACCTCTGTCATTGCCAACAAAGGATATATCACAAAGTATTGAGATGAAATTTTGTTTCTGACCAAATACTTATTTTCCACCATAATATGCAAATAAAATGGAAAAAAAACAATGTGATTTTCTGGATTTTTTTTTCTCAGTTTGTCTCCCATAGTTGAGGTCTACCTATGATGTAAATTACAGACGCCTCTCATCTTTTTAAGTGGTGGAACTTGCACTATTGCTGACTGACTAAATACTTTTTTGCCCCACTGTACATACACCCCCCAACACTTCACACTGTTACAGCTGCTGATTGGACAGGCTGCTCCCATCAGTATTTGTGTCATTAGAAACACAGTGCTCACACATACACTGCACCAAATCTGCTGCTGTGTGAAGACATCTGTGACACAGAGCTGTCTCATTTACACAGCAGAGGCTTTGTCACAGAAAAGATTACATCAGTGACTGCCATCCCCTGTGCAGATTAGAAGCTGCAGACCCCCATCACTGGCCATCACACAGTCTGTTCTCACTGCTGCCAGCAGCCTGGGACAGTGAGGGAAGGAATTACTGATAATGAGTTATGTATTGTAATCATGGAGTGTCCCAGAATACAGGAAGATTTTCCCTCCTCCTCACTAGTTTCACTTTCCATAGATAACTGTTCAGCGTGTGTCTGGGGGAGGAGCAGCTGGGTGGTCTGCTCTCTGCACTGAGGCTGCTGAAGGGGAAGAATTCGTTATTGTGTGATGAGGGCTGCTTCATGTGGACGGGGAGGGCCTGTAGCTATGGAGGGTGGGGTTGTTGCTATAGAGGCCATGTTTGGGGTAGAGTAGGAGGTTACGACTAGTTTTCATTTCAATGCCATAACACCCCCCCCTTGGACGTTCTGTTCAGAATATCTAGAAAACCGTGCAAACTTGTGACAGTAAATTACTTATTGTCATAATTCTGCAGCCCAGATATGTACTGAGATTATGTGAAAAGCCCGGACAACCCCTTTAAACAGTGGAAACCACCGCAAGTGACCACATTTTGGAAACTAGACCACTTAAGGAATTTATCTAGATGCGTGGTGAACACCTTGAAACCCCCAGGTGCTTCACACAATTTTATAATGTTGAGCTGTGAAAATTAAAAAAAAATCAAATTTTTCCTATCACCCAAGATAGAACCATCTAAGTTAGCCTGAGAGAGTGGATCTCTTCAAGAACAAGAAACCTACAGAATAAAAGGGCAGCACCTCTCCGCCACCTTGGTGGTTTTCATGTCCTTGACTGGGGAACTTCTTAGAATTGCCAGCATATCTGAAGATAGAAGACAGAAGATTTTGATCCTTTCCCAGGCCTGGCTGGTCGGTTCAGGCAGTGATACCTTCCCTGCTGCGGCCAGTGCAGGGTCCATGAAAGTGCCACGGTGGGTCCAAGAGGACTTTCACTCATGTGGATACAACAGCAACCTATTAAACACCACAACTCCAAACTTCAACTACTTAGCTTTTGCACACAAAGACAAATCTCCAATTGCAACAACAAACTCCTATTCAGCACAGTGTCTCCTAAAAGCAAGTTAGCCGAGCTTTCATTGGCAGGAGAAAGAGGGTCTGGCCAGGTTTTATAGGAAGCGTTAACAACCAGATCAGAAGCAGCTGAAATAGACCTGCATATTTCTGACCAGCATAGAAAGGGCCGTTAACTTCTCCATCACCAAAGGAAACCAAATTAATATGGAATCCAAATACACATGATAAATGGAAGATCTGCAATTCACAATACGCAGTGATCTTCTAATCAAAGATCTCCCAAGTTGGCGTGACACTCGTGACAGTTTGAATATTTTCCTTTCAGTTTTCAATGTGTCATTGAGGCTTTATGTAGATTATAGTAATAATGACAAGTCACCTATAGAAAAAAAGAAGCATTGGTGGTACTTCAGTTCAACAATTTCCGGATTAGGGGCAGATCCATGGAGCACTCCCGAACTCAGTGGGCAGGCTCCGCCTACTCCGCATTCATGCTGCTCCGCCTTCTCCGCACTCTTGCCGTTCCGCCTACTCCGCACTCCTGCCTGTATCTGTACCTGCACCTCCTGTGTGAACAGGTCCATAGCTGTTCCTTCATATTCCACTCCTTCCTGCCTGTATCTGTACCGGCACCCACTATGTGAACAGGTCTCTACCTGTTCCTCCGTATACCACTCCTGCTGGCTCTGTGTCTCTCCCATGCCAGCCTGCCCTGTGTCTCTCCCATGCCAGCCTGCCCTGTGTCTCTCCTGTGCCAGCTTGCCCTGTGTCTCTCCCGTGCCAGCCTGCCCTGTGTCTTTCCCGTGCCAGCCTGCCCTGTGTCTCTCCCGCGCCAGCCTGCCCTGTGTCTCCTGTGCCAGCCTGCCAGTGTCTCAAAGCCATGCCCGCTTGCCAGTGTCTCAAGCCATGCCTGCCTGCCCTATGCCTCAAGCCTGCCTGCCCTGTGTCTCAAGCCGTGCCTGCCTGCCCTGTGTCTCAAGCCGTGCCTGCCTGCCCTGTGTCTCAGCCGTGCCTGCCTGGGTACCAGCCATGCTTGCCTACCTACCTACCTGTCAGTCGCACCTGTCCAAGTGCCTTGTCCCCGAGTGGGATCAGCATCCACAGCCATACACCACCCTGGATTGGCACCTAGCAGCTACCTGCTGCACAAGCCTGACCTCACCATCAGAGGCTCCAGCGAAGACCGAGATAGCTGTCATAATCACGCCCCTTCCAGGGTTGTCTGGTTTGTGGCACAGTGGGGCCACAACCCCCCGGCTTGCGCCAACCTGCCAAGGCGCGAGCGTGACACCCATGATCACTCGATGAACTGCAGAGATCTACAGCTGAGGTGGGACAGTCTGTCCATAGGACAACAATCAGTTGTACACTGCACAAATCTGGCCTTTATGGAAGAGTGACAAGAAGAAGGCCATTTCTCAAAGATATCCATAAAAAGTGTTTAAAGTTTGCAACAAGTCACCTGGGAGACACCAAATGTGGAAGAAGGTGCTCTGGTCAGATGAAAACAAAATCGAACTTTTTGGCAACAATGCCAAACGATATGTTTGGCGTAAAGGCAACACAGCTCATCATCCTGAACACACCATCCCCACTGTCAAACATGGTGGTGGCAGCATCATGGTTTGAGCCTGCTTTTCTTCAGCAGCAACAGTGAAGATGGGTAAAATTGATGGGAAGATGGATGGAGCCAAATACTGGACCATTCATGAAGAAAACCTGTTGGAGTCTGCAAAAGACCTGAGACTGGGACGGAGATTTGTCTCCTAACAAGACAATGATCCCAAACATAAAGCAAAATGTACAGTGGAATGGTTCACAAATAAACGAATCCTGGTGTTAGAATGGCCAAGTCAAAGTCCAGACCTGAATCCAATCGAGAATCTGTGGAAAGAGTTGAAAACTGCTATTCACAAGCGATCTCCATCAAACCACACTGAGCTCGAGCTGTTTGCCAAGGAAGAATGGGCAAGAATTTCTGTCTCTCGATGTACATCCAGTCGTGAAATATATTACAGTAAGTCAGAAATAAATTTAGTAATCCTAGTAGACTTTGAAATGGTCTTCTATATATAGACCAGGTTTGTCAAAGAAGGTGTTGCAGAATGGGGATTTTTTTTTAGTGTATCACACTTTACACCATTTTTGTAACCTTTTCTTTACATTCATTTACAGAGGTACCTCCCACTTCTTGATTTCCAAATATTAGGGCCTTGATCACTACCTCCTGAAACTGAAGGAAGCTTCTTGTACCACACCTTAGGTTTTTCACATGACACTGTAAGGCTGGAGGACTTGATCAGAGAGATCAATTCCCCCCATGTTCTTATTTTTCCTCAGGACACATTCTGACTTGGGGACCTATGTAGATGTACTGCATACAGCTGTTGGGGTGCTGCTATTACCGTATATTGTGGTCAAGAATATGCTAGCCTTCTTGTCCTTATACTTGACCATCATCATGTTTTTGCTACATTGGGCTCTGCTCTCACCCTTTCTGAGCAGCTGTAGCGTCCTTGGGAGTCCTCTCTGGTTTTTGCACACAAAATATCACATGCTGCGGTGGCTCTGGCAGAGAGGGATGTGAAGAGTGGGATGCTGATGTACAAGATCTACGTAAAGGTGATAACCCTTATCCAGCAGTGGGTGCACCAAATCCCACACAAATTTCCCACTGACTCCTAGGAGAGGGGATATTCAGAGGGTTCAATCCGGGTGTCTCTCCTTTCATAAACCCTAAATCTGTGGGTGTACCCTGAGGTACTCTCGCACAGCTTGTACATTTTAATTCCTACCTCGTACTCTTACTGGGCAGGTATTTCCAGAATTTAAGCCTCCCCATTTTCTGAAGTACACCCATTCAAGGTTTGTGCTCCTGCCGTCAACCACATTATGTTAATGTTAATGTTGTTGATACTGTTTATGATTATGTACCCTTTTTTCCCCTTCCCTTCCTTTTTCCCTTCTCTCCCCTACCTACCTTTCCCTTATTTTTTCCTCCCTCTTCGCCCTAAACCAACCCTTAATTAATACTTCGCCAAATGTATCTGAGAATTGGTGTTGTGTTTAATGGTGATGTTTAAATTTCGAAAATAAAGAATTTACAAAAAAGAATTTAAGCCTCCCCTTAAAATATATTAGGAACTCATCTACACACATGTCCCTTTCTTTGGGGAATGTATACCTTATTGTTAAAGTGATCAATGATCAGTCGAATTTTGAAAAGTCAGTCAAAATTGGGGTCATCTTTGGGTGGACACTGTGCATTATTGTTGTAATGTAAAAATTTGTGGATGACCTTGAAGCGTGTCTGGCAAATAGCCATGGAGAAAACTGGAGTGCTATATAAAATATCAGCAATCCAATAATAACGAACTTCTGGCTTCTTCACTAACCCCATGTGAAGGCTACAGCTCCAAAACTTTATAAGTTCTACTGTGTCTACAAGGGTCCAGTTAGCATATGAGGAAGTGAGTATTTATGGAAGAAACTGTTGATCATGTAAAATGTATTGGGGTAGCAAAAGGTTTGCAAAGAGAAAAAGAGTTTGAAAAAGTTTCTGTGAGGTCAGCAATGTCAAATTGTATTGCTGATTGGGCCGCAAAATCAGGTATCTGAGGTTTTTAATTTTGGGATGCGAAGTTCATATGGGGTCACTAACGGGTACAGGCTCATTTCCTGTCCTGCGGCGTCTGCGTGGAGCTCGTTATCACTGGAGGTACAAGAGGAGGACGAAAAATAGAGGAAGGTAGCATCTTCTCCCTCACTAGCAATGTCGGAGGCAAGGAAAACTGAATATCGTCTTTGGGCCAAACGGGACATTTTATTTTTCGTGTGTGTAAAATAGCCAAATTTGTGTTTATGTGTGTTTGGTGTAAAAAAAAGTATTTATTTATTAGAATATAAGAAAGAGAAAAAAAGAATAAAAGAAAAGAATCTTGAAAGAAAAAGATAAAATTAAAATAAAAAGGAGTATACAAAAATTTAGTAAAATAGAAAGTAAACTTATTAAACGGACAACAGTTAAAACAATTACTTAGCGACCGAAACTAAATTACACTAACCATAATTCTATCCAGTAGAAAAAAACTGTAGTAAAAGTAGTACAAGAATTTTCCACTATTATTCTGAAACTACAGTTATTAAACGGACGTCGGTTAAAGAAAATATTACTGAGCACCCGCAACTATATGGCGCTGTATCAGATTATATTTTAGTAAAAAAAAAAATGTAGAAGAAGCAAATTCCTACAGTATACTTTTACTTGATAAACTCACTATGCAACAAACCTACACTCCATTACAGTAGAAATCACATGGATGACACAACATTAAGCCCTTGGAGGTGGTTTGCATGTTAATGACCAGGCCAATTTTTACGAGTCTGACCACTGTTCCTTTATGAGGTAATAACTCTGGAACGCTTCCATGGATCCTGGTAATTCTGACAATATTTTCTCGTGACATGTTGTACTTCATGATAGTGGTAACATTTCTTTGATATGACTTGTGCTTATTTGTGAAAAAAATGGAAATTTGGTGAAAATTTTGAAAATTTCACAATTTTCCAACTTTGAATTTTCATGCCCTTAAAACAGAGGAATATGTCACACAAAATAGTTAATAAATAACATGTCCCACTTGTTTACTTTACATCAGCACGATTTTGGAACCAACATTTTTTTTGTTAGGAAGTTATAAGGGTTAAAAGTAGACCAGCGATTTCTCATTTTTACACAATTTTTTTTAGGGGCCACATCACATATGGAGTCACTTTGAGGGGTCTATATGATAGAAAATACCCAAAAGTGAAAATACCCAAAAGTGACACCATTCTAACAACTGCACCCCTGAAGGTGCTCAAAACCACATTCAAGAAGTTTATTAACTCTTCAGATGCTTCACAGGAATTTTTGAAATGATTAAAAAAATGAACATTTAACTTTTTTCACAAAAAATTTACTTCAATCTAATTTGTTTTATTTTACCAAAGGTAACAGGAGAAATTGGACCCCAAAAGTTGTTGTACAATTTGTTCTGAGTACGCTGATACCCCATATATGCACGTAAACCACTGATTGGGCGCATGGCAAAGCTCGGAAGGGAAGCAGCACCGTTTGAACTTTCAATGCAAAATTGGCTGGAATTGAGATCGGACACCATGTCGTGTTTTGAGAGCCCCTGATGTGCCTAAACAGTAGAAACCCCCCACAAGTGACACCATTTTGGAATGTAGACCCCCTAAGGAACTTATCTAGATGTGTGTTGAGCATTTCAACCCCCAAGTGCTTCACAGAAGTTTATAATGTAGAGCCGTAAAAATAAATCATATTTTTTTCACAAAAAAAAATATTTTGTCCCCAATTTTTTATTTACCCAAGGGAATCAGGAGAAACTGAACCCTAAAAGTTGTTGTGCAATTTGTCCTGAGTATGCTGATATCCCATATGTGGGGGTAAACCACTGTTTAGGTGCATTGCAGAGCTCGGAAGGGAAGGAGCACCGTTTGACTTTTCAATGCAAAATTGGCTGGAATGGAGATCAGATGCCATGTCGCATTTGGAGAGCCCCTAATGTGCCTAAACAGTGGAAACCCCCCAATTCTAACTCAAACCGTAACCCCAACACACCTCTAACCCTAATCCCATCCCTAACCACAAACCTAACCCTAACACACCCCTACCCCTAATCTCAATCCTAATCCCAAATGTAACCCTATCACTAGCTTTAGCCCCAACCCTAACTTTAGCCCAAACCCTAGCCCTAACCCTAATTGGAAAATGGAAATACATTTTTTTATTCTATTACTTTTCCCTAAGGGGGTGATAAAGGGGAGGGGTTGATTTACTATTTATAGCGGGTTTTTATGGTGGGTTGTCTAAAAGACGCTTTTTATTGCAGAAAATAGTTTTTGCATCACCAAATTTTGAGAGCTATAATTTTACCATATTTTGGCCCACAGAGTCATTTGAGGTCTTGTTTTTTGCGGGGCGAATTGACGTTTTTATTGGTACCATTTTCGGGCACATTATTTTGATCGTTTTTATTCCGATTTTTGTGAGGCAAAATGAACAAAAAACAGCATTTCATGAATTTCTTTGGTGGGGGTGTGTGGTAAAATTGATAAAGCAGTTTTATTCTTCGGGTCAGTATGATTACAGTGATATCTCATTTATGTCTTTTTTTATGTTTTGGCGCTTTTATACAATAAAAAATTTATATAAAAAAATAATTATTTTTGAGAGCTATAACTTTTTTATTCTCTAATGACTCTGTATGGGGGTTTGTTTTTTGCGGGACAAGATGACATTTTCAGCAGTACCACGTTTATTTATATCCGTCTTTTTGACCACGTGTTATTCCACTTTTTTTTCGGCGGTATGATGATAAAGCATTGTTTTTTTGCCTTTTTTTATGTTGTTCACTAAAGGGGTTAACCAGTGGGATACGTTTATAGGACGGGTTGTTACGGACGTGGCGATACTAAATATGTGTTCTTTTATTGTGTAGATTTTTTAAAAATATTTATTTTTTGAATAAATATTGATTTTTTTATTATTATTTTTTTGTCAGCGCTGCACGAATTTGCACACTGACCTGAGAGACTTCCTGGTTATCACTGCCCATAACAGGAAGTCTCTCAGCAGTGGAGACCCAGATGTCATCTGTGATAATCAGCTGACACCCGGCCGCGATCAGCCGATCTCCCCCTGTGAGCGCGGCTGATCGCATATGACGTACTATTCCGTCCATGGGCATTAAGTCCCAGGTCACATGGACGGAATAGTACGTCTAATGTCAGAGAGGGGTTAAGTTCGTACATAGATCAAGAAGTGTGGTTTACAGGTATTATTATTTCAGTATAAAACATATACCATACACAAATAGTTTAAAAATGTGCCTCAAACCAAACATAAAGGAGTTAGCATTGAAACACATTGAAACAATGTAGTTGTTCATTTATGTGTAGCAAGAATGGAAACCTACAGAGCAGTATAATCACATGCCATAATTGAATTTGTTTTTTTGGCTAGTAATTAGTCTCATAAGTGTCAAACATAAATAGCAGTAAAGCAACACTTACAGTAGACCAGTGCAGCAAAATATGATACTCTCAAAATTTCATAATACCAATTTATATATTTTCTTATATAGGGCAGCACTCACTTAGTGCCTCATTAACAATATACTACTGTTGGCATTGATAGTTCATATCTTATAAAATTTCATGACTCAAAGCTTGTGTATGTATGTTGCCTTAAGCATATTTGAAATAAATGCAGTCAGTGCTGTAAGTCTAGATGCTTGACTTCTTGCTTCAGAGGAAACCCCCTTGTGCAATACTAATATCCTAGAACACCACATAACACCCACTGAATTCAGCAAAATAGAAGAATGTAATCCAAATATTATTCAGTGCTAAACAAAAAGGCCAACAACACCACAGAATAGAAAGAATACATATTACCTAAGGATGTAATCTCGGTTGGCAAAATGAAAGTGACCCCGCGCGTTCTCCCCTCAATCAACTAATCTAAACTATTATTTTTATTTGATTCTGTTGTCACACTTTACTATCTGAAACTAATTCTGGTAATATTTTAGTAAAAAATCCTGTAGTTTAAGCTGATTACTATGGTACATTTTACTGTCCTTAATCTAGCCTTATCAACTAATGTAAATTTATTTTTTATTTTATTTTTTTTTTACACTTTCTGAGAAAAAAAACACCAAGTGGAAGCCGTTCAGTGATGTGTGTCACTGATCAGTGGCTGCAGGACGCACGCACGGAAATGGTGCACAGGGAAAAAAGGTTGTAAGCCAAAAGAGAGCATAGATGTCGATCGCTGCAGGACGCACTCATCTAGGTGGTGCAGAGGGGGGGTGGACATGGGAAAAAAATCCCTTGCCAAAAGAGCACGGATGCCGATCAGTAATGTGTGTCACTGATCAGCACCTGGTGGCTGCATGACGCACGCACGGAGGTGTGCAAAAGAAACTGCCAAAAATCAAGCGATCAACTGCTGATCAGCGGTCAAATACTGATCAGCGCTCAAATACTGATCAGTACTCAAATACTGATCAGTGGTCAGTGGCAGAGGGAGGCTGGGTCTCCCAAAACGATTCCGGTTTCAGAAGGAGGACTTCAGTCTGGAGGAGATTTACACCAATAAGAACTACCACACACCCACAGAGAAGAGAAAATTTGAGACAATTCTGGGGATACTTCAGCGAGGTTGGAATTGGGCAGGTTAATCTTTGCAAAGGACATATGATTCAAGCCGCATACAAGGTTATCCTGGAAAAACAGCTGATTCCTTCTGCTCAGGCAATGCTCCCAATCTCTGGAGGACTGGTTTTTCCAGCAGGACAATGCACGATGCCACACAGCTAGGTCATTGAATGTTTACATGAAGGACCACCACATCAAATCCCTGTCATGGCCAGCCCAATCTCCAGACCTGAACCCCACTGAAAATCTCTGGAATGTAATCAAGAGGAAGATGGATAGTCACAAGCCATCAAACAAAGAACTGCATAAATTTTTGCACCAGTAGTGGCATAAGGTCACCCAAAAGCAATGGGAAAGACTGGTGGAAAACATTTCAAGACACATGAAAGCTGTGATTAAAAATCATGGTTATTCCATAAAATATTGATTTCTGAACTCTTCCTGAGTTAAAACATTAGTATTGTTATTTCTAAATGAGTATGAACTTGTTTTCTTAGCATTATTTGAGGTCTGCAAGCACTGCATGTTTTTGTTATTTTGACCATTTCTCATTTTCTGAAAATAAATACAAAATTTAGTGCTTGGAAGTTCAAAGACATGTCAGTAGTTTGTAGAATAAAAGAGCCATTTACATTTTACTCAAAAATCTACCTATGAAGAGAAAAAACAGACAATCAGAAAATTTAGCAGTGGTCTCTTAATTTTTGCCAGAGCTGTATTATGTCCAGACAGTCTCATGACTCTAAGTTCATGTGCACACAACCCCTTTTTCAGGCTGATTCTTCCTGAAATCTGCCTGTCACAATGCTTAAAATGCAAAAAAGAACCAAATGCACTACAGTGTCAGTATTCCGGGTTTTCTAAATCACCTTGTGAATGAATTTGCCCTTTGTTAAGATGGAGGTTGCTGTTTTTGTGTGCCCTACTTCCTGTTCATGTGTATAAAACCGGCTCAGGTGCTACCTTTCCTTGCTGGAGTATTCTGCTTCCTTCAGCTGTGCTGCTGGTTTCTGAATGTGCTTCTGCTGTGGCTCTGGACATTCCCTGTTCTCTGTAGGAAAGCTGCACTCATCTTTGGAACTTAACCCTTGGTTCATGGTATTTGGTAAGAACTGTGTTCCTGAACTATGTGTGGTTCTTAACCCCTCACTCTTCCCCAATGAGAGCAGTTGGAACTATCACCTACCGTATGCCTTAATGTGAACCTGTTTCTGGACTCACCTGTGTTCATGCCACTCCAGGGATCAACTTGTGAATCAGCTTTTGGACTTTCCTGTGCTCTTGCTGCATCTGGGATTTACCTATAGACTTGTTCTGGACTTCCCTGTGCTTGCTACATACCTGATTGGACTCTCTCTGCATCACTACGTTGTGAACTGCGCCACATCACCTGAGTGTTACACTCACCTTGGATCACATGTTTATGAGGACTCTGTTTTAGGAACTTTACTGAATTGCTATATAGCTTTAGGACTTGTCTCATTTCAGGTTATCAGCATATTGTTTTTGGGTGTCACTGCTGTTATAAAATACACTATTTGCACTAAAGTAACCCGCTTCTGTCTGTTCATTGCTCCACGCTATCAGAATCCTCGAGTTCCTACAATAGTATTACAGGATACTCCAGCCCAAAAGAGGATTCTGCTGGGGCAATGTCACAGTCACAAGCGGACAAGATGTTTTCTATGATTAACTCCTTGCAGCAGGAGGTGGGGGCTTTACAAAGTAAGCTCAGAGACTTGGAGTCCCAGGTGGACCACAATGCACAGGTGTTTGGTCAGGCTCTCCAAGATCTATGTACCAGGACGGAAGTCCAGGAGGCCTTACCTACTGAGCGTATACCGTCCCCCAGTATGCCCAAGTTGCCCCCAGTTTAATGGTGACTGAAGTCAATTTCGTGGGTTTGTTAATGCATATTATTTTTTGATGTACATGCCTCTTACTACCAGTCTGATAGATCTAAGGTTTTATGTATTATTATGTTGTTGACATCACGGGCTCTGGCTTGGGCAAATCCCATGGTTGAAAGTCACGATACCGTCTAAATAATTTGGATGATTTTCTGACATCTATGGCGCAAATGTTCGACGATCCCAACCGCCGTGCCACCGCTGAATCTGCCCTGCTGTCATTACGCCAGGGGAAGCGCTCAGTCATAGAATATGTTACCGAATTTAAGAGGTTAGTGGTGGATACCAACTGGGAAAACAATGCTTTATTGCCAATTTTTAGGAAAGGTTTATCCAGTGCAATCAAGGATGAGCTAGCTCGTTCCGAGTCCCCACAGGAGTTCGAGTCGTTTTTACAACACTGTGTGCGTATTGACATTCGCCTAACTGAACGCAGACAAGAGAAATGGGCAGCAGTAAATCGCATTGCTAATTTTTCTCTTCCATCTAGGGAAACTACAGGCAAAAACCCGCGGGAGACCGAGGAGGTGCCTATGCAAGTGGACTCGCTACAAAGACGTGAGAATAATGAACGCCGGGAATACCGTTTCCGTGAACGATTATGTTTTTATTGCGGTCAATCAGACCATTTCCTCATTAATTGTCCTAAATGTCCCAGGCGACCTAACAAGGTGTTAGCGGCAGTAGGGGATTATGACAATACGGACACTGAGTCTGAAGTTTCGGAGACCAGTCTACACCTAGACGCTGTGTTTCCCCCAACATTGATGTCGACTTCCCCTAAAGATCAAGGGGAAAAATATTCACATTGTTCTCTTCCTATTCAGATTCTGTGGGAAGGTCAGTGGATACCAAGTTCTGCCATGATAGACTCTGGAGCAGGTGGGAATTTCATGGATTCTTCTTTTGCCAGGAAACATGGTATAAAGACACAACTAAGAGCTTCGCCAGTCACCATGGAAACGGTGGATGGTTCCCCATTAACTTCTGGACCAGTAGACTGGGAAACGGTGCTCCTGGAGTGTAAGATGGAACCAGACCATCAGGAAACCCTTTCATTTATGCTAATATCTTCTCATTTTCCTATAATTTTAGGAATTCCCTGGCTACGGTCGCAAAATCCAAACATCAATTGGGAAACAAAGGAAATATCCTTCCCCTCGAAGGGTAGTCCTACCATCTGTCCAACAGTCACGGTTCCAGTTACCCGGGACGTGGAAGAGGCAATACAGGTACCCACTCTCCCTCTGGTTTACCAGGAATTCGCAGACGTTTGTGACAAAAGGAAGGCAGACCAACTCCCACCACATAGACCATATGACTGCCCCATAGAATTGCTTCCTGGGGCAGCGATCCCTTTCGGCCATGTTTACCCGCTGGCAGCTCCAGAACTAAAAACATTACGAGAGTATATAGATGAGATCCTAGCCAAGGGGTTTATTCGACCATCCTCTTCACCAGGGGGACCCCAATATTCTTTGTAAAGAAGAAAGATGGGACTCTAAGACCCTGCATTGACTACCAGGAGCTAAATAAGGTAACCATTCGTAACAGGTACCCGTTGCCGCTAATTCCTGAAATGTTGGAAAGAGTTCGTCAAGCCAAGGTGTTTACCAAATTAGACCTTCGTGGGGCATATAATTTACTCCGTATACGTCCCGGAGACGAATGGAAGACGGCTTTTAGATGCCGGTATGGACATTTTGAATATTTAGTGATGCCATTCGGACTGTGTAACGCTCCTGCTGCTTTTCAACACTTAGCCAATGATATCTTCAGGGATTTATTGGACCATTATGTGGTAATTTACCTGGATGACATCTTAATCTTCTCTGATTCTCTACAGGAACATGTCAAGACCGTGCTCAGACGTTTAAGAGAGAATCATTTATACATCAAACTCGAAAAATGTGAGTTTCATTGCTCCGAAATTCAATTTCTGGACTATATTATTTCTCCCCAGGGATTGAACATGGAATCCAGCAAGATCCAGGCGATCATAGACTGGCCGGTACCAGGAAATATCAAAGAGGTACAACGATTTATTGGTTTTGCTAATTTTTATAGACGTTTTATCCGGAATTTTTCGGAAATTGTCCATCCCATCACTCTCCTTACTAAGAAGGGGAAGAAGTTTGTATGGTCTTCGCAAGCCCAGGAAGCCTTTGACCGCCTCAAGGTTTGTTTTACCACGGCTCCGATATTAATGCATCCGGATCCTGCACTGCCTTTCATCGTGGAGGTGGACGCTTCTGACTGTGCACTGGGAGCTATCCTCTCACAACGAACCGGAGACAAAGGTTTGCTGCACCCGTGTGCCTTCTTTTCGCGCAGGTTATCTTCTGCTGAACTAAATTCTGACATTGCAGATAAGGAACTTTTGGCAATCATTTCCGCCTTTAAAGAATGGAGACACCATTTGTAGGGAGCAACTCAACAGGTAGTAGTGCTCACAGATCATCGTAATTTGGAATTTCTTAAATCCGCCAGGTGTCTTTCTCTCCGACAAGCTAGGTGGAGTTTGTTCTTGAACCAGTTTGATTTTATTATCTCGTACCGCCCAGGTTCACGTAATGGGAAGGCCGATGCATTATCCCGAATCCACACGGTGGACTCCGTGCCTGGGACCCCGTCTAAGACCATCTTGTCTGATGCCAATTTCATAGGAGTGCTCCAGGACCGGGACTTGTGGGAGGAGATCAAGCTGGCCTATGACGGTGATGCATTTCTTGCTGCTCCACCTGACAACGTGAATCTTGTCTTTCAGAATGGTGTGTGGCTTAGAGATCGACGTATTTACGTCCCAGAGGCTGTGAGACTTCGAATCCTCAAATTGGTCCATGACTCCGTATTGGCTGGTCATAGGGGGGTACAGAAGACTCAGGAATTTTTAAGTCGTTTTTTCTGGTGGCCTACCTGCTTAAAAGATGTGAATGAGTATGTCCGCTCTTGTGAGGTTTGTGCCCGGTACAAAGTTCCTCGTGTTTCACCTACTGGTCTTCTCAAACCACTACCCGTACCATCTCGCCCTTGGGGGTCTATTTCGATGGACTTTATTGTGGAATTACCCACCTCTGGCGGTAAAAACACTATTTTGGTGGTAGTGGACCGTTTAACAAAGGCGGCCCATTTTATTCCTTGTACCGGTCTCCCCTCAGCTACAGAGACAGTGGATCTGGTTATCCAGAACGTTTTCCGGCTGCATGGGGTACCAGATGAGATCATCTCTGACAGGGGAATACAGTTTACCTCTAGGTTTTGGAAAGAATTTTGCTCTACGCTCCACATTAATGTTTGCTTGTCTTCTGCATACCATCCTCAGACCAACGGGCAGACCGAACGTACCAATCAAACCTTAGAGCAATATCTACGCTGCTACGTCAGTCATTTGCAGGATGACTGGCTGAAGCTACTTCCTTTAGCGGAATTTTCGTACAACTCACAGAGCAGTTCCACGAAGGTAACTCCTTTTTTTGCCAATCTGGGATATCATCCAAATATTCTCCCTAGGTCTCCGGTTGTCTCTTCGGTACCAGCGGTTCAAGACAGAGTGGAGCTGTTGCAACGTAATCTTGAAGTTTTGAAGGACTCTCTGACTGTGGCACAGGAGCGTTACAAGAAGTCAGCTGATAGGTTCCGGAAACCAGCACCTTTGTATAAGGTAGGAGACTCGGTTTGGTTGTCTACCAAGAATCTACGGTTGGGTGTTCCTTCGCAGAAACTGGGACAGAAGTTCATCGGTCCATTCAAAATTACCGGGATTGTGAGCTCCGTTGCTTGTCGGCTGAAGCTACCACGAACTCTAAAGGTACACCCAGTATTTCATGTTTCTTTATTAAAACCGGTTTCTCCTAACAAGTTTCAGGGACTTATCGTACCACCTCCTCCACCAGTGTTGGTTAATGGCGAAGAACAATTTGTGGTCCAGGACATTATTGATTCAAGACTTCATCGAAACCGGCTTCAGTATCTAGTTAGATGGCAGGGTTACTCTCCTGAAGACGATTCCTGGGAACCAGTAAGTAACATCAATGCTCCCCTGAAGGTTGCTCAGTTTCATCGGAGATACCCAGACAGACCTGGTCCGGGATCGTCCTGAGGCCGTTTCTAGGGGGGAGTAATGTCAGTATTCCGGGTTTTCTAAATCACCTTGTGAATGAATTTGCCCTTTGTTAAGATGGAGGTTGCTGTTTTTGTGTGCCCTACTTCCTGTTCATGTGTATAAAACCGGCTCAAGTGCTACCTTTCCTTGCTGGAGTATTCTGCTTCCTTCAGCTGTGCTGCTGGTTTCTGAATGTGCTTCTGCTGTGGCTCTGGACATTCCCTGTTCTCTGTAGGAAAGTTGCACTCATCTTTGGAACTTAACCCTTGGTTCATGGTATTTGGTAAGAACTGTGTTCCTGAACTATGTGTGGTTCTTAACCCTTCACTCTTCCCCAATGAGAGCAGTTGGAACTATCACCTACCGTATGCCTTAATGTGAACCTGTTTCTGGACTCACCTGTGTTCATGCCGCTCCAGGGATCAACTTGTGAATCAGCTTTTGGACTTTCCTGTGCTCTTGCTGCATCTGGGATTTACCTATAGACTTGTTCTGGACTTCCCTGTGCTTGCTACATACCTGATTGGACTCTCTCTGCATCACTACGTTGTGAACTGCGCCACATCACCTGAGTGTTACGCTCACCTTGGATCACATGTTTATGAGGACTCTGTCTTAGGAACTTTACTGAATTGCTATATAGCTTTAGGACTTGTCTCATTTCAGGTTATCAGCATATTGTTTTTGGGTGTCACTGCTGTTATAAAATACACTATTTGCACTAAAGTAACCCGCTTCTGTCTGTTCATTGCTCCACGCTATCAGAATCCTCGAGTTCCTACAATAGTATTACATACAGTGTCAAAACCACTTGCTGCACATATGTTCTGTCTTCTTTAGTTTCATTTAGTTGCTACAGACTTCGAAAGTCTTAAAGGGAACTTGTCACCGGAAAAAAATGCTATTGACCTGTAGATATGTGGTTAATCTGCCGGGTAATGGTGTTATTAATCTTACCATCACCCGAACTTAGCCGAGCGCTGCAGGGAGAAAATTGACTCTTTTTACCCCAGTAGCGTTCTGGTTTCAGTCACCGCTCTGAGAATACATAGCGGCCGCTGTAGCTGCGCCCCTTGCATTAACTGACAGCCAACCCCAATACAGAGCCAGTGTCAGTCAGGGTCGGGGATGCGGTTACAGACGCCACTCTCTATTCTCAGAGGGTTGACTGAATCATTGCCGGCGTTGCCCCCGTAACTGAAACCTGTATGCTTCCGGGAGAATAAAGATCATTTTTTCCCCTTGGCGTTCAGCAAAGTTCTGGCGCCGGGCAGGTTAGTAATGCTGATAGCCTGTAGATTAACCCCATATCTGCAGGTTTTTCTGGTGTCAGCTAAAAACAGTTAATAGAAGTGACCTGTCCATTCTTATGGTAATTTCTCTTTAGAAGTTGCTCATTATTTTTTATGTACAGTTAAAACAAACCAAAAAAAGATGCCAAAGTCAGTCACCGCAAAAACGACTGAAGAGCTGCCAAGGAAGACACTTCAATTACATCAGCACCAATGTTTTCCTAAAGCATCTTCTGCTTTGGCATCTAAAAGACGTTGTGTGTACATATACCTTACGGCTATGATCCCACCATGAGCTTTAGGTGAGTTTTTGGCACTGCCCAATTTCTGCCCCATTTTGCACATATTTAAATTTATCATTGCGTTTTTGATGCTGCACTTTTTGTCTCTTTGGTGTGTCATGCTTTAAATAAAGCTGCTTTGTTTTTGATACTTCTTGCTTTTTTGCTTTGACCAAAACTTTATTGATATTCAGCACTCAGGTGCGGATTACATGTGTTTTTGCTATGTTTCCGCTGCAGAAACACACTAAAAATAGACCTGCGTTTTTTACCTGCAAATTTTCCGTATCTAATGCAAGCTTATGGGGAAAATACACAGAGAAAACTCAGTGTACCCGCAAGAGAAATTGAAACGCTGCGGATTTGAAACACACACCGCAGATCATTATATGCAGCATTAAGAATAAGCATGGTGGGCAGGAGATTTCGATGCATCAAGCAAAAACTCACTGTGGGAACGTAGCCTAACTGTATCATGCACATTGCAGCGGGTGGGCCTATGCATAGATAAGCTGAACTCAGTAGGAGTGATTCATTTATTTACAAACACGGTAGAATGTATATGACATGAATATATAGTAATATGGAAGTTATAAAATATTTCGTGTCAGGACCAGGGGAAAAGTGCTTGGCCTTAGACTGTATATGTCACCTAGTTTCCTATATTATACTGTTCACATGGATCAGCCAGGACCGGAGTTTGGTAGCAGTGAACTGAGTGTTTCCCGCTTCATTTAGCCAGTACATGTTTTTGGAGTGACTGTGGCTAATCACCTGCAATGCTCGGGTATGATTTTAGAAGAGCAGAGCTTTCACAAGCTGGTGACTCTCAGTGCTACTGTGGGAGTGTGGCGCCTCCAGGAGTATGGTCGCAACAGTGGCATTACCTTCCTCCTAGGGAGTGTGATGTCATGCTTGGAAGCAATAAAGGGTCTCTATATGAGTTAAGCACAACACACAGCACTGTTCCCAGGCCAGCAGAGGGAGCTCTGAACCAAAACTGGGGGAAGAGCTGCTCTCTGGGGGCCAGGAAGGGGAAGTTGTGGAGTTCGTGTAAAGAGGGCGAAGTGTGTGGACGGGAGAAGAAGAGCTGGAGGATTGTGCAGAGTTCAGGCTCACTTCTAGCGTAGCGCATGTTCCGGAGTCCGGTCTCCGAGGTTGTATGGATACTGATGTTCCTGCAGCAGAAATCAGAGGAATAGGAGGAAGCTGTAAATGCTCTGTTCCTACATAAGACTCGGAGGTACAACAGCAACGTGTGAGCCAGAAGAAGGCGGCTACAGCTGCCTGCCATACGAGGGGAGTTCTAAAAGAGAGCAAGCAAGAGGAACTTCAGTGTAACTCAGTACTGCATGTACATCAGATAAGCGCTAGAAAGGAGACTACACAACCCATCTGCATAGAGAGATTCCTAAGTTGCTTCCAGGCTGATTAACTCCTGTTCCATCTGTAATCTGGATCCTGGACTGCACTTGCAAATCAAAGTAAACGTAAAAGAAACTGCACCCTGTTGTGTCATTGCCTTCTTCCTGCAACCCCTTCAGCACTGCTTCATCTCTGTGCCTAACAATGCACCCTCTTCCTCAACACATATTACTACTGCCCTGGGACTACAGCTCTACCTGTGGGGAGCTATTACATCTTGCTGCCTTATACCATCTGTCCCAGAGGATCTGCCTGCAGCGTCAGCTTAACCCTTTCATTGCCGAGCACCACAGATGGCATCACGTGTCATCCACCTATAAACTTTAATCAGCCATGCTTAACCCCCTTTTACATGGACGCCCAGGGCCACGGACCGGGTCACCGCTACTGTGACACTTCCCTCTGAGATACCGGCCCAGTACCGAGTACCCCACTGCCCTGGCGGGCGATCCAGGAGCTGCTGTGAGTTAGGCCAGGGTCAGACTTGCGAGAAACTCGGACGAGTCTTGCACGTCATCAATACCCGAAACTGTATTTCCATGCAGCTGAACGCTCCGGTCCCGAGTGCTGGCGCAGTGCCGGATATTGACGTGCGAGAAGTCTGACCCCCACATAAAGCAACCGTTATGCCTTTTTGGGAAGATGTGAGCTGGGCTCAGCTCTAGAGTTAGTGCCTCCATATATAGTTCACAACCTAAAATGAACATCTTATGTCTATTTAGACAGTGCAAAGATGCTGGGATTTCAATCATCCCCTCATCATAATCATATATGACTTTCAGTAATAATCCCCCCATTGCATGATAATGTATAATTTCTCTTTTCCCACCCAATTATAATGTCATACCTACAGTGGCATAAGTTTGGGCACCCCTGGTCAAAATCACTGTTATTGTGACCAGTTAAGCAAGTTGAAGATGGAATGATCTCTAAAAGGGCTAAAGTTAAAGATGACACATTTTCTCTGTATTTTAGGCCAAAAAAATTATATATTGTCATTTTTTACATTTTAAAAATTACAATAAGGAAAATAGGCCAATGCAAAAGTTTGGGCACCCTGCATAGTTAGTACCTAGTAGCACTCCCTTTTAAAATATCACAGCTTGTAAACGCTTTTAGTAGCCAGCCAAGAGTCTTTCAATTCTTGTTTGATGGATTTTCATCCATTCTTCCTTGGAAAATTCTTCCATTTCTGTGAGATTCCTGGGTCGTCTTGCATGCACTGCTATTTTGAGGACTAGCCACAGATTTTCAATGATGATCGAATCGGGGGACTGTGAGGGCCATTGAAAAACCTCTAGCTATCGCCTTTTGAGGTAGTCTGTTGTGGATTTTGATGTGTGTGATCATTATCCATTTGTAGAAGCCATCCTGTTTTCAAATTCAGCTTTTTTACACAAATAGTGTTATGTTTGCATCAAGAATTTGTTGAAATTTCATTGACTCCATTCTTCCCTCTACCTGTGAAATGTTCCCTGTGCCATTGTCTGCAACACAACTCCAAAGCATGATTGATCCATCCCCATGCTTAATGGTTGGAGAGATGTTCTTTTCCTGAAATTCTATGCAATTTTTTCTCTGCACATACCTTTGATCATTGCGACCAACGAGTTTTATTTTAACTTCAACGATTCACAGGACTTGTTTCCAAAATGCATTGGGCTTGTTTAGATGTTCTTTTGCATACCTCTGATGCTAAATTTTATGGTGAGGGTGCAGGAGAGGTTTTCTTCTAATGACTTCCATGAAGGCCATATTTGATAAGGTATCTCGGAACAGTAGAACAATTACCACAACTCCAGAATCTGCTAAATCTTTCTGAAGGTCTTTTGCAGTCAAGTGGGGGTTCTGATATGCCTTTCTAGCAATCCTACAAGCAGCTCTCTCTGAAATTTTGCTTGGCCTTCCAGACCTTATCTTGACCTCCACTGTTCCTGTAAACTGCTATTTCTGAATTACATATTGAACTGAGGTAAGGACAACTTGAAAACGCTTTGCCATCTTCTTATAGCCTTCCCCTGCTTTGTGATCCTCCACCATTTTCATTTTCAGAGTGCTAGGCAGCTGCTTAAAAGAACCCATGGTGGCTGTTTTTTCGCACAAGGTTAGAGGAGGCTATGTGTATCTAAACCTGTGGAATCTGCATCAGCTGGCCTTTCCTAACATTGAGGGTGAACAAGCCATATCCCTTACAGGCTAATTAAGGTCTGAAACCTTGGTCAAAGTTATCTGAGCACACAAATCTCCAAAGGTGCCCAAACTTTAGCATCGGGCCATTTTTCTTTTTGTAATTTTTAAAATGTGAAAAAATTACAATGTGTATTACTTTTTAGCCTAAAATACAAAACAAATGTGTCATCTTTAACTTTAGGCCTTTTAGAGATCATTTTATCTTCAACTTGCTTAACTGTTCACAATAACAGTAATTTTGACCAGGGGTGCCTAAACTTTTGCATGCCACTGTACTTGCAGTGATCACCCATAGTATAATTTTTAATCCCAAGCCCAGGGTATAACATATTACCCTGCAGTAGTCAGCTACCATTGACCTCAGATTCTAATCATGCATCCCCTGTCGAGTTTTTTTCCTTAAAAATAAAGTTTTCCCCTCTTTATAGAACAGAGGATAACATGTTGCTCAGTTGGGAACTTCAAAACCTGGGCCTCAATAGTGTGGAGATTTACATTCGCAGAGTACACTCAATGAATTGTCAATGAGATGGCTGAGTACAGTGCTTGGTTATTTCCAACTGTCCCATAGAATGGATGAGCAGAAGCTTCTTGTGCACATTTTTGATCTGGCTTGAGCTGCAAAGTGCCGTTCTTTGGGTTCCAGAGTCCCCACTTTCAGGATCATTGGTGATCAGAGCACCACTGATCAGTAATTTAACCATTATTCTGAACAGTGGATAACTTCATTTTTTGGCAATAACACTTTACTCACTCAACTCACCCCATATTTTAATAACATCCCATACAATGCATCCCTATTGTATAAATATATACTTTTCCCCCAAAGCCCCAAAGAAAAAGATCCAGAGCACTGCTGTAAAGGGTAACAAGCAGGAACATGGGATGCAGTGACTGTACTCAGGCAACAGAGCAAGGGTTAACAGGATTTATTTACAGGGGAAAAATTCCACGTCCACGCAGGGAGGTGTAGAGTTAAACAATATTAAAGGTATGGTACAGTATAACGGTTGAAATATTAGCAAACAAATAAGGAAGTCCTGCCTCTGCAGCTTCTGCTGCGTACTCAATAGCGCAAACAATGGTGGGCACTACGCCTCCTCCTGGAGGTCGCTGTAGGCGTTGGTCCGTCTTCTGGTGACAGTGGTCGGTTTTCAGCACCTTCCACTGCCCCTTGTCCATATATCAATGTGGCTAATTAAAGGCACGGGCCACAGTCCTCTATGAGCCCAACGTGATTCCTCAACTATTTCCACTAGCAAAGTCCGATCAAAAATGTAAGGACAACTATCTACTGACTCAGTTAGGGCACAAGTGTCAGTCTGGTATTCGGTCTCTCTTGTACAGCACGTGTGCGGTTCTCACGGTCACGTAGGGCACAGCACCCGGTTCTCTGGCAGTCACTGGACACACACTGCACGTCCCGCTCTCCCTGGTCCCCACTGTTGGTGGCGGGTGACGGTGGAAGCTGGTCTGCGTGGCACTGCTTTGTGTGCACAGCTCTGCACTGCTCCGCATGACTCTGCTCTCTCTGGCTTGGCTCCACACAGCTCTGCACTCTCTGGCTCGGTGGCACATGGCTCTGCACTCTCTGGCTCGGTGGCACATGGCTCTGCTCTCTGGCTCGGTGGCACACGGCTCTACACTTTCTGGCTCGGTTGCACATGGCTCTACACTCTCTGGCTCGGTGGCACATGGCTCTGCACTCTCTGGCTCAGTGGCACATGGCTCTGCACTCTCTGGCTCAGTGGCACATGGCTCTGCACTCTCTGGCTCAGTGGCACATGGCTCTGCACTCTCTGGCTCCGTAGCACATTGCTCTGCACTCTCTGGCTCCGTAGCACATTGCTCTGCACTCTCTGGCTCAGTGGCACATGGCTCTGCACTCTCTGGCTCAGTGGCACATGGCTCTGCACTCTCTGGCTCAGTGGCACATGGCTCAGCACTTGCTGCTGAGCACACAGCTACTCTCAGCACAGCGTTCCCGGTCTCTCTATTCAGGTGCAGCACTGCCTGTCACTGCTCTGGTGAGGAAGGGGGGACCCGTGTGCACTGCTCACCACTCTCCTGCGCGCTGCTCTCTACGCTGTTCCCCACCGGTACCAGACTGCAGTCCTTTGCGCGCTTTTTCCTTTTATCCCACTGCTGCTGCTGCGTATCCTTTTCTGCTCCTCCCTGCCCTCTTGTCACTCCAGGAAGCTCCGTCTCCCTCAAGCTTCCCCCAGACTGCTTTCCTTCCGCCTGGGGACAGAGGATGCAGACTCTCAAGTTCCAGACCCAGCATGCAGTTACCTGTGGTGCTGTCCACCTCCTTACACTTCTGTGCAACTTTGCTGCATTAAATACATAATCATGTGACAACTGCCACCAATGTGACACAAGTCACACACATACATAAGTGTACTACATGAATGATCAATTTCACCAGGTGTCACAGATTGAGATGATTTACTTCTCATATCCCCCTCTACACCATGTTCCAAGTTATTATGCAAATTGGTTTTAAGTGTCATAGTGTTTGTTTGTTTTTTGTCAGTGAAACCCACTGATGGTATTGTGTCTCAGGGTTCTTTGGATCACTGAAATCAATCTCAGATACATGTGATAATTAGTTTGCCATGTGAGCTCAATAAAAGAAAAACTGGATGTTCCACACTATTAAGCAGGCCACAGTTTTCAAGTAACATGGGAAAGAAAAAGGATCTCTCTGCTGCCGAAAAGCATCAAATAGTGCAATGCCTTGGTCAAGGGATGAAAACATTAGATATTTACCAAAAACTTAAGCGTGATCATCGTACTGTTAAGAGATTTGTGGCTGATTGTGAGCACAGATGTGTTTGTGCTGATAAAGGCAGAATGAGGAAGGTTTCTGCCAGGCAAGTTCCTCGGATTAAAAAAGCAGCTGCTAAAAAGCCATTATAAGCCAGCAAACAGATATTTAAAGCTGCAGTTTGCAGCAAGAGGTTCCGCAGCAGCAGAAGCGGGGCACAGGCAGAACCGCAGGAGTACGGAGCAGGCAGAACCGCAAGAGTGCGGAGCACAGGCAGTCACAAGAGTACTGAGCAGGCAGAGCCGCAAGAGTGCTGTCACAGATGGAGACTGTGTATTCAAGAGCTGAGAAATTATGTTCTACAGATGGAGGCTGTGTATAGAAGGGCAATGAACTGCAGGAGAGGGCTGTATAAAGTGGACTGATTAGTGATATCATGTACTGTATATACAACATGTTCCAAATTATTATGCAAATTATATTTTTCTCTGATTTTCCTAAATGGTCGTTGCAAATGACAGTCAGTCTAATAAAAGTCATCACCGCAGTCTTGCGGTTAACCTCCTGTGTGAACAGGTCTCTACCTGTTCCTTCATACACCATTCCCTTCCTGTCAGTACCTGCACCTGCTGTTCCTTCATACACCATTCCCTTCCTGTCAGTACCTGCACCTGCTGTTCCTTCATACACCATTCCTTCCTGCCAGTACCTGCACCTGCTGTGTGAACAATCTCTACCTGTTCCTTCATACACCATTCCCTTCCTGCCAGTACCTGCACCTGCTGTTCCTTCATACACCATTCCTTCCTGCCAGTACCTGCACCTGCTGTGTGAACAGGACTCTACCTATTCCATACACCACTCCTGCCTGCCCTGTGTCTCAGTCGTGCCTACCTGCCCTGTGTCTCAGCCGTGCCTGCCTGCCCTGTGTCTCAGTCGTGCCTGCCTGCCCTGTGTCTCTGCCATGCCAACCTGCCCTGTGTCTCAGCCGTGCCTGCCTACCTACTCGTCCGAGTATCAGCCGTGCTCTTCTGCCAGTCGTGACTGTCACCCGCACCTGTCCTAGTGTTCCTGTTCCCCAGTGGGATCAGCAGCCACAGATAGACACCACCCTGGAGTGGCACCTGGCAGCTGCCTTCTGAACAAGCCTGACTTCACCATCAGAGGCTCCAGAGAAAACCAAGGCAGCTGTCTTAGTCACGCCCCTTCCAGGGTAGTCTAGTTTGTGGCACAGTGGGGCCACAACCCCCTGGCTCACGCCCACCAGTCAGGGCATGAGCGTGACAGATTTGTACAGGCCATGGTCCCCGCTGAGTCCCATGTCCTTACACTCTCTGAGCATGATGAACTCTTTTCCTGCCAGCGTGAGCTGTTGTGAGTTCATTTTCCCCTTCATTACTGAGGTCCGAGGAACTCCCTCTTCTGGTTAAGAAAGGTAGTGAGCCTGATTGTCAAACACCTGAGGCTGATGATGAGGACTGGCTGAGTGGAGTTACGGACTGGATATAAGGCTGCCAACGCCCTTCTGCCCTGCGGGTGATTTCTCTGTGGGATCCTAGGAGACCAGTCTGAATTCCTGCTCCTCCAAAGCTAAGTTTGCTGCTCGGCCTTTTGCTTTTGTGCTTTGACTTTGTTTTTGCTTTGTTTTTCTGGATTTCTGCCATTCCCTGCTGGGGTGTGCTGAATTCATTTAGCTCTGTCTTCTGAAAATACCTGAGTGCTGATTCAGTTTTTGAAGCCTAGCTGCTTCAGGGCCTTTTTCATATCAGCTGGTTGGCTTATGTCTTTGATAGGGTTTTGGCAGATTGCAGACAGCAGCCTTCCTGTCCTTCTAGGTAGTTTTGGGGCCCCGTCTTTGCTCAGTCTATCTTTCTGTCTGTGTTAGTATTTTCATCTTGCTTCACCGTCATTATATGTTGGGGGCTGCCTATTGCTTTGGGGTCTGCTCCGGGGCAGTTTAGATTTCCCCTTTCTTTCTTTAGGCCTATGTATTTCTCCGGCTGTGATCGAGGGGTCTAGGGCATCGTAGGAACCCCCCACGGCTACTGCTAGTTGTGTTGTTAGGTTCAGGGGTCTGCAATCTGATAGTTGCCAACTTCTCTGGTTTTCTGGACTTAGCTTGTATTTCTGCTTTTGCCTCCTACGGTGACTCACTCATAACAGTGAGCAATCAATTGAATTTTTTACCCAGTCTGAAGCCCGATCCTTCACTGCTCCACCCACCATTGTGGTCTCTAATGAATTCTTTGCTCAACTTGAGGCTGGCATTCCTAAAGTTGAACCCCCCTCGGATCCACCAAGATATGATGGGGATCCTAAGCAGTGTCGTGTCTTTTTGGAGCAGTGCTTATGTTACTTTCAATGGCATGCTCCCTTCTTTGCCACTGATCGGGTAATGATAGGATTGCTAATATCCTACCTAACAGGAGATGCCTTGGAGTGGCTTAACCCCTCTGGGAAGCGGGTGATCCCATCACTTCGAGTCTTCCGGCCTTCCTGGTGGCCTTCTGCAAAGCCTTCAACAAGCCTAGTACTGCGTCTCCTGAGAAGTCCTTCCCCCCCAAGCTTCCAGAGACGGACCAGACGAAAAAAAACTGTGGGTAAATCGTCTCATCCACCTGTAACTGGCCATGACTCTCCTGTTCCACAGCCTGCCATGCCAGCCTCCCGTGTAAGATCCAAGAGGTCTAATAAAAAGGGGCTGGCAAACTTGCAGCCGGAATCTGGTCTTGTGAAGGAACATCCTGACGGTCTCTGACCTGTGAAGCCAATGACTGTTTCACTGCCTTGAGGGAGCTTTAGTGTGTTTAAGCCACCAGCCATACGGAGTCGGTGTGTGGTCTCTGTTTTACAGCTCTGGAAACCGGCGTGGGCGTTGTCTAGAGATGGCCGAGCCCTATTCGAGAGCAGTCAAGTCCTGCAAAGACAATTACTGCTCCAGGTCGGAGCATTATACACGAAGAAGTTCGTCTTCCATTTGCTGTCTGGTATGCCCATGGGTCATTCTGAGCCAGAGATTCTTGTACCCATTCATGTTTGGAGACCCAGCAAGGTGCTTCACTTGAAACAACCAAGTGACAAAAGGTGTCTGGTTCCCTTGCATCAGAGTCAGTCAGCAATATCTTCTTCTACATCTGGTCTGCTAGTCGTCGGGTCAAAGTGTGATGACATCTCCGAAGAGGGGGAAGCGGTGGCATTCTCTTCACACATCTCCAGTGAGTATACCAGTGATTTCCTCCCAGGAGCATCCCTGCCTCTTGATTGTCTTCCCCTGGATAAAGGGATGAAAATGGATCGTGAGTGTATGCCTTCAGATCTTCTGTGGCCAGTGGGTGAAGATTCCAAGACAGAGCTTTACTTGTCCTCTAACCTGGAAGAGGTGGTCCAGTTTTTTCAGAGTAACAGGCTGAAGTTGCTTCCTGAATGTATGCCTTCTGCTTCCAGGTGGCCGGTTGGTGAAGATACCAAGACAGAGGCTTACTCACCCTGTAACCCGGAAGAGGTGGTCCAGTTTTAGAGGGTACCTGTCACAGTCCAATTCTTGGATCTGTGTCAGATTCGGGATTACCTTATTTAAACCCTTTTTTTTTCCTTTTCAGGCCTTTGGGGACTTAATATGGGTTTTTGCCCCCAGTGGCCATAGGTGTAATTACATGTCTGTTTTGTTTCCCTGCTGATGTGACCACTCCCTTGGCTATATAAGGTCACATGGTGTATGAGCAGGTGTTGGTGATAGCAGTTCCTTTTTGGGATCCAACCATGATGAAGTGAGCAGCTGGCTCTGAGGTGTTGAGCCACTGCTGAAACCTGGTGAAGTAGCAGCTGGCTCTGAGGTGTCAAGTCACTGCTGAAACTGGTGCTGAACTCTGCCTGCCCGGTGTCTGCAGCAGAGAAAGATGGTGAAGGTAGCAGTTGGCTCTGAAGTGTCGAGCCACTGCTGAAAGTTAATCCGGTAATGAACTCTGCTGCCTGGTGACTGCAGCAGAGAAAGATGGTGAAAGTAGCAGCTGGCTCTGAGGTGTCGAGCCACTACTGAAAGCTGATCTGGTGCTGCATTCTGCTGCCTAGTGACTGCAGCAAAGATAAGTGTTTTGGTGTTTTCCCTTTTTCCTTCGTGTGTATTAGTGCAGCGGTAGAAAAAGTGTCCACACTATCCAGTTCCCTAGCAAGGGATAGGTGCAAGGATAGTGAGGGATACAGGTATCCTGCTCGGCGACAGGTGAAGAGCCTGTATAGGGAACGTTAGGAGTGTTCAGGGACACTGCCTCAGGGGAGTGCAGGAGGGCTCCACGTCCCCATTCCCTATTGCTGGAGCCACCGTTGTAACTGTTTCCCCGGTGTTACACTTTTGTCTTGTTGTTTCAGTTACCAACCTGCGGGTCGTGTCACACAGGGCAGGTACACGTAACAGTACCAGGCTGAAGATGCTTCCTGAATGCATGCCTCCAGCTTCCATGTGGCTGATTGGTGAAGATCCCAAGCCAGAGATTTGCTCATCTCTGCTTTCCACCAGTCTAGAGGAGGAGGTCCAGGTCATTGTGGAGGTTGACTCCGTCGGGCACCAAGAGACTTGGCACTCTGTGATTCCTGATGGTACAACTGCTTCACCTCACCTGAATGATGTCATGTCAGCCTGGACTGCGAGTGGTCCCATACTCCTTCTACAGGTGATTCTGGCAGGCTTGAAGGAGAGGGGCCGTAAAGGGGGTACTGTAACAAACCTGCCAGCATCACTGCATGGCCTCCCTTCCCCCACAGACCAACTTACTCACTGCTCCAGGCCATACTGTGATTTCTGTCTGCTGCTGGCTCCATGTTGTGTGCCTCTTGCTTTCTGCCTGCTCTCTGCATGCTTCCTGGCTGTGTGCATAGGGGGGGTGGCACCAGAACGCTCTGGTTCTTATGGAATCAGGGTGCACCTGTTTAATGTGTCCCTGGCCAATTAACAAGAGGCCTCAGGTATTTAGGGCAGCTCCACCCAGTGGACCTGACCTGTGCAATGTGTTAACTCAGTTAGTGTCTTGCTACTGAGTCGCCAGGTCCTGTCCTGTGTTTTCCCTTCTCTGAAGGCTTGATTCCTATCTTTGCCTTGTACCTGTCTGCCTGCCCTCTAGGAGGCAGAATATCCTAGTCTCTGTGTCTTTGTTTCTACGTTGCCTTGTACATCTCCGTCCACCCTCCAGAAGGCAGAATATCCTGGTCTCTCTGTGCTATTGCTCCTGACCTTGTCCCATACTTTTCCTTGCCGTCCTCCAGGAGGCAGAATATCCTGGTCTCTGTGTTTTTGTTCCTGTACCTTGTCTCATACCATTACCTTGTGTGAACTCAGTTCTACCTCTGTCTCTTGGTCTCCTCGTCTGTGACTACTTTCCCTGCTGTGTCTATCCTTGTGTTCTCTTCATCTGCCTATGCTTCGCATTTTGCCTCCTCAGTACTCTTGTGACTCTGCCTGTGCTCCGTACTCTTGCGGCTCTGCTTATGTTCCGCACTCTTGAGGTTCTGCCTGCTTAGTACTCTTGTGACTCTGCCTGTGCTCTGCACTCTTGTGGTATTCCCCGCTCCAAACTCCTGCGGTTCTGTTTATGCCCCACTTCCGCTGCTGTGGAACCTCTTGCTGCAATCTGCAGCTCCTCTCCGCAGCCTTATGGTTCACCTCCTGTGTGAACAGGTCTCTACCTACTCCTTCATACTTAATTCCTTCCTGCCAGTACCAGTACCTGCACCTGCTGTGTGAACAGGACTCTACCTATTCCATACACCACCCCTGCCTGCCCTGTGTCTCAGCCGTGCCAGTCTGCCCTGTGTCTCAACCATGCCTGCCTACTCGTCCGAGTATCAGCTGTGCTCTTCTGTCAGTCATGCCTGTCGCCCGCACCGTCGGATCAGCAGCCACAGCCAGACATCACCCTAGAGGCTCCAGTTAAAACCAGGACAGCTGTCTTAGTCACGCTACTTCCTGGGTAGTCTGGTTTGTGGCACAGTGGGGCCACAACCCCCTGGTTCACGCCCACCAGTCAGGGCGTGAGTATGACACAGGGACATCTAGGGACAAGGAAGGAGCCACTGGCTCAGGGATATCGACAATATAGGCTATGAATCTTCATGGATTCACAGGTCACATCTTTCCCTCACTTGGTTATTAAAAATAAGGGGGACCCCAAGCCATTTTTTTTCAATTATTATTTAATTATTAGCTAAATACAGGTACAGAAAACACATCAACAGATTTTTATCTATATATCTATTCTACTCTGACAGTATGGGCTGTAAATTTACTGTATTTGGCTGATGAAATTTTGGCTTTCCTTTGAGATGTATGCGTAAAAATTGGACGGCACATGCATGGTCCATGTGACATTGTCTGTTATCGCAGGCAATCACAGCATGCTGTGCTTTTTTCCTCAGTCTGGTCCGAACTGAGAAAAATCTCGCAGATGAGCACTGACTCATTTCCTAACATTGGTCAGAGTGCAGTGTGATGTTTTCTTGCATTGCTCTCGTCCGGTGTATACAGGCAGTGTGAGCGAGCCCTAAGGCCTCTCTCCCACTTGCATATAAAAATATCAGTGACATTCTCATCCAAAAGAATGGGACTATTTTTTATCACTTGTCATCCGTGTGTTGTCCATATGCAATCCATTTTTTTACTCAGCAGCTATAAAGCAGGTGTTTTTTTGTTAATTATTCTAATTTACTGAGACAATGACTTTTGGGTTTTCACTGGCTGTAAGCCATAATCATCAACATTATCAGAAATAAACACGTGAAATAGATCACTCTGTTTGTAATGACTCTATAATATAGGAGTTTCACTTTTTGTATTGAAGAACTGAAATAAATTAACTTTTTGATGATATTCTAATTCTGTGAGAAGCATGTATAAGCAAGTGAGAGCAAGGACTAAGGCATTTTTAATTAGAGCTGGATCCTGGCTGCCCTTAAAATCGTACGTTTAAGCCTGAGACAGGCATATAAAGAGTCCCATCAAAGGAGTACGTCTTGTTGCTGGCTGTTGTGCTCTCATAAATTGGCCAATTTGTGCCCCAAGTACCTTTTAACATTTTTTTTAGCAGTAATGAAGTTCCATTTTCACATATTCAATACTTGCATGTTATAGCATTTCAGAGTGAAGCTGTATTTTCTTGGTTGCACATATTAAATCTGGTCAGCCTGTCTAAGCTGTTAACCCCTTTCCTACATTAGACGCACTATTCCGTCCATGCGACCTGGGACCTAAGTCCCAAGGACGGAATAGTACGTCTAGTGCGATCAGCTGCGCTCACGGGGGAGCGCAGCTAATCGCGGCCAGGTGTCAGCTGATTATCACAGCTGACACCCGGCACTATGTGTCAGGGGTGGTCACGAACCGCCCCCGACACGTTAACCCCTGGCACACCGTGATCAAACATGATTGCGGTGTACCGGGGGATAAAGGAAGCATCGGCAGGGAGGGGGCTCCCTCTGTGCTTCCCTGAGACCCCCACAGCAGCACAATGTGCAGCGTTGCTGTGGGGGCCTCCCTCCCTGCAGGTCCCCGGATCCAATATGGCAACGGGGCCCTTCGGGGGCCTGCAGGGAGCTGGCTTCCTCACTGCCCGCAGAGCGCAGACAAGAGGAAGCCTGCAGCACTGCCTGTGACAGATTGCTGATCTGTCACAGCGATCTGTGATGTGACAGATCAGCGATCTGTCACATGACAGTGATGTCCCCCTGGGACATTATAATAAAGTAAAAAAAAAAAAAATGTGTAAAAATAATTTTAAAAAAAATCGCTAAATAAATTTAAAAAAAAAAAATTACCTAATAAATTCATTTTTTGAAAATAAAAAAAACAAAACAATAAAAGTAAACATATTTGGTATAGCTGCGTCCGTAATGATCCACCCTATAAAACTGTCCCATTAGTTAACCCCTTTAGTGAGCCCCTTAAAAAATAAAAGTAAAAAACGAAGCAAAAAATAATGATTTATTATCATACCGCCGAACAAAAAGTGCAATAACGCGCGATCAAAAAGACGCATATAAATATCCATGGTACCGCTAAAAACGTCATCTTGTCCTGCAAAAAATGAGCTACTTATCAGCGAAAAAATAAAAAAGTTATAGCTCGCAGAATAAAGCGATGCAAAAATAATTATTTTTTATATAAAATTGTTTTCATTGCATAAAAGCGCCAAAACATAAACGACAAAAATAAAGGTATCGCTGTAACCGTACTGACCCAAAGAATAAAACTGCTTTATCAATTTTACCGCACGCAGAACGGTGTAAGCGCACCCCCCAAAAGAAATTCATGAAAAGCTGGTTTTTGTTCATTCTGCGTCCCAAAAATCGGAATAAAAAGCGATCAAAAAATGTCATGTGCCCGAAAATGGTACCAATAGAAACGTCAACTCGTCCCGCAAAAAATAAGACCTCACATGACTCGGTGGGTCAAAATATGGAAAAATTATAGCTCTCAAAATGTGGTGATGCATAAACTATTTTTACAATAAAAAGCGTCTTTTAGCGTGTGACAGCTGCCAAACTTAAAAACCCGCCATAAATAGTAAATCAAACCCCCCGCTATCACCCCTTATCACCCCCTTAGTTAGGGAAAAATAATAAAATAAATTTTTTTCTATTTATTTCCATTTTCCCATTAGGGCTAGGGTTAGGGTTAGAGTTAGAATTGGGGGGTTTCCACTGTTTTGGCACATCAGGGGCTTTCCAAACGCGACATGGTGTCCGATCTCAATTATAGCCAAAAAAGTGAAATGGCGCTGCTTCCCTTCCGAGCTCTGCCATGTGGCCAAATAGTGGTTTACCCCCACATATGGGGTATCAGCGTACTCAGGACAAATTGCACAATAACTTTTAGGGTCCTATTACTCTTGGGAAAATAAAAATTGGGGGTGAAAAAATATGATTTTTTTAATTGTACGGCTGTACGTTATAAACTTCTGTGAAGCCCTTGGGGGGGTTTAGTTTCCAAAATGGGGTCACTTGTGGGGGGTTTCCACTGTTTAGGTACATCAGGAGCTCTCCAAACATGACATGGCATCCGATCTGAATTCCAGCCAATTTTGCAGTGAAAAAAGTCAAACGGCGCTCCATCCCTTCCAAGCTCTGCAATGCGCCCAAATAGTGGTTCCCCCCCACATATCAGGTATCGGCGTACTCAGGACAAATTGCACAATAACTTATCCAGTCCAATTTCTCCTGATACCCTTGGTAAAATAAAAAAAATGAAGCTGAAGTAATTTTTTTTTGTGAAAAAAAGTTAAATGTTAATTTTTTTTAAACATTCAAAAAATTCCTGTGAAGCACCTGAAGGGTTAATAAACTTTTTAAATGTGGTTTTGAGCACCTTGAGGGGTGCAGTTTTTAGAATGGTGTCACTTTTGGGTATTTTCTATCATATAGACCCCTCAAAGTGACTTCAAATGTGACATGGTCCTTAAAAATAAAATGGTGTTGTAAAAATGAGAAATCGCTGGTCAACTTTTAACCCTTATAACTTCCTAACAAGAAAAAATTTTGGTTCCCAAATTATGCTGTTGCAAAGTAAACATGTGGGAAATGTTATTTATTAAGATTTTGAGTGCCATATCTCTGTGATTTAAGAGCATAAAAATTCAAAGTTGGAAAATTGCGAAATTTTCAAAATTTTCGCCAAATTTCCGTTTTTTTCACAAATAAACGCAAGTTATATGAATGAAATTTTACCTCTAACATGAAGTACAATATGTCACGAGAAAAAAATGTCAGAATCACCGGGATCCATGGATCCAGTTATTACCTCATAAAGGGACAGTGGTCAGAATTGTAAAAATTGGCCCGAGAATTAACATGCAAATCACCCTGGGGAGTAAAGGGATTAAACATCGGCTGATCGGCAAAAAGGTTGCTGATTGTTCAGCAATTTGCAAAAAATGTCTCCTAGACTAATTGTATCACTTTTGCCCTCAGATGATTGCCTGTTCAAAGGAAAAGAGACTTTTAACTGTTAGACATCTCCAATATCGATGAAAACAGATCAGAGACAGCAAGAATAATTCTGTCAGACTTTAGAAGCCAGAAGGTGAGATATATGCAATCTAATGTAACAGAAAAAATATATAGTAAAGTCAAAAGTAAAAGAAAAGTCAAAGATGCTGTAGGATTTTTACAGGATGAAAATCATGAAATGGTAAGACAGGATGTTGAGAAGGCCGAATGTTTAAATTCCTATTTTGCATCTGTTTTCTCTCAGAAAGGAAATGTAACATCAACTGTTCTTCACTGTCCTATTAAGGGAATAGAAGAATCCAGGATATCTATAAACAGAAAGATAGTGAGGAAACACTTAGCTAACCTAAATGAATTCAAGTCTCCAGGTCCAGATGAATTACACCCCAGAGTACTGAAGGAGATAGCAGAAGAAATTTCTGAACCCCTCTCCATAATCTTTGAAAATTCTTGGAGAACAGGAGAAGTCCCAGAGGACTGGAGAAGAGCAAATGTTGTTGTTGTTCCTATCTTCAAAAAGGGGAAGAAGGTGGACCCAGGCAACTATAGACCGGGGAGTCTGACTTCTATACCAGGAAAGATCTTTGAACAAATTATTAAACAACATATATGTAAGTATCTGGATAAGAATGAAGTGATTAAACAGAGTCAGCATGGGTTTGTAACTAATAAGTCATGTCAGACTAACTTAATTTCCTTCTATGACAGAATCACTGATTTAGCGGATCAGGGAAATGCTGTAGATATAGTATATCTTGACTTCAGCAAAGCATTTGACAAAGTATCTCACACAATCCTTACTGAAAAAAATGGCTAAGTATGGAAAGGACAAAGCAACTGTTAGGTGGATTCATAACTGGCTTAGTGATCGGACCCAAAGAGTGGTCGTAAATGGCTGCACATCCAGTTGGAAGAATGTCTCAAGTGGGGTACCACAGGGCTCTGTCCTGGGCCCTGTATTGTTCAACATCTTTATCAACGATTTAGATGAAGGAATTGAGGGTAAACTGATTAAATTTGTTGATGACACAAAGCTAGGAGGGATAGCTAATACTAGAGAAGAGAGAGAGAGGATTCAAAAAGATATAAATAAACTGGAGCAGTGGGCAGCAACTAACAGAATGGTTTTTAACAGGGAAAAATGCAAAGTACTACATCTGAGCAATAAAAATGAAAAAAGCATATGCAGAATGGGAGGAATAGGGCTAAGCAACAGCACATGTGAAAAAGACTTGGGTATACTAATAAATCACAGACTGAATATGAGTCAACAGTGTGATTCAGCAGCAAAAAAGGCAAATGCAATTCTAGAATGTATTAACAGAAGCATACAGTCTAGATCACGTGAAGTCATTATTGCCCTCTACTCCTCTTTGGTCAGACCTCATCTGGAATATTGTGTTCAGTTTTGGGCTCCACATTTTAAAAAAGACATCAACAAACTGGAGCAAGTTCAGAAAAGAGCGACCAGGATGGTGACCGGTCTGCAAACCCTGTCTTAAGAGGAAAGGTTGAAAGATTTAGGAATGTTTAGCTTGCAGAAGAGAAGACTGAGAGGAGACTTAATAGCGGTCTACAAATATCTCAAGGGCTGTCACCTTGTAGAAGGATCACCTTTATTCTCATTTGCACAAGGAAAGACTAGAAGCAATGGGATGAAACTGAATGGGAGGAGACACAGATTAGATATTAGAAAAAACTTTTTGACAGTTAGAGTGATCAATGAGTGGAACAGGCTGCCTCGAGAAGTGGTGAGTTCTCCTTCAACAGAAGTCTTCAAACAGAGGCTGGACAGACATCTGTCTGGGATGATTTAGGGAATCCTGCTTTGAACAGGGGGTTGGACCAGATGGCCCAGGAGGTCCCTTCCAACTCTACAATTCTATGATTCTAGTAGTTTGATTTTTTTCTTTTTTTTGCATTTTAGTACTAAATGATTTTTGTAACTACTGGGCAACCCCCTTTAATTTTGATACGTTTGTGGTTCAAATGGAAAATGTTGGAGAGGATTTGAAGACGTGTCATGGGGGTCTGATCTGTAAAGAGTGTGGAGCATGTCTCCTTTAACAAATTTAGCAAAATTCCTTCCCTTCCAAGCCCTGCCGTGTGGGCAAATGGTAGATAGTGACTACATATTTGGGTATGTTATGCGTTGGGTTCCTGTAACTGCACAGCAGGAATCCAGAGCCATGCAGCCAGCGGTCTCCTGTTCCCCTCCGACCTCTCAGGGACCTGAAAAAGCAATCTCGGCGATCCAGACGCCCTTCTCAGACCAGTTCTCTGGGTCTGGTTGTTGCTGCCACCTCTGGACCAGCAATAGTAGTGCAGCCTGCTCTGCAGCAAGCCACTCCAGAGGCTAAGTCCTCTCGCCGCGCTACTGGGCATGCTCACGAGACAATCTCCCAGTGGAGATCGGGAGTCACGTGCTCAGGTCCTTCTCCTGATCTGATTGGTCCATCTCAGAGATCTGGAAGGTCCCGGAAGCGCACAGCTATAAAAGACCCGCATGGCTGCTCGGCCATGCGCTAATATAGACTCATAATTGCTATCTGTGTGACTGATGATGAATGCATGTGCCTGCGAATGACTCATTAAGATCCCCTCCCTCTGATATTACATGTGTGGATAGGGACTTAGTCAAAGAGTCAGCGCCAGTCAGTGGCACGCTACTGGCCACAGTTCACATCTTACAGCACTAGCGTCCGACAGTGTGCCCCCTCTTGGGCATTGTCGTGTGGCGGCTGAGTCGGTCGCCGCGCTGCAGTCAGCAGCACTTATTGGCATCCGCGGTAGCGACGCCGCACACACGGTAGATCTAGACGGACATTGACCCTGAGTCTTGGGCCTCATCCTGTGACCGTGTAACGTGTGTGCACACTGCTGAGACCAGTGAGGTCAACAGGCTCGGCATTTATGTTTTAGGCGTCTCTGTGAGGTTAACAGAGCTCGCCAGCGCACATCGGGTGACGTATAACCCGCGTGTGCTATACCGCCATATAGCGCATCTGCTATTATATAGCAGCAGTTTAACACCTCTGCACGGTGGACCCCAGGCGGCGAACACACTTTCTGTTATTTAATACTTAGTGCGTTCCGCCTTCCCTAACAGGGTATTGCTCATTTGGGAGAAATTACTTACCAAATTTTGTTGCCCATTTTCTTCCATTTTGTGAACATATAGAATTTGGAGCTAAAATGCCATTTTAGTGGAAAAATGTAAGATGTCATTTTTTCATTCCGTGATGTATTAATTCCTAATAAACTGTTACGCTTGTAGATGGCCTACGTGGTTTGTGGACCCATTGTGCCACAGACCAGTCCGGATGGGCATAACTAAGCTGCTACCTTGGTGTTCGCTGGAACCTCTAGTGGTGAGGTCAGGCTTGTGCGGCAGGTAGCTGCCAATGCCACTCCAGTGCGGTGCCCAACAGTAGCAGAGAGGACGGTCACGTGGGGCAGGTTCAGACTGCGCAGAGAGGATGGCCACTAGGGACAGGTATAGACACACAGGTCTCGGGTAACAGTTCTGGGACCATCGATGAGGCCACAGGGTACAGATACCAAGGACGCAGTTTCAGCATACGGACGCAACAGCCTTCACAGGAAACAAGGACAACCTAAACTGAACTAACAGGACACAGGAAATGGGAATAGCTTTAACAGACTAAGGACGGGGGACCTAGCAACATAGAGTTGCACACACCAAACCACTTAACCGTAACTATAGGGGTTGTTCAGGCACCTCCCAATATACTTCCCAGATTTTGACTAGTAGACACCATGCTGGTGAACACATTACTAAATGCCTCCCAGCTGTTAGAAGGGGACATTTACCATGTGCACACACTGCCCCTTTAAGAGCAGGGGAGAGTGTGCACTATTGCGCCACTGAGACACCGTACAGTGTTCACAGGAGCAGACATGGAGTATGCCTGGACCACGCCGGAGGGCTGGGACAGTGGCTAAGCCGGCGTCCCTGCATGGAGGACAAAGGGAACACCATGCAGGGGCGCCGACCACAGCGCTAGAGAAACACTTAAAGGGTTAAAAACTTCCTGAATGAGGTATTGAATACTTTGTCGAGTGCAGTTTTAAAATGGGGTTAATTTATGGGTTTTTCCTTTGTGTAGATCTCTTAGGGCTCATACTCACTAGCGAGAGACTTGGACGATTCTCGTGTGAGTCTCTCACATGAAAACCTGGCACTGCCGCCGGCACTGGGACCGGAGCGTGCGGTTGCATAGAAATACATGTAGCCGCACGCTCCAGTCCGAGAAATACGGCAGTTTGTCTCTGCCCCTAAAATGACTCCTACAGTGAGTAGGTCCCTAAAAAATGGGTTTAGTAAATTTTGTTAAAACATTTTTTTAAATTACGTTATAAGCTTCCATAGTTGTGTCCCCATCAATAAAGTCTTTTGTATGTTATTACTTTACTCTAGAACAACAGCATAAAATGTTTTTGAACTTTATAAGGCAAAAACAAAATAAATGTATAAAAGCTTTTAAAGAAAGACTGCAGTTCTGCATCGAAAATGCGCTCTGTAGCAAACCGAATGGAAATGTTAAGTGGATTATTTTCCATATCTGTGACATTTTCCTAAAAGCATTTACATAATAAAAGCAAAGCCAGACAACAATGTTTATTCAGTTCCTACGTTTTATTTATTCATTCATTTATGATTTTTTTTGCCCATAATTCAAAACACCTACAGCTTCTCCTGAATAAGCATTGCCGCAGCGCTGGCTACATACTGCAGAAATAGTAATGTATTCAGGGAGTAAATGGAAAACATAAAGGTGAGTTTTGCATGCAGCACTAATATGAAAATGCCCAGTGAAGTTGTTAGTGGTTACTATGAATGAATCAATGTAGCACTTCCAATATTTTCTAGCTTTTGAGTTTGGTGAATCATTGTTGGTCACAAATAAAGCTGCCGACATCTGAATTGTAGAAGTGATTAGATGCTGAATTTTGTTTGCTGCTTGTATTTATTTTCCATTTATGTGCAAAGTATCCTGACGTGTAGACAAGAAGCTTTGTACCCAGGTTGTAGACCCTGGTAATACAAGTGCAGCTACTAGCATTTAGTCATTTCTTCTTTTTCACATACTTAGTTCCCTGAATTATAGGAAAACTGAAAGTAAAGCACCAGGTGGAAGAAAAAAAATTCAGTTTTTGATGGACAATGTATTTTTCAGTTGGGATAAAGATTTACTTTAGTGCCAGTCTTCCATAAAGTAATGCACTTTCTGTATTCTGGGCACAGTTTTTAGGTTCAGTAGCAGAATCATCAGCCTGTCATGGTGCCTATCTTAGTAGGCGGCGTCCCTCCGCTCCTCCTCTCCATGCTAAGCAAGTCCGCTGCCAAAATATTATATGTAACCTTTATTATTATTATTACCCTTGTTGCTGGATCTAGTGCCACACCCTCTACACTAAGCAAAAGTGGACATGCAAGCCCAACTCTTCCAAGTATTACCTTTTATCAAAGTTAGAGAGGTGCGGAGGGCTGGTCCAGACAAGTTCGATCAACACTAGATTCCCATAGCTATACCTCTATAGCAATGGGTGGCAAAGTACTTACATGTGTGTGACTCATTAGTTGTTTGTCTTTATTGTGCATGGCTGAAGGTGATATGGTTATGGCACTGATGTGGAGGACTTGTAGGCATCAGACGAGATCTTGGAATGTGAATTTTTTTAGCCAATACTGCATTATCCTGTGTAAAGGCCTGTATACGCTGTGAAATTGTGTCTCAATCTGTCTTTCTCTGTATCTCACTCTCTCGTTGTGTCTCTTTATCTGGGTTACTGTCTCTTTATTGGTTTGTGTCTCTCTGTATGTATCTCTATTTGCAACTCTCTGTGAGTGTGCCTCTCTATCTTTTTGTGTGTCTTTCTCTTTGTGTCTTTGTGCATGTCTCTCTTTCTGTGTCTCTTTGTGTGTCTGTCTCTCCTTGGTGTCTGTTTTTCCCTCTTGGTGTGTCTCTCTGTGTCTGTCTCTTTTTCTGTGTTTGGCTTTGTGTGTCTGTCTCTCTGTATCTCCCTCTTTTTGTGTTTCTGTCTTTCTATGACTGACTGTGTGTGTCTCTCTCTCCTGAGTTCACTTTTTTGAGTTCTGTTGAGTTCACTTTCTCTTTAGCTACATGGTGATGGCTTCTTTAGGGTTCGTTTAGATGTCTGCATCTGACATGACCTTTACTGCCTCATATATGGCTATTAGACTGTTGAGTTTGAGTCCGGATACTCATGGCCAAGTCACGCATCACAGTCCAAATTAGATCAGGATACACGGACATGTGAATGAAGCCTTAGTCCTTTGCTTAGTTCCTAAAACAAGTTTCCCACTAACCGGGTATTTCCTGCAGTTAGGTCGTTGCAGCAGCTTACTCTGCCATACACACCAACCAAGCAATCACATTCCTAGATCTGCGGGTTATGGGGTTGAGCTGTCTCTTTTTTTGCATGCCACTTTTCTCTCTATGCTTCAATTTTCTTTTTTTTTCTTTTAGTCTTTTTTTTTTGATAGTATAATATAATCCAAGCAGTGTGTCTTTGGGTAGGGTGTAAGTTAAGCTTTACATTTCTTCCCATTTGTGCAGACACCACAGCGTCTGTGTACAGCGGCTGCTTCAGGCACAGTAGATGCACTTTCCCATGAGATGGCGTAAAGTGTGTTTCACCACAGTAAACAAACAGCGCAGCCACTTCCAATATCCACATTTAGAAAGACGAGCTGATAGCAAAGTCTTAGGAGGCTTCACTGCCAATTAAGTTGCATCTGTGATAATCAAACACAATGACAGGAACAAAATCCTCTCCCTTTGATGGTCAGGCCATGCCCATGTGGGTATTTGCCACTTACTCTGAGAAAACAATAACACGTAACGCAGATGTGCCTTTGGCAGAGTCCTTTTATTATTAATTGACGAGTGATTTCACATAATTCAGAAGCATTTATGAACATATGTTTGATTTACATATACAAAGATAGAAAAGACGCCGGATCCCCGTATTGCTCAACACAAGTGAAAAGACGACTTTTAAGTTGACTCACATTCAGGTTTCATTTAATATATTATACAAAAGTTTCACAATGTATTTCCTGTATAATAAAGTCACAGTAGCTATATCCTTTTTTTAATAAAATGAACATAAAATACATGTAAACACGATAGTTCACTCAGGGTATGGAGAAAAAGCATGTTAATATTTTCCATTTTATAAAGGAGATATTATGTTTTATTTTGGTTTCTTTTATTGAAAGGAGGAAGTAAAATATTATCTAAAATATGATCAAATTTGTTTAAAAAAATACAAAAAATAAGTGTCCCCCCCCACCAATCCTATTTTGTTTTCCTGCCTGCTTCCCCGCCAACCTCTATTTCCTGCTGCTGCAAAAACCTCTCCATCATGATAAAATGTGAACGCCAAAGCCAATTACTGACTATGGCAGATCACTACTACTGTGACAGTGATGTAGTCACTGCAGTAGAAAGTAGAGGTTGGAGAGGTACTGAGCAGTGTCAAAACAGGAGAGGCATTGGATTGGCGAGGTGAGTGGCTTCATTTACTTTGTCAACCAATCTGGGCATTTTGTAAAAACAAATTAACACAAAATATCAGTATAAGGTCAAGTTCACAAAACAGTATTTTGAGTCTGAGTGTTCTCCATGATAAACATACATCACAATGTCTTAGGACGTGGTTACACTTGCGATAAACTCGCACGAGTCTCACTTCTCAATATCTGGTGCTGTCGCCGGCACTTGGGACCGGAGCATGCGGCTGCATGTATTTCTATGCAGCTGAGCGCTCCGGTCCCAAGTGCCGGCGGCAGTGCCAGGTAATGAGATGCGAGACTTGTGCGAGTTTCTCACGAGTGTGACCCCAGCCTTAATCAGTGTATGAAAAAAAATTGCAGCATGCAATTAATTTCTTATATATTTCGGATAATACTCCCTGATTCAAGTCTATTGGTGCCCCCCCAAAAAATCGGATCCAATACCAAACCACTTGTAGCATCTGTTCTTTACATATATATTGCAATTCTTTAACATAGGAAACTGTATTTGGTCATGTAAATTTTAATAAATACTGTAGTATAAAAATACGATTACATACAGATGACAAGACAGGTAAAAAATTGCCATTTTATTTTCTTCTTGACGATTTTTTTTTATACATTCGTGTTCACTTAAAGTCACCAGGAAATTAAAAGAATGCAACCCCTCCCCAGAAATCAGAGGAGATATAGCTTTGTATTTATCTGTGTGTACTTAGTGAAAAATGTTAATATTTGGATCTCCAGTACAACAATACAGCAGTCAATAGCATTCTCACTTTCTAATATAATGAGATGACTCTGCTCATTCTGTCCTAATTTATATGGCAAAGCTGAAAATTGAGCTTCAAAAAACTGAAAATGTCCTCTTATTTAGACTAGTGGCCAATGTGAAAACTAGAATATTTCAATTTTTTAACGTATATAGTAACAAAACAAGAATACCATACCACCAAAAAGTTGTAAAAATAATTAAAAAACTGATCTAAATGTCATCTTCTAATGATACATTCACATTTATGAAGATGACGTCTTTATTTTACGCAAATCAGTTAATCAACATGATACAACATAAATACAATTAACATTTGTTTATTAGATTTTTTTGGGATCCGTTTTAAATGCTTTTCAATATATTTTATTAAACCCGAATACAGAAATAATATTTACATTCAAGTTATACTAAAATGATTGGAAATGTAGGTTATATTCACAGATGACAGATTTGTAGTAGAAATTTCTGTGGCTGCCATATGGATGTGGATGGGGACTGCAAGAAATTCATGTACATGCAGGAAAATAATTAAATTCATATATTTTTTAAATGTTATTTTTGTGCAATCCTCATACATTTCTGACATTACTCTGTGTGAGTGTAGATTTCCACTGTCAGGATTCTTTTCTATCGCCAGATCGAGTGGGTGGTCACATGACTGCTATTATACGATTTGCATACTGGTGGTCATGTACCGACTAGTGACTAGCAATATTTCATGCTTCTCTCATTGTTCTATTGAGAGAAGTAAATGAAAGGCTACATCAGCAGTAATCGCATGCCGGCGGTCACAAGGATGACCTACTTAAGCTGGAAATACAGAGGAGTCCTGACAGTGTGTAATATGCAATCACATACAGTGACTGCAGAAATTCATGTTGAGCTCTGGAAATGTCCCTTTAAATGGACCTTTAACTTTTTTTCAGAAAATCTGCTGCACTTGAATGAAATATTTGAAGATTAGACCAAGCAAAATATAGTTAATATACACAATTAATATATTGTGAGCTTTCCGTTGTAAGTAAAATGTACTGTAACATGGACACAAATTATCATATATGAACTCATTCTTTCACTGTTAATTTTATTCTATTTATAAACCGCACATTCCACCTGTAAAAAAAGCACACACATAGGAACCTGTCTATTGATTCATCTTGTGTCATGTCTGTAAGAAGGTGGAAGTTCTACCCACGTTCTCTCATGTTGTAATGTATTTTAATGCATTAATGTTTAGTGACGTGTTATTAGTGAAAGTGTTTGGTTCTTCCTAACCGTAGGGACATTCAGGGTTAATAATTAGGGTGAGTCTAGATTTGGGGGGAGCTAAAATGAAGGGACAGAGGGAGTTTCCTGGGCCCAGCATGCAGCAGGGGCAGACTTCTGACCAACGAGCAGAGCCGCATGAAGTGGGTGTCCCGGCAGTGAGCGAAGACCGAGGCAACGGATAGTGTGATCCCTGGTAGAGATGAGGAAAAGTGATAGGAGTGAGAGATTCTCCGGAGACGCGATCTGATCTAGACGGTCTACCGTTACTGTCCCGAGTTCGCAAGCCAAAGAGTTAATGGGCAGAATCAGAGCAGGGAATATGAGATGAAGAGAGTGCCCCATGTGGTAGTTCTGAAGCATCGGCAAGCAGAGAAGCTTAGTAATGGCCATAGTGGCAGAAGTAGCTTCCCTAAGGGGAAAAGGACGCAGAACTGCGGTTTGAGAAATAGGACTCTCGCTTAGTGGACTGTAGTTCCATTATTGTGGACCAGGGAAGCTCCCAAAGCTCTGTGCTGGGTTGTGTTGAAGGCAGAGGAACTAATTGAGACAGAACTGAGTGAGTTTAGGAAGGAGAGAAAGAATGTGTATAAAGATGTTCTATGTGTTAAGAGAAACGTCCATAAAGAGTTGTACCCACTATCCACTGTACATACTCTTCCTTTCGTTATTGTTCAGTAAAAGACAATTTATTTTTGAGAAGTGGTCTCCCTCATTGAACTCTGCAACATATGGTCTAAGGCTAGTTTCACACTAGCGTTTTTGAGCGCAGCGACGGCCTGCGCACGGCCGCCGCTAAGCCCCGCCCCCTGCCGCGCCTCCGCCGATAGCTCCGCCTACCGGCGCATGATGCTGCATGCGCCCTGCGTCCCCTATCTTTATCACTGGGGGCGCAGGCCGTGCGCAGTATGCATTTGGCGGCGCATGCGCCTTTTTGACGGTGCGCCGGCGCAACCAAACTGCAGCAGGTTGCGTTTGGCGCAGGTCGGCGCACCGGCAAAAGGACGCATGCGCCGCCAAACGCATACTGCGCACGGCCTGCACCCCCAGTGATAAAGATAGGGGACGTAGGGCGCATGCAGCGTCATGCGCCGGTAGGCGGAGCTACCGGCGGAGGCGCGGCAGGGGGCGGGGCTTAACGGCGGCCGTGCGCAGGCCGTCGCTGCGCTCAAAAATGCTAGTGTGAAACTAGCCTTAGACTGCCGAAGTCACCACCCTTGTATGCAAAGTACACACACCCAGCCAGGACCCCAATTTCTGTGTAGCATGCCGCAGCATGGAACATGATTACCTTGCCCACGGCAACCACCCCGAGCCATGATACATTTCAGAAGATGAATGTTAATAATTTTCAAGAGACAAAAATTGTTGAAAAGTTGATACAATTTAGGGCATCTGTAAAATCGCTCTTAGTTGTTAACCAGTCCTTTTGGTGACTCAGTAGTCATTTTGAGATTATAAGATCAAATCAAAATATTTCTTGTTACTTAGCTTTATATACAAGTCTGATTGTGTGACTCTGTCCTGTCCATCAAACCACACATCCAAGCCCTTAGCACCTCTTGCCACATCCAACTCAAAAATATTTCTACAATCCATCCCTTCCTCAATCCTGAATATACTAAAATGTTAGTGCATACTCTCATCATTTCCCACCTTAACTCCATCTTCTCTGTGGCCTTGCAATGTGAGGGTACGTGCACATGGAGTTTTTTGGTGGTGCGGATTTTGTAGTTAAATCCGTTTATCTGCGGTTTATCTGCGGTTTTGCCCTGCGGTTTCACACCTCATAATGGATGAGGTGTGAAACTGCAGCGTTTCTGCACAAAAGAATTGACATGCTGCGGATTGTAAACCGCAGAAAAACCGCGTGGAAAAATCCGCAGCATGTGCACTGCGTTTTCCAGTTTACCATTGAAAACAATGGTACTCTACAACGCACCTAAATCTGCTGTGGACCACAGCTGCAGAAACGCTGCGGATCCGCAGCAGAATCCGCACCGTGGGCACATACCCTGACAGTTTGTCGTTAACTCTTCTCCCCACCTACTCCATCACTACTCCTCCTCTGCTTCTGCCCTATTCCAATCCATTCACTTGCTTCTAATTCCCCAACTAACCAGTTTAAACTACTAACAATGACCTACAAGACCCTTCACAATCTGTCTCCTCCATACATCTCCAACCTAATCTTCCGATATCTTCTCACACGTAATCGCTGGTCATCACAAGACTTCCTTCCCTCCTCGACCCTTGTACGTTCCTCACCCAATCGCCTCCCAGCCTTCTTCCAAACATCCCCATCCTCTGTAATTTCATGCCTCAACACGTCCAATTTTCTCCCATATTCGCAACCTTCAGGCGAAATCTGAAAACTCATCTCTTCAGGAAAACCTACAGCCTGCAATGACATCACCAGCAGCGAAGCTGCTGCAACCTACCAACTTGCTACAGTGATGGACATAGACAGAAGAGGCGGAGGTGGAGGTGAACCCCATTACCTCTTAGGCTACTGTGCATTTTTCAGGTTGTACCAATGGTATGTCCACCCCTGCTCTGCTTCCCCAGTACTATGTACTTTGTAAACCCACAAGGGCAGAGTTCTCTCCCCTTCTGCACCAGTCAGTCACTGCTAGTTAGTTTATTATATGTATTTTGTATGTCAGGCCTTTTTATTTGTACAAAATAATGGAATTAATGATTCTTAAAAAACAAGAGGATGGCTTCTACAAATGGATAATGATCCTAAACACACGTGCTGTGATACTTGCAAAAGGGAGCACTACTAGGTACTAACCATGCAGGGTGCTCAAACTTTTGCATTGGCCCATTTTCCTTATTTTAATTTCTAAAATGTAAAAAATGAAAAAAAATGAGATATATATATATATATATGTATATGGTATTTTCTGCCTTAAATACAAAGGAATTGTGTCAGGTTTAACTTTAGACCTTTTAGATATAATTTCATCTTCAACTTGCTTAATTGTTCACAATAACAGTAATTTTGACAAGGGGTGCCCAAACTTTTGCATGCCACTGTAGAAGTTCTTTTTGTCTTATATTCTGCAGTCCATTCACCATACACTCCATTTTATTATGTAATGTAATACTGATTTGATCTATAATAACTGCAAAACCATCTGTCTTGCCCCCTCCCCACTTTCCCGTTATATCACATCTGATATACTATGAAATAAAAAGGAATAGTTTGAAGTTACTTAAAACTATGTGTCATGGGAAATGCAGAAGAGAAGTGGAAAAGATGCATGCTTATAAAGGGGAAGAATCAAACGGAAAAACGGGTGCACAGCCGGTCAAGTGACTATTTTAGTAACTGAATCTGGATGACCGCCATAACGGAAAAGAACACTGGTCAGATTATGGTATTGTGCTGTGCACATTATGTATAAACTATGTTGAGAATTTGTGCACACGACATCTGTCATCTCAACGAGTTTTACAAGAGGGAGACGCTTCAAGACACGTCACGTCCTGAAGCATCTTCTTTGCATCTTTTTAGATGTTTCCTGAGTTTTTTTGTCTTTGTTTTTGACTGTCAGTGGCTTTTTTGAGTGTTTTTCAACAAGTTTTTAGGGTGTCGATTTTGTTTTCTAAAGTCTAATGCGCTGTTCACTTCTTTTAAAGCAAACCTGTCAGATGTGTTGGCCGCTATAAGATACAGCCACCGCCATCAGGGGCTTATCTACAGCATTCTATAATGCTTATAGCCACATTAAGGATAAGAAACCCATAAACACTAATGTATATTATTAGGTGAAGGGTTTGAGGAAAATATGGACAATCGCAAACACATAAACATAAACACAGAAAAAAACAAGCGATCAAAAAAAGTCCAAAAGACTAAATAAGTTCAAAAGGTAAAACATTGAATCTTTATTGTGGTATGACCAAGGTATGGGGAAGGTGAAAACAAGTCAAACATGACCACAGTAGCACAAGGGCGACAAAGTGGGGCATACATTGGGCTTACGGACAGTGTAGGGGAAAACAGGTTGCTTAGACATAGTTATGTTGGTAACATTGAAAATATAGCACCCATCCCCAAAATACACATATTATAAATACCACCCAACAAGATAAATTAATATAGAGACACTAGATCAAAGTAAACACATCTTTACCTGTGGGAATGGTAGATGAATGTCCACCCAAGTATGACCCCCCCCCCCATACTTGGGTGGACATTCATCTACCATTCCCACAGGTAAAGATGTGTTTACTTTGATCTAGTGTCTCTATATTAATATATCTTGTTGGGTGGTATTTATAATATGTGTATTTTGGGGATGGGTGCTATATTTTCAATGTTACCAACATAACTATGTCTAAGCAACCTGTTTTCCCCTACACTGTCCGTAAGCCCAATGTATGCCCCACTTTGTCGCCCTTGTGCTACTGTGGTCATGTTTGACTTGTTTTCACCTTCCCCATACCTTGGTCATACCACAATAAAGATTCAATGTTTTACCTTTTGAACTTATTTAGTCTTTTGGACTTTTTTTGATCGCTTGTTTTTTTCTGTGTTTATGTATAAGCATTCTATAATGCTGTAGATAAGCCCCCGATCCGACCTGAAAGATAAGAAAAATAAGTTTTATTACACTCACCTGTGGTACGGTGCGGTCCGATGGGTGTCGCAGGTCCGGCACCTCCCATCTTCTTGCGATGCCGCCCTCTTGTTTCTTCCTCGCTCCCCGGCATTGCGCTCCTGCGCAGGCATACTTCTCTGCCCTGTTGAGGGCAGAGCAAAGTACTGCAGTGCTCAAGAAGATGGGAGGCGCCGGGCCCGGACCTATGACACCCATCGGACCAGACCACCCCCCCGGTGAGTATAATAAAAGTTATTTTTCTTATCTTGCAGGTCGGACCGGGAGTTTAGCTACGGCATTATAGAATGCTGTAGATAAGCCCTGAAAGGCAGTGGCCACATCTTATAGTGGCCTAAACAGGTGAAGGGTTCCCTTTAACCGCTTTGTGTCTTTTGAAACCCAAAACTGTTAAAATGCGCTCAGAAGTTTTAGTATGTGAACAGCAAGTCGTTTTCACATAGAAGTGCATGGGCTCATTCTTTTGAGCATTTTCTGAGCACTTTTTGAAGGCGGACAGCAAAAAAAATGTAACTGAGTAAATGAAAATGGACAAATTATGAATATTTTGTGAAACATGCCAAAAAAACACAATTTTGCAGTGTATAAACCATGATTATATCACTCTTCCTGAAGCATGGAGAAAGGCAAGTCTCTAGTGACGGTAGTTCTCTATAAATGTATTTTAGACATCTAATTGACTGGTGAGTACTTACTATTCCATGTGACTGGTAACCAGCAAGGACAGTGTATACAGCAGCAATGATCGCAGTTGTTTCAGTCTATCACTTGAGTATCAGTATTCTGGTGTAATAGGGAGAGCCCTTAGTTTAGCACCTTACCTACTGGCTACAGTGCTCAGCAGCTGCACAGCGCCCCCCTGTGGCCATGTACAGTGCAGAACTTCCTCTGCTGATGAGTGGAAAATGCGGGGGAAATGTGAGGAAAGCCCCTTGACGGTTGTTTATGCAGCAAGAACACATAAGCTGGACATGTCAGGACTTGTTCAGACACCAACATCTAAAACAAAAACAAATTTACCATCTTGTATCAAATCAGTGCACAACTGGTTAAAGGGGTATTCCCATCTCCAATAACCTATCCCAATATGTAGTAGGTGTAATAATAATAATAATAATATTTGTAAATACCTCCAATTAGATATGTAGTATAGTTTTTCTGATTTATGTCTCTTTCCTCATTTACAGGCATTGCAGGTTCTTTGGTATCCATCGTTATGGTATCCATGGTTATGATTATTATTATTTATTTAAATAGCACCATTAATTCCATGGTGCTGTACATGAGAAGGGGATTGCATACAAAGTTATAGATATCGTTAACAGTAAACAAATTTACAATGACGGACTGGTACAGAGGGGAGGGGACCCTGTCCTTGCGGACATACATTCTACGGGATAGTGGGGAAGAGACAGAAGGTCGGGGGTGCAGCAGCTCTGGTGGTGGTGAGGCGGCAGCTCAGGTGGTGGTGAGGCGGCAGAATGGTTATTGCAGGCTGTAGGCTTTCTTGAAAAGATGGGTTTTCAGGTTCCGTCTGAAGGATCTGAGGGTGGTGGATAATCGGACGGGTTGAGGCATGGAATTCCAGAGGATAGGGGATATTCGGGAGAAATCTTGGAGGCGGTTGTGTGAGGAACGAATAAGTGTAGAGGAGAGTACGAGGTCTTGGGAGGATCGAAGATTACGTGAGGGAAGATATTGGGAGATTAGTTCAGAGATATAGGGAGGGGATAGGTTGTGGATGGCTTTGTAGGTCAGTGTTAGTAGTTTGAACTGGATTCGTTGGGGAATTGGGAGCCAATGGAGGGATTTGCAGAGGGGAGAGACAGGGGAGTAGTGAGGAGAGAGGTAGATTAGTTGGGCAGCAGAATTGAGGACAGACTGGAGTGGTGCAAGAGAGGTAGCAGGGAGGCCACAGAGGAGGGTGTTGAAGTAGTCAAGGTGGGAGATGATGAGGGCATGTACAAGAGTTTTAGTAGATTGAGGACTGAGGAAGGGACGGATTCTGGAAATATTTTTGAGTTGGAGGCGACAGGAGGTGGCAAGAGATTGGACGTGCGGTTTGAAGGACAGGGCAGATTCGAGAGTTACTCCAAGGCAGCGGATTTCAGGTGCGGGAGAGAGCATGATGCCATTTACCATAATAGATAGATCGGGTAGGGAAGATACGTGAGATGGAGGAAAGATAATGAGTTCAGTTTTGTCTACATTGAGTTTTAGGACGCGAGAGGTGAAAAAGGAGGATATGACTGATAGACACTCTGGGATTCTGGACAGCATAGAGGTGATATCTGGGCCAGAGAGGTAGATCTGAGTGTCATCTGCATACAGGTGGTACTGGAAGTCATGGGACTTTATGAGTTGTCCTAGGCCAAGAGTATAGATGGAAAAAAGTAGGGGCCCCAGGACAGAGCCTTGGGGGACTCCAACAGAGAGGGGGCGGGGTGAGGAGGTAGTGTGGGAGTGGGAGGCGCTGAATGTGCAGTCAGAAAGGTATGAGGAAATCCAGGATAGGGTGAGGTCTTTGATGCCAAGGGAAGAAAGACTCTGTAGCAGTAGGCAGTGGTCAACTGTGTCAAAGGCAGAGGACAAGTCAAGAAGGAGGAGGATGGAGAACTGTCTGTTAGCTTTGGCTGTGAGTAAGTCATTAGTAATTTTGGTCAGGGCAGTTTCAGTGGAGTGGTGGGGGCAGAAGCCAGATTGCAGGATGTCAAGAAGGGAGTTAGATGAGAGATGGTTATGACTACTAGCAACTAGCTGTCTCTATATCAGTGGTCATAACCATGGATACCTAAGGTCCTGCAATGCCTGCACATGAGGAAAGCAACACAGCGAATCAGAAGAACTATACTACATTTCTAACTGAAGATATTTGCAAATATTATTATTATTACACCTACTACATATTGGGATAGGTTATTGGAGATGGGAATACCCCTTTAACCAGTTGTGCACTGATTTGTTACAAGATAGCAACTTTGTTTTGGATGTTGGTGTCTGAACAAGTCCTGACATGTCCAACCTACGTGCTCTCACTGCATAAGCAACCGTCAAGGGGCTTCCCCCCCCCGCATTTTCCACTCATCAGCAGAGGAAGTTCTGTACCGTACTTCATGGACAAGCTGCCAGCTCCACGGCCACAGGGGGGCGCTGTGCAGCTGCTGAGTGCTAAAGCCAGTAGGTAAGGTGCTAAACTAAGGGGTCTCCCTCTATTATACCAGAATGGCAATACATTTTCCCAACCAGGTACCAATGATACAGTCAGAGCAAGCTCCTGTTTGCAGGCGGATATTATTCTGTGCTCCAAGTACTGAACAGACCTTTGTAATTGTAAATTTTGCTGTTGCCCTTGGAACAGACAACTGCTTGCATTGCATATATTCACACAAAAAAACCATATACTAATTCTGAGGAGCAATTATACTTTGCGTCCCCAGATCTTGCTGCCATATAAGCTCATATGATGCTCTGGGAACACGTTACATGTCAGAACAAGCCGTGCTACAGTATATCATTCTATTAGTATTATTTTGAATTATTGTTTATAGAATTTTCAAATTAGACATGGCAATGGTAAGTACGGTAACTTATCTACATGCAGAGCATTAATACCTTTTCATGCATTTCCCAACTAAAATGTCATTTAAACTATAATACAGGAATATTTTACATTGCAGAGTGCAGACTTTGTACATTTTAATATTCCCCTGTTCTTCAAGTAAGAGTTATATTACAGTGTCAGCAGAGCATGAGCAAATTTTGAGACAAAAGTGCAAAATCATAGAGCTGGTAGTTACACAGAATATACAATTTTTAGATGCATCCAAAATGTTAAGTAGTAATAGATAGCAATACAGTAAAACTCCTGACCTCACAGCCCTGGCAGATACAGGACTATAACAAATTCCGGAATATCAGAGGGACATCAAGACGCGAAAACACCTTTAAAGGGCAATTCCAGTAAGATAGAAAAAATCTCTCTGATACAATCTACATACTTGTCCATAGAGTACAGGGCTCTACACCTAGGAGGGAATATAGTATATACCACTTAGGCTGTGTTCACATGGAAGCTTGGTGGACCCAAAGTGGGAACCATTGCCTTGTGCAAGAAGTGTAATCACGGCAGGCCAATAATCCTCAATACCTCTAGTAATCACTTTCACTTCTTTGATACCATTGTGGCTCATGTTAAAATAAAAACTAAGAACTCCTGTGTATAAATAATTGTTCTGTATGCACCTGAAATCAGCCAACCACAGACGGAGCCGTCACCCTTTGCTTGATTTGCAGTAAGAGACAAAGAAACATTAAGAGACTCCGCTTTTCAAAACACACCCCCTTGGCTGAGACACATTGGCTGACACCCCCCTTGGCCGAGACACGTGACTCATTGGCCAACACCCCCCCCCCCCCCCCCCCCCGTGGACGAGACACGTGCCCCATTGGTCGACACACCCCTTGCCTAAGATGCACGCCCCCTCCCATCTGGCCAAGAGATACGCCTTCTTGGCCGAGAGACACGTCCAAGGCATGCTCCTGAACGAGACACGTCCTCCTGCCCAAGGCATAATTCCCACATCCATCTGACTGCTATAAATGGAATAGATCAGGAGAATAACCTCTGTGAGATTTCTACAAGACTGGTTCAGGAACATGCAGAAAATATTTCACTTCCTTAATAGTGCAAACAAGTTTATCTCTTATATATTTTTATTCTTAATTTCTAGGTTAGTTTTTTTTAACAATATTAAAAATAACAGCAGGTTTTTGCTTTGTAATCTGAGAGGTGCACGATGTAGAGGCTGAGACCCTGATTCCAGTGATGTCTCACTTATTGGGCTGCTTGCTGTCATTTTGATAAAATCCCTGTTTTCTCTGCTGTAGATCTAGCAGTGCTCTGAATGCTGAGCTCTGTATACCCCCGCCCACACCACCGATTGGCAGCTTTCTGTGTATACTATTCATAGGCTGATACATGCTAATCGGTGGTGGGGTTGGGGCAGGAGGACCACATGGACCGACAAGCCTAGTCCTCTAGTGATAAGCTGCAGATGAAAAACTGATTTTCTTACAACACACAGTCTAATAAGTGTCACATTGCAGGAATCAGGCTCTGTGCACCTACATTATGCTCTCAGATTACACCGCAAAAAAAACTGCTGACAGATTCCCTTTAACTGTACGATTGATAACAAATGAGGCACTGGCTGGACCTTCAATAATAGATTTTTTTTTTTACAGGAAACCCCATTTATCTCTATACTGAAATTGCCCTTTAAAGTTAGAGGCTTTCATGAAACAATTGTAAGTCGACTACACAATAATTAAAAATTTAAACATAATTTTGCAGTAGACAGTTTTATTCTTAGCATTGGGCTTATTGTGCAATTCAGAAAGCGACATCATCCTTCTTTTATTGCCAGACTATCATACATAGCTGTTTTGTAAGACCTTTCCCATGATAATGTACCAGTATAGTGCGAGTAATGCTTCTCAAGTACGGATATGAATGTTACTAAAGTTCAATCAATCTATGTCTTCTGCTACCTTAAATCCATGACCCCAGGAGGTCAGCCTCAGTGGACCCCAACAGCCAGAGAACCTGGCATCAATAACATGAAATCACGTCTGTACATTGTAGCTGTAACCACCAGATACGCTTAATGCTACAAGATCTTCTTCCTCCATACACAAGTAGTGCATATACCACCCATGGACAATCTATTGGACAATCTATTGGACCTGCTTTGGTTTATAGTCCACACTTGTCTCACAGTCACAATTTTGGTTTGCAATCAGGATCCTTGACCTTCGATTACCAGTTGAAGAGAACATTTTGTCCAAGCGTCATGAAGTAAATTTGACTGCCGCCACCAGATTGTATAGAAGCAAAAAACACCTAAAAAAGAAATTATGAATATGTATAATCACGGAAAGAATGCTAAGAAATTATATATAAAACTTTTTGCCTATAGAAAGCAATTTTTTATCTTTCCATCAATATCTGCATAGCTGTATAAGATGGCATATCTGTCTATTATCTATCTATGTATTATCTATCTGTCTATTATCTATCTATCTATCTATCCCATATCTGTCTATCTATCATCTATTATCTATCTAACTATCCATTATTCTATCTATCTATCCCATATCTATCTATCTATCTATCTATCTATCTCATATCTATTATCTTTCGATCTATCATCTCTCTCTATTATCTCTCTCATATCTATCTATCTATCTATCATCTATCTACCTATCATCTATCTATATGTTATATGGGAGTTATCCTTCTCTCTGCTGTGACTCAGTGTAAGCTTCCTGCTATTCTAATCCCTTCAGGGACCAAGGCTTCCCGGAGTTTGGAACTTCCAGTATAGCACTACTCACTGTTTTCCTCCTCTGGCAACATGCAGCTTGGATCCTGTGTGAAGCTCAAGTTCCTTCTTGCACAATCCTTCACTGATCCTAGTTTGCTGCAGTCTTCCCGGGGAAAACACTCTGCTGTTGGTTGTATAATCCCACACAGTCTCTCAGTTTACCACCCTGCTCTAAAAGCATGGATGGCCTAGGGGCTGACTCCCTGATTCTTCTTAGCTTTACTCCTGGAGGGAGCACATGTTATGGCTTCCAGGAGCGTTCTCCATTTTCCTTCACCTTCACTGAAACAACAATTCAACTCCTCCCCCTCCCAGTTAGGGTATGTCTGCAAAGCTCTAAGCTTCAGACAAGTAAGGGAGTGAGGTAAATTGTGTGTGTGTGTTGTGGTCTTTAGCAAAGAAAGCATAACTCCCATTGCTCACAAAACACATACAAAACAGTACATATTTAACCCTTTTGTGGTGATAAAGACGCAGGGCGCCACAGCAAAATACTCGGAGGACACCCGAGCATGCTCAGGAAAAGCCGAGCAATGAGTGTACTCGCTCATCACTAGTCTCCGCTTTAAATAGACTATCAAGATGGAGTAGGATGGCGTGCGGCCTGACAAGAGTTGTCTTTGACAGCTTTCCCCTCAAGTAATAGATTTTCATGAATAGTTCACAGCAATAAAGAAAATAACCCTGGGTCGGTCAGACGGCTGCCATTAATGTCCAACTCCTGTCCAGTTTATTAGATATGTCCCTGTCACACGCGGCACTTTTCCCAGACTATTACATGGGAGAATTACCAGATGACAGTAGAGATCACACGGTGACGGGGACATTAGCTTATCTTATTTATTAGCCAAATCTGGTTTCTAATTCCCAAGGCGTGAAGAGAATGGCGAGTAAATCATACAAAACTCAGTCTGCCCAATTAGAGGCAATCAAATCATAATTCCAAAAATACAGAGGCGGATGGATGATTCAGGCTGACCTCAACGTCCTAAAATGCTTTGTAGAAATACTTACTCTACGATGAAATAATCGATCATAACACTTTGTGGTTTTATTTTCCTTCTTTATTTGTATGATAGATTAGAACTGTATTCTACACAATGTCTGTGGAATGGACCGTTGTGTGGGCCATCAAACATCTTTGTATCGGAGCTTTAACTTTCTAAAGCCAAGTTCCCACAATGAGAATTTGTTGTGTTTTTGATGAGACCGTTTTCTGCACCAAATGGCAAATTTGGGAGATGTGTACATGGCATCGTCTAAGTGCTGGTGTACCCATATCATTTTTCATGGCGAAGCAGCTCAGGAAAAAATAAGCAGTGTTTTTCCCAAAGCGCCTTCTTTGTTGTCTTTTTGACATTTTTATAGCTTTTTTATTCATATATAAAATAGTAGCGGCTTCCAAGCGGAAGTCACCTAAAAAATGTTCTGATAGCTTCTTTTAACCTCTTCGTTCACAGCTTTCGAAACTACAGGGTGGGCCATTTATAAGATTAGACCTGGGTGGGCCATTTATATGGATACATCTAAATAAAATGGGAATGGTTGGTGATATCAACCTCCTGTTTATGGCACATTAGTATATGGGAGGGGGAAACTTTTCAAGATGGGTGGTGACCATGGTGGCCATTTTGAAGTCCGCCCACCCAGTTGTATCCATATAAATGGCCCACCCTGTAAGGTATAAAATGAAACAAAACATGCACAGAAAGTTGTTTCAACATTAATGTGAATATGTTCCTATTTTTAATGCATTTTTCCAGATAGATTCTGCATGAAAAAAGAAAGTGTGTGCATATCCTTAGACTACTTGCATTTTTTCAGTGAATTTTTTTTTTTTCATATGTTTTAATCACATTTTTTCTGTTGTGGAATTTGTCTCTTTTTGGTCTGTCAAGTTTTATATAGAAGTCCGGAGGTCTCCAAACACTATTAACCTGCAGACATGGGGTTAATCTGCACATTAATAAAGTTGTGCAGCCGCCACCGTACTTTATTTCTCCAGTCATAGAGGTGCAGCTTCTGTCACCACTCAGTACATAGCGTCAGCCGTGCCCCAGCACTGACTGACAACCAGCTCTGCATTGATGCACCAGTGAGCTGGCTGTCAGTCAGTGCGGGGCGATTTACTTCCGCCACTCACTCACTATGTACTGAGCGGTGACTGAATCCTTGCAGGCTGGACCCCTATGACTAAAAGCCCCGGGCTGCCACTGGGAGGAATCTTAAACATGCACCGCAGGTCAATTTCTGTTTCTGAAGTGTTGAAAAATATACTATTTTTTTATCGCAGAAAAAAAAAACCTGCACCAAATACTCATTGTAAGATCTTGGCTTTCCAGAATTCCAAATCATGTGCTCCTCTTTACACTTAGTTTCATGAAACAATTTTGTTTGCATTCATAGATTTATGCAACTGATACTGACGCACTGTATACAATATGTATTCGATGAGCTCCACCTAGTGGCAGCTCTTGGCAAATGCCTTGACTATGTTGCAAAAATCAGAGGATGCCGTCCATTGTGCTCAGCACCATCCCATTAGAGTGGACAGGTTTTATGTTAAATATGTCATTGGTGAAAAGATCCTTTTTCTTCAGATGTGTAAAATATAAAGAAAATAATGTAACGATTTGGAAATCTTATCCCCTGTTATATTCACAACGGAACATAAAACCTAGATAAGAAGGTGAACATCAGACATTTTTCCATTACAGTTGAAAAAATTAATTACTTCATAAATTGATGGCAGCAAGACATCTACAAAAAAATTGGGGCAGTGCCGTGTCTACCATTGTGTACTACCCACTTTTCTGTTAAACGTCTGGGAAGTGATGAGAACGATTGCTGAAATTTTTTGTTTCGTAATGCGCCAAATGTTTGATATTGGTGGAAGGTCTGGGCTGTAGATGACCAGCTCATCACCAGAACTCTTCTTCTGCAAAGCCAGACTGTTGTGATGGATGCAGTATGTGGTTTATCATTGTCTTGCTGAAATATGCAAGGCCTTCCACTAAATAGACGTTGTCTGGATGGGAGCATACAGTGGGGCAAAAAAGTATTTAGTCAGTCAGCAATAGTGCAAGTTCCACCACTTAAAAAGATGAAAGGCGTCTGTAATTTACATCATAGGTAGACCTCAACTATGGGAGACAAACTGAGAAAAAAAAATTCAAAAAATCACATTGTCTGTTTTTTTTCATTTTATTTGCATATTATGGTGGAAAATAAGTATTTGGTCAGAAACAAGCAATCAAGATTTCTGGCTCTCACAGACCTGTAACAACTTCTTTAAGAGTCTCCTCTTTCCTCCACTCATTACCTGTAGTAATGGCACCTGTTTAAACTTGTTATCAGTATAAAAAGACACCTGTGCACACCCTCAAACAGTCTGACTCCAAACTCCACTATGGTGAAGACCAAAGAGCTGTCAAAGGACACCAGAAACAAAATTGTAGCCCTGCACCAGGCTGGAAAGACTGAATCTGCAATAGCCAACCAGCTTGGAGTGAAGAAATCAACTGTGGGAGCGATAATTAGAAAATGGAAGACATACAAGACCACTGATAATCTCCCTCGATCTGGTGCTCCACGCAAAATCCCACCCCGTGGGGTCAGAATGATCACAAGAACGGTGAGCAAAAATCCCAGAACCACGCGGGGGGACCTAGTGAATGAACTGCAGAGAGCTGGGACCAATGTAACAAGGCCTACCATAAGTAACACACTACGCCACCATGGACTCAGATCCTGCAGTGCCAGACGTGTCCCACTGCTTAAGCCTGTACATGTCCGGGCCCGTCTGAAGTTTGCTAGAGAGCATTTGGATGATCCAGAGGAGTTTTGGGAGAATGTCCTATGGTCTGATGAAACCAAACTGGAACTGTTTGGTAGAAACACAACTTGTCGTGTTTGGAGGAAAAAGAATACTGAGTTGCATCCATCAAACACCATACCTACTGTAAAGCATGGTGGTGGAAACATCATGCTTTGGGGCTGTTTCTCTGCAAAGGGGCCAGGACGACTGATCCGGGTACATGAAAGAATGAATGGGGCCATGTATCGTGAGATTTTGAGTGCAAACCTCCTTCCATCAGCAAGGGCATTGAATATGAAACGTGGCTGGGTCTTTCAACATGACAATGATCCAAAGCACACCGCCAGGGCAACGAAGGAGTGGCTTCGTAAGAAGCATTTCAAGGTCCTGGAGTGGCCTAGCCAGTCTCCAGATCTCAACCCTATAGAAAACCTTTGGAGGGAGTTGAAAGTCCGTGTTGCCAAGCGAAAAGTCAAAAACATCACTGCTCTAGAGGAGATCTGCATGGAGGAATGGGCCAACATACCAACATCAGTGTGTGGCAACCTTGTGAAGACTTACAGAAAACGTTTGACCTCTGTCATTGCCATCAAAGGATATATCACAAAGTATTGAGATGAAATTTTGTTTCTGACCAAATACTTATTTTCCACCATAATATGCAAATAAAATGAAAAAAAAGCAGACAATGTGATTTTCTGGATTTTTTTTTCTCAGTTTGTCTCCCATAGTTGAGGTCTACCTATGATGTAAATTACAGACGCCTCTCATCTTTTTAAGTGGTGGAACTTGCACTATTGCTGACTGACTAAATACTTTTTTGCCCCACTGTATGTTGTTCTAAAAACTCTACATAATGCTGAGCATTGATGGTGCCTTTCAAGATGTGTAAGCAGCCCATGCCATAGACACTAATGCAGCTTCATACCATCAGAGATGCAGGTTTGCGAAATATGGGCTGATAACAAGCTGGAAGGTCCCTCTCTTCTTGAGTCCGCAGGATGCGGCATCTGTGATTTCCATAAATAATTTCAAATTTGTATTAACCTGGTCACAGAACAGTTTTCCATTACGCTTCAGTCCATTTTAAAAGGAGATTTCCCCCCTACTAGACAGCAACATTTCTGGATTGTTTAGATATATGGCTTCATCTTTGAATGATAGAGCTTTACCTTGCATTTTTGCATTTAACCGATGATTTGTAAGTCCACGCAGTTTTTAATGCAGTGCTGTCTGATGTCCTGTAGACCATGACCGCGTATGGCGACTCCAGTTTTCTTCTCCATTAACCAATCCCTACCCAATTCCTTCCTATGCCCTCACCCCTGAAATAACACACTACAACTTAAATTCTTTTTGGATAATTTTGGCCACAGAGGCCAATTTTATTAACAAACAATAACATTAACCATAAATATCAATATATTAACCATAATGCAATATGAGGGGAAGGTTCTTGGTGCTAAAAGATCTGGCTATAAAACATTTTTGGCTCAAAAACCAATGTAACGAACTCGACCACCATGTTACCCTCAGCCGTCCATTCCCAGCTCGAGGGCACCGTAACTCCCGTTCAGGGAGACTAACCACCAGAGCTCCCGAGGTAAAAACCCCGTCCAGAGCCCATAACCAAAAAGCCAGATCCCCCATACCATTTTAAAACTGTCGGGAATATTACTTCCAAATCCTTCCCCGACAAATCATCGTCAACTCCAAGAACCCCACCCCCCGCCCCCCAGCCACTGTGATGACAGTAACCACAAACAATCCCTATAGATCCCACCGACTCTTTTCTTCTTATTTCTTTTAGATATCCCTTAACACCGCCTACCCCGTATAACCACATAACAGGGAGGGTGGGTGGGTCTTTGCTCCTCTGCTTGCAGCTCCAGAGTGAGGCTTTCCCGCACGTACTCCCCACTGTCCAGACTGCCCGCACTCCTCCCTTAGCCCCCGTCCCCGCCAATCATATCCTTCAGGGCCAAAACAAGTTTAAAAACTTGCCCGCCCACTGCAGTCATGGGGGGCTTCCTCCAGGCTGTGCCCTCCCCATCCCCCTCCTTGACCGCGTATGGCGACTCCAGTTTTCTTCTCCATTAACCAATCCCTACCTAATTCCTTCCTATGCCCCCACCCCTGAAATAACACACACTACAACTTAAATTCTTTTTGGATAATTTTGGCCACAGCGGCCAATTTTATTAACAAACTATAACATTAACCATAAATATCAATGTATTAACCCTAATGCAATATGAGGGGAGGGTTCTTGGAGCTAAAAGATCTGGCTATAAAACATTTTTGGCTCAAAAACCAATGTAAAGAACTCGACCACCATGTTACCCTCAGCCGTCCATTCCCAGCTCGAGGGCACCGTAACTCCCGTTCCGGGAGACTAACCACCAGAGCTCCCGAGGTAAAAACCCCTTCCAGAGCCCATAAACAAAAAGCATGATCACCGATATCATTTTAAAACTGTCGGGAATATTACTTCCAAATCCTTCCCCGACCAATCATCGTCAACTTCAAGAACCCCACCCCCCGCCAAACACGAACAGCCCTGACCACCTCAGACTCGTGAGTGCCCCAAAACCACCAAGGCCCTCTCAATCCCCTCCTGTATTGCCAATGCCCATAGATCAATTCCAATAGAATTTAAATGAACCCCATCGTCCAACCAGAAATTACCGACACCTCCCTCCAACTCAAAATGCCTCACACTAATGCCCCCATTCCTGGACACAAATCCAGAGACTGCCCGATTCAATTTAACCCTAGCCCTGTTAATCCCTTTTAAGGATCTCGCTTGCCTCCGATTCTTTCTAGGAACCACGTCCGACCAGACAGTTAACACGTTTGGGAAACACGTCCACAATCTCAAGAAATCGGAACGTATGTCCCTAATCAATTCCCTGACTGGCCTTACCCCTAAATCGTTACCCCCAGCATGTATAACAAGAACGTCGGGGGGTCTGTCCAGGCGAGCGGACTTGGCTAATTCCGGGAGCACCCTGCTCCACACCATACCTCGGAAGCCCAAAAACCGTATCAGAACTTGCTCCCTCCTAAAGCCCAATTGCCTACCATCTGGCCTTGCGTCAGCTCGTAGCGCACCCCAATACACGTATGAGTGTCCAAATATCCAAGCCAAAAAGGGGGCGCCACCTGGAAAAACAGAACAGAGTATAGAAAAAACAAATCCCTTAACATACAGCAACAACAATTAACGCCGAACATACAATAAATAACAATCCGACTTCCACCTGCCAATTCTCCTGATCACCTCCGCCCCCAGACCAAGACTGTCAGCCTCAGTCGCAACCCCGATCCTAAAGGAATGGGACCCATACATGTCCGGGGGGAGGCCCAGCTCTGACAATCCCTTCTTCAAAACCGCAATGAACTGGAAGTGGGACAAATAGGTGCCGTCCGCATGGCACAATAGAGGACCCATTCTACCTGCCCACTCACTCCAATACGTCTCCAAACAACTCCGTGGGCACATTACTGCCCCTTCGACTGCCCTTACCCAGTTGATCAGTCTTTGAACGCCGAGTCCAAAAAACAATGCCCACCGCCCAAAATTCCACGTCTTCTGCCAACACCCCTCCAGCTGAGACCCTGCTGCCTGAAACCACCTCGCCAATGTGCATTGCCCCGAAAAAGGCCAAAGAAAAAGCCAATCGAAACAGCGCCAGCTCAAAACAAAAAAAGTGCAAATACCCTCCAGAACTCTACCTAAGCCCTTCAACGTACTGAACGAAATAGGCCTTCATTTGTCAACCACTTTCTTACCCCTGCGAAACCCTCTCGACGCCTGCCTCACCAAAAATTGTTTTGTCACATCCGTCGTCCCCTGTAATCTAAAACCGAAAGCCAATCCCGCTATAAACTTGTTTACCTTAGCAGCGGACCAAGCACTGTCGGCCGCCTTCCCAATTAAAAACAATACCGCCAACATCCTATCCTCCTCGCTTTCGACCCCGCCCCATTCCGACACCCAGCTCTGCCATACTCGCCACGAGGATTCATAAGCCGACCAGGTCTGATGCGACAACGATTCCCGAATCAGTCTTCCTGCTCTTCCATAATCACTTGCCACAGATAAGAAGGGCATTCCACGCCCGAGGCCTCCGCTCCTGGTGCCAACTCTCGAAAACGCCCCCACTGAAAGCGAGATAAAGAATCTGCTATTGAATTTGTCACACCGGGCACATGCACTGCAGAAATCCCTGCATTCAACTCCAAACACTGAAGAACCAAAACCCTAACCAATCTGATCACCGGGGGAGACGAGGCGGACAAACTGTTAATCACTGCCACTACATTCGCGTTGTCGCAATGAAAACGCACCCTCCGATTCGCGAACATAGGACCCCACACCAAAACAGCTACCACAATGGGAAACAGTTCCAAAAATGCCAAGTTTAACAGGCCCAACGACTTCCATGCCTGCGGCCACTGCGCCACTTCCCTCTACAGTAGGTGCCGTAACCAGAGCTGCCCGCCGCGTCCGTATAGAATTGCTCAATGTTTCCTCCTGCATCAAAGACCAACCGTTGTAATTTTGCAAAAACTTCTGCCAAACCGCCAAATCCTCCCTATGCTCCTTAGTCAAACGAACATAATGGTGTCCATAATGTCCATAATGGTGGCCGTCGCACCGGCCAGGTGCCGAGAAAAAATGCGGCCCATGGGCATGATCCTACAAGCAAAATTCAATCTCCCCAATAAGGATTGCAACTCCTTTAGGGGCACTTTCCGCAACTTCGCAATCCTATCAACTTCTTGTTTCAACAACGACAACTTGTCTTCTGGCAAACGACACTCCATCCTTTCTGAATCGACGACTATGCCCAAAAAACCTATAACGGTCTTAGGGCCTTCAGTCTTCTCATCTGCCAGTGACACCCCAAAACGCTCCGCCACCCAAACCATGGCTGCCAATGCGTTCTTACACAACGGTGAATCCGGGGGACCGATAAAAAGAAAATCATCCAGATAATGAATGATAGATCGTATGCCTGCAACATCCCTTACCACCCATTCCAAAAAAGTGCTATACATCTCAAAAAGTGAACAAGAAATTGCGAAACCCATCGGCAAACACCTATCGAGGTAAAATTCCCTGTTCCAAAAACAACCCAACAGCGGGATGCTCTCCGCATGAACTGGCAATAAACGAAAAGCGGATTCTATGTCTGACAGCAAGTTTTTAACAGAGAAAGGAACCACGTGGCCGGGAGGTGGAATCCTGAAACCTTCAACAAAACCATTCCAAATAACATTGGCCTCCGCCCGAGCCGGGTACCTACTTAGAAAGGGGGCCATCTCTTGAATTCTCACCGGACTCTCCCCCTTGACCGGCACCCACTTGTGGCTTACCCTTCCCTTTTTTAAAACATTTTGAAGCCCCGTGCGAGCTACCATTGCAGTGGGAGCACACGTGCTTGAATTTGCAGCTGTTCCCGTACTTACACTGCCCATCATTAAATTGCCAGCACGTTCCCGACTTTTCCTTTCCTCCCTGGGCCGTCTGACCACCACTTCCGTGTCCTGTTTGCTGACTGCCACTGCCCCCGCTCCCATGAAAGGACTGCCCATACCTCACTGGAGCCATCACCTTCAACCACAACCCGATATCCTTCTGATCCCATTTTATCTCCGGCCGTACCGCCTTCCTCTGTCTAAACTGCTCGTTGTATCGCAGCCATGCCTGCCCCCCATAAATACGATGCGCCTCCCCAACAGCGTCGAGATAACAAAACAGGCCAGAACATTTATCCGGAGACTTTTCACCTATGACACTCACCAAAATAGCGAATGTCTGCATCCAGTTTACAAATGTCTGCAGAATCAGCCGCCACCTCCTCTTTTCCTCTTCTTCTTTCTTACTGTCATCCTTCTTCCCCTTATCTAGTTTGAACTTTTCCAACGGAAGGAGGGGGAATATCTCAAGGCCCCTCAAAGCATACATAAACCTCTCCCTTAGCCCTATCATCCAGTTTTATCCTATCTCCCTTGTCCGTTTCGGTCTGCACCGAGACAGATACCCCCGCCGATGCTCCTCCGTCGCATTCGACTGAGCGCAGAGCCTCACCTTCTGACTGAGTGCTGGACCCGCGACCCGCTAACCATGCCCCCGCCGGAGATGGGACTGCCTCACCAATCACCCCCCCTCCAGTCTCTTCAATATTTGTGACATATTGTCTAAAATATCCCTCAGCCCGGGCAGGCCCACTACGCCCCCTCTGCTCCCTACCTTCCCCCAGGCTACCCCCAACCTCCCGCAATACAACCCCTGCGGGCGACATACAAGACATGGATCCATACTCACATAGCTGTGTGGGTGCTGTGTCCCCGCCAGCCGAATATCCCGAGTCCCGACGTCCTCCGTGATCCTGATGTCCGCTCCGCTGCTCACGGCCCGCGCCCCTGGCCTCCCCGTCACCAGGGGGACCTGAGCACGTGACTCCTGCCGTTCCATTGAACTCCCACCTGAGCGGGACCTACGTGGATCCCTGGACCCGGACCGGCCTGACCGGTCCAATGCTCCCTCCTGCCGGCTGCCAGACAGCCGCTCCTGGCTGCTCGGCGCTCTCTCTGTCCAGCTTGCAGTACTGGGGCGTCATCAAACTGGCCCCTCCTGTCCTCTGCGCCACTCAGCCCGGCGCCCCGTATGTCAGGCACCTCGGGGCGGGCCGCATCCCCGGAAGCGCCTGCCGTAGCCTCTGCTGCCGCCGTCCTCAGCGTCGTCGCCCGCTCCCTCTGCCCGCCCCGCCATTGTGGCGCAGGCCTGCCGCAGCCTGCTCCTGGGAGCTGCCGTTGTGCCGCCGCACCCAGCGATACTTCGGCCCCCGCCCTTGCTTCCGGTCTGGCCTGCTGTTCCTGTGCGGCTCCCACTCTCCTCCTGCTTGCGCCCGTGGGCCGGCTGGGCGGATTCCTGCTGGGACGGGCGTTGGGGGGGAGAAGGTACCCCACTGTGCGCCGCCCGCAGGGTCCCTGGAGGGGCTCCGCAGCCGTCGCCTGCTGAGGCGCTGTCACCTCCGGTGACAATCTTTCTGGGGGCCGCGTCCTTCATCCACGCTGGCTGGTTCCCGGTGAATCGGCTGCCCTGAGGAGGGAGGACAGCTGGGTCTGAAGCCATCCTCCCCTCCTGGACTGTGCCATGTCCTGGAGCCGGGACAACAGATCTTCAACGGTCTCCATCTTCTTCTCTGCACTGTAAGGTGGGTCTTCGCTCCTCTGCTTGCAGCTCCCGAGTGAGGCTTTCCCGCACTTTCTCCCCACTGTCCAGGCTGCCCCCACCCCACACTCCTCCCCTAGCCCCCGTCCCCGCCAATCATATCCTTCAGGGCCAAAACAAGTTTAAAAACTTGCCCGCCCACTGCAGTCATAGGGGGCTTCCTCCAGGCTGTGCCCTCCCCAGCCCCCTCCTTGAGCATTCAATATTAACCATCAATCTTGTCCTTTGTGTACATGAATTTCTCCAGTATCAAAGTCTTTCCAACTGAAGAAAATTCTTCTGAGATTGTTTCACAATTTTGAGACACAGTTCTTATAGATTTGTGACCTCTGACTATCTTTGCTTTTGAGAGACTCTGCCTCTCTAACCTGCTCTTTTTTTACACAGTCATGTGACTTAGTTGAAAATTGACCCTCCAACTGTTTTTAATTACTTATCCAGCCTTTTGTTATTCCTGTCCCAACTTTTTTGAGATCTGTTCCTGCCATCAGTTTCTAAATTTGTTACTTTTTCAAATGAAATGGAAAAATGTCCAAATTTCACCATTTGAACTGTGTTCTATATTCAACTGTGAATAAGATATTGGGACAAGAGGTTTCCAAATCATTGGGTTCTTGTTTTCTTTAAATTTTCCAAAGTGGACCAATTTTATTGAGGGGGAGAATTGGAATTGCATAAATATAATAATTTCATTCTTTTGGCTGTTACAACAGCAGCAACATTGTATCTTTACATTTTTTAGGATGCCCTCTCTCTATGTAAAAATTAATTGCAGTTGATTTTGACAGTGATAATTAAGGAGTGGAAAATCGGCATTACCTGCGTTCATTGCAGCAGGATGTTGACTGCTGTAAATAGTACAGCTTGGAGCAACAAGAACTCTTGGTCCATATTTTACTATTACATATGGCGTAGGAATGGGTTTGTGGCCATTACATATAGTCGGTTGTCATACAGGTTTTGGAAAAAAGAGAATTCATCAACGTCTATATGAACAGAATTAATTACTATTAGGCTATCAGTTTTTATCTTGAAGAATGAATGAATGAATATCTCCTACTCTGTATAAATCTTCTAAGAAAATATACTACATGAGTCTTCTAACAGTGAGCGCTGGTAACCAACACACATTTCCTTTATTTTGCTCATAGTTGATAGCATTCCTAGATGAGATTTACCTTGTCATTTCTTTCACACAAAAATTTTAGCTTCTGTGCCTTCTTGTGCATGAACACCCCTTCTAGAGTTCCCGTCTCTCCAGAACGCAGCTCGATTGCCTTCTCCCCCCAGCCCATAATCTGATTGGACTGAAGGTATGCTGCAAAAGGGTAAATGTAAGTGGTTAATTTTAAGGATGAGGCTGTTGCATTGCCTTAGCTACAAATTACAAAAGCGAACAGGGAGGTTTTAAATAGCTGAGCAAAAATATTCACAAGATGCCAGGTCAGCGTTTAAGTTCCTCCTTCTTCCAAAAACACTATAAAGAAGCCCTCTTCCTCCCATCAAAGTTGTTATGATCTTAATATACTGCAATCATCATAATATTTGGCACTGTGTACTTGCAATTGCTCATTTTGCTTTTTTACCCAGTTAATGCTTCTCTTTTTTTTCTGCTCTATGTAGAAACAGGAAATTTATTTTTCCTACATGAGTCGTCATTAGAATTATAATTCTACATCACTGCAAAGTCATTCTCAGCCCAGCTCCACCTCCTCTTCAATTCCTGACCCAGCTGCACCGCTTCTTCCCCTGCCAGGGACTTTGCAGTGAGGTAGAATTGTAGTTCTAATGATGAATCCTGAAAGGAAGAGAGACATTCCTGTTTCTACATAGAGTGTAGAAAGATTCAGCTAGTCACTCTTTAATCACGTGATGTCATAGACCTAATGGAAAAGAGAAGAATTATCTGGGTAGAAAGGCAAAATGAGCAATTGTAAGTACACAGTGCTATAAACAGTAATATGATTACAATATATTAAGATAAAAACTTTGGTGTGAGGAGTGCTTCTTTAACAATGATCTGAGTGGAAGATGCATGAGACGCAAACATAAGGCAGGAGATAGCGTAAATGTATAGTTAACTTTTATTACCTGGGTGCAGTGTAGCTTTAGGCTATGTGCACACGCTGCGGATTCTGCTGCGGATCCGCTGCGGATTTGGCCTCTGCGGATCCGCAGAAGTTCTGCAGACAGTGTACAGTACAATGTAAGTCTATGTGATTTATAATCCGCTGTGAACATGCTGCGGATTTTCAACTGCAGAAAAGCTGCAGTTTTGTATCCGTAGAAGGAAATGACATGTCAATTCTTTCTGCGGATTCCGCTGCGGTTTGCCACCTATTCCATTGTCCAGGTGTCAAAACGCAGGGGAAAACCGCTGGCCAATCCGCAGGTAAAACCGCAGGTCATTTTAGCTAACATGACAAAATGTCCTATCATCAGTTTTTTTGTGTTAATTTTTTCTATTTTTACAACTTTTTTTTAGATATTATAATCTGTATTAAAAATCAAAAACAGAAATCTTGCAATTTTCTCTCAGCCACTGGTGCTTTTTTAGACTCTAACTTCCTGTTGTTTCAGGAAACAACACATGTACTTATCCACAATAGTCAGACCCTAACTCCATCTTTCATATCGAGGTGTGCTATGATGAGTCACCGAAGGAGGAAAAAACAAAATACCAGCCAAGTCCAGAAAAACCAGGGAGGCCGGCAGCCACCGGACCGCAGACCCCCGAACCCACCCACAACAACCAGCAGCAGCCGCGGGGGGCCCCCACGGCGCCCCAGACCCCCCGACCACAGCCGGAGAGCCACACAGCCCAAAGACAGAAAGGGGAAAAACTAAACTGCCCCAGAGCAGACCTCAAAGCAATAGGCAGCCCCCAACATATAATGACGGTGAAGCAAGATGAAAACACTAACACAGATAGAAAGATAGGTGAAGCAAATGATGGGGCCCAAGCTAACTAGATAGGACAGGATAGGAAAGCTGCTGTCTGCCATCCGCAAAAACCCTATCAAAATGAGCCAACCGACTGATAGGAAAAGCAGGCCATGAAGTCGCTAGGCTTCAAAAGACTATATCAGCACTCAGGTATATTCTGAAGACAGAGCGAAAGATCAACAGATCAGAGACAAAAATGGAATTCAGCTCACCCCCGGCCGGGGATGGCAGAACTCCCAAAAAACAAGGCAAAACAAAAACAAAACTGAAGAGTACAAAGCAGAGCAGAAAAACTTAGCTTTGAGACGCAGGAATCAGACTGGTCTCCAAGAATCCAGCAGGAAAATCACCAGCCAGGAAGAAGGGCGTCGGCAGCCTTATATCCAGTCCTCAATTCCAGCCACCCAGTTATCATCTAGCTGCCCAGGTGTTTGGTAATCAGTCTCACTACCTTCCTTCACCAGAGGAGGGAGTTCATCAGACCTCAATGGTGAAGGGAAAAATGAACTCACAACAGAGGTGTTTAATGAGCATGTGCAAAAGTCATTGTGAAGGGAGGGAGAGCAGGGTTAGCTATGACATTTGTTGTGATTGAGGGATCCTGTATAATCAATGGTGCAGAGAAATGTTACCTGTCATTGTAATCATGCCCTTGATGAAAAGGAGTCAAAAGTGGCGCAACAGTTTGGTGGGGTGAAGCTATATATTTTTGATGAAAAGGCAATATAAGTAATTACTCCCATACTGCTGCTTTAACAGCCTGCAGCATCCTTAAAGTATGTTATTATTTTGCTGAGGACAAACCCTTTAAATCATTTTGTAATGGTTTTCTGTTAGGCGTCGGTTTCCTGCAGCTGCACAGCGGGAATCCAGAGCCTTGCATCCTGCGGTCTCCCATTCTTCTCCGACTGCTCAGGAGCCTGCACAGCAATCTCGGCGTCACAGGCACTCTACTCAGACCAGCTCTGTAGGACTGGTTGTTGCTGCCACCTCTGGGTCAGCAATAGCAGCGCAGGCTGCCCTGTAGCCAACCACTCCAGTGGCTAAGTCCTCTCGTCACGCTACTGGGCACGCTCACGAGACGATCTCCCATTGGAGATCGGGAGTCACGTGCTCAGGTCCTTCTCCTGATCCGATTGGTCCATCCCAGAGATCTGGAAGGTCCCGCATGGCTATAAAAGGTCCGCATGGCCGCTCAGCCATGCGCTAGTGTAGTCTCTAATTGCTACTGTGTGAATGATGATGGATGCATGAACCTGCGAATGACTCATTAAGATCCCCTCCCTCTGATATTACGTGCGTGGATAGGGACTTAGCCTTAGAGTCAGCGCCAGTCAGTGGCATGCTACAAGCCACGGTGCTCATCTCCACAGAGCTAGCGTCCAACAGTGCGCCCCTCCTGGGCATTGTCGTATAGCGGCTGAGTTATATGCCGCGCTGCAGTCAGCAGCACTTGTGGGCATAGCGACGCTGCACGCACGGTAGGTCTAGACGGACACCGACCCTGTGTCTTGGGCCCGAGTCCTGTGACCATATACACACCGCTGAGGTCAACAGGCTCAGCATTTATGTTTATGCCTTAAGGCGCCTCTGTAAATATAACAGAGTACGCCCAGTGCACACCGGGTGACGTTCAACCCGTGTGCGATATACCGCCATATTGTGCATCTGCCATTATATAGCAGCAGTTTAACACCTCTGCACGGTGGACCCCAGGCGGCGAACGCACTTTCTATTATTTTATATTTAATGCGTTCCGCCGTCCCTAACACTTTCACTCCACTCTGACAGGCGTGCACTTTGTTGTGTTGGGAGCTAGGGTGAAATATAAAAAAACTGTACACGCTTTATAATACATCGAAGGTTGAGGCCAAAAGTACAAAGCAGCTGAGTGTAATGAGGCATAGGAACTCAGTATGACATCCGTAGATCTGCACCTGATGCCATGTTCAGGCCGGATCACGGAATGTCCTTTACGGGGCTGATATATGAAGATTATTTATAGGATTTGTGTTTATACATGAATGTTCAGGTCTGATTTATTCCCTTGTAAACTTGACCTCAGCCTGACTCTGAAATCATTCTAGAAAACCTACCTGTTAAGGTCATCAGGTAGCTATACTAAGCAATAATACCAGATGGGAAATATACATAGAAATGACATTCTAAGGTGATATACTACACTACTTGCACCTCTAGTTTGTTAGGTGCAAATATATAAAAGAATCCAAAGTATAAATGCATAAAACATCTACATAAAATAATATTTTAATTATGAGTATAGAAGATGTCTCCATGACCTAAAAAAAAAATTAAAAAATAATCTACTGTAAGTTTTTTGTTTTTTTACTTTACCTCTATTTTTTAAGTAAATTTATGAATACACAATAAATATTTGATAAGAGGGTATCAAACACCTGGGTTACCTACTTATTGGAAGAGTAAGGCTCCCATGACTTCCATTCTGCCAGGTCTAACAAACTACAGCTTGCACATCCAGTAGAAGAGGTTGTCCTGGACTTTAACATTGATGGCTTCTCCTTAGGATAGATTATCAATGTTTGATCGGTGGGGGTGCGACACCCAGTACACCCGCTGATCAGATGTTCCCAGTGTTGGCGCCAGCCTGAACTTCTCAATTATGGAGCTACACAGCTCAATTGATGGAATAGTGGCAGCAGCCAGGTACTGCACATCCACCCCCCATTAATTTGAATAGGGGCGGATGTGCAGTACCCGGCCAAGGCCATTATACAGTCAGAGGAACTGTGCAGCTCCTTAATTGAGTAGTTCTGGCCAACACCGGGAACAGCTAAACTGCAGGGGTTCAGGTTGTCGCAACCCCACCGATCAGACATTGATGACCTATCCTTAGGATAGGCCATCAATGTTAAAGTCCAGGATAACCCCTTTTGAGGGCTGTGTGGTCAAACCTTTGTGAGCAGGTGGTTGCAGGATGCAGTAACGGACAGGAGGTAGAGCAAGGGATTAACAGTTTTTACAACAGATTTTTAATCCACACTGGGAGCAGAATTGTTAAATTGGGATAAGGCAGGGTATGGGTATGATGCAGGTAGAAAGGAGAGCAAACAAACAAATCTTAAACGTATAACTTATCCGGTCCAGGCGACTCCCAGAGTGGAATGTCCACGAGCAGTAAGATATCGCCAAAGCAGTCAGCGTGCGGTGAGTCCGGCCTAGTCCTCCAGACGTGGATGAGCAGGGTCCTGGGAGAGTGGCGAATCCTTGCTAACTGACGCTTGTTCCAGGTTCCGGGAAAGCAGGCTTGCAGAGGAATAGAGTTCAGCGTCTGGCCGGAGCTTATCGTGGCCTGACTGGTATGGACCGAGGTTTCAGGGTACAGTTGCCGACAGCATGCCCGGTCTTTTTTAGGCGGCAGGCGCGCGGCATGGGCCCGGAGTCTCTGTCACTTAGCCTTTCGGGAGGCAGCAGACGCTCAGCACGTTCTTGATCACAGTCTCTGGCAATGCTAGCATGAATGCTGCAGTGCGGGCCTACACTGCCCCGGTGCTCAGGGGACAGAGCACTTGCTTCTTCCTGCCGCGTGCTGTCTCTTCCTGCCAAGTCTGAACGCTGCCGTGCGTGCGCTCCCCTATTAAACCTAGCCACGCCCCTGCTAACAAATGCAAAGGTCGATCTGGGTCTCTAAGCTTTCCCCCGGACAACAGAGGAGACAGCTCCGACAGTTCCGGACCTGGCGTAAAAGAGGTACCCCCGGCTCGGTCCTTTTTCTTACACCTCCATAATCAGCCTCTGGATCCATATATCACACATTTATGACATATTGTAGATTTGCCATAAATGCATGAGATTGTGCCCATAACGTTTAGGCTTTCCAGTCTGTACGTAAGTGGCCAAAAACTGTTAAAAATACATTTATCAGTAGGTAATAACATCAGAAGTGATGCAATAAGCCGTGGATTCCAACTTTAGTATCTGCCTAAACATCCCCTCTAGTGGCTGCTCCAAGTGTGTTTGATATTTGGGTAAAATTAGTTGGGTATAAGGTGAAGGCAAAAAAAGCAATTGTGAAAAAAGAACAATATTAGGGTCTGTTTGAAGTTTAACAATGGAAACACATGTCAACACAGGGGCTGTGTGCACAAAAACTATCAGACTATTTGCAAAGTAGTTTCAGGAGCAATTAAAAGCAGTGGAAACGGCATAACTATCACCAGATTTCACAATACAAGCTGCATATAAATAGCTCTCTTAGTCCTGATGAGGCTGGTGCACCTACTTTGAAATACCATGTCAGAAACGCTGTGTAAAGCCTCATATAAAGGTGAACATGATGGAAGTCCAGCTATAGAGAGCTCATGAATACAAGTGCATTCAATCTCCACCCGCTCGTCCCTACTCATTGCTGCAGCTTGTAATGAGCAGTGTGAGATTCTATCAGCAGGAAGGACACTGAGGAACTGTCAATCAGGCTAAGTGGGAGGAGATTGATTTTAAACTATCGTAAAAGAATTATGCAGCCATTCTGATATTCACAGTAAGTACACCGGCCTGATATGGTCTTTTTTAATGATGCATGCAGCTTGTATTGTACATTTTTTTTAACAATTCATTTTAAACCAGGCTTTATAGGCTTTCATTTATTTAGATAAATATTTTTATGACAACAGCACAATATCTCTCTAGCGATCATTGGCTAACTCACATTTGGATTTGTACATTTGCTTTTGACTCCAGCCATATAAGAGAAAATCAAGCCCCCTAAACCTGTCCCGCTATCCACTAATGTATTCCTACAAATTGATTGCATAAAGTAGAAGTCTCATCGTCCATGTGAGATTACAGCTGACAGTGCACGCTGATAAAACACGGCCGGTGTATATACTTCTACAGCTGAAAAGATAGTAAAAACATGCCGGCCCTCCTGACGGATACCGGAAAAATGGTGGAAATCTACGGCCAGAAAGCGATTAAGCTATTGATTAACATTAGGCATCATCTCTAAGGAAAAAGTCAAATATTGACTGAATAAACAGCCTCTTGCCACCTTCTAAGAAGCTTTTATCATAGATCTTGCTTGTTTACATCGGGGAAATGGAGACAGACAAGTGTTCTTCTGGTCGTAATCCTGCTCATAGGAAGCCTGCAAAAGATGCTATGATTTCCATGCACAGGCAGCACTTGTCTTGTACGCTTATGAAGGTGAAAGTCTTATCATAGACAGACTTTTAAAAATGTCAGTAAAAGTGTAACCATCTGATTGCTCTAGTCCCAGCTCACGTACCCTCAGCAAACAGTCGGGAAGCTATTAGATGTATGGCTATCTTTGTAATAGAAGGTCACCTCTAGCCAACCAGAATCCCTATCCATTCTAGCTTCTAATGGGAGGTTCCTACATCTAAAGTATTCATATGGACAGCACGGTGGCTCAGTAGTTAACACTGGAGCTTTGGTCCTGTGTTCAAATTCTTCCAAGAACAACATCTGTAAGGAGTTTGTGTGTTCTCCCCATATTTACGTGGGTTTGCCCCAAATTCTCCATTGTCCTCCCACACTCCAAAAATACGCAGTTTAGATTATGAGCCACAATGGGGTCAGAGATGATATCTGTAAAGCACTACAGAGCAGGACGCTATATAAGTAAAATATACCAAATAGGATGTATGGACGGCGTTGTCTTTATGTGACAATTGCTTTGATGAGCCACATATCAGTTGAGCATTACAGTTCACCAGTATTGAATCTAAATAAAAAGGGAACCTGTCACCAGTTTTGGCCGATGTAAGTTATGGCCATCACCTTTCTGGGCTTATATACAGCACTCTATAATGCTGTATATCAGCCCCCAACCCAACCTGGAAGAACTGAAAAATAAGTTTTATTATACTCACCCGCGGGGCGGTCCGGTCCGAGGGGTGTTGCTCTTCTTGGTCCGGCGCCTCCCATCTTCTTGCGATGCCACCCTCTTGCTTGCTTCGTGTGGATGACGTGTCCCTGCATTATCCACACAGACTCCATGGCACAGCGCTCCTGTGCAGATGTATTTCTCTGCCCTGTTGAGGGCACAGCAAAGTACTGCAGTGCGCAGGTGTCGGAAAAGGTCAGAGAGGCCCAGCGACTGCGCACTGCAGTACTTTGCTCTGTTCTCAACACAGAAGGCAGAGAAGTACGCCTGCACAGAAGCGCGGTGCCATGGAGTCAGTGTGGATAATGCAGGGACGCATCATCCACACGAAGCAAGAAGGAGGACGGCATCACAAGAAGATGGGAGGCGCTGGACCAAGACCTGCGACACCCCTCAAACCGGACCACCCCCAGGCGAGTATAATAAAATATATTTTTCTACTCTTGCAGGTCAGGTTGGGGGAAGATACAGTGGGTACGGAAAGTATTCAGACTCCTTTCAATTTTTCACTCTTTGTTTCATTGTAGCCATTTGGTAAATTCAAAAATGTTCATTTTTTTCTCATTAATGTAAACTGTGCACCCCACTGTAAAAAAAAAAAAAAGAAATGTAGTAATTTTTGAAAATTTATTAAAAAAGAAACACTGAAATATCAAATGGTCATAAGTATTCAGACCCTTTGCTCAGACACTCATATTTACAGTGCCTTGCCAAAGTATTCGGCCCCCTGGAACTTTTCAACCTTATCCCACATATCATGCTTCAAACATAAAGATGCCAAATGTAAATTTTTGGTGAAGACTCAACAAGTGGGACACAATTGTGAAGTTGAACGAAATTTATTGGTTATTTTACATTTTTGTGGAAATACAAAAACTGAAAAGTGGGGCGTGCAATGTTATTCGGCCCCTTTACTTTCAGTGCAGCAAACTCACTCCAGAAGTTCATTGTGGATCTTTGAATGATCCAATGTTGTCCTAAATGACTAATCATGATAAATATAGTCCACCTGTGTGTAATCTAGTCTCCGTATAAATGAACCTGCTCTGTGATACTCTCAGGGTTCTGTTTGAAGCACAGAGAGCATCATGAAGACCAAGGAACACAACAGGCAGGTCCATGATACTGTTGTGGAGAAGTTTAAAGCCGGATTTGAATACAAAATGATTTCCAAAACTTTAAACATCCCAAGGAGCACTGTGCAAGCGATCATATTGAAATGGAAGGAGTATCATACCACTGCAAATCTACCAAGACCTGGCCGTCCCTCTAAACTTTCATCTCAAACAAGGAGAAGACTGATCAGAGATTCAGCCAAGAGGCCCATGATCACTATGGATGAACTGCAGAGATCTACAGCTGAGGTGGTACAGTCTGTCCATAGGGCAATAATCAGTCGTACATTGCACAAATCTGGCCTTTATCGAAGAGTGGCAAGAAGAAAGCCATTTCTCAAAGATATCCATAAAAAGTGTTTGTTTAAAGTTTGCAACAAGCCAGCTGGGAGACACACCAAACATGTGGAAGAAGGTGCTCTTGTCAGATGAAACCAAAATCGAACTTTTTGGCAACAATGCTAAACAATATGTTTGGCGTAAAGGCAACACAGCACATCACCGTGAACACACCATCCCCACTGTCAAACATGGTGGTGGCAGCATCATGGTTTGGGCTTGCTTTTCTTCAGCATGGACAGGGAAGATGGTAAAAATTGATGGGAAGATGGATGAAGCCAAATACGGGACCATTCTTGAAGAAAACCTGTTGGAGTCTGTAAAAAACCTGAGACTGGGACGGAGATTTATCTTCCAACAAGACAATGATCCCAAACATAAAGCAAAATCTACAATGGAATGTTTCACAAATAAATGTATCCAGGTTTTAGAATGGCCAAGTCAAAGTCCAGACCTGAATCTAATCGAGAATCTGTGGAAAGAGCTGAAAACTGCTGTTCACAAGTGATCTCCATCCAACCTCACTGAGCTCAAGCTGTTTGCCAAGGAAGAATGCGCAAGAATTTCTGTCTCTCGATGTACAAAACTGATAGAAACATACCGCAAGCGACTTGCAGCTGTTATCGCAGCAAAAGGTGGCGCAACAAAGTATTAAGTTAAAGGGGCAGAATAATATTGCATGCCCCACTTTTCAGTTTTTGTATTTCCACAAAAATTTAAAATAACCAATAAATTTCGTTCAACTTCAGAACTGTGTCCCACTTGTTGTTAATTCTTCACCAAAAATTAACATTTGGTATCTTTATGTTTGAAGCATGATTTGTGGGAAAAGGTTGAAAAGTTCCAGGGGCCCGAATACTTTCGCAAGGCACTGTAAGTCACATGCTGTCCATTTACTTGTGATCCTCCTTGAGATGGTTCTACTCCTTCATTGGAGTCCAGTTGTGTTTAAATAACTGATAGGACTTGATTTTTAAAGGCACACACCTGTCTATATAAGACATCACAGCTCACAGTGCATGTCAGACCAAATGAGAATCATGAGGTCAAAGGAACTGGCCAAGGAGCTCAGAGACAATTGTGGCAAGGGGCACAGATCTGACTAAGGTTACAAAAGAATTTCTGCAGTGCTCAAGGTTCCTAAGAGCACAGCGGCCTCCCTAATCCTTAATTGGAAGAAGTTTTGGACCACCAGAAGTCTTCCTAGACCTGGTCGTCCAGCCAAACTGAGCAATCGTGGGAGAAGAGCCTTGGCGAGAGAGGTAAAGAAGAACCCCAAGATCACTCTGGCTGTGCTCCACTGATGCAGTAAGGAGATAGTTGACTTTGTGGAACTTTCTCCTATCACTACAGCCCTTCACAAGTCGGGCCTTTATGGCAGAGTGGCCCGACGGAAGCCTCTCCTCAGTGCCAGACATATGAAAGCCTGCATAGAGTTTGCTAAAAAAACACATGAAGGACTCCCAGACTATGAGAAATAAGATTCTCTGGTCTGATGAAATGAAGATAGAACTTTTTGGTGATAATTCTAAGCGGTATGTGTGGAGAAAACCAGACACTGCTCATCACCTGCGCAATACAATCCCAACAGTGAAGCATGGTGGTGGCAGCATCATGCTATGGGGTGGGTTTTTCAGCTGCAGGGACAGGATGACTGGTTGCAATTGAGGGAAACAAATGCGGCCAAGTACAGAGATATCCTGGATGAAAACCTCTTCCAGAGTGCTCTGGACCTCAGACTTGGCTGAAGGTTCACCTTCTAACAAGACAATGACCCTAAGCTCACAGCTAAAAGAAAAAAAGGACTGGCTTCAGAACAACTCTAACCATTCTTAACTGGCCCAGCCAAAGCCCTGACCTAAACCCAATTGAGCATCTCTGGGTAGACCTGAATATGGCTGTCCACCAATGTTCACCATCCAACCTGATGCAACTGGAGAGGATCTGCAAGGAGGAATGGCAGAGGATCCCCAAAGCCAGGTGTGAAAAACTTGTTGCATCATTCCCAAGAAGACTCATGGCTGTACTAGCTCAAAAGGGTGCTTCTACTCAATACAAAGCAAAGGGTCTGAATACTTATGACAATGTGATATTTCAGTTTTTCTTTTTTAATAAATTTGCAAAAATGTCCACATTTCAGTTTTTTTTCTGTCAAGATGTAGTGCAGAGTGTACACTAAGGAGAAAAAAAGGAGAAAAAAATGAACTTTTTTAAATTTACCAAATGGC